>NC_046331.1:28360946-29042946 GCF_009819535.1 Lacerta agilis | reverse complement strand
TTCAATTATTCTGGCCAACTGGGGCAACAGATTAGCTAAGCATGGAAGAGGTAACCGTGTTAGACCAAGGGGTGGAGTTTATGGGCAATTTATCCGGAAGACATTTGTATTTCGAGGAGTTAGTGATCTGACATGGTTACCCTTCCTGCCTCCTCTTCCTTCTCCCTCTCTATCTCCTGAGCCGTGTATCAGGAGATTTTTTAATGCTGGATGTTTTCATTATGTTTTTAGATATGCTGTAAGCCCCCCAGAGTCCCTTGGGAAAGCCAGCCAAATGGGTGGGGTATAAAGATTATTATCATCATCATTTATTTATTACATATAGCTGATGTGCATACAGAAGCTGTGCAAAAACTTGCAATGTTTATATTTTAAAAAGATGAATACTACAATCACAGTTGCAAACACTTTCTATTTGCACGGTGTCTAGTCACTGATCTAAGTGACAGCGGACGGCTGTATAGGAACTACTGCTGGGTCACACTAGGTTGATGGCGTTCACTGTGCCATCAACCCAATATTTTTTTAAAAACGATCTCCCCAATCTTGGTGTAGAAAAGGGGAGAATCGTACATATAGCTGATGTACGTGTAGAAACAGTCTGTCACGAACTCAGAACGACTCTTGCTTCTTTCAGCAAAGCAGCCTTTTATTACAGCAAATCATAAATCACACACCCGGGGGACAGAGCAGGCATCTCTGCCCTCCGTGAAACAGCAACGGAGAAGACTGGGAAATACACCAGTACTAAAACATATACAGACAACAGATCGTCACATCTTGTGGGCTGGACGCAGCTTGGAGCGGAGTGTAACCCTTTCAGCTCACCCCTCACATTTGGTTTTCCTGATCATTCTGTTAGGGCTTCTGTCATTTTTTTTCCCAATGTTTCTTTCACACTACATTACTTGTTGTGTCATGGAACTGTGTTTTTTTCCATCTTTTACAACGGAAATGGGGCTGCTGCAGTTGGACAGATGCCTCACTTGGTCATATGGCACAAATGGTTGGAGCCCCATGGTATTAATGTTTAAGACATGCCTGCAAGGAGGTGTGGGCCAGCTCTGACACAGAGCACTCTGCATTTTCTTTGCCATTCTGAAACATCCCACAAATGTTTCAACTCACACCTTTTATAACAGCTTTACATCCTTGCACACGGCATTGTAGGAATGCCTTTCAGTGAGATAGGAAACTTGCTAATGACAATAAAAAATCAAAATCAAATGCCTTCATTTCTGCAATGCATCTGCCTCCTTAATATTTTAAAATTTAGGCTAAAAAGCATAGTTAACAAGTTCATCCCCAAATTTAAGTCGTTACAGAAATAAATCCAAACCACTTCCAATTAGATTTAAGTTATGAAACCATACTCAAATAATCCAACAGTGTTAGTTTTATTATTTGCACCACTTAAGTAAAAATGCTTAACCCTGTGAGCTTTACAGAAGTTTCTTTCTCCTCCCCCTCTAATATGGTTTTAATAATCAAGAACACTAGTTCCGTCTTGATTTCCAAGACTAGTTCAACTGGTGTATTTAGTCTATCAGGACATTTAAGCAATACATTCTTCCAGTTACTGTTAAATCAGGTATGGGGAACCTCCACCTTGCAGTCCCAACCCTATTCCCAATTTGGCATGATCCCAGTTTCTCAAATGCCCACCTTCCCCTCACCTAATGTGATGTGTCAGATGTGGGATAGGTAGAGATACAACTGGATTGACTTTAAAGCGAGTTCCTAGTGGAGAATGCCAGGTGATTGACAGGTGGATCAGCCCATGGGGCTGGGAACTAAAAAGGATCTGGCCTGCCAGGCCAGAAAGGTCCCCCCCACCCTGGTATAGGCAGATGTAAAAAATCCAGAACGGATTTAAGTATCAAAGGCAACTTCAAGTAAGGTTGCAGAATCAGTTAAGGAGTGTCTTAACAGGAGTTCTTTAATTGCAGGCTTTGAGTTGTGTGGCTGTAGCACCTGATGGTGTGTTTGCAAGGCAATCAATCGTGGTGTAGAAAAGGGGGTTGAGGTTTGCACAACCGCCGTGGTTGTGTATATAAAAAGGGTTCTTTGGTTTTTTTTGTATTTCAATGGACATAGTGCCTAACAGAAAGGCTTCAGGTCTTTTTAAAAAGGAGAATTTAAAAGATCTTTTTGAGTTCATTATATCTTATATCCCATAATTCTCTTATGTTAACACTGTCCCACTGCAAGTGTACAAAGATATCTAGCCCTTTTTTGCATCTCTAGCAAACAACTGAACATTTCTAGTACAGCTTGGCCATTTTGGCAGGGGTCAGGTACTATCGGTACAGCATTTTCATTACGTTTTCTCTCAAGGTACAACATGCAGTGAACCCTAAGTCTTCCCTCCACAGCCTTTTGATTAGCTTTAATTACGAAACAAAATATTTTGCTTAGCTTTAATTGCAAAAACAAAAACTCTTTTTACATTAAATGTATAATTGCAAAAACAAAAACTCTTTTTACATTAAATTTATAAGTGTGTTTGTTTTTTGTTTTGTTTGTTTTTGTTTTTGTGTGTGTGTGGTTTCCAGGCGTCAAAGCTAGCTGTCCTCTGGTCTCTTGACCCTCAGTATGCCACAGCAAGACCCATCAACATGCATCCTTGGTGTGAGGGCTTGCATTGACTTGACCTAAAGCCTTTTTACCCCATTGTGGTTAGGTGTGGCACTCCTTGGAGAGAAATGCCCCATGCTGCCCATCCTTGGGGCCTCTGTGGCTTTGGTCCTGCTCTCAAAGGGGTGGGCCTGCGCTCTTGCTATTTAAAGGGACGTAAGCCAATGACACCTTGGATACACTTGTCCAATTCAAATGAAGTCCAATTAAAATTTATATATGACAATAGAGTTGCAAAATACCCGGGTTGGAAAAACTCCTCTGCTTGACAATCTGGGTTTCAACTCGTGGATCATTAAGGGCAGTCTGGTAGAGGAAAAAGTTAACATGATTTTTTGGAATTGGTTTGTGGTATTCAGGGATTCAGTCCCAACTAGATCGATCTCTGAAGTCCAATTCCAAGTAAGTCTGATAGATGTCGTTTGGCAAACTGGGCGCCTTTCCAGTTAGGAGTTTGATCTGAACTTCCACAGGTTGTCATGCAGATCTTTTTGGGTTGAAATATTAGATGAGAAGAGTTAATTTTAAGGAGCAATAATAAAAAAAAAACAAGAAAAGACAAAAAGTAGTGATTTAAAAAGCAGACAAAAGCTAGGATGAAAACAGGGGCAGGAGGAAAGGGAACAGAAAATCCCTTTCTCTTTTCCCTCTCCCCTCCCCTCTATATATTAAAAAAAAGGTAAAGGAAAAAAGGGGGTCTTCCTTTTCTTCTTCCCCTCTTCCTCTCTCTCTCCCCCCCTCCTCCTCTCCCTCCTACCTCTCTCCTGAGGGGGAAGGGCGGCGGCAGCGGCAGCGGGGCGTTTTTCGGCCCCCGGATTGTCGGCGCTCTGCGGGGCAGGCTGATCTAGGCCGCTGGGCCTCGGGGCCCGGAGCTCGACGGCGGTCGCAGCAGCCGCTGGAGCGCGGCGTCCCTGCCCGGCCTCCGGGGCGTCGGTGCCCCGCTGGGCGGGCTGCTTTGGGCTGCTCGTCCCCGGGGCTCCGCTTGCAACAGCGGCGGCAGCGGCAGCGGCAGCGGCAGCGCGGCGTCCCCTCTCGGTCTCTGGGATGCCGGCGCTCCACGGGGCGGGCTGCCCCAAAACGCTCACAGGCCGCTAGGCCTCGGAGTTCTGGGCTCTGTCCGGCCAGGTATCCCCGGTCTCTCCGACCCGCCCGGTGTTCCGGCGACCTCCTCGGGCAGCCGTCGGTGGTCGTGCGTCAGCGGCAGCGGCAGTGGCGATTTCGGCAATGCAGAAGCCAGCCGGAGGAGCTCCGTTGGCGCTTGTCGCCCTTAGGAGCTCCGCGGCTGCGTGCCGATCGCCATCTTGCCTCGCCGGAAGTTTTTTAAAGGGGAATTTAAAGATCTTTTTGAGTTCATTAAATTTTATATCCCAAAATTCTCTTATCTTAACACAGTCCCACTGCAAGTGTACAAAGGTATATAGCCCTTTTTTGCATCTTTAGCAAACAACTGAACATTTCTAGTACAGCTTGGCCATTTTGGCTGGGGTCAGGTACTATCGGTACAGCATTTTCATTACGTTTTCTCTCAAGTTACAACATGCAGTGAACCTTAAGTCTTCCCTCCACAGCCTTTTGCTTAGCTTTAATTACAAAACAAAATCTTTTGCTTAGCTTTAATTGCAAAAACAAAAACTCCTTTTACATTAAATCTATAAGTGTGACCTCCATCGAGGAGGTAGGTAAGCTTGCTGTTCCAGTAGGGTACATGGGCCTCCTTGTTGATGAGCAGGCCCTGGTTGGAGTGGCTGCTATGTTGTTTTGTTTTGTGGGTTTGTTTTAAAGTAATGCCGCCAGGTCACTAGTCGGCATCATTTATGGTCGGAACTATGACAGTATCTGATCTTCTTCGGACCTCCGACTTTTGTTCTTGATTAATGAAAACATTATTGGCAAATTCTTTCGCTCTGGTTCGTCTGATGGCCTGGGTCTCCTTGAGGCGGTCACCTGTGTGAAGGGACTTGTGTAGGCATTCGCTGCCAGCCAGGTCCACCAAGCTCAGCACGGAGGAGGTTATGACAATAGAGTTGCAAAATACCCGGGTTGGAAAAACTCCTCTGCTTGACAATCTGGGTTTCAACTCGTGGATCATTAAGGGCAGTCTGGTGGAGGAAAAAGTTAACATGATTTTTGGGAATTGGTTTGTGGTATTCAGGGATTCAGTCCCAACTAGATCCATCTCTGTAAGTCCAATTCCAAGTAAGTCTGATAGATGTTGTTTGGCACGCTGGGCGCCTTTCCAGTTAGGAGTTTGATCTGAACTTCCACAGATTGTCATGCAGATCTTTTTGGGTTGAAATATTAGATGAGAAGAGTTAATTTTAAGGACCTGTACACATTCTGCGTCGAGCTTAGGGGTCTGCTCTTGTTGACACCATTTCACTTTGGTGCTTTGGTCTGTTGGTACCTGCTTATTATTAACAGATAATCTATGGACCTCTTTGGATAATTGAGTTATTTGGGAGTCGATACCTCAAATTTGTTGGAAGATGTGTTCAACCGTTTTTGCAACTGGAGTTAATTGGGTGCTTCTTTAATTGCCGGCTTTGAGTTGTGTGGCTGTAGCACCTGATGGTGTGTTTGCAAGGCAATCAATCGTGGTGTAGAAAAGGGGGTTGAGGTTTGCACAACTGCCGTGGTTGTGTATATATAAAAAAGGTTCCTTGTTTTTTTTCTAGTAGCACCTTAGAGACCAACTGAGTTTGTTCCTGGTATGAGCTTCTGAGTAATACCCCTCTGAGTAATACCCCTCCCCACTCCCCCACTATATTTAAGGATCTGGTGACTTCTGTTTCAGTGTATCTGAAGAAGTGTGCATGCACACGATAGCTCATACCAGGAACAAACTCAGTTGGTCTCTAAGGTGCTACTAGAAAGAATTTTCGATTTTGTCTTGTTTTTTTTGTATTTCAGTGGACATAGTGCCTAACAGAAAGTCCTCAGGGTTTTTTTAAAAAGGAGAATTTAAAATATCTTTTTGAGTTCATTATATATTATATCCCAAAATTATCTTAACACAGTCCCACTGCAAGTGTACAAAGGTATCTAGCCCTTTTTTGCATCTCTAGCAAACAACTGAACATTTCTAGTACGGCTTGGCCATTTTGGCAGGGGTCAGGTACTATCGGTATAGCATTTTCTTTTTTTTCTTTTCTCATTATTATTCTCTTTTTTAAAAAAAAAATCTGTATCTTTATTGTCAAATAAAATTGTATACATGTACATCTGCTCAAGATTCCAATTCAAAGGCTCAAAACAGAACAAAACAATCCATAACAGAATACCAAACAAAATACTCCAACATTTATCCATCCAGAATTCCCCTCCCTCTTCCCCCTCCCCCTCCCCTCCTCCCTTGCTTCCCCTCCCCCATGAGTGATCATATATCGACAATTTCAGTTTCTCTTAATGTTTTCAGTTGCGTTCTTTTCCAAAGAAATATTATCTTCTATCTATTTGTAACCTATCCTTTTATCCTCCTTTTCCCGTGCAAGTCTCTCTACTCAATCTATTAATATTTCGTAATTTGGACAGCATTTCTCCATGTATTCTTTTAAACCTCCCCAATCTTTAATTAAATCTTTGTTTGTGCGTCCTCTAATATTGGCTGTAATTTTGGCCAATTCAACAAATTCAAGGAGTTTTTCCCTCCAATCTGCTATAGTTGGTAAATTTTCCCCTTTCCAATTCTTAGCAATCAGCATTCTTGCTGCTGCTGTTGCGTATAGTAATATGTTTATTTATTTATTTTGGTATATTTTCTGGAATTAGTCCTATCAAGAATAGATCTGGTTTTTTATCAAAGTTTATTTTTAGGATTTTCTTTAGATGTTCAAATACTTCATTCCAGAAGGATTTTATTCTTTTTCATTCCCACCATACATGGAGAAAAGTACCTGTCTCCTTTCCACATCTCCAGCACATTTTTGATTGGCTCTTATAAATCTTTGCGATTTTCTCAGGTGTCATGTACCAACGATAGAACATTTTTATCATATTTTCTCTAATCGTGGAACATGCAGTAAAATTCATAGAATCATAGAGTTAGAAGAGACCACAAGGGCCATCCAGTCCAACCCCCTGCCAAGCAGGAAACACCATCAAAGCATTCCTGACAGATGGCTGTCAAGCCTCCGCTTAAAGACCTCCAAAGAAGGAGACTCCACCACACTCCTTGGCAGCAAATTCCACTGTCGGACAGCTCTTACTGTCAGGAAGTTCTTCCTAATGTTTAGGTGGAATTCATAGTGCTCTTCCACATCTTTCCCCACTTCTCTAATTCAATAGTTTGACATAACTCTCTAGCCCACTTGATCATGACCTCTTTCGTAGTTTCGTCTTTTAACTCCCATTCCAATATATTTTTGATATTGCCTTTTTTGGTGGGTTGATTAATACTGTTTGCAATTTGGATGTTCCTAATTCAAAGCCTTCCTTTTTATCTTGCCTAAATCTAAAAGCCAATTGGTGATATTGAATCCATGTGGTACAGACATGTTTTAATTCCTCATATGTTTTTAGCTTAATCTCATTCCCTTCTACTATAGTAAGGTCGGAATATGTGGGCCATTTTGTATCTTCAATTTGCATCTTAATTGCTTCCAATGGGGAGGACCATTTTGGGATTTTCGGTTCAAGTAGCCATTTGTGTTTATTCCAAATATGGTACAATGATTTCCTTATAACGTGATTCAAAAATTCTTTATGAACTGCCACTTTATTATATACCAGATAGGCATGCCAGCCATACTTGTTGTTCCACCCCTCTATGTCTAATATTTCGGAGTTGCTTAGCATGACCCAATCTTTAATCCAGTCTATGTAGACTGCTTCATAATATAGTCTCAGGTCCGGTAGACCCAGTCCTCCTCTTGTGTTGTATCTGTTAATAGCTTGTATTTTATTCTCGGTTTTTTTGTTTTGCCAGATGAAATCCACTTGTCAAAGCAGTCGCTTTTACCTATAATTGGTAACATTTGGAAGAGATACATCAACTTGGGCAGTACATTCATTTTTATTACTGACACTCGCCCCAACAATGAGATTTTTAATTTCTGCCATTATTCCATTTGTTTTTTAATTATTCTCCATGTTTTTCCGTAATTATCTTCATACAGATTAATGTTTCTCATGGTTATTTCAATCCCAAGATATCTAGCTTTTTGTACAATGCCCAATTTGGTTTCTCTCTCCAAATTTTCCCTGTCCTTCTGGTTCATATTTTTGGTCATTAATTTGGTTTTTTCTCTATTTAATTTGAATCCCGCCACCATCCCGAATTCCTCCATACATTTTAACATTTTATTTACACTTTCCACTGGTTCTTCCACCATCAGTAACATATCATCCGTGAATGCCCTTATTTTATGTTCTGTCTTTCCTACCTTAATTCCCTTTATTCCTTTATCCATTTTGATGACTCTGATTAGAACATCTATGACTATTAAAAATAGCAAAGGGGATAGAGGGCAGCCTTGTCTAGTACCCTTCTCGATTTTAAAGAATTCCGTAAGTTCACCATTTATTATTATGTTGGCTTTTTTATTCTTATATATTGCGAGAATACCTGTCGTCATTCTTCTGCCTAGTTCCATACTTTCCAGTATCTTTCCCATAAATCCCCAAGACACTCTAACGAATGCCTTTTCGGCGTCTACCAAAACAAATGCAGCTTTTCCCCCTGGTTGCCAATCAAGGTATTCTATTACATCCACCAATAGTCTCATATTATTACTCATTTTCCTTCCTGTCAGAAAGCCTGTTTGGTTTGAAGTAATGATCTCATTTAAAACTACTTTTAACCTGTTTGATAGAATATCAGCATAGATCTTATAGTCATTGTTAAGTAGGTCGGTAATTACTTACATCCTTCCTATCTCTGTCTTGTTTAGGGATTACTGTGATTGTAGCTGATTTCCACGACTCCGGTGTTGTTCCTTCGTCTAGTACTTTATTTACTACTGTTTTCAGTGGGATGGCAAGTGCTTCTTCCATTTTTTTGTAATGTATGGCGCTAAGACCATCTGGCCCTGGCGTTTTTCCTGCCTTAGCCTTTCTTATAGCCTCATGGATTTCCAACATACTTATTGGAGAGTTTAGAGATTCAAGTTTTTCTTTATTTTGGGGATTTGTTTATCTTGTAAATATTTTACAATTTCTTCCTCTGTTTCCATTCCTTTTTTATATAATTCCTTGTAATAAGAAATAAAAGCTTGGTGTATTCCTAGTGGATTACTAATTATTTTCTCTCCCGCTTTAATTTGGTCAATTTGCCTTTCTTTTTGTTTTTTCTTTAATTGCCAAGCCAACAATCTGCTAGGCTTGTTGGCAAATTCAAACGTCCTTTCTCTCATCCACTTTAGATTATTTTGAATTTCGGTATTTAGTATTCCAGATAGTTGTATCTGTAATAATTTGATTCTTTCCACAGCTTTGGTGTTCTTAGAGTTTTTTGCTAGCTTTCTTTCGTTGGCTGCTATCTCCCCTCTTAGTTTCTCTAATTGTGCTTCCTGTATTCTTTTTTTTCTGGCACCTTGTTGTATATAGTAGCCCCTAATGAAGCCTTTACTTGCGTCCCATATGGTATTAATATTGGTGTCCTGTGGTTTATTGTTCTCGAAAAACTCTTTTAACAGATAAATCCCCCTTTCTACTATTTTTTTGTCATTTAATAATGAATAATTTAACCTCCACCTTCTATTACCCTTCAGGGTCTTTCCTATTTCTAGTGTCACAGGGTTGTGATCCGAAATTGTTCTTGCTTGTATTTTGGCTTTTTTGACTTTTGTAATCAAATTGTTGGTAATCCAAATTGAATCTATTCTCCCTGCTGACTTTTTCACTTCCGAGAAATATGTATACTGTTTTTCTAGTGGGTTCTTAAACCTCCAAGTGTCTCTCAAATTTAAGTTCTCTGTTAATTGAAAAAAGGTATGTGGTAGTCTGCCACTTTTATTTTTCTTTTCTCTTTTTGTCCTGTCCATGTTTAGGGAGGGTACGCCATTTAAGTCTCCCATTATTATAATATCATATTCAATATAATCCAATAATTTTTCATTTATCTGTTTGAAATATTTTGTTTTATTACCATTCGGAGCATAGAGGCCAACCAGAACTATCTGGTCTTCCCCCTTTGTCACTTTAACCCCTATAGTTCTCCCCTCTTCATGTTTAAAAATCTGTTCAGCTTGCAGATTTTCGTTTATATAGATTACCACCCCTCTTTTTTATGTTTATCTGAGGTTATGAACTCCTGTCCTAGTCTCTTATTTTTTAAGATTCTTTCATGTTTTGTTGCAATATGTGTCTCTTGAAGGCATATTATGTCCCATTTCTTTTTCTTAAGGAGGTGTTCTACCCTATTTCTTTTCTTCTTATCATTTAACCCATTCACATTCCACGAGATTATTTTCAGTTCCATTTTAAAAGTAAACTAATAATTCAGACAGGTTTTAGAAGTTTTTATTAGATATTTTATTTTGAATATTCTGGGGTTAAAAAGCAATATTATACTTTATCAACTTTAAACTGAAACTGTGTTGCTGTCTCCTCCTGCAGGTTTTTTTTTTGGGGGGGGGGTGCCTTCACTCCTGATCTGGTGTTCTCGTTCCTAATTTTTTCTTGTTCTTTTGCCAAAATCTTTTGGCTTCCTCTGCTGTTCTAATTGTCGTCTTTTTTTCCTTATATGTAAAGGTAATCCCTTCCAGGAACTCCCATCTAAATCTAGTTGAGTTTTTGTTCAATGCGTCCGTCAGTTCCTTGTAGTTTTGTCTCTTTTTAAGTATCCTTTTGGGGATTTCCTTCATAATCCTTACATTTTTGTCGTCAATTCTCAATTTGGTTTGTCTACTTTTTATTAGGATCTTATCTTTTAAAAGTTTTGAGTTGAGGAAAATTAAGCAATCTCCTGGGCCCTTATATGCTTTGGAACTTTCATATTTTATATGAAAGATTTTGTCTATGTCCAGCAGGAGCTCATCCTGTTGGACGCCTAACCAATTTGCTAGCTCCATTATCAATTTGGCTTCCACATTTTCATCTTGTGTTTCTGGGAGACCTCTAATCCTTAGAATCATCTCCCATTGATGCATCTCCAAGAGAGCAATTTGGTCTAAAATGGATTCTTGTAGGTCTCTCAGTTCCTTCATTTCCTCACTTGTCACTTCCTGGGATTTTTTTAATTTCCTTACTATCCGTTATAATTTTCTTAACTATTTCCTCTTGTTTGTTGGTTTTAGTTTTCAAGTCTTGGACTGATTTATCAATTTCTGTATGCTTTGTTGTTAAGTCTTTTATTTAATCACTTTTACGTTTTGTTCGTGTTTTTTGTCCATTACATCAAGTTTCCCGTTTATATTTTTGTCCATCTCGTTAATATTTTTATCCATTTTTGTTATCATCTCTTTAAGTTCCATCATAGGGTCAGCCTCAGGTATTGATTGCCGCCTTGTTTGCGCTAATGCCGTTAGTGTCTGTTGTCTTTTTGTCAGTGTTTTATTTTCATTATTCTGTCCTGAACTCATTTTGTCAACACACTTGATCCCTTAAGAATTATTTCTTGTCTCTGATTTGGATGCGTTGATGTCAGTATTTATGGGAGTCCCTGTAGGAATATCAAGATGTTATTACCAACAGCTTCCCAAATAATTACCAAATGCGAGTGGTAAATGTAGAATATAAAAGTACTTATCTCAAATGCCCTTCACGCTCCCTTGCTCTAATTATTTTTCACTTCACCGCTTATCAAAACTCTATTCAAAACCAGCAGGTTTAACAGGAACCCCCCTTACATTCAAATCACCTTTACAAATTGTTAGAATCCTAATATATAGTTCTTAGTATGTTTATTTATCCTCCCATCGCTAGGTGGCGCTGCACCTTCTTATCTTAACTTCTGGGTTCCCCTTCTTTACAGCCCATCCATTGTTTAAACTTCTGGTAGCTTCTCTTAATTCTACTTATTCACCACGTCTTCCCCACCCCATAATTCGTTCAGTAGTCTTTATTTTACAGAAACTCCCGGTATTTTCCTCTTCTCAAATTCTTTTTCTCAGTGTTCCAAACTGTCTTCGGATTCCCCTTTCGCCAGTTCCTCGCCACTCCTCTCTCTCTCTCCCCTCCACCAACGCTTCCTCCGTCTCACTCTCCCTTGGCGTCCTGCTCTTTCCTTGCTGGTCTCACTCCACCTCCAGACTTCAAGCTCCAAAATTTTCCCTTTCTCTCCTTGTCTTTTGCTGGATTTTAATGAACTTTAATGGGTTATAACAACCCTCAGCACAGTCGAGTTTTGAAGCCACACGGTTCTCTATAGGCCCCTTGAATAGATCACTCCCTGGTGAGTCTCTGTTATTTATTAACTTTTCAACTGTGCTTAACTTATCTCTGGTTTTTCAGTCTCCTACTCAATATTTTAGTTGTTTTCAATATTCTAAGGAGACTGTTCTCGGCGTCAGTTGTAAAAATAAAGAGTACCTGGTGCCTGCTTTCCTGGGTCCTTGGGACGCCTCGCGGTGGGGAATTTTCCCTTTTGCGCTGGGGTCAGCTCCGGTAGTTTCCGCTCTTTGTTCTGAGCTTTTTATCTTCGGAGGCAGGAAACCCCTTTTTACGCTGCTGGGCGTTCTCTTTTATCAATTAGGGACCTCTTCCCTAATTTTTTGGGGGGGTTACGTTATCCTTGCTCCCCCCTGTCTCCCCAAACCGCGTCGGGATGAGCGGAGCTCCTTTCCCCGACCCGTTTCTTGGAGCGCACCACGCCGGAAGCCCGGTATAGCATTTTCATTATGTTTTCTCTCAAGTTATAACATGCAGTGAACCCCAAGTCTTCCCTCCACAGCCTTTTGCTTAGGTTTAATTACAAAGCAAAATCTTTTGCTTAGCTTTAATTGCAAAAACAAAAACTCCTTTTACATTAAATCTATAAGTATGGCCTCCATCGAGGAGGTAGGTAAGCCTGCTGTTCCAGTAGGGCACATGGGCCTCCTTGTTGCTGAGGACGGTGATGACCAGGCCCAGGTTGGAGAAGCTGCTGTTTTGTTTTGTTTTGTGGGTTTTTTTATAGTAACGCCGCCAGATCACTAGTCGGCATCATTTATGGTCAGAACTATGACAGTATCTGATCTTCGAACCTCCGACTTTCGTTCTTGATTAATGAATACATTTAATCTGTTCCATGTCTCTAGTTCTTTCTTTATTTCCTTCCATGCCTTAATATAATTATCTTTAAATAAATTATTTGTGTTGTTGGTGACCCAGATTCCCAAGTATTTTGTTTTACTTATCACTTTCAAGCCAATTTCCTTTTGTAATCTCTCAATCTCTTGTTTCGTCAGATTTTTTGTCACGATGTTGGTTTTGTTCTTATTTAAGCTAAGGCCTACCAAGCTCCCATATTCTTCCACTCTCTTTATACTTTGCTTGATACTTTCTATTGGATCTTCTACCATAATAATAATAACATCATCAGCAAACGCTTTAATCTTATGCACATCTCTTCCATTCCTGATGCCTTTAATTTTGTCATCATTTCTCATATTTTCCAATAGACATTCCAAACTCAATACAAAAAGTAATGGGGATAAAGGGCACCCCTGTCTGGTACCTCTTTGAATGTTTATTTCTCCCGTTATCTCACTATTTATTATAAGTTTTGCTCTTTGATTTTTATATATTGCCTCAACTGCATTAAAAAATTTTTTTGCCGAATCTTAATAATCTTACTGCACTTTTAAGAAATGGCCATGAAACTATCAAAGGCAGCATGGTATAATCTCAGTCCAGTAATCAACAATCCTAACACAGCAAAATTCACAGTATTGGTATCAGCTGTGACACTGTGTGTGTGTGTGTGTGTTTGTTTTTGTGTGTGTGTGGTTTTGTGTGTGTGTGCTTTCCTCATACAAACATTGCAGCCTGAAACTTCCTCCCTTTATTTGCACCTCTAGCGGACACCAATCAATCCTAGAGGACCACTCCTACACACTAAAGAAAATTCTACAACCCTTTTTAAAGCTTCCAGGAACTTTTATCTGTTTCTTAAAGAATGTTTTCCTAACACCCCCTCTCATTTGAACAGAAACAGTACAGTATTATGAACATATGCAAAAGTATTCACACATCATGCAACACAATTCCCAACTTCATAACCAGTTGTGCATGTTGTTCCTTTCAAGCAACTCAATCATTGTGTGTCTTTCACTTAACAAAAAACTTCCACCATTGGTTCGCTGGATCTCTAGACCAAGGCAATCCATCTTGGTGTAGAAAAGGGGGTTGAGGTTTGCACAACCGCCGTGGTTGTGTATATAAAAATGGTTCTTTGGTTTTTTTGTATTTCAGTGGACATAGTGCCTAACAGAAAGTACTCAGGTTTTTTTTTTAAAAAAAGTAGAATTTAAAGATCTTTTTGAGTTCATTATATATTATATCCCAAAATTCTCTTATCTTAACACTGTCCCACTGCAAGTGGACAAAGATATCTAGCCCTTTTTTGCATCTCTAGCAAACAACTGAACATTTGTAGTACAGCTTGGCCATTTTGGCTGGGGTCAGTTACTATCGGTACAGCATTTTCATTACGTTTTCTCTCAAGTTACAACATGCAGTGAACCTTAAGTCTTCCCTCCACAGCCTTTTGCTTAGCTTTAATTACAAAACAAAAACTCCTTTTACATTAAATCTATAAGTGTGACCTCCATCGAGGAGGTAGGTAAGCTTGCTGTTCCAGTAGGGCACATGGCCCTCCTTGTTGATGAGGACGGTGATGACCAGGCCCAGGTTGGAGAGGCTGCTATGTTTTGTTTTGTTTTGTGGGTTTTTTATAGTAATGCCGCCAGATCACTAGTCGGCATCATTTATGGTCAGAACTATGACAGTATCAGATCTTCGAACCTCCGACTTTTGTTCTTGATTAATGAATACATTCTTGGCAAATGCTTTTGCTCTGGTTCGTCTGATGGCCTGGGTCTCCTTGAGGCGGTTGCCTGTGCACACTTGCTGCCAGCCAGGTCCCCCAAGCTCAGCACAGAGTAGGTTATGGCAATAGAGTTGCAAAATACCTGAGTTGGAAAAACTCCTCTGCTTGAGAATCTGGCTTTCAACTCGTGGATCAGTAAGGTCAGACAAGCTGAAGAGAATATATGAAACATAATAAATATTTTTCAGTGTTTGGAGAACAACAGAGGGAAACAAGCAGCCATATTATCAGTAGACGCGGAAAAAGCCTTTGACAGGGTCTCTTGGCTATTTATGATGAAAATATTAAGAGAAATAAACTTCGGAAAGGAATTTGAAAGGGCAATCAGAACAATTCCTGCAATTCCGTTGCTCCATTGACCTGTATGGGAATGAAAGTGTATATAAGTCAAATTTGCCTATTGTTTGGGGTTCTCACTCCGTCTTTCCTTGAGAGCTGGCAGTTATTTGTTAAGTTTGTTAAGTTATTATTTTCCTTTGGATTAGTTTATAACTTTTTGAAGTGTTTTTTGAGCTATTCTGCTCTCGTATACAATGGTTATTTAAGTATTACTATATACCGTATTTTTCACTCCATAGGACACACCGGACCATAGGGCGCACCTCATTTTTAGAGGAGGAAACAAGAAAAAAAATATTTTTCTGGTATTCCTCCTCTAAAAGCCCTGTTTTTTTTGTTTGGTTTTTTTTTTTTTTTTTTGAGGATCAGCTAAAAGTTTTGCAGCTTTTTTGCAAAGGGAAAAGCCCTGGCTTTTTTGAGGATCAGCTAAAAGTTTTACAGCTTTTTTTGCAAAGGGAAAAGCCCTGTTTGTTTTTTGTTTGTTTTTTAGGATCAGCTAAAGGTTTTGCAGCTTTTTTTGCAAAGGGGGAAAAGCAAAGCTCCTTTTGCAAAGGGGGAAAAGCAAAGAGGAAAAGCCCCATTTTTATGGGGTTTAACTCACATTTCTGAAAAATCTTAAGGAAAGGGAGCCGTTTCTACTGTTTCCAGACAGATAATCTAATCAGCTAGTCACATGTCCTGGGGAAACAAACAACCTCCCTCTGCAGCACATTCAACAAAGGAGGGCGGGGCTGAAAGGGAGCCAAAGACTCTCATCTCTTTCCTGATCTCTTGCTGATCAGCTGCTGAGTGGGGTCCTTTCAACACTCCCTTTTCTCTTTGTAAAATAAAAAGCACAATCAGCTTTTGGCCCCTGGGCAATTCAGCTCCAGGGACCACCATTCGCTCCATAAGACGCACAGGTATTTCCCCTTACTTTTTAGCAGGAAAAAAGTGCGTCTTATGGAGCGAAAAATACGGTAAATATACGCTCATCTTGTTACATGGATCTTTCACCGTGTGGATTTTTTCTTGTTATTTGGGAATCCTGCTACAGCAGCTCGCTTTCTCCCAATTTTGTGTGTGTGTGTGTTTTAAGTAAAAATCATGCTTTGCTTTTGAATTTTCCTGGTGTGGTCTCTGTAATTTTTCCCTACTGGTAAGAGCCTACCAAAATTAAGACTCTCCCCGGAGGTTCGTCCTCCTTATGAGGCAAAGACCTTATTATTATTATTAATTTCCTATTTCATTTTTGGTGAGCCAGGCAGGAGGGTCGGTTTCACCAAGACTCGGGGTGCCAGATGTTGGAAATCCAATCACACCCTGCCTCTTGCAGGGAGGTTTCCCCGTTTTCTGAAACCCTCGAGTCCCGGCTCTAACTGGGATCCTCAGCAGGGCAACCCAGGAGGAAGCAACGGTGATCCAGCTGGCTGTAAAGGGAAGGGAAGGGGTTGCTTTCCCTTTCCTGGATTTTATAACCTTTTGTGGACTTTTCTCCTCTTTCTTGGCATCCCTGTCCCCAACCGAGATCCCCAGGAGAAGGAAGGACAGTGCGCTTGCGAAGTGGGTATAATAAGGAAACACGGTAGCGGGTTGGGACCCCTTAAAGGGACCCCTTAAACCACAGCAACCAAGATCTCCTCTTCTCTCCTTTTCTTCCTTTGAATCCGTGAACCTTTCCCTTCTTAGCTTTATCCCCTAATTTTTACCACAAATCCAGATTCCTCGGAGTTGTCCAGAAGAGGGTTTGTGGTTTTCCTTTCTTTAAAACTCAATCTGCCGACCTGAGTAGAGAACTCTATCCTTAGCTCGTAACAGGCAGGAGGTTGCTGTGGGCTCCCCGACTGTGAATGATCATGGGGGGAGGGGGGTTAGATGTCACCAATTGCACTGATAACTCAGTAGCCAGAAAGGGCCAACAGCTGAACCAGCCTACTAAATCAGACCAGACGAATGGCGGTGTATCACAGTAGGATCCCTCAGAGTTGCCCACATCAGATTTTACTGTGGTTCATTTTGTGTTTCCTGAAGAAGTGGGGTAAGACCCTGACTGCAGTATAAAGGAAGTAGAGACCAACTCTATTTAAACATTTCATGCACCCTTGTCCAAAGAAGTAGGTTCCCAGACCTCTGACGAGAAGGAAGCTCAAGGGATGCTTACTTCTTGTCAGAACTCTGACAGTCCTCTCAAATATGTGCTCCTAACCTGGAACAATTTACCGGGAATGGAAGGACTTCAAAAATCCAAATTAGTGAAACTTTGCACCAGGAGCTGGGTGCGAGCCGTCACCCAACATTCATTAGAAGGCAGGTGGATTAAAGAGGGGTCGTTTAACATCCAGCGTCTCGTTACCCTGCGCACTGTTCTTGAAGATCAGAACCCTTTTCAACTCCGTTATCTTGAACTGTTTGAACACGCCCAAAATAAACTTAAAACAGATAGCGTTAAGTCCTGCCAGATGCCAGTTTTGCCTTCCTAAAAGAAGCCTCCCTCATATCAAGAAGCCGTTTAGGAAGAATTCACCCATTTACCCCTTGCCCTGAGACAACCCGTCTCCAGTGCACCCCTTCCTCCTGAAAACAGTCCTAGAGTCTCTGCGTCTGGGGCTTCTACCCCCGCCAGCCTTCCCAACAACAGGAATAATAACCCACCAAATTTAAATGCAGAGCCCAGACCATTTCAGCAGAACTTCTACCACAGACTCCAGCCCGCCAACCTTAAGCCCAGCAAGCCCTGTTACACACCGCACTTGCAGTAAAAACACTGATGACACCCTAGTGTCTCAGCTGGTCATTGCTTTAAAGAACGTGACCAACTCCAAAACACACCAAGGGGAAGATGTGCCTGGCGATACAGAACTTCCAGAGGCAGGACAGTATCCCCTTAGGTCTGTCCCTGTTGTCCCAGCCACTGCGGGACAACCAACTACGTATTTTCCCACGTTCCCTTCTTGACATCAGACCTCATGGACTGGTCAAATCAAATGACCTCCTTAAAGGAAGATCCAGACCGATGTTACTGACAGATCTCCACTATTTTCTCTACACACAACCCTTCATGGGCTCATGTCCACATGCTCTTAAACGCACTATTCAATGACCCGGAAAGAGAGGAAATATTTAATAAGGCAGGAGAAGCATTAGAGAAACCTCAATTTCAATCAGACAAACCTGACAATGCTGAACTAGTGACAGTGCCCCAGCTACACAACAACCCCAACTGGGATTACAATACAAAAAATGGCTTCTGGTGCCTAAAGATTTTCAGAAAAGCTATATTAGAAGGCATCAAAATAGCTGGGGAAAAGGGCATAAATTGGACCAAAATCCAAACCATCACCCAGGGATCTGACGAAACTCCTTCCTCATTTTACATCCGGCTAATATCAGCCTTTTGAACCTGGGGAGGAATAGATTCTGATAACCCAGAGAACCAAATGATTGTTAAAAGCTTCTTTAAGGACCAGTCCAATATAGACATTAAAAAAGCTCTAAACACGGTAATGCACATGTGGTGGACGTGTGAGATAATTAGGCCATTTTGGATATTGATGCATGAAGAAATTAGGAAGATATTAAAATTATCGATAATTAAAAGAAAGGATTGAGGGATGGATTATAAGTTTTTAGAGTAAGAGATAAAAGATATAAGGAACGCAAGTTGAAAAAGTATGGATTAAAGGAAATCGAGAAAAGGGTGGAGGGAAGGGTGAAGGGAGGGGGGTGGGTGAGGGTGCATATGACTGTAATTGCTGTATATGACTATCAATGTACAATATTGGATCTATGGATTATTGTTTATGGAATGTATGATTGTCAAGCAAAATAAAAGTTTAAAGTTGTATACACTGTTTCCCTACCCTCATGACAGCACTGCACAAACCCGCTCCCCACACCTCCGTTCTTGCACCTTTGCAAACTGCCCACACTGTACCTGAGGTTGTACCCATGTATCATCTGGGAGAAGGTGAATATGTGGCCATGAATTTGTGAGGCAATAATAATTATTTTTTAACAAAAAATAAGCCTCAGAGAGGGGAAATTGTTGTAAGAGAGAATTATCAAGAGGAAAGACAGAATCTGAAAAAGACAAACATTTAAGAAGGAATCCATGGTCAGAGAGGGGAATTACACGTAGGCACTCTCAGACCCCAGTGGTGCTCAAGGCTATGTGACGGTGTTGACAACTCCCCCCCCCCTTGAGCAGAAAGTCACATATGCAGAGGGAAGTGCCTCAAAGGACAACTGCTGGACAAATCCCTTCCTCCGGACCATCCAGGTGTCAGGTGTCTCCCATGCAGCCCCTTCTGTGTTATGGACTGCATCTAAATGAATTCCCCCTTTATCTCCCATGCCCTTTTCCACCTCCGTTTGCTCTTTTATCTTTCTCAATCTACTGCCTCAGGAAACCCTGCATAATTGTTAGATGTCTAACCCCCCCCCCCTATACAAAAAAGATGTCCACTTTTCCATCCACAACCACCTCACAAAGTTGCTGTACAATTGTATCCTGAATGCTACCTATAGATTGTATCTAAAAAAATATGTCTCTTTTTGTATCGCTGTTTTAAGACGTGACTTGTTGCTGCCTGTCTGCAAATGTTTGTTTCAATCCCTAATGTTTATCCAGTTGTATTCTTGTAATGTCATTTCCTAAATGTGTGCTTTCCCCTGCAAATAGAAGAATGCTGTTTTTCACCTCCCCTTATATTCAACAATCCTGCCTTGCTGCTGACAGATGTCAAACTTTTCTAGCATCCTGAGCTGTCAACCTCCCTTTTACCAGCGCCACCTACTGGGTCTATAAAGCAATGTCAGAAATACACATCAAATACGACTGTCAAACCCATTTTATTGACCAAAGAACTTCACATTAAGGATTGATAAGTATGCATGATAGGTGTGGCACCCCAGTAGATCTGCATCCTGATGACCAATGTTTTCTTCGAGATCCGATAAATTCCTTCCTGAAGACGAAACAATCAAGAATTGCCAGCCAAACCCCGGGACAGGAAAAATCCCGTAGCACCTTTTGTCTCCAACTCTGGACTTGAAAGCACCCCTAATTAAATAATGTTAATCTTATTCACACATTTCCTGTAATTCCGTTGCTCCATTCACCTGTATAGGAATGAAAGTGTATATAAGTCAAAGTTGCCTATTGTTTGGGGTTCTCACTCCGTCTTTCCTTGTAAGCTGGGAACCCTGCTGCAGCAGCTCTCTTTGTCCTTATTGTGTTTTTTTAAAGTAAATAACATGCTTTGCTTTTCAATTTTCCTGGTGTGGTCTGTTATTTATCCCTACTGGTAAGGGCCTACTAAAATTAACACGCTTCTGGAGGTTCATCCTCCTCATGAGGCAAGGACCTTATTATTATTATTATTAATTTCCTATTTCTCTAGCAAGGTTGGAGGAGGAGAAAACCAGCCACTCATCCGTGAGCATTCCAGAGCCATGAATGCGCAATAGGCCACAAAGGCGCAGGCAACCAGCAACACCCTTAAACTGCTCAATGGCAGAAGAAGACATTAAGTTCCTTCCTATAACTCATTTCTTACAGATTCCCTCATGGCAATAAGACACACCCTTGGCCCACACACAAGTAGCAGGACAAGAGAAATCCAACTTCAAGTCTGAAGGAATGTCTATTTACATTAGAGACTGTGGAGTGGGCCGGGGGGGAATGTCATTTCTGAAGGAGGGTTTCCACACAAAATGTGACGGAGTGGTTTCAGAACACTTTGCTCTTCTGCATAGCAGAACTTCAAGAAGTGGGAAATACAAAAATAAAAATAACACACACTAGCCTGAGATGCCCAATAAGCTCGTATCAGGAATAAGCAAGCAATGTCAACAACTCAAATCTGTTTCCAAATCTGGAGACAGGGACCTTGCAGAGAACCTACTGCAGAAATAGTAATGGGTCTTCAACCCTTGGCCCCACACCTGCATCATGTTTTACTGAGAAATCTCTGGGTGAATTGTGCTGTATTGGGAAAGGATCCTGCCTCCCAGTTGTTTAATGATCAGAAATAACATTGCCCATTAAAACATTCTGGTTGCTTATTTCTCAGTCTCACCCATCCTTGCCTATGTCCACACCACCTTGAACTTACCTGATTTTGGAAACTTAAGAAGGATCAGCCTTGCTGAGTACTTGGATGGGAGGAGAGCCTGGAAATACTGGGTGCTTTAATGGGGGAAGGGCTGTAGCTCAGTAGCAGATCTCCAACCTTATAGCATTAAGGTTACAGTATCAGCTAAATAGAAAAGATTCAGAAAGGGAGGTCTGACATAAACATTAGTTACACTCAGAAGGGAAGATTTTGTAGCGTTATACATTGTTTCAAATAGAGAGCATCAGTGTATCAATAAAGCGATAAAGAGAACTAAATATAACTACAGTATCACTCAGCAGGGCAAGGGATATTTACAAGAATATTATGGTTTTTGAGTCTGACAGCTGTCATTTTGAGATGAGTTTCTCTCCCCTCCTTCCTATGTGAGACAATAGCTGCTAGCTCATCAAAGGAGCAGATTGACAGCCCTGCTGGGCTGTGGAAGTTGTGAATTGTTGCTGCCTGTGACTGATTGAAAGGAGAATTTCCTTCCTGAGGGGTGATAGGTGATCTGAGGGGTGATAGGTGATAAATTCCTGAGGGGTAATTTGCAAATGGAATGAAGAGGAAGATGTTTGAAAGCTGTGCCAGTGGATCATGGCGTCGAAGAGGAGGATTCTGGGAACTGGTGAATTGGGCCTCATCTCCAGTCCAGTTACCCCTCTCTGTTCATGGCTAAAATGGTAAAACTAGACATGCCCTGGCATCGCCCCCCCCTCGTAAATTCTTATAACAATAATAATAACAATAATTTATACCCCGCCCTTCCCGATTTAAAAACAAGGCTCAGGGCAGCTAACAGCAAATATAAAAACATTGATTAAAAGCGACTTAAAAGACAGCTTAAAAACAGCATAAAATACAAAATAAATGTAGCATCCATGTCAATAAAATTAAAAAAATTCAGGGTCATTTTTTTTTGGGGGGGGGAGGAAACCCAGTTCAGTAAACATCAAGTGATCACCAGGGCTAACTAGCCAAGTTTGTCCTGCTAAGGCCAGCAAGGAGACCAGGGAAGAGTTTAAATGTGGGGTCCCAGAAGGGTTTCTTCATAGAAAAAGGAAAGGGAAAAGGGAATGGTGGATCAGGCTAATTCATATTGAAGGCCAGGTGGAATAGCTCTGTCTTACAGACCCTGCGGAAGAAGATAAAGTCCTGCAGGGCCCTAGTCCCGTGGGACAGAGCATTCCACTAGGTCGGAGTCATCACTGAAAAAGCCCTGGCCCTGGTAGAGGATAATCTGGCTTCTTTAGGGCTTGGGACCCTTAAGCTATTATTATTCATGGACCTTAGGGTCCTCTGCAGGACATACCAGGAGAGGCAGTCCCGTAAGTATGAGGGTCCTAGGCCGTGCAGGGCTTTAAAGGTAAAAACCAACACCTTAAACCTGACCCAGTACTCCACCGGGAGCCAGTGCAGCTGGTAGAGCACTGGGTGAATATGCTCCCATGGCAAGGACCCTGTGAGGAGCCTCGCTGCAGCATTCTGCACCTGCTGGAGTTTCTGGGACAGTTTCAAGGGCGGCCCCGCATAGAGCGAGTTACAGTAGTCAGTTCTGCCTTCTCTGTGTCATTGAATAGCATTGAATAATTCATTCTGTGTTTTGGCTCACCTGAACCTTCTCCCTGCAACTGTTGGCTGCTTGTGTATACTTTTCTCTCATGATTTCTCCTTTCTTACATCCATAGGAAACCAACTCCTAGGGGCTATGGGGGCTTTGGCCCCCACAATAAAATATTTGAGGGGGCTGAGCCCCCGCAAAGTTGATGGGCATTCCCATTCAAATGGTGTGTGTGCGTTGTGTCATGTGATTGATTATGCAAGGGGGGGGGCTTACCTGGCCCAACAATATTTTATTCAAGTTGTCACCCCAGCTTCCATCTCTTACATTTCAGCTCATCTGTGAGCTACTTATGCAGCTATTTAGGTGTTACACCCCCACCCCACCCACACCATTTTATTAAAATAATTTGTTATAGAAAATAAAGCGATGAAAGAACAAAGAAGGAGAAAAAAGTGCAAAAAATACATGGGATTTCACTCAGTAGTTCCTTCAGCTTTTTGAAATCAGCCTTCTTAATTGCCTGCTTATAATGAAACCCAAGAGGACATGATCACTTCCTCCCAAGCTCCCCAGTACTTTCACCTGGTCAATCAGTTCCTCCCTGTTGGTGAGGATTCTCTTGTTGCTTCTTCCACCTTCTGGGAAATGAAATTGTCGGTGAAGCAATTGAGGAATTTGTTGGACCTTACATTCTTGGCAGAGTTTGAGTTCCAGCAGATACTGGGGTAGTCTTCCATGACCACAATCTCTCTTCTTTCTGAATGTTTGGTAATGTACTCTAGCAAGGCAT
The DNA here is from genome assembly GCF_009819535.1 of Lacerta agilis. Lineage (NCBI taxonomy): Eukaryota > Metazoa > Chordata > Lepidosauria > Squamata > Lacertidae > Lacerta > Lacerta agilis. The sequence continues at coordinate 29,019,550 of NC_046331.1, read as the reverse complement.
TATCCAAGTCCTCAGTCTGGCTTGGAGTTCTATAGCCAACAGACATAGTAAGATCACTGTTGCTTCCTACTCCTACCATTTTTACCCGTATACTTTGAAAATGCTTCCATGCTCCAGGTCATGGATCTCTTTACAAACATACACATCCTTTATATATAATGCTACTCCTACTCCTTTCCTGTTTGGTCTATCCCTTTTGAATAGGTTGTACCCAGTGCTATTTTTCTAGAAAAAGGGGTGCTGGAGCTCACCATGAACTCCCTTGTTTTCTAAGAATGGCAATGGCGCCCATCTGAGAGGTGCCAGAGCTGAATTCCGGACAACTCCAGCTGGGAAAAAAAGCCGCCAGTTTCTATATTCCAGTCTTAAGTCTCATCTCACCAGGATTCAGTAATGACTATTAGGTCATATTTGCCATCCTGTATTAAGAGCTTAAATTCCTCTTGCTTGTTTCCTGTACTCTGTGTATTAGTGTGGAGACAGCTAAAATGAACAACTAATGTTAAGGTGGTTGCTAAGAGGTTGCTTTATTAAAATTACATTCTGTTTTCATTGTATGATTTCAAAAGGTCAAATGTGCTACCCTTTAAATAGGCCAGTTACAATTTTTACTGAGGAAAGACTGGACCACAACCAACGCACATCCACCCCAGTGTCTCCACTCCCCCTTATCCCCAAACCCCACATCAGATAGTAAGAATTCTGAACCCTCACTGGGCTGTTTTTGAGGTCTCTCAGTGGGTTGATGCTTTTGAATTATGGTGCTGGAGGAGACTTTTGAAAGTCCCATGGACTGCAAGAAGATCAAACCTATCCATTCTGAAGGAAATCAGCCCTGAGTGCTCACTGGAAGGACAGATCCTGAACCTGAGGCTCCAATACTTTAGCCACCTCATGAGAAGAGAAGACTCCCTGGAAAAGACCCTGGTGTTGGGAAAGATGGAGGGCACAAGGAGAGGGGAACGACAGAGGACGAGATGGTTGGACAGTGTTCTCGAAGCTACCAACATGAGTCTGACCAAACTGTGGGAGGCAGTGGAAGACAGGAGTGCCTGGCGTGCTCTGGTCCATGGGGTCACGAAGAGTCGGACACAACTAAACAACTAAACAACAACAACAACTGGTAGGTTGTGGGTTGGTTTTTTTTTTTTTGCACTTTGTAAAAATTGATGTTTCTCCAAGCCTCTTGTATATGTTTGTGGCTACGTAAGCAATGAAACTTACAGCTTTTAACATTGAAAACAGAAGTAATACTGATGATTGCATGCTCAGATGCATATGTATCTCACCCCAAGACACACATGCTATATACAAAGCACACAAGGAAAACACCATCACCTCTTATCCTAAGCCCATGTCCACTCCCTACTTCCTCTCCATCCAATTGCTTCTGTTTCCCTTTGCTGAAAAGCAACCAAGCAAGCAAGCACACTCTTTCACTTCTGCTCTTTCTGCAGCAGGCTCAGACACTGCTGGATGTGGGCTGATTTTTGTAGATTTGCTCTTTTATATATATTTTAAAAAACCCTCCCACATACCAAACCACATCCATCTCTTTGCTGACAGTACAGCATCTTGACATTAGAGGTGAAAGGTGCAGAAGACACTACATGAAGTTCTGTCACAAGCTCGTTGGACTTTCTAAAAGGTCTGGGACGTGTGAAAGAAGCCAAAGCTGCAAAGGTAGGCAAGAGTTGATGGTTTGTTTTTAAGCCTAGAATGGTTAGCTTAAGCTGTAAGCTGGAAAACCAGGCATAGGTATGGTATTTGTTAACCTCTTTATGGGGAGGTTATGTAAATCGCTTCGTATTACTTGGAGCATTAGGATTTCAGTATGTCTGATTTCTGAAACCCTTGGGTATTTTTTCACTTCTGCCCTGGATAGTGTTGTTTTCTTGTTTATTGTTTTGTCTTTGAGGATTTTTGTTTTCGTAAATAAAAAACAAATATTTTTGTTTTTCAGATTGTAAATAAAACTGAAAAAGGAGAGATGGTACAGAGATGTGTGGGGAGGGGTCTAGATTTTGCTTACAAACATTAATAGTTAAGATACCCAAAGATGCTGGTATTTAAAGGAAATTGCAAAACCTCCTTCTAAGATAAAAATGTGCTTCGCTGTCACATGTTTTGCTTCTGCAACCAAACTACCATAGGAACACATGAAGGTGCCTTATATGAAGTCAGACAACTTTTCCATCCAGCTCAGTATTGTCCAAACTACCGGTAAACAAGTATTGGCTCTTCATGGTTTCAAGCAGGGGTCCTTTCCAAACTTACCTGGAGAGGCAGGGCATTGAACCAGGGGCCTTCAGCATGCAAAACAGATGCCGTACACTGAGCTATTGCCCACTCCCATATATTGGCAGAGATATACAAATATAGAGCCAATTCTGGGTTTGCTGGTCATTTTGGATGTTTCTGCTGGCAAATCTCTGTCCACAGACATTTGACACTCTGAAACAGTAGATTCATCATCAGGGCCAGATTTAGGTTTGATGAGGCCCTAAGCTACTGAAGGTAATGGGGCACTTTATATGTCCAGCTGTCCTTTGTCAACAACAAATTGTTGATGTTTTTTTGTGTTGAATATATGCTATATGGTAATTTATGGACTTAATAGGTATCTAAATCCATTTGCACATAACAAAATATGTATTTTATCAAAGTTATTGTTGAACTGAAATACAATTAAGAAGAAGTGATATTTTAGGGAGCAGGCTAGCAGGCGGGGCCCATTACTTACATCATGGGAGCCTGCACAACATAAAACACTGTCTGTTGCTGTATGAAGGTTTTATTTTATTTGTTCTTTATCTTATATTTTGGAAATGTACATCCAGTTTGTTTCTTCTTTTAAAAAATTTTGGGCCCCCAAGAGAGTGGGGCCCTGAGCTTTAGCTTGTTTAGCTTATATGTAAATCCGGCACCGTTCATCATTAAATAATGTGATTAAATAGTCATGGGTCTGAGAAAGTGGTGCCACGTAGGGAGGGGCAGTGGACCCTGGGTGCATTGGGGGAGTGCATCTTGCTCCTTGCCACCCTGCCAGTCCTGTGCTACAGGGCTGTGTGAAGAGGACACAACAGGAAGGGTGCATGCCTGTTGCGTCCTCCTCCACATAGCACTGCAGCACCGCAAAGTGGTGCAGGGCTGGCAGGGCAGTGTGATGTTCCCTTTGTGCCTGCTGAGGGCTGCTGGTGGGCAGGGGCACAGCGTGGCTGCACCTGGCTCAGGTGAGTGGCATGTTGGAGGTGAGGGCTTGACACAGGCTCTGTTCACCCTCCACGCCCTGTCCCCAGGGCATGCATGCGCCCACAAGCAGCTCATGCTGTGCCCCTGGTCTGAGAGGTTGTTGTTGTTGTTGTTTTGTTCTGCCACTTTCCCCAGGAAGACCTGCTGTTTACTGTTGAATTGGAACAAATGTCCATTGGATTTCCTGTGGATTGATGTTCTGATTCAGCAGTAAAACAGTGAGTTTTCCTAGGGAAAGCAATGGGACAAAGAAAACCCCTCTTGGACACATGACTAGAAATAATAGGACAAACAGAATAAATCACAGGACAAAGTAAGTGCAGATGAGCCACTAGTTATGCACAGATGCATTTATGTTAAAACATAGCACTTACACCATTTAATTGTAAATTTTAGATTTCCTTTAACTTCTTAAACAAAACACATTCTGAGTTTTCATCGCATAATAGGCAGATATGAATCAGCAACATGCCTGATAAGTTAACCAGAGATGTTTGCAGCTAGAGCAAAAATGGACCAAGTCATTTGTGGAATCAGTTAATCATCTGCACCTTGGTTCCCACCCCACCCGCTTTTCTTTTGCAGAACTATGGATTTCCTTTCCCCTAATGACCATCTCCCAAGGAATGATTCTAATGGATCAGCCTGTGAAATCCAAGATGGCTTTCTTGCAGGGACTCTGCCTGTGATATACTCAGTCATTTCCACAATTGGTTTCTTCAGCAACATGCTGGCCCTCTGGGTGTTCCAGTTTGGCACGCGGAAGGCAAACTCCATCACGGTGTACATGAAGAACCTTGCCATCTCAGACCTCTTGCTCGCCCTCTGCCTGCCCTTCCGGGCTGCTTATCAAAATGAGAGTGGCTCTCCCATCCTGTGCAAAGTGGTTGGAACAGTCTTCTACATCACCATGTACATCAGCATCCTGCTCCTCAGCCTGATCTGCCTGGACCGCTACCTGAAGATCATCTGGCCCCTCCAGCAGTTCCAGATCCACAAAGTACCTCACAGCACTTCTGCCTCCAGAGTGGTGTGGCTGCTCTGCATTGCCACAATGCTGCCATACTTTTTCAACAAGGGCAATAGCAACGACCCCTGCAGCCACAAATGCTTCCACTTCAAGAAGAGAGGAGCTCTGGCAGCAGTGCTCAACATGACAGCAGTGCTCCTTTTCTTCTTCCTGTTGCTGTTTTTCATTTACTCTTACAGCAAAATCTCACTTAAGCTCCACACAGCATCCTTAAGGAAAAGCAAGAGGTTTAGCAGCAGAGCCACTCTGAAGGTCTTCGTGGTCCTGCTCGTCTTCACAATATGCTTTGCCCCCTACCACGTGGTCCGAGTGCCCTACATCTTTGCCCAGGTAGGGGTCTTCTCTGCTCCAGAGAGTGTTCAGGCCCTCCACCTTGCCAATGAAGTTGTCCTTTGCATCTCAGCCCTCAACTGCTGCTTCGACCCTATTATTTTCTTTTTTCTGTCCAGCAATTTCAAGAGGGCTCTGCTGGCAGCCACCCATGGGAAACTGAAAGGAGCTCTTCAGAAGAACCCAGACATCTCAGGCAACAGAAAATCCATCACAGACACCAGAATGCAGGAGAGCTGAGGTACAGGATGAGCGACTGGTTGTTGGGCAGTATGGAAGATATGCAGCAAACATGTACCGCATTTCAAGGAAGCCAGACACTAGGCTAGGGAGTGGACATATATGCACATCAAAATCCAAACAGGGGTGCAGAAACCTCTTTTATGTGGCTGGAACTCATCCCATTGTTCAAAGGTGGGAGTCACATCCATTGCTCCTTCTGCTTTTGCCTATAACCCCAGCCATCTCTGGTTTGTGGTTCCATGAGAGAACCGAGTCCTATTACCATGCCTCTTTGTTTTCATATACATTCAGTAATACCTTCCTTGGCTGGTGGCTTGTTTTTAATTAGTTTAAAATGTTGCCCTACAATAAAAACATCGCATTTTTCTTTAAGACGTGGTGGGTTAATCGAAGACCCAGTGCTGAAATTGTATGCTTAGTTACATCACACTCGCAGGTTCAACAGTACATTCTAGGACCAGAGCCAATTTTAGGGTAGTGCAACTGCACCGTATGCTGCATTGCTAAGAGTGCCACAAAAATGCTTTAGAATAGAGCACAAGAAGAGGCCCCCCCCCATTTGTCTCACACAGGGCGCCACTGAAAGTTGAGAGCCCAAAGTCCGCCACTGCCAGGATGTATACAGAAAAAGCAGCAGCTACAGGGGCTGAAGCATAAAATGGTCATTTACACTTGCATGTATTGTAGGGTGGAAGCATGACTGGGTCACACTAAAAGCCCATAGTTTGGAAACCACTTTTTATCTACTTGCCTCAATGGTTTCCCCATGAATTTGCCTGGCCTGGGGAACTCCAGCCTTAACAGAGCAACAGTATTTATAGTTCTCCTGCCAATGCTTTACTATTCAACTAGCCTCCCTCCCTCCCACATTGAGATTCCAGTGCCTTTTTTTTTGTTCCTGCAAACGTTTAACTTGTTGGTTTTAACTGACATTTATTTTATTTTTCTTGTCCTGCAAACTGTTGAAAGACTATGGTAATTAAGCAGCATATGCATTGTTTAATTAAATATATAAATAAAAGACTGCATAATCAGTGAAATGTATATTTATGGATCATTTACCTTATTTCTGTAATCAAACAGGCATCTCTTTCAGTTTATATATTTTATAATTGCTTCATCTGGGATTACATATTTATTATTCTTCAAAGTTAACAAGGAGCAAGTTTTATTTATTTTTTTATAATATTTTTATTTATTTTCCATTTTTAACATATATATATAACATATTCATTTAGTATATTAATAGTTCCACAGAGCTTCTCAACTTCCCTCCATCCCGTCGTCTGGTTTTTTAATATCTGTTTCATATTCACACACATTTGTATCATCTCCATTCTACCATTTTCCTTAGATATTTTAAACTTTAAACATCTGTAGATAGATCCATCTGTTTGATGATACAAGATTTACCGTATCTCAGTCCTGCTAGTGTCTTTAGATGTTTACAGTGATTGTCCATATATTGAATAAATTTACTCCAGTCACTCTGGAATATTTGGTTGCTCTGGTTTCGGATTTTTACCGTCAACTTTGCTAGTTTGGAAATGACAAACAGGTTCATTAGAGTAGTGGGTCTACTCTAAGGAGGGTTTAGGTCAGGGGTCTGCAACCTTTAAGACAAAAAGAGCCACTTGGACCCGTTTCCAAAGGGAGAAAAAAACTGGGAGCCGCAAAACCATTGCGACATTTAAAACAAATATAACGCTGCATATATTGTTTCTTACCTTAATGCAATAATAATAAACTAGTGGTTTAAGCCCATTAAAATAATGGGCGCTAGAACATATGTGGTAAACATGCATGCTTACTCAGGAGTAAGCAATGGGACTTAACTGCAGGTAAGCATACATGGGATTTTCTATCATGCTGGAGCCCCCACTGTGTCAATTATGCTTGAAAGGGGATAGGACACGTCCCTGAAATAAGATTGACCTTTGTGTTTCATTTGGCAGTTTGTAGATGGTGGCTGTGATTTATGGTGAGTGGGCTGTATATTAGGCTGTTTAAGTTGGAATATGGTGGATGGATATAGTTGGTTACCAGAGGTTAAACATTAAGTACCTTAGCTTTTGGGTTGGATGAGTTATGAATAGTGTAGAATGTGGAATGTTGGATGTTCGCAGGGAGGTTGGGGGTGGCTATGAATGTAAAGGAATCAGCTGCAACTGTTGAGGTAACCCTTCCTATATATAATTTGCATATAAGGGCTTGTTTGCCTGTCTTAAAGGTGCACAGTCTTAAGAACACAGGCTATTGATGTTTTCAGTTTCAGTATTAGAAACACAGGAAACGGGTATGATGAGCAGCAGTATTGATTCATAAATTAGCAGGACCTACAAATAACTACAGCGCAAGCCTCACACAATTGGTAGTAGCTGTTTCCTATAAAACGGTCTCCCCCCGTCAAATGCCCAGGTCTGGGGGGTTATTGCCCCCTCCCCCCCAGCCAAGCCACCCCCCTTACTACATGCTTTGCTCCCCCAATAAGCAGAGAAAGAGGAGGGAGGGGAAACCCCACCAGCATCCACCCACACCACCCAGCCTGAAGGGGAACCATCTTTGCCCCCACCCCACCCCACCCCCTGTTGCTGTGTGTAAAAGGAGACTGCACGGGGGGGGGGGAGAAGTACGGGCAAACAAACCTCCAAGAAACCCAGCAGCTGCCACTCGCCTTGCCTCGCACGCCTGCGTAGACCCTCCCACTCCGCCCGGCACGCTGCAGAAAACCTCCTGCAGAAAAGCCAAGCGCGCGCCCGGCAGGCAGTTAAAAAAAGAAAATCGGGACTTCCGTGGATATATAGGCGACCTAAGCAGACCTAAGGCTGCTCCGACGAATCCCCGCCGTTCACTCCCGCTGCAGGGGGCAGCTGGGGCTGTTGCTCCGCGGGCACTACAGCTGGGACGGTGCTGCCGCCCGCTGGGTTCTCAATGGGGCGAAAGCGGGTGACTGCGCCCGGGGAAGTCGGCGAAGGGAGCCCCCGCCCTCAGGGCGCGAAGGAGGGAGGAAGGCTCATCCCGCCGGGCCAAAACAAACTTCGCCGCCGCGCTGGAGGTGGGAGAAGAGAGATGAAAAGGTCAGCGACGCCTTTCTCCCGTCAGCGCAGCTCACCTTGAGTGCAGGAAAGCTGCCCGGAAAGCTTCCCGCAGGGTTGCTGGTAGCGCCTGGCGCGCGGGCCGGTTCTTGCCCCCTGCTGATAACCATTTAATTATTATTGAAAGGGCATTGAAAGGGGGCATGCCGGAGCCGCGGGAAACCTGTCAGAGAGCCGCTTGCAGCTCCGGAGCCGCAGGTTGCCGACCCCCAGTTTAGGTAAATATTACCCCAACTTTAAATTTGCACTGAAACACTCTTTCATGTAAACACTAATCCTTAAGATATTCACATGATACACACCTAAATAAACTCATATTTTAAAAACTGATTTGAAATAAACACACATTTCTAAAATGGCATGCTTAGTATACACACAGAGACACACTGGAAAAACTGTTTCACTTCCACATTTGCATCTGTGCACAGAATTGCTTACAGAAGAAGAACAATGACCAGGCGACAATAAAACAGGAATAGGAAACCTCTAGCCTATGAGCCAAATTAGGCCCTCTAAGAGTCATAATTAGCCCTACAATGCTGTCATGCCCCCTGCCCCTGCTGGGTGCTCTATGACATCAGATGTGGGAATAGGTAGAGGTGCAGCTGCAAATGAACAATCAAGCACATTAAACCATGGTGCCAATTATCCCTTGGCAAATGGGGCTTTTGCAATTGACCTCAAATATTGCCCCAGCTATGGCTGCTTTCACTCGGGAGCTCCCAACTCTTGCTCCTGAGTGGAGCTGATCCCTGCTAGAATCAGCTCCACTTGAGCACTCCGAAATGAAACCAATCCTAGGCCAGCTTGCATTTAGGGGCCTAATGCAGTTCAATCATTTTTATTATATGTAGCCAAAGGCCTTCACAATGAACAGCAGGGGACAGAAGCATGGCTTTCCTCTAAAATCAAACAACTGAAGTCTATAAAGGGCTACAGCATAAAAGTTTACGAACACAAAATTTAAAATTAAGAATAGATGTATGTATTTTTTAAAAAAATATCTGGGTAAATGCAAAAGCCCTACTTGCTGAGGCACAATTGGGGGGGGAGGGGTAGAATGAAAGCTGCCACCTTGGAAACACCCATGTTGTCAATTTTTGTTATGAAACCTTGAGTCCTAATAGGGTGCCATTGTTGAATGATCTTGTGAAATGCTTAACTGAAGTATTTAATATATAGTGGGTGCTGGGTTCAGATTAGGGAAATGAAGTCATTTCCCTGCGAAACGAGGCAATGTCGTGCTTGGCTAGATGAGGTTTACCACAAGCTTCTGTGTGGTTTCTCTGCAGAAACCAGTAGAACACTTCAATCTCCCAGGACATTCTATACAAGATCTCAAAGTAGCTGTCTTAATACAAAGGAATTTCAGAAATAGACTGGAAAGAGAAGTTGCTGAATTGCAACTCATTACCAAACACTGTCGAGGACAGTGTTCTCGAAGCAACTGGCATGAGTTTTGCCAAAATGCGGGAGGCAGTGGAGGCTAGGGGTGCCTGGCGTGCTCTGGTCCATGGGGTCACGAAGAGTCGGACACAACTGAACGACTGAACAACAACAACAACCACCAAACTTAAAACAACAGAGAGACCTGGTCTGAACAAAGACATTGGATTCTTATCTCATTATACATGACAAAGCTATCTTTAGCCATCTTACCCCTTGCTTTTCCCTTAAGACTAATTGCAGTCGTTAACAGTCATCAACACGTTTTCCACACAAATCAGCCAATCACCCATTCCCACCACCCTTCTGAGTAATACCCCTCCTCATTCTCTCACTATATATAAGGGTCTGGTGACTTCTGTTTCAGTGTATCTGAAGAAGTGTGCATGCACACGAAAGCTCATACCAAGAACAAACTTAGCTGGTCTCTAAGGTGCTACTGGAAGGATTTTTTGATTTTATATTTTGTTTTGCAGAATTAATGTCATTGCAATAAAGCACTGCTTTGTTTTCACACACCCCAAGTGTCATTTGTCTTTCATTTCTTAACTGTGCTGCAGGGAAAGGATGGGTGGGAAACAAGATCTGACCAGTAGGCCAGATCCTCAGCTGTCCTACAATCCAAAGGCATGCCGCTGCTCATCTTCTCCAGGCTACTTCATCTATGCTAAGAAAGACTGTGAGGGTTAAAAATAGGTGTGCATGAACTGTGTAGAACAGGGAGGGGGAATCTAGCAGGGCTGATGGACTTTGGGAGTCCAGGAACTTCCAGAGGGCCATAGGTTCCCCATACCTGATGTAGAAAAGATGAAAACTTCTCTCCTGTTTCGTAACATTTGGAATTTGAGATCATTTAACAAAGCTGATTGGCAATAGGGTTCAGTATCAACAAGAGGAAAAAGTACTTTCCCGACACACTAAGGATAATTTATGGAATTTGCAAGTATAAGATGAGGTTGTGATAGCTGCAGGCTTAGAGAGCTTTTGTAAGGGATTCTTAGATAGTTTCATGGAGGACAACTGTGAAAGTGCTTATTAAGCCATGCAGAAATAGTGGAACATGTGGCCCCCCAAATGTTGCTGGACTCTGGCTCCCATCACCCCTGAGCACTGGCTATCCTGGCTAGTGCTGATGGGAATTGGGAGTCCAGTAACATCTGGGAGGACCACAGGTTAGCTAACCTTGAAGTAAATGGATTTTGACCTGATGTAGCAATCTAAGTATTTGTGTTCTGCATGCTGTTTCCCAACAAAATTCTGCACACAGATTAACCCAGATCTAGTGCAAAGGAACACTGAATTCCACCACATGTAGAATTTTACTTACATTTATTTAGTTTCTGCTCAGTAGGGAGACAGCAAGCACATAGGAAAGGCTTACTCCCTATTCTTGCCCCTCACCCCCTTTGATGGAGACAGAATTGTGAAAAGTCATCGAGGAAAGGTGAAAGAGCTTTTGTTTTATCTACAGAAAGTTAGCTGGAACTGAGAAAGCTATGGTTGCATTATACATGAAACCACCTGTTGAATAGAATGTTAAGCCACAAGCCAGCTGCTCTGAAAAGAAATGCCACTTGTTTTATGAGCAGAGAGAGAGATGCAGAAAATGCTGGCTTCAAAATATGACCAGAAACACCACAGTGAAGGCAAGCTATTCTTATCCAAAACACCAAATGCATAGATCGGCAGAGGGCTGAGCTTGAAAGAGAGTACAAACTACATCAGCTATTTCTGATGTTATAATTTCCCTGCTTGCAAAAATGTGTGCAGGGAAGTGTGCCTGGGCAACAGCACAAAGCATCACTCTACTGTAGATCTGCATCTTGGAGCAAACACACCTGGCATTTGCCTTTCAACCTTCTTTTCTCGCTGCAAAACCAGGTTCCACTTCAGAAAGTCACCAGCTTCCAGGCAACAGGCCTCAGGAGCAAGTATGGCTGGTGGTGAGGTTTATGACTCAGAAAGATTCACAGAAAGATGATGTGCTTGCATGAACAGATGCCTCTGTATTGAGCTATTGCATCACAATCAACTTGATCTTTATGTTCCACACTTTAAAAAAAAGCTAACACAAGCAGGGAAATTACGTGTGTCACCCTGCTCACTCCCCCAAACCTGAATGGTCCTGTATGCTAACAAATGTCAATGAAAAAGTTCACAGAGGAATTAGAACCATGTTAGGTCACTGAGGAAGCCCCACAAAGGGCTGAGGAACCTGCAACCCTCTAGATGTTGAACTACAACTCCTATCAGTCCCAGCCAGCATAACCAACAGTCAGAGGTGATTGGAGTTAGGAGTCCAGCAGTTATCTTGAGGGTCACAGTCAACCCAGCCCTACCGGACAGTAATGATGTGGTACAAGTACTCAAGCAAAGGGCTGGTAGAGTAATGGAAATAACCAGCTCTGGACACTTTGCTGGTGACCAACTTGTATGGTACTTGAAGACCACAGGAGGCTAGGCTACAATCTATACTCTTGCCCTGGATTTGTGTTTTCCTGGAGAAGCATTAAATGACACAAGTCTCCCCATCCTCCCTCACTTTCCGCTGTAGCAGCACTGTCCAAAATACATCACTTCTATGCAAAACTCAGCTTTAGATCTCGATTTTTGGCACTCCTGGGGGAATCTAACAGCTTATCTTACTTTGATGCATAAAGGGAAAGCCGCCAAGCACCAAAAATGCCACCAGGGAAGTATAGCATCACTTCCTACCGGTATTTACTAATAGAGACCAGGTTTTCACAGCTGCAGGGTATAAATTAAAATTTATTTTTATTTTTATTTTTATTATTTGCAATGACCCTGTGCACCTGATTCTGGTCATACCTCGGCTCATGTGGAGTTGGGAGCCGCTTTCCTTTCCCCAGGAAAATAAAGTCCACTGGCCTAGCTAGCTGAAGCCGGTTGCCAACCCCTATTTGACAAAAAGGTATTCCAGCTACAGGAAATGGATTTGGCCCAGATCTTGCCAGATTCACCAGTGGAAATATGTTAAACCACAGCATACTTTCAACCCCTTCCTCTGCCTGAGATTAAAAACATATAAAATATTTTCAGGCATTTACTTTCAAATACAATGTGAAGCTAATTTCACAGAAATAGAAACACACACAAAAACTTTTTTTTTTTAAAGATGAACTGCGTGAACTGGAGACATAGGCAAGGAGTCTGCATCTGAAAATAAGTGTTGCATTGTTAGACATGATTAACAACTGAAGCATGGATGCAAGTCCAATGTGGGCTGGGTGGCAGGAAGTTTACATTCAATTCAGGACAGAAAAAGTGGATCTTTAGCTGCTACTTGAGGGGCTCGTGCAATGGCAGGTAATTACTTCCTGTGTCAACAGAAATAGCAGCCCTTGATATCCCAACTCTGTCCTTGCCAAGAGCTGCAACACGAGAGAAAGGAGACCCACTGTGCTGATAGGACCCATAAGAAGGTACTCCTGGTGAATAGCTTACATTCATACCTCATCTGCACATACACAGAATCCTTTGTTCGTGGCCAAAAAAGCTATTTTGTACAGGCAGTGAGGTTGTTCGGCACAGTTTCTTCACTTAAGACATTCACTTGAATTCTAGCAGAAGAGTCCTCTGTGTGCTATTCCTATTCCTACTGGTACAAAAGGCAGCTGCTGAGAAAGGCCCATAGTTCCAAAACAAAACTGGTAAGTCGCTCAACCAGCAGAGAGATTCCCAGCTCAAGGAGCGCAGAATTGAAGAAAGTTGGCTTTGTTTCCTTTTTTTCTTGAGGTATTTTCCAGAACAGGGCTCAACTGCTTCAGGCCTTCCCTCGAAACAGCAGTGCCGATGGTTAATTTTAGATGCTGGACTTAATGGCCTTATGCAAGGGCCGATCTACTATGAAACTAATGAAGCTTAAACTACAGGACCCTTAATCCCAGAGGGGCTCCAGAAGTGACTTTAGTGCAGCTGCACAAGTCAAATTGATTAATTTTTCAACAATCCCAAAGTTTGAGAGTCAGTGGCACAAACGCTGCAAAGGTGGAGTGTTGCAGGACAGCAATTTCAATCAAAATATGAGATGCAGTAGTTGAGTTATTATTATTTAATTGTGGTGATGTGTCATGAAACAAGCCCATTGAGGAAGACAACCATGGTTACCCATACTTTGTTCCTGGTTGCAAAGGGGCCCCCATAACAGAGCAAGCTTCAGGGCCCCAAAAATGTAGGCCCACCACTGGTCTTATGGCAAGTCAGTGCTTTTCCCCACCTGTATGGAGGAACATTGCCTCTTTTTGTGCTGGCATCCTTGGTGTTAGATATGAGTACCAGCACCTCATTTTTTTTTTAAACCAAAGAAACCACAGCTGGGAACCCCTTCCTCACTTTAGATGGTCATTCATCTTGTTCCAGTAACTTCAAAAATGTGGAAAGTCAGTCCTGCTACCATGTCTATCGGTCTCCATGCTCATTTTGCTGTGGGGACCATGGCCTCTGCCCCAGAGTCCTGCCCTGACAGTGCCACTGCTCCTAATTCAATTACATTCCTATTGCTCACAAGGTGAGAGGCTATCAAGGAAGTAGGAGTAAATCCTTGGAAGGCCAAAGCAATAAGAAAAAGCAGAAGGCCAATAAAATAAAAAATTCAATAACTAAAATGAAGAAAGGGCAGCAAGGTGGTGTCAGATGGACTAGGAGGAGCTATCATGGCAAAATAAAAAGAATGCAGGATATAGGGAAGGGGAAGATGTCACTGCGCAAAAATTGTCGTTCGCAGATCTGGTAAGGAAGGACCCCCAGCATAATTTTCTGGCTTCAGCCACGCAGCTCTCGTCCCTTGCCACAAAACTTCCTGTATCTGCTTTCCTATTAATATGGCAAGTTTGAGCCGCCAGCAAGCAATGGGGACAACCCTAAAAGCTTCCAGCACCTGGCACTTGTGTATTTTTGAAGGTGTTTGAAGACTGGCGGCGGGTGGAGAGAGTTCTCTCCCCACACTTCTAAGGACACTCACTTGTCCTGTGGTCAGCAAAACCATGGAGTGCCAGTGTATAAGAATACCAGCTGACCAAGGTTAGCATTACAGTTCAGTTTCAACAGCAAAAAGGCACAACAAGATCTGGCACTTCGAGTGCTGCAGCGGACTTTGATGCCTTCCCGCACCAAATGAGTCCATTGTGTTCGTGAAAGCCAAAGGAAGCTGGACAACAAAAGACCAAAAAACTGGGGTAGTGTGTGTGTTGGGGGGGGAAGGCAAATAAACTGCATGGGATGGCTGGCAATCAAGTAATCCCATGGGGAACTCTCCTCCTCTTGCGAGCAGAAGGTCAAGTCTGTGAGGTATATTGCGAAAAGCTCTCTCTCGTTCCTGGATCCGCAATCCCCAAAATTCTGGAAGCCCAGCTCAAGCTAGGCTTGCAGCCCCAGGAAGCGAGCTGTATTCAGCACGTCGTCTCTCGTCAGGTAGCAGCCGCAGAGCTGGCGGTAACCCGTGAAAGACTCCCGGCCGTGCAGAACTCGCCAGTTGTCCACAAAAAGGGCCTGCAGAAAGAACGAATGGGAAATTTGTTCCACGCCACAAGGCTCTTCACATACCTGTTATATCATTGGCGTCTGGTTAAGTACCGTATTTTTCGCTCCATAAGACGCACTTTTCCCCTCCTGAAAAGTAAGGGGAAATACCTGTGCGTCTTATGGAGCGAATGGTGGTCCCTGGAGCTGAATTGCCCAGGGGCCAAAAGCAGAGTGTGCTTTTTATTTTACAAAGAGAAAAGGGAGTGTTGAAAGGACCCCACTCAGCAGCTGATCAGCAAGAGATCGGGAGAGAGATAAGAGTCCCGGCTCCCTTTCAGCCACCCCTCCTTTGTTGAATGTGCTGCAGAGGGAGGTTGTTTGTTTCCCCAGGACATGTGACTGGCTGATTAGATTATCTGTCTGCAAACAGTAGAAATGGCTCCCTTTCCTTAAGATTTTTTCAGAAATGTAAGTTAAACCCCATAAAAATGGGGCTTTTCCTCTTTGCTTTTCCCCCTTTGCAAAAGGAGCTTTGCTTTTCCCTCTTTGCAAAAAAGCTGCAAAACCTTTAGCTGATCCTAAAAAACAAAACAAAACAAAACCACCCAGGGCTTTTCCCTTTGCAAAAAAGCTGCAAAACCTTTAGCTGATCCTTAAAAAAGGCCTTTTGCCTTTGCAAAAACAGCTGCAAAACTTTTAGCTGATCCTCAAAAAACAACAAAAAAACCAGGGCTTTTAGAGGAGGAAAACCAGAAAAATATTTTTTCCCCCTTGTTTCCTCCTCTAAAAATGAGGTGCGCCCTATGGTCCGGTGCGTCCTATGGAACGAAAAATACGGTAATCTTAGCAGGAACAGACATGTAGCTCATGTCCCCCATTCTTTTGGAAATGGAAAAGCTGACAAAGCTGCTTTATACAAGGGTCATAAGATCTGCCCACCCAACCAGGATTGTCTGCATAGCTTTGCACTACAACTTTCTTAGTGGGTGGTAGGAGAGCTGAAAAAAATGCCAATATATTTTGCATTGGACAACCAATGAGCCCCTTGGGTTTCAGACAGTATACAGGTACAAGAGTCTAAAAAGCCTGGAACCAGGGTGGATAAAAATCAATGATTTTTTTAAAAAGTAATTAAAAAATCGGATTTTTTTTTTATTTAAATCAATTTTTTTAAAATAAAATGCTTTTTGGTGAAAATATATTACCATCCAAAGGTTATTCAATCATGAAATAAAGATTAGTTTTTTTAGTTATGTAGAATAAGGCTGTATATGTTTATTTTTTTGGTAAATAAATTCCATTAATCCATTCACAATGTCATTTATGCTCTTCCAGAGGTTTTTGTATGATTATTGGGCAGTTTCTCTGCCTACAAGATATTATCACAGATGCTTGGTTTACTTTTGCACTTCTCAAAACTGAATTTGACTCAGCACAGATCACATGCCTCTTCCTCACAGCAAAAATGTTATAACATGAACAGAGTTTAGAAAAAGACCTTAATCCTATTGTTCTACAAACCTATGAATACAGAATCAACCCCTTCAATGTTAAGTTTCAAGAAGTTCAGTGAATAGAATAGAAACAATATTTTTCTGATTGTTTGAGGTGGAATGGATCTAATAAATCTATTTAAATTGTTATTATTAAGGTAATGATTATTTTTCTCCTTCCTAAGTACAACAGAAAAGTTGTCCAAATATGAACGATTAACCTATTACCGGTAAACTGGGGATAAAAAACTAATATGAAAAGTTGTTATTCTAAAAATCTTCATCTACTTGCATATTAAAGTTATACCAGCAAGAATTAGTCTTTATGTAGAAAACTGTGATTTAAATCAAGCCTTACTGACTAGTGATTTAAATCGTGATTTAAATCAGTTTGATTTAAATCAAATCCACCCTGCCTGGAACACAAGTTTTCATAGCCCTCTAGTGGCTATGGTGGCTCATTGACCACAAACCTATCCATTCTGAAGGAAATCAGCCCTGAGTGCTCACTGGAAGGACAGATCCTAAAGCTGAGGCTCCAATACTTTGGCCACCTCATGAGAAGAGAAGACTCCCTGGAAAAGACCCTGATGTTGGGAAAGATGGAGGGCACAAGGAGAAGGGGACAACAGAGGACGAGATGGTTGGACAGTGGTCTCGAAGCTACCAACATGAGTCTGACCAAAGTGCGGGAGGCAGTGGAAGACAGGAGTGCCTGGTGTGCTCTGGTCCATGGGGTCACGAAGAGTCGGACACGACTAAACAACTAAACAGCAACAACAAAATGTATTTACTAGACGTGTATACCTGATTCTGACCAAACTAACCCTCCTTATGTATATGGTCCTCTAGGAGGCTGAGTTTGGTCAGAATCAAGCATACACCTCCAGAGTTAATGCTAAAAACATTACTTCTTGTCAATGAGCCACCATCACTGCTTGAGGACCGTGAAAATTTGCGTCCCAGGCTTTTTAGACCTGTCTACCCATGTACTAGCTGAAACCAAAGGGGCGCATTGGTTACCAAATGTTATCCCCCCCCCCCCAGCTCTCCTACATCACTATCTGAGTCTCAGGAAGAGGGGTCTTTCCCACCACTTGAACTGGAGAGGCCATGTATTGAAGGAGCATGTGTCTGTCTGTGTATAAAACTGTGTGTAGCCATGATGAGGCTACTTAGTACAGCAACAGTGGGGAAAAGTCAGCTGGCTCCTTTCTCCCTCCACCCCAGCTTTGAAAGGTGGGCGGGTCCACACACCTGTCAATCATCTAGAGTCATTTGTGACATCACAGAGGACCTTGTTGGCATTTGCGCTCGCTCTGTAGAACGCCCTCCTGTCAGATGTCATGGAAAGAAACAACTATCTGACTTTTAGAAAACATTTGAAGGCAGCCCTGTATAGGGAAGTTTTTAAATATTTGATGTTTTACTGTGCTAAATGTTTTTACTTTGTTGGAAGCCACCCAGAGTGGCTGGGGCAACCCAGTCAAGATGGGCAGCATATTAATAATAAATTGTCACCATAACCACCATCAGGGGATGACTTCAGAAGGTCTCCCTCTCAACTGATGGGTGCTGAGAGCAGCCCCAACCTGAACCACATCTTTACTTGCTTTACACCTTATGCCACATACGATGTCAGACGTTGGACAGATGGGTGTGGTTCGGGTAAAAACAGCCTCATGGGCTAAACTAGCCCGTGGGCTTGAAGTTCCCCACAATATGAACATAAAAAGCTACTTTATAACGAGAATTGAGTGTCTGTTGCCCACTTCACTCTTGAGCAGATGTTGGTTTGGTGTGAAATTAGTGCTGGGAGCCTCAGTATGTTCCCTTTGTGTTTCCCCTGAGATGCTTGAAAGATATAACAAGGATGGTTCATTATACTGCCTAGCAAGTGGCAGTGTCTCTGGCAGTGGGGGTAGAACACAGCCACTGTTGTCACTAGGAGACATGAATAGCCTTCTCCTCTGTGAACACGTCCAACCTCTTTTAGTGCCATCCAAATTACTGGCGATCTCTACGTCTTGTGGGGGCTAATTAATACTACTACTACTAATAATAATTTATTATTATTATTATTATTATTATTATTATTAGTAGTAGTAGTAGTAGTACCCCACCTATCTGGCTGGGTTACCCCAGCCACTCTGGGCGGCTTCCAACAAAGATTAAAAATACATTAAAATGTCACACATTAAAAACTTCCCTAAACAGGGCTGCCTTCAGATGTCCTCTAAATGTCAGGTAGTTGTTTATCTCTTTGACATCTGAAGGGAGTGTTCCACAGGGCAGGTGCCACTACCAAGAAGGCCCTCTGCCTGGTTCCCTGTAGCTTTGCTTCTCGTAGTGAGGGAACCGCCAGAAGGCCCTTGGCACTGGACCTCAGTGTCTGGGCAGAACGATGGGGGTGGAGACGCTCCTTCAGGTATACTGGGCCAAGGCCATTTAGGGCTTTAAAGGGCAGCACCAACAATTTGAATTGTGCTCGGAAACGTACTGGGAGACAATGTAGGTCTTTCAGGACCGGTGTTATATGGTCTTGGCAGCCGCCCCCAGTCACCAGTCTAGCTGCCGCATTCTGGATTAGTTGTACTTTCCGGGTCACCTTCAAACGTAGCCCCACATAGAGCGCATTGCAGTAGTCCAAGCGGGAGATAACCAGAGCATGCACCACTCTGGCGAGACAGTCCGCAGGCAGGTAGGGTCTCAGCCTGCGTACCAGATGGAGCTGGTAGACAGCTGCCCTGGACACAGAATTGACCTGCGCCTCCATGGGCAGCTGTGAGTCCAAAATGACTCCCAGGCTGCGCACCTGGTCCTTCAGGGGCACAGTTACCCCACTCAGGACCAGGGAGTCCTCCATACCAGCCCGCCCCCTGTCCCCCAAGAACAGTACTTCTGTCTTGTCAGGATTCAACCTCAATCCATTATCCGCCATCCATCCTCCAACGGCCTCCAGGCACTCACACAGGATCTTCACCGCCTTCACTGGTTCCAATTTAAAAGAAAGGTAGAGCTGGGTATCATCTGCATATTGATGGACACCCAGCCCAAACCCCCTGATGATCTCTCCCAGTGGCTTCATGCAGATGTTAAAAAGCATGGGGGAGAGGACAGAACCCTGGGGCACCCCACAAGTGAGGGCCCAGGGGTCTGAACACTCATCCCTCACCACCACTTTCTGGACACGGCCCAGGAGGATTTTGTAGTTTAGCAATGGAAGAGGACTTAACTCTGAGCTGCTAGTACCAAACGCCTCCACACCAAAACCACATGCCGATCTGCTCGCCATGACTTTACCTTGCCCGGCTTCAGCTTCACCCAGAGCTCATTCTCTGGTCTCCTTAGCTCCGCGGTGAGAGTGCGGTGTGCGCTGTACCAGCGGTGCACAGTGTCGTAAGGCACCGTGTTAATGACGGCTCGGTCGTAGTTGTTGTACCTAAAATAAAGCGGCAGAAGGGAACATCCACAGTGCACTACTTAAGGATTGCAATCCCCACATAGGAACCAGTAAGACTCTAAGGATCCGCATGGCAGAGGCAGGGCTGCTAGAAGTGCTATCTATTTATCAGTGGGAGCAAACGCTTTGTGTATATCAGAGGAGGGGAACCTGTTGTTAAGACTTCAGTTTCCACCAGCCAGTAAGGCTAATGGTCAGGAATGATGGGAACTGTAGTATAGGAACATCTGTGAAGCCAAAAGTTCCCTATACCTGTGCACATATAAACTGGACTTGGGTTTTCTGCAAAAAATTACGGGGAAGGACAGGAATGGTGTGCACAGCCAGTAAATCTGCCAAAACGGTGCATCTTTTAGTAGCTTCACACCTGTGATTTTTTTAAAAAAAGCAAACATTAATTTTTTTGGGGGGGGGGGTGTCATTCCATTCAGTAGGAACTTGCCAGGGGATGGGGGGCAGAAGGTAATTTTGCAGCACAACTTGATTTTCCTTCCTTTCCCAGTCAGATTCCGTAATAAAGTGGCAACTATTTTATCAGCACAAGATGCACAACAGAGCATCGCCTGGGTTCTGGTACAGGACTATTTTCTGCAAAAGCAGCATGCTGGGATGGTTAGAGGAACAAACAAGGACTGTAGATATATCTAGGATCAAATCCCTGCTCAGCTCTGGCTGAACTCTGATTTGCCTCATCTGCACTATACATGTAAAGCAGTATTGTGTCATTTTAAATCAGCCACTGCTTCCTCCAAAAAAAGCCTGGGAACTGTAGTTTGGTAAGTGTGCTGAGTTGTTAGGAGAACAACCATTCCCTTCACAGAGCTACAACTCCCAGTGTTTCCCAGGAAGAGGTACTGGTGGTTAAACCATTCAGGTATCTCTTCTGGTGGTGGAACATGCAATTCGACCATGTTTGCATGAACACAAACTGCTCCAAATGAAGTTGCCATGACCCCAGAATCCAGCAGCACCCCAGCATACCAAGTCAGAGGTTGCAGAGTCACCCCCTAAGGATCCAGAATGGGTTCTTG
Organism: Lacerta agilis; assembly: GCF_009819535.1. Classification (NCBI taxonomy): domain Eukaryota; kingdom Metazoa; phylum Chordata; class Lepidosauria; order Squamata; family Lacertidae; genus Lacerta; species Lacerta agilis. Next base: position 28,998,686 of record NC_046331.1, on the reverse strand, counting down.
TCACAGAACCTGATGCTGGAGACTGGGGGGGGGGCCTGCTAAACTGGAGTCTGATGGGCAAGAGCCCCCTGGACCAGATTCCTCAACGCCAGATCCAGGACCCTCACAGGTGCTTTCCCTGGGCCTGAGAAGAACTGCCTGTCTACAGGCCCAAGTGTGGCCCCTTTAAGAACTGTAGCTATCACAAAGGGGGTGGAGCCTAGGACTGGTGACAGAGGCTCAAATGGCCTCAGTCTACCTCTAGCGTTGTTCACTTGGAGTGCTCTGTGGTGCGGCAAAGACCAGGGCAGACACCAGCCATCTCACCTGATCAAGTAGATCTCGTTGTTCCAAGGGTAGACATTCAAGACAGGCCCAACTCCAATCATGTGGTTGTGGCAGCCCCCCACATTCTCGATATATTCGTGCTTCAGTGGCACCTTGGTGAGGAGCTCAAAGTCATCCGGGGCTTGCTGGAGCACCTGCTCTGCTGCATAGAAGCCATCCACAAGCAGTGTACGACCACCTGTCCCTTCGTGCCGGAGGCAGTGAAACACCTGGATGCTGTGGAGGGCAAGGAAGGAGCCGGTCACTTGGTGGCAATATGTACGTTCAGATGTGGAGGGCAAGGAAGGAGCCGGTCACTTGGTGGCAATATGTACGTTCAGATGGGGGGGGGGCATCCTGTTAATGCTCCTGTACTGTTCCTTTCACAGTGCATTACCTATTGCATTATGGAGCATTGGCTTTTTGACCAATATACTGTACCAAATATAATGTGGAAATTAACAGGGAAACTGAATGCAGCCTGGAAAGTGATTCTGTTGTGGCTCTAAGAGTGGCCCTGACAAGTTAGATCAACAAACTCTCTTGTGGTCCTTTGCAGTGGCCTTGTTCTAAACCAGGTGTGGGACACTAGAGCTGGCCAACAGTCAGGATTCTTGTCTCCCTCCTTGTCCCCAATATGACAGATGAGCAGAGCCGGCCACCTGCCAATCATCCCAAGCCACAATGTCAGGTTTCACATTCTTGTCCGTGTGGTTTGAAACCAAATAGTGCAGGTGAAAAGCAAAGCCCTGTGTTCTGTTAAGCATGGAAAATGAGCTGCGTGTTGGTGCTTCAAAGCCCCATGCACAGGGCTTTTCAAGCACCATTGATCAGCTGACTGGCAGTGCCTACAGCCTCTCTTTTGGCTCAGCCATGTCATATGTGGCCTCAGGTGTAGAGCAGGTGGGTAAGGCTTGGTGGGCCAAATGGGGAGGCCTAACAGGTATAACTAGGTCTGTGGGCCGGGGTTCCCCACTGCTGTTTTTGACATTACTCTTGTCTTTACCGCTTTGGCTCCTGACTCATTAAAAGAAGTCTAGTCCCTGGGAGGAAATGAGTAGGAAGCACAGCATCCATTCCCTGACACAGAAGGTATCTCAAGTAGAATAGCACCTGGCTCCTCCTTGCTTTGGGCTCCTGGAAAATCAGACTTCAGGTTGCTGCCAAAAGGTTATTGAATCTGATTTTCTGGATGCGAACCACTGAATGCCTCCCATATGCACCTGGTTCAGTCACCTGGATTTAGTTAGGGAATTAGGCTAAAACTTCCACTGCTGCATCTACTGTGGAATCGTTTATTGTTTAGGCCTGCGATGGACCTGGACCTAAGCCTTCTGTATGTAAAACACAGACTATGCCAGCAACCTACAGTTCCTGTCCACTTGTCTATTTATGTAAATAAATGTTTTTAAATCCCTCTCCCTCTCTATTGCTTCTGTTAGTTATTAGAAGGGGCAAAACTAATATTGCAAGGTCTCTGAAGTTCAGCTGGCTTCTGAGATTCTACAAACATTTTTGTTTCCCTTTACTATCTTGAGGTCTAGAAACCTGCTTCTTGTCTTTTGATCATAACGTATTACATATAGCGGTGAATATAATGGTGTAACCTCAGGCTTTCTCAACTTCTTTTCTTTTCCCCTTAAGAGAGATTTTAAACTTTGCAGTCTCTGTGCTGGATACGTTCTCCCAAAATCTTGTCCAAGGTCAATGTTTTCAGGACCTGTTCAGAGCGCTATTCAAGCAGGCTCAGGCTATTTGGAATTACCACAGGTTAAAGGGACTTAAATTCCTCTGTACTAGAGCTCTCTGGAATGTGGCTATATTAGGTTTTGAACTTCACGTAACAGGGTAATAAAAGCATGAAGCTGCTGTCACTGGTAATAAAGGCAGGACTGCTTAGTTTTCTGTTGCTTTTCTGAAGCACTCTGAGAAGCTGGAAGAGATAATGACAGCTGGGGAGTCCCTTAATACCCTGTGCTGTTGTATTCTTCACTGTACTCCTTTCAAAAATAATCAGGAAGCAGGGGATGTGAAGAACCTTTAGAGAACCACTGCCACAGAGTTGACACAACTGACCTAGGTAGAAAAGTAGTCTGATCTGATAGGAAGCTGCCATACCGAGGCAGATCACTGGTTCATGTAACTCAGTACTGTCAACACTGACTGGCAGCAGCTCTTCTAGAGTTTCATACAGGGTTCTTCCCCCAGCCTTACCTAGAGATGTCAGGGGTTGAACCAGGGATCTTCCTTGTGCAAAGCAGATTCTCTACCACTGAGCTATGGCTCTAACTGATGTAAAAACAGCTTCCTAGGGTTTTTAATAGGCTGGCTGGTTCCTAATTGCAGGTGCAGCCACTGTTAATGAGTTCAGGGGAGCCTGCCCTACTGACAATGACTGAAGTCATAGTAGACTCAAAATCTGAATGTCCCACAACCTCTACAGCATTTGTTGAGGTAAAGTGAACCTGACTACTCTGGCAGGGTGGGTTCCCTAAACCCTGTAAGGTGGGGTGGGAATGGGGTAGTTATTGGAAGATTTAGCAGAGATTTTAAAAAGTGTTTCACGCAGCTCAGGGTCAAACTATAGAACTCTCTCTCCCAGAAGGCAGCGATGAAGGGCTTTAAGAGGATTAGGCAAATTCATAGAGGAGAAGGCTATCAATGGCTTCTAGTTCCACAGTCAGAGGCAGCAATACCAGCTGTTGGAAACCACAAGAGGGGAGAGTTGCCCTTGTGCTCATGCTCTGCTCCCTGGCATACCACAGGCATCTGGTTGGCCACTGTGAGAAAAAGGATGTTGGACTAGATGGGCCATGTAAATTTGTTAAACAATTCAGGCCTCAGGATAACTTAAAATACATCTGCATTACTTACTTAATCACCTAGACAATCCTTGGACGGAAGCCCAATGTAGGCTGTTCTAAAGAGGTAACCAGGATAGAAGTATTAAACGTAATAACGTGGTTAAACCTGATCGTGACAAAAAGGAACAGTGCATTTGTGACTCGTGTCAGTCCCTGCCTCTTAGGCTATTGGAACATACCCACAGGGTTCCTGGAAATAAGTGGTATCTGTGTGACGATCCAAAGCCAGCTTGGTGTACGCTGTGTCTCCCCGGGAGAAGTCAGAGGTGAAGTGCCACATCCTGCCATAGATAGTCTCCCTGGAAAAGAAGAGAGAGAGAGGAGCACACACATAAAGGCCTCTGTGTTGGCACCAACCACTGAAGCCATGGTAGGTGGGACTGATGACAATTCATGCGAATGGGCAGGTGATGCAACACCTGTGCAGACCAATTCTATCTATGCATGCTCAGAAATAATTTCCACAGACTTGGAAGCGAGCACAGAGTTAGATATTTCGATGAAGGGGCAGTATATAAATCTAATAAATAACAAGAACAGGTGAGTTCCTGAAAATACACATCTCGGGTATCAAAGTACAGGGAAAAGAGGAGTGTCTTCAGCATAAGGCAGAAACAATATGATGAAGGTGCCAGACACATCTCTGTGAGGAGGGATTTCTACAACTTAAACAGCTGTCAAAGAGAATGCCCTTTCCTGGGCCACTGAACTTCTGAGTGTGATGGAACTGCCAAGAGGGTCTCTCTCTGCTTATCAAAACACCCGCAATCAGTTATTCCTACTTCAGCTATTTGTCTCTGAACCCAGTCCTGAATTCCCTTCTGGGGTTAAGGGTAGCAAGTCCAAATCTTGTATGCACATGTCAATCTTTCAGGAGTAACAATATTTACTAAAGCGAGAACAAATCTGGGTGGATTTGAGAAGATGAAAAGAGAATCCAGCCTTAAGAACAAGCCACGCATGGGAGGGGTTGAAAGGAACAATTATCAGACACAGCAGCAAGAAAGACTAGAAGCTCCCAGGCCAAAGAGGCTGCTCAGGCCACTTACAGGCTGGAGAGAAAGGGAGGCGGCAGGCAGGCAGCTGGTATAAATCCCTTCTTTTCCCCAGGGCAATCAAGGGTCAGCCTGACAATTGCAGTTTAAATTGGAAGGGGCGGAGAAGAGAAACATTCCTTGTACTTTCCTCTGACGTCCCAAGCACTGCTTTCGTCTTTGGGTCTCCAGGGGCTGAGGCTGTTTCTCCTAACCTTTCCAGGGAAAACAGGAAGCAGTGATTGGCGTGAACACTAAAATGTTCCCAGCCTGCCAAAAGAACTTGCTCCTTGTTCTATGCTCAGCTCCAGCAGCTCTTGAACAAAAGATGGTACTCTTCTCTCCACCTTCTTTATTGTGAGCGGGAAGAAAAATAAACATTTCCCCCCAGCATAGCTGTCAACTTTTTCCTTTTTTTAAGGGAAATTCCCTTATTCTGAATAGGATTCCTCGCAAGAAAAGGGGAAAGTTGACAGCTATGCCCCCCAGTTCTGTGCAGCAACACAATAATCCACAATAGACATCAGCATGGAGCACATTATCTAGTGCAGAAGAAGAAATGCCACAACCACCAGGGCCCAGGTGCAACTGATGCAGGTAGACAAGGACTAAACAAACCTGGAGTGCTCCAGATTTTTTGGACTGCAACTCCCATCAGCCTCATCTAGCACAGGAGCTGATGGGCATTGCAGTCTAAAACACCTAGAGGGCACCAGGCAGCTGAAAGCTGGACTAAACCATTTATCAGTGGTAGAACACAGGTTTTGCATTTAGAAGGTGCTTTGCAAGATAATAAATAAAACGTGCTTTTTAAAAAGTACGCTTCATTGCATATATAAAGTGGTTTGTAACTCTCGTCCTGCCTAAATTCTTTTAACACGGGGTGGAGAAGATGCAGCACTTCAGATGTCTCCAGACTAAAATAATCCATAGCCACTGGCTGGGACTGATGAGAGCTGGAGTCCAACAACATCTGCAGGGTGAGAGGTCAATGCTTCCGAGTCTCTTTCCAGCCCTATGAGCATCAGCAGGAGATGCTGAATGCAAAGGCTGCAGACTCCAGAATGCTACACTCCTTTCTGAGCTCAGTCAGAGGAGAAGCGCAGCAGTGTTGTGACCCAACCCAGGCAAGCCCCTGACATATTTCCACTTACCAAAACACCCACACAGTTACCTGATCAAGCTGATCCTCTCTGCTAAGATCTCGGTGTCTTCTTTGGTTGGGGGGACGTTTTCCACAAATGCGATCCCGTAGAGCAAGAAGTTCTGCAGGAACTCTTTCAGGCCCTCATTGGTCTCCAGGAAGCTCTGGCAGTCCACCGAGGGCACCTGGGCTTCCTGATAGATCTGAGCATTCCAGAGAATGCGTGGCTGCATGACCTGCTGTTTCTGCCCTTCGTAGCTGTTCTTCAGCAGCCATTCCAACCCGTACCTCGTCACGTGGCCATCTGGCCCTGGGAGACAGACAGGATTAGTGCAAACATTTTTTTTGAAATGCTAAAGGCAGATCTGGGTAACTGATAAGCCTTTTATGATCTGAGAAAAAGAGAGGCACAAATAGAGTCCACAGTCTGTTTCTCCCAGCAGCCTTTCGTGCAACCCTTTGATCTGCTATGTAGCATCAGTGCAACCCAGGGCTAGGGAAAGCTGTTGTTGGGACTCCAGATGTTGTTGGACTCCCAACTTCCATCAGCCCCTGATGGCACAACCAATGATCGGGGTGATGGAAGCTGGACTCTAAACAACAGAAAAAGCCACAGGCTCCCCAGTCCTGATCAAACATAAAGGATCACCTTCTTTTATGTGAAGCCGTGCCAATCCTGCATGAACTCTGCGATATTTTGCTAGGCTGGTTCTACACCTAGATTTATGCAACTGGAATTTGGTTGCATACTGAGGTTATTTTGAGTGCACGTTGGGATTTTCTGGAGCTTATGTTTGTTTTGCCTTTGCTACTTTTAGCTGCCTTGAGCTTCTTTGCAGAATAAGGTAGAACATGAGTTTTAAAAACAAAACAAAACTGAATGAAATACCGGTTGAAAGAGTGGTTTGGTTTGATAAGGTTTAGTATATGGCTGAAATGACCAAACTTACTGAACTTCTTGTTCTGTATGTTTATAATGAAAATATTCAAGTCCAAGTAAATAAGCGGTAACAACTTCACTTTCATCTAAAACCAGAGCCAGCCAGAGGGCAGTTGTTTCTCATGCCCTCAGTTTACAGAAGGGCTTCTTCTCAAAGCAACACTTAATCAAGGGAGAAGCTTGCATGCTTCCCATAGGCATTTGGTTGGCCCCTGTGAGAACAGAATGCTGGACGGGTTGGGCTTTTGGCTTAACACAGCAGGACTCTTATCAGCTTATGTGGGTACAGGAAAACACATATAATGATCACAAGGTCTCTTCTAAGAATTAAACCTCTGTATTATGCTTTACCTAAGTAAGAAATTACTTTTTAGTTATTAGGTACTAGCTAAATATTAAATAGAAGTAGTAGACTAGAGCATGTATTGATGTTTTGTTGAAGTTTCCAAATATCAATTTCCTGTAACCAAGCAGATAACAGCACATTATGTAGTTAAAAACAAGGAGGTGATTAATCTTGCTAAAAACAGGTGCAAATCATACCTGGAAGAACAGAATGCCCAAGGAACTGTAGGTTTCACGCATGGGCAGAATCATCAAAAGCAGAAAATAATATTGGATATTTTAAGACCCTTTGCCATTTCAGGAATGAAAATTAATAATCACAGGAGGAGAGACAAGGAAGTATAAAGGTGGGGCTCAAATTCTGTGCTGCTGTGATTTGGACTGGGTGTGGTGCTTCATCAATAGAGTTTTGTTTTCTTACACTGCTTCTGAGTTTGTAAGTCTATAAGCTTTTGCTATGAAAGGGTGTGATTGGTTTACTTGTTTTTGTTTATTTATTTTGCTATTAAATAAAAATCCTTATTGGACATTTGTCTGCGGCGATGTGGTATGTGAAATTTGCTGAAGCTCGAAAGCCTGTGTCTTGGGAAAAATTGCTGAGTTCTCAGCACCCTTTGACCCCTAATAGTTGAAGATTCCTTCCACAGTCTTCCACGAATGCTGGTTACTCATTGACTAGAAGGAGTCTTTAAATGGTTTTGGCTGCTATTTTGTATTAAGAATAGTTAAGAGTGAGAATAAGAATATTGCTCAGTCAGTTCAGAAGGACAGTTCAGTGAAGGAAGCCTGAAGTCCAAATTAATAGGAGTTCAGAGTAAAAAGCAATAAAAGCAACTGAATAAATATAGGGGTATAAAATTCAAGTCCACAGGAAAGGGTCTATTTTTAGGATCTATTTATATCTATTTGTATTATTTAATAGCAAATTTTGATTAAACCTACTTTTGACAATTAAGCTTGCTTTTTAATCCAAGGACACGTGAGATGGTATAAGGTCGAATGAGGGTGTGAGAATGTGTGAAGCTGCAATTGATGGGTGTATAACGAGAATGGAAACTTGATGGCTATATAAGGCAACATCTAAATGAATTCCTATGAGAAGGAGATACCAACAATTAAGCTCAATAACTGATATTTAAGATAACATCTAAATGGATTCAAAGAAGAAGGTATAATAATTTTAAAGTGTGCACATAGTTAACACTCCCTGTTTGGATGCTCTTAAGTATCTGTTTAAATGTCTTAAGAGAATTTTTATGGTTTTGAGTAAGGAATTGGCTGTTTGCTGAAATGATGTTGCTTATTTGGCTTAGCTACTTCCCAAAATACTTCTTCGTTAATTCCTGAATCCTAGCAGGAATATCCTTTCTGTTTTTGCTTCTTTGCAGATTTTTTAGACCTGCCTCAGCAAAAGGGCAACAAGAGCAACAAGGAAAACAACCATTTATGTTTTATGCTATGTCTTATTTACTTGCTATTAGTCTTGTGGCCGTAACAGAACCATATTTGAACTCATTTTATTATGACTTACTTTTAAATCCTTAAGAAATCCTATGGACTCCTTCTGTGTTGGATTTTTTTTTTAATTACTTTGTAGGAATCTTTAAGAAACAAATTCTTGGTATCAGGATCACTAGCAAAGTCATGAAGACGGGTGTGAACCCATCTTTTACAGGTTCCTTTTCTTTAGATGTTCAAAGAACTTCGAGTTTCCTCTTCTTTTACCACAAATAAAGAAACGGAAAAGGCCTCTTGGTTTCCTCTTTACTCAAATTGTGGTCTTGAGAAATCCTTCTCGGCATCCTCCCCTGCTCCCTCCTCAACTAAACCCAAGAAAACAATGTTCCATGGACTCACAGGTGAGAAAGAGTGTTGTTTCATCCACACGGATACTCTTTGGCCTGATGCACAGATCCACACTGGCTGTGTCCAAGCTGCGCTGGTTGGTCTTGGTATTGTAGCAGGAAGCCGAGCGGCAGTGATCACGTAGCCATACGTAGTCGAAGCGCATGAGGACATCCCCATATTTCAGCTCTAGGAAACACACACACACACATACCACTTGGCTAAATGCAAGAAACAATAAGGAGGATTTTCTTCCAAATGAAATCCTATTCTTTGCCAGAAACTATTAATAGTAGCTAATGTAGGTCACATGCATCCCACACATTTAAAGCAACCCCAAAGAATCCTAGGACCTGGAGCTCCCACAGCCATGACTATTTAAGTGGCATGAATGTTCTTCAAAAGTACAATGTGGATGCAACTTTCTAATAACGAACACATTCTGCAAGCGTGCATGGCAACACAGCCAAGATGGCACCAACTGATTCGCAAGAAGTCAGCTTCAAGCAAGCTTGGGGGAATTCCAAACTCGGGGGGGGGGGAGGGAGACCCTAAAGAAAAAGAGGACCGACACAGCTCAATGAAGGCTAAGTTTGCTCTATAGACATGGAATGCTGATTAACTACATGGTGGGGGGAAACTGAATGTCCTAAGAAAGCGGCACACTGGCTGGCATCTTGAATGGGAGCACTTTTGCCCAGGAAGCCACACACATGCTCTGACTTTTATCCTTCCCAGCCCTTCAAAGCCCCTCACCCCCAGGCTCCTTACCCAAGTGATCATCGTTTAACCGCCAAGCACACTTCAGTGACTCTGGGGCTGTGTGATGCCAACGGGTCAGACTTGGAAGGGTTTTCCTGAAGTTGACCAGCCATGGCGCCCGGCACCTGGGACTTTTCTTCAGCAGCCGCTGGGAGCTAGAGAGCAGGTGAATCAGCTGACGACCCCACATCCTGGGAAAGGGAGACCAAATAGGGAGAGACCCTCACTCACACATGCCATTGTTAGAAAGTTTTTTGAAACCACACTGCAATCCATGCTTGACGCTCTGCATGCAAGGAGCTGTGTGTGTAGCGATATAAGAAAAGAAAGACACTTTGGATAAAACCCTGGATTACAGCTGCACCACCTGATATGCAGCTGGTCTCCTGGGGTAGGGGAACCTGCAGCATCCTCAGCCAATATGCTGATTTGGGTGGTTGCTGCTGGGTTTTGTCCTTTGCATATGAACAGGTAAGCAGGGCTGCTGTGCAACAGAATTACATGCAGCTGAAAATACCTTCCCTCCCTCCCAACCAACCCTGCATGGAGTTTATCTGCATTCACCTGGAGGGGAACCTTTAGAACAAGAGTTATTTGCAACGAAGAGAGAAGGCCAAGGCCATGTTGTGGGTTAATGATCACACCCACATCTCAGACACTTGCTAAATCAGACCGCAGTCGAGAAACTGCTGTTCTGGGTGGTAATTGGACTTGCAGTGTGTCAGCTGCTAGGTTGTGTGATGACAGCAGCGAAGAGAATTAGGCAAGTAGCTCTTGGGTCTTTTGCTGGCAACAGTCACGTAAACGGCCTGCTGCAATCAATCAGTCCTCTGCACCTGGCAATTATATGCTAGGAACCATGGTGTGGCACAGCAGCACAGGTCCTGCTAACTTGTTCTGCTGGGAGACCTGACTGAGTAGAGATTGGCTGCAAATAAGCACCCGCTGAAGTGGATTTAGGAACATACAGGGTTGTCAGATTATCAGGTCAGAGTACTTGTTCATATAACTCAGTATTGCCTATTCTGACTGGCAGAGCTGTATGTACAGGGTCTCAGGAAGAGGGGAACAGATTATAGCCCAGTGGTTAAACACATGCTTTTCATACAGAAGGTGTCAATCTCCATCATCTCCAAGTAAGGTGGGCAAAGATTCCTGCCTGAAACCCTTGAGAGCTACTGCCAGTCATCTAACTGAGTTAGATGGATGAATAGTATGGCTTGGGGTAAAGCAAGTTGCCATGTTCTCATATGTGGTGTCCCTACCTGCAAGAACACGTCCACTCTTCCCAAATCCTAGTGACAACCAAGCAGGGATTTATCAATGCCAGCAACATCCTTACTTGACTACTGGTTTAGGTTACACAACATAGAGGTCAAGCAGGTATTCTAATCTTTATGGCGGTATTTCACAAAGTTATGCAACTGACTTTATATCTCAGCTCAAGGCAAAAACAGAACTGGTATGGCAGTGATGGAAAGAAAACACAAGAGGAGGGAAGGAGGGCTGCAGAAAATTGCTCATAATTGTAGTAAAACTCCAAAAGCAGGACCCAGAGCACTAATTCAACCATTCTCACAGCAATTATTTTGTGACTGTGCTAGCATAAAATGTAAGGTTTGGCAGGGTCTAAACATTCATTTCATCCAAGGCTGGTTCAAGACATTTTGGCACCTGAGATGAACCACAAAGATCTATGCTGGGGACAAGGGTAGAACGCAGCAGCAGCAACAGTGAGCAATGCATTCATTGCAGGTTGGATCTGCTGTTCCTGTGGATCCTGCCACCTGAGGCGGTCACCTCATCTTGCCTCATGTGTGGGCCCATCTACTAAGAACTTCAATCCTAGGTACATTTACTGGCCAGCTGCAATTCCCAGTATTTTAATCTTATCTGGATTATAATTTCATTGTTGTTGTATATTAAATTTCTATACTGCCCTTCATCTGAGGATCACGGGGCAGTTTACAATATGCATTGTTGGTACAGCATCTCTAGAACACTAGAACCAAGTTAAACAGACCAAAACAACCAACTGGGTTCAATTCCCAGCATCACTAGGAATAGCTGAGAAAAATTCCCTGCCTGAAACCCTGAGATCCACACTGCCAATCAGCTAGCTAGATGAACCAATGTATAGAAGATGAACTCAGTATAGTATAAGGAAGCTCCCCATGTTCGTAGTGTAACAGGCAGGTCAGTGGTAGATGCATCATTTGTGTGCAAAAGATTTCACCTTCAAGCCCTGATATCCCCAGATAGGTTTCCTGCCTGAAACCCTGGAGAGCAGCTGCCAGTTAGTGCAGACAAAACCAAGCTAGATAGACCAAGGGTTCAACTGTATACAAGTCAGTTTCCTATTACAGCTTTTTAAAGAGAGTTGACAAAGAAGATACCGTGAAGCAATTCACATGAACAGCATAACACAGACATCAGAGTTCACATTTATCATCAACAGATAAGTTAGCAAGAATGATTCTTAATAGCTGCAGCTGATCTTTTGAGACCCTCACATTATCGATAAGTGGTTACCTGCTAGACTGTGGCTATGATGCTCCTCTCAAAGCATAAAGCAGGGGACATGATATACTTTTATCAGACTGATTTTCACTGCTACAAGAAGTTGCAAACTTTTGAGTTTCAGGTGAGTTGCCTGTTGGCAGCAAAGATGCATTTTTAAACCATTGCCGAGGTTCTGCGCCTTTTTTGTTTGTTTTGTTTAACCAAGAGCCCTGTGAAATGCAAAAGCTTGCATTTTTTTCCAATGCCAACTTAAGCTTGTCTGATAAAAAAGGCCATTTAATTAAAGTCAGCAAGAAAAACCACTTCTGCTATGTTCTCCTAATGCATTTGCTCCCAAAACTCTTGCCAAAGGGAGAAGAAACTAATTCACACATTGGTAAAAAGCAGACCCAAAACACAAAGAAAAATATGATCTTTATGTTAAATCAAGAGAGGAACAACCAACAGAGCACTCAGCACCATAAACTGCAGAATTAGCTCTTATATCCCCACTTTTGATTCCTAGAAAACAGCTCAAGAGAGAGAAAAACAAACCTGAAGAGTGGAAGTGTTCATTTCTACATGACGTTTCTCTAAGCATCAATGAGAAATTTGAATGACTACAATTCCAAGAGCCTAACTGGCATGAATGCGTATGCAGAAACTGAACAGAAAGATGTTACAAACCTATGCTTGCTCCAACAAACCTGCCAACAAGACTCTCCTGGGTTGCCAAGAGCCTGGAGTTAAAAGCTGTTATCTCCTTCCCCACACACAGTCTCTGTCACCTTTCCCGTTCCAGTATCAAAGGTTGCCAGAGACAGACTGAATATATTTCACAGCTAAAGGGCTCACAGCCTTTGATCTAATCAGTCCAGGCGATTCTGTATGTTCAATTCCATGCATTAGAGGCTGGTTATCAGGGCAAGATGGGGGCAGAGCCCAACCATTATTTTTACTCTTGCACTGCTTAAATGCCCACAGTATCTTTGCAAGGGAGGAAAATGGGGAGAAAAGCAGAACTAAATGACCACACGCCTGGTGATCCCTTGGCTACCCCCACCAAGTCCAGTGATTACCAGCTGGCACTGATCCCAGGTGCTCGTGGCTCACATCCAGAGATTTTGCATGGACCTTTAACCTTTACAATAATTCAGCATGTTTAAGGATCCAAAGGCTGGCAGACACACACACACACACACACACACCAACGATGGAAATTTGCATCAGCCACCAATCGTGGCAATTTACGTACAATGTACAAACATATACACACAACTAAGCAGATAAAATTGCCAAATAAAATATAGAATTAGAAATAAAGGGGAATGACCATGGCTCTTACAATGACCAGTTGGTAACAGAAACAGTTCAGAGGTAAATTTTCTGTTATCCTCAACATCCCTGAACACCTCCTTGTTTTTTAGGGAAAGGCTGAGCAATTACTTTGTCGTCAAGCAAAGTTTACCTCCGAGCTTCAGCTGAACATAAGCAGGATGAAATCCGCAGCTCATTCCAACCAAGTACAAACTCAGTGGTGATCTGGAGTGTTTAAGGGAAGGAAGTGGTCATCTCCTTGGTGGCGACAACAACAGACTCTTGCTTCAAGGGGGCCAGACTGTGCTGGATCTGACCCAAGAGGTGAAAGGTGAGATGGAATAAAGGAAAGTGGTCAAGAATTGTCAGCAATTCCAAAAACAGCAGATAGGACCAGCCATGCCTAGGGCATGTATTCTTGGGGCAAAAGCAGAATTTGAGGAAAAGGCAGGAAGGCAGTGCAGCTGTAGCCCGTGGGAAGCTGCTGAGCAACAGAACAGCTTCCCTGTGAGGATCTAAGGAGGGGGAAACAGTCCTTCAGCTATTAGTATATCCCCTCCCTGAAGTTGGTCAGAGGTCAAGGCAGCTTATTGGTGCTTTTTTTTTTTTTTTTAAAGCAAAGCAAAGAGCTAAGTGCTTTCCAAGGGGGAAAAAATGAAATAAAAGGAAGGCCATGGTGACTTCAGGTCTCCAGAGGGGCTTCTTGCTCTGTTTGCACAGAGGATGCTGTGACTATGAAAAATAGAGAGATACAGCATGATAGGTTCCAAGAGTTCCACGTATAAACAAAAATGCATATACTCAAATACTTGGAACCAACTATCCTCGCACAAGCAACTTGAGGCTTCTGGAGCTTGCGTACCAAAAGATTTACACCCCCAACCAAGACAGAAAGCTTTAAAGCTCCTTTCCCACTGGTTTCCCCATCTCTTTGCCAAGATGTCCTTGCAAGGCTATCCACAGAGGCAAATTTAGGGTAGCGTGGCTGGTTCAGTTGTACTGGCTGCAGACCACCAAGGGCACTGCAACTATGATGCAGAATGGAAGGGGTGCCTGTGTGCGTATATCAAATTTTGGCATACCACATAGGATCCGCTGAAATTTGAGACCTCCAGGTCTGTCACTGAAATCCAAGTTCCTGCACACTCTTGCAAGAGCATCCCAAACCTGGCACATAGAGAGGGCCTTGCGTCAGATTTTGTTCCATTTAAAATGTGCAATTTCAACTGCATGTGGTTAAAACTGCACAAGTTAAATGTGCATAAGATGCGATCATATTGTATAACAACTGGTCTGCTGCAAAACAACATCATCGCAGTATATACTAACATAGGTGCATGCACCCACCTCCACCTAGGCGCTTTCTAGGTCAGGGTTCCATTCAGCTAGCATGTCATTGTCATACCTTCCTATGAGGTACTACAGGGTAGCCCAAAAGTAGGTATACTTTTAAGAAAAACGAATGATTTTTTTTCTTTACCAAAGCAGTACACCTACTTTTGGCTCATCCTGTATTAGGTGTCAAGGTAGGTGGAAGGGGAATATTTATCCATAGAGCAAGACTGGCCCGCCCTTGAGGGCATCCAGTGGTGGGTAGGTTCAGAAGCAAAAGCAGGCACAGAAACAGAACTGACTTGTTGTGTGGCTGGTACGTTCCAGACACACAAGTCCAAGGTTTCTACACCGCTCACATCTCTTCAACCTTTATCCAGTTGAGGAAGTTTCAGTCAGGCAAAAGAGTGCAAAGTAGGGCTGGTAAGGGGTGTGCCCTGAGGCGAATCTTAAGGGCCAGATCGAGAGGTTTGGGGGGCCACACCCATGTGAGGGCCTTCCCCTTTAATGTAATCTTTCAACTGACCCTCAACATTTCACGGATCCTGGAGACCACAACTTTTCTTTTTAGTGCAGCTTTTGAGCCATAAGTGGTTGCTCATTTTCTGAAGTGGTTTTCACTACTATGGTTAAATTATTTTGGTTGCGCTCTCTCTCTCTCTCTCTCTCTCTCGTTTTTCAGCATTTAATGGCTGCCTTTCTGTAATGATTAGAGTCTTCAAACTTTTTTTTAACTTGTTAAGTTAGGCATAGGTATCAAAATGAATAAACAAGTAAAACCTATGGGTGCTTTTACTAGAGAACTGAAGAGCCAAACTCTTATTACGTTTGCAAGCATCGTTGACACCATCCAGTTACTGTTGAGTTGCTGTTCCATCACGAAGGGTTCAGATCTTTGGATGGCTGACAGTACACAACTAGTGATGTGGCTTTGCCCCCAAAAAATTCAATTGGAAAATTGTCAGTGGCTGGGGGAAGCACCTATGTCAGGGGTCAGCAACCTTTTTCAGCTGCGGGCCGGTCTACCATCCCTCAGACTATGTGGTGGGCCGGACTATATTTTTTTGGGGGGGGGGTGGGTGGGTGAACGAATTCCTATGCCCCACAAATAACCCAGAAATGCATTTTAAATAAAAGCACACATTCTACTCATGTAAAAACACCAGGCAGGCCCCACAAATAACCCAAAGATGCATTTTAAATAAAAGGACACATTCTACTCATGTAAATACATGCTGATTCCTAGACTGTCCACGGGCCGGATTGAGAAGGCGATTGGGCCGCATCCGGCCACGGCCTTAGGTTGCCTACCCCTGACCTATGTAAATCAGGCTAATTTACATGATTTGAGTGATTTACATATTTTTTGGGTTCGCATCAGAAAATTTTCCGATGTCATTAACAAGCAGTCAAATTTGCCATGTTTATTTTAATTGTATTTAGTAAGCCAAGATTTCAAAAAGCACTCTGTTCCAGTCTATTGTCGGCATCCACAAAAAGCATTTGACCTCACATGTATGAAGGGTAAATTGAAAGCTTACTTAATGCGGTTTAAATGTTACATTTTGCAGAATGTTTTACTGGAATGTTTGTGAAAATGAAATGACAATAGCGAGGGTTTCCTTTACATTGTTTAAAAACTACTAAAGTACTGAAAGCCGTTGACACACTAATAAGCTTTAGCAACCCAAAGAACTGTGTGTGATATGCCGACTCGCAAATTTGCTAGGGATAATCACCTGAAAAACATTAATTACAGCTCTGGAGCAGCCAAGTTTGCCTAATATTATCCATTGTTACTAATGAACTTATGAAACACAATTTTCGGCAGGGGGGAAAAGCACTGGAATTTTCCTGCCTCAAATCACTGACTGCCATGATGGTTCAGGTTGATGAGAGTTGGGAGTCCAATAACATCAGCAAGACTAAAGATTCTTCACTCCTGATTACACACATACAAAATTTAAAAACCCAGCCATGGACTGATGGCAAAAGAAAACCATGCCTAGAAGACATGTCTTGTAACACATGTCATCATGTCTTACAAGAAGTTTATTTAGTACCAGCAGTGTGTTAAATACCTAATGGAACACAGAAGTTATCTAGCAATGCCTAGAGGTTTTAGGAACATAGGAAACTGTCTCATACTGAGTCAGACCATTTGTCCATCTAGCTCAATACTGGAAGGAGGTTTCAGACAGAAGGGGCTCCCAAACCTACCTGGAAATGCCAGGGTTTGAATGTGGGGCCTTCTGCCTAATGGTGACTTGTGGATGTATGATCAAGGATTGTCAAAGTGTAATCAGGATGGGGAGTCCTCATATAGCAATAGAGGGGCAGGTAAACTACGGCGAGGTGGTTCAGCCACAAGCTTTCACAACCTGGGACCTTCCAGGTGTTTTGGACTACAACTCTCACCATTCCTGACCATGGACTGGGCCATGTTTCCTGGGGCCGATGGGAGTTGGATTCCAGAACATTTGGATGGCTCCAGGGTTGGGGAGGGCTGTGTACAGTCTGTTCTGCAATTAAAGCAAGCCACAGCTAAGATGATAGAAGGGTACAATGATAACTTAGCAGACGGCAAGGCACCTGCAGAGCACAGAGAAGCTACAATAGGATCAGGCTAGAAAGTCTGGACTGACTCACGGTGACACTAAAAGCCATGCAACATTCGGCAGAGCTCAGATTTATTTCCAGGTGCTTCAGCAGTTCAAAAAAATTATGTGCCAGACAAATATAAAAAAAGCCAGGCAAGTCTTTGTTCCTGCCTGACATCCCTTCTCTGGTGGAGTCCTGAAAGCCAAAAGGCAACTTCAAACACGCTTTCCAATTGCTTACAGGAAACCACCGTTTTGCATGGGGGTTCCTTTCCTAACCTCCACAGGCATCGGCAGAGCAAGTGTGAGCCAGCATGATGCTTGCGTGCGCAGCTGTGCGTCAATTGGGCATGCCTGAAATGGTTGCTGCCTATAGTTTATTTTTAAACACTGAATATACCGCTTAATTGTAATAAAACCATTTGGGGTAGCCAACATGGTACCCTTCAGAAGTTGTTTAACTCCCATCAGTCCTAACAAGCATTGCCATTAATCAAGGATGATGGGAGTTGTAGTCCAACAACATCTGGAGGGCACCACGTTGGGTACTACAATATGAACAGGAAAGGACATTAAGTTGCCTTCTTGCCAGAAATTTTTATTTCAACTGTTACTCTAACCATGGAAAACACACACAAACATTTCTTTTTTAAAAAACCTATGACCGCAGGTACTGTATTAGTAATAATTTTTAAAGGCCAGACAACAAGTTACTTGGGCTTCCACAAATGTTTTCATCCCAGCTTTTAGGAATTTGTAACTGATTTTAGAGCCACATTCAGTTTGGGATAAATACAGAGTGTTTCATTCAGTTTGCCTAAAATACAGATAGGAAATCTGTAGCCCTAAGCTAGCAGATTGTGGTTCTTAGCAACCAGCAGTTCCTTATATGCAGATGGAAAAGAGTGGAAGGGAAAGAATAGTGTCAAATGTATTAGAGAGGAAGATATAACAGCTGCTTGTGGAATGCTAGGCCGAAGCAAACAGGTTTTTGCAGTAGTCAAAATGAGTATTCCACTTGCACAAAACGTCCTAGTGAAATGCTGGAAGAAATGACATTTTGTTAGAGCCAAGGAACATAGCAGAAAGAGTTATACATATTTATTTCCATTGAAAATAGTCAGGAGGGGAGCATGGCTACTCCATTAAACAAATATGGACTATACAAGTAGTTAGCATACATGAGTGCAGAGGCACCTCAGCCAATCTCTTTGTGTGGCCCCTGACAACATACCGTAAACATATAGCCCACAACCAGAACAAATGACAAAAACCCCCTCATTTCCCAGTTCTGTCAGGCACTGGAGACAGCAGCAGAGAAGGAACAGAGGGAGCACAATTCACCCCAAGCAGATTCATTGTGGGGAACGTATTTGATGCTAATAAAAACATGAGAACATCGGTTAGATTTGCAAGGGGGAGCTTCCCCAGGGCAAACCCTTCCATCTAGATATGCCCCGGGATTGACATCTCAGCATCCCTTTTGAGAATCAAGCAACAGGTTTGGGAGGATTTCATTTTTTGTGTGCCAGATTCAGGTATACAAACATGCCACCAAGTCATGAAATTTGGCTTTCATGATGTGTTTTTCTGCCTTTATTTCCCCTCATTATCTGCTATCTATTTATTTGGAAAACACTAGCTCCTCACTGCTCCTATGATTATGTTTTCTTCTTTGTACTTTTGAATTTACATTAATAAACCCACACCCCCTGTAAAACCCATCAACAGATACCACTATTTCATATCTAAACAAGAAGTGGCGGGGTGGGGGTAGAACGTTTAGGTCTGCCTATGGGCTGCAATCCTGCCACTTACTCGGGAGTAACCCTCAATGACTGACAATAGGACTTACTTCTGAGGAAACTGAACAAACATGCACGGCGCTCACTTAACCAGCTGCCCTTTTCTCCACACACACACCCAATCCCTTATGGGTTGTGGCTTTCTTTCGGCGGAGGAAATGCACTCTGGGCGTGCTCAGAGGCACTTTCTCCTGGGGGATCACATGTCCTACCGGCGAGCTGTCTCAATTAAGCGCAATTAAGAGGCACCCCCACGAATGCTTCCGAAGTTCTGTACCCTCCTCCCGACCCCAACTCCCCTTTCCTCTTCACTGTTGCGCGCACACGCCCCCCCCCCCCGCCTTTCAGCTCAGCATTCCTTACCTTCGAAGGTATCCGCACCGCTAGCCAGCAGGCCGCCCCGCCCCTACAGGAGGAGGAGGAGGAGGAGGAGGAACCCAGCGACCATAGAGTGCGCGGAGCAGAGAGGTCTCAGGAAGATGACACTGTTGGGAGAAGCAAAGAGGAGAGCCATAATAAAACTGTTAAGTCACGTCCGGTTGCTATTTTAACCGTTGGAGCGACCAAGGGTCAGAGATAGGCCGGGGGTAGGGGCGTTCCACCATATGGCATTTCTGTCCGTGCCCCGCACATGGCGGCCATCCCACGGGAGCAGGAAGGAATCCCGCCCCCTATGTAGATACCGGTAGAGGATTGCAGGGCTCTTTGGAGCGAGTTGGCCGCTCGGCTCAAGGGGCTGCAGTCTCTGCATATCGGTTTTCGGTTCTTGACAGCAGCTGTTAGGCTCCTCCATGTGCGGGGCGGGTGCTGCGAGAAAGGCATAGGGGGTCAACGTTAAAATGTAAGGATCTGGCGAAGCCGGCCTAATCGGAGGCACTTTTTTTTTGTTTTGTTCCAGTGTTCCCGGGACATTTTTTCGTTTCGTGTTTGCTTCAGTGTTTGATTCTGTTTTTGCCGAAAAGCAATCCCAAACTGGTTGTCAATAACATAGGCCATAGAAACTCCCTTCAAAACACTACTTTGTCACGTAAATGCAAAACTAAACAAAACACACAATGTGACAGGCTGTATGTAACTATATAAATTCTTTTTTTTTAATTCTTTAAAATTCTTTTTAAAATACGATTCAACATATCATATCAAAATATGTGGTTCTGTAGACGGACTTATCATACAAACAAAACATATTATTAAGAAATTAGAGTCCAGCAGATTGACCAGGAGATACAATCTATTGAGTTCTTATGTTAGCAATATCCACAATGTGGAATTCTTATATCAATCTTGTAATGTTCCATGTGAAGTTGCTTTTAAGAATTCTGGCGTTCCTTGTATGCAGGTTTCAGACGAAAGACTTAGAACTTTTGTCTGAAACCTGCATACAAGGAACGCAAGAATTCTTAAAAGATTGATATAAGAATTGTATCTCCTGATCAGTGATGCTGAATCGTATTTAAAAAAAGAATTGAAATAATTAAAAAGAATTTTAAAAAACAATTTATATAGTTACATGCAGCCTGTCACGTTGTGTGTGTTGCATAGAAACTCCCTGGCAAGGAGGGGAAGGTCCATTTTGTGGTTCACCTCCTGTACCAAAATGCCTTGGACTGGCCCCAGTCATAGGCCATTGCCATCATCAGGCTGCCATACTCCTGCACAGAGCAGGTACTCCTCTTCTTCCTGTAATAGGAGTATACCCATGTCACCTACATCTTCGCCCCACCACCACCCCTACGCACAGAGAGGGGACCTGAAATCCACTGCAACGCCATTTTAGATCCACTTCTTTCCAGAAGCAGAAGGACAAGTTGGCCAGAGAGGGGAGGGGGAGGCGGGCGATAACAATTCGGATGTTCAGATGCAAATCTGACCGCTCATTATCATCCAATCACCCACATCTCCGCACCCACCCATCACCTGCAGCCAGATTAGCTTCCCCACCCAGCCCCTCCACCGTTTGCATATCTAAATGCATCAGCCAAAACCCAGTGAGTGAAAACAATAGACAAACATTGCCTCAGGTCCTGACCGAAATAAACATCCTTATCGCTGGGGCTGCCCTTCCTCAGCGCACCCCACCCGAACCTGCAAAAACACCGTAAAGGCGTGCCTTTTTCCCTAATTGCTAAGCAGATGTCTCCCCTCTGTAATCGCTGATTTTAATGTGCCCTTTTCACCTCCAAAATGTCATGTATCGTTACGTTGTGTGTGGGTCTCTGACATTGTATCCAAAATGTAACTCTTGATTCTCCAGCTATGTACCTTAAATGTATCCCTGCACTCCATGTATTTTTCTCTGTAACAACTATAAGGTTATAAGGTTATCTGCACTCTGACTGTATCAAAATTACGTTGCAAAGGGCTTCCTCTAGCTGCCGCCCTTCATAAAGACCAACTGCCACTCATCCGGGAGCTGTCAGATTCCCGTCCTCAACATTCTATGAACTGTCAAATTGCTTCCCCTATACCACAGCGCCATCTACTGGGTCTACCACCAAAGCAGCAGGATAAAAGACAATGGAAACATCTGCCATTCAAAGAGAATCACCTTTATTCATATACAAAACAACACGGACGTTCACCCTCCAGGAAGTTCCGATCACCAACTCCACCCTGCAGGACAGAAGACAACAGGAGTATTAGCAAGTCCAAAGAACCGGCAGGAAGACCACTTCGTCACTATTGTATAAGCCATCTCCTTGTACTTACCTTATGTAAATCCCTCCTTCCTGCTCTTTTCCTTCCATTCACCTGTATGGGAACAAAAATGTATAAAACCCTCCCTGTGACTATACTCATGGTTCTCTCTCTTCGTGATTCTACACGACGTAGGGGAACCTCTGTTGCAACAGATCCAAATAAACGGGAGGGCTGTGCCTTGCTTTCCCTTCTACCAGCTCCGGTGTCGCCTCTGTTTTTCCAGCGTAAGTGGGGAGCTCAGAAAAGGTGTGGGCTTCTCAGGGCTAAATTTCCGGAACTCCTCCTTGGGAAAACCGGGCCCCTTTTTGCCTTTTTTGTCCAAAATTGGCTTACAACATTTGGCGACCACGAAGGGACCCAAGTTTCCCGGTGATCTGAGGGGTCTGGGGACGAGGGAGCTCAGCGCGCACCCAGCCTTTTGCAGGGAGAGCATTCCCCCGCCCCGGGGACCAGGATCTCCGGCAGTAATTTGGAGTTCCAGCGGGACGCACCGGAGGAAAGCAACGCAACCGGGAAGGAAATTTGTTTTTTTTTGTCATTTCGTTCATTGGTTGAAGGCTAAAGGAACCCGGGAAAGCCATCGAAAGAGCGCTAAGTGAGTATAGGGGACACGGGATAACGGGTGGATAAGTGACCGCAGCAACGAAAAACTCTGTTCTATCCCTTTTCTTTCTCTTGGCTCGGACTTTGGTTAGCAGCACAGCTGCAGGGCAAAGTGATAAAGCAGAACCAAAGTCCTGGGTACAGCGCTTCCGTCCTAAACGCGACAGCTGACCCAAAATCTACCCTGACTCTCTTGTCGAAATCTTACTCCTTTCCTCTTTTAATCTTTGAAGGTAAAGCCGCCCCTGCGCAGTTCTGATCTGAAAAGACGTGACGGACTGCTGTCAGAACGCAAGGTTACCTTTTCCTTTCAAAAATCTATCCTGGGCTTACCGCTTCGGCATTGCACACGCAAGCGTTCGAAGGCAGGTAGCCCCTTCCTTAGCGTGTAAGAGGCAGGAACGTTGCTGTCGGACCCTCAGCAATTGAATTGACACTAGTAAGGGGGGTCTCGAAGGTACTTGATCGCACCACAGCCTAGTAGCGAAGGAGCCAACGGCTGGCCGCCTAGTAGTTAGCGCAGACGAACGGTAGGCATGAAGAAGGGACTGTGCAGTCCCAGGGTTAGTGTTAGTGAGTGTCCGATAATTCAGGGTTTCCCCAGCCCGAACTGCAGTATAAAAGGCCGACCCTATAGTTAAGATGGGTGCACCTCAGTCCAAGGAATTCCAATACCAGACTCCCGAGCAGGGCAAAGCGCAACTGCGACTTGGCCCGGGACGGGACTCTGAGTCTGACAGCCCGCTCCAGTTCGTCCTTCTGAACTGGGCGAAGCTGCCAGGGACACATGATCTTGACAAAAGGAAGCTAAAGAAATTATGCAGGACCTGTTGGGTGAGGGCTACTGCCCACCACCCCGTAGATCAAATCTGGCTATCCGGCGGTTCCTTTAATATCAAACGTCTCGCCTTGCTACGGACCGTCCTGGAAGATCAATACCCGCTACAGGTCCAATACCTCGACCTCTTTGTAACAGCAAGAGACGTCTTACAGAGCAACAAATCCCCTAAAGCTTTCCACCAGATGTCAGTGCTAGGGAAGAAGGAAGTTAAACCGCCTCCCTACCGGGAAGTTACAGAAGATGAGATCCAGGACAGCTATCCCCTCCGAACCTGTAGACTCGGGGAAGTAAGAGGAGCCCCATCCGTCCCTAACAACCCAGATGATGAACCTGAGACCGCACCGCCCGTCCTCAGCCCTGTGTCACCATCTCCTAATAGACCCCGGAGCGAACGTACTACCCCTCCAACCCTGAGCCCCGTTTCCAGCAGGACCCGCAGTAACTCCCTCATAAGGCAGCTCATAGTGGCACTGAAGGAAGTGACAGCGGACCAGAGCCGCAGCGACGGGGAGGGTACCAACTCCACTCCGACTAAGACAGCGGAAATGGACACCCCTGAGGGACAGTATCCCCTCAGGCATGTACCCATAGCGCCCGCCTCAGATCAGGGAGCTGCCACCTTCGTGTACTCTCACGTCCCTTTTACATCATCGGATCTAATGAATTGGGCTGATAAGATGGCCACCCTTAAAGATGAGCCCGGACAATGCGTCCGATTTATTAACTCTATCTTCAAGACGCATAATCCATCTTGGGCAGATGTCCACATGCTGCTAGAAGCCCTCTTTGATGACCCCGACAGGGAGGAAATATTATCTAAGGCAGGAGAAGCGCTTATCTTGCCACAATTTCAGGATGGACAAAATAAACCTGCCGATGCCGCTTTAGTTACCGCGCACCAACTCAGGAATGAACCTGACTGGGATTATAACTCAGCAAAAGACCAGTGGCACCTCAGGGTTTTCAGGAAAGCGGTTATTGAAGGAATAAGAGCAGCCAAGAAGAAAGGGATAAATTGGACAAAAATACAAGCCATAACACAGGGAGCTGATGAGACCCCATCCTCCTTTTACACACGTCTCATAAATGCATTCAGGACGTGGGGAGGCATCGACCCCGATCTAGCAGAGAACCAAATAATTGTGAAAAGCTTTTTCAAGGACCAATGTAATGCAGATATTAGGAAGGTCCTCTCCCTACAGCTTGGCTATGAGGGGAAACCTATCAGTGAAATCCTGGCCATAGCAAAGACTGTGTTTGACGGAAGAGATGAACGAAGGAAAAAGGAGGCTAGGAAGGAAAAGGAGGAAGATGCCCGTGTGTTGGCCCTAGCCCTAGGCGTTCCACAGATTGCCCCGACAGGGAATAATGTTCCCTTCCACAGAGGTCCGCCCGGGAACCCCAGCTTCCAACCGTCCGCTGGAAACCTACGAGGGCAACCCCAAGGCAGGGGAAACGGCTTTAACCGAGGCCCAGCCCCCTACGGGAAACCGGGGTTCAGCCGCCAGCCCGGCCCCTACCTATGCTATTACTGCAATCAGGAGGGCCATTTCCGCCAAAATTGTCCGATTTTCTATAAAGATATGGTGTCGGCGAATCCGCAAGGGATGGTAACCCAGACCCTACCACCACCCCAGAACCCCACACCGAACGCTGGCCCAACTGGAGGAAATCCCTTTCATAACCAGTTTACGCAACAACGCACCCAAGCCTCACAGCCGCCACAACCCTATAATTATTGACAATTAGCAGGGAATCCCGAAGAGCCAGCCCTAGTTTGCCCGACTTTCCTGTTGTCCTCGCAAGATCCCATCTGTACACTTAAGATTGATGGTCGCATGATTATGCCCCAAGCCTGGGTCCCTAGACATTTGCGCGTGTTACATAATTTCACCCATTGGGGAGCCAATCGCCTAGCAGACAGCCTTCTTAGGAATTGGTATGCCCCTGGTGCACATCAATTTGCCAAATCCGTGTCAAAGAACTGCCCCATATGCGCAGACTTCAATCCCAAGAGAGAACCCCGAGGTCCCCCCGGTTCCCGACCTTGGGCATATATCCCCTTCAAGAGTCTTCAATTAGATTTTGCCGAGCTCCCCAAATGTCAAAACTATCGGTACATTCTCATTATCACGTATAAGTTATCAGGCTGGCCTGAAGCTTTTCCTGTAAGACAAGCTAATGCGCAAACTGGGGCCAGAATCCTTATGCAAGAGATCATTCCTAGATATGGGGTTCCACGACGACTTGACAGCGACCGCGGAACCCACTTCTCTGCAGAAGTCGTCCAAGCAGTTACCAAAGCTTTTGGGATAAAATGGGAATTACATAACCCGTATCATCCTCAGTCTTCCGGCCAGACTGAGCGCATGAATGGACTCATAAAAACTCAGTTGGGGAAACTGTGTAAGGCCACCAACCTCAAATGGATTAACGCTTTACCCATAGTTCTACATAACATCAGAAGTCAACCTAGGGGACCCACAAAGCTCTCCCCGTATGAACTTTTATTTGGGAGACCTTCCCCTACCCACACTTCCCAACTCCCCGTCTTTGAGCTCAAGGCTGGGGAAGCTGAACTAGCCACTTATGTGTCAGAATTGCAGCGGCACCTTAAGAAACTGCATCACTATGCCGCAAATTGTCAAAATATCCCCCTTGACATTGACGCTCACCAGTTCAAATCAGGGGACTGGGTCAGGGTGAAGACCCACAAGAAATCCACCCTCGAACCACAGTGGGAGGGTCCCTTCCAGGTTCTCCTTACAACTCCAACCGCCCTCAAGGTGGCTGAACGTTCAGCTTGGATACATTATACCCGGTGCAAACACGCCTCGCCTCCCGACGACGACGTGGCAACAAGAGACAACCAGGAACAACCAGCCACCGACCCAGATGACACCTCCGCGGCTCCAGCTCCTTTGCATCACACCGCCACGCCTGTGCCAGACACCGTAGAGTCATCCCCGGATCCTTCACCACACCTCCCACCAACGTTCCCAGATGACAGCGGGGGTAATCGTAGTCCCCTAGCAGCTGGAGAGGGGTCCTGGAAGAACCCTGAAGAAAAGTGGCTCTCGAGGATACTTATCGATCCTAGCCCAGAAGATCCAGACCATCCTCCCATCAGAATGCAGTTTCGGAAAGAGGCTCGCCCGTGACGAGCCTTACCCTCCCCTCTTCCCTTTAAAACACCACCCCCCTCCTTCCCTTCTGTCTCATTCCCCCTTGTCTGTCAATCTGCTCTCTTTCCTCACAGGTAGACCTCGCCATGGATGTAAGAAGCCGGAAGCTCACCAGGATCATCGTAGCCGCCGTCCTGCCAGGCTATACCCTCGAGAGCACCACCCAGCCCTACAACTGTGGAAGAAACCCGTCGGAACACTTCTTCCTAGACCAGACCGCCCTTGGAACCCCAGGCCAGCCCAACTACAACTCCTTCGGTGACTTCCCATTCTGCCTGCCGGGAACCAGGACATGGCTCCGTCACGCGTTCCGACCCTGTCTCCAAGGCTTACAGGTCTGGGAACTTCTCGTCAGGTCAAGCTCCTTTGAAATCTTTGGTAGAGCTTTCTTCACCCTTGACCAGCAGTGGAACCGTTTGACTTGCCACAATGGGACTACCTTGCAAGGTCGTTGGGGGGGAATTCACGCACCCATACTTCCCCCAGGACCAAGGACATGGACTTTGGGAGGGCCACACAGATTCTTTTTACACCGAACATTGGACCTATGGGTTTTACTGCAGTGACTCCGCCTCCGCCTCTTCCATCCAAGGGCAGGGCGTGTAAGCTCATCGGGGCAGAGTGCTGTTCTTATGTCACGGACCAAACCTTCAACATCTCAGCCCACCTAAACGCCATTGCCTCCCTCACCGGTAACCTTAAAGGCATCCAACATGAGGGTATATCCGACTGGGACCCATGGTCATGGCTCCCTAATACATCGTGGATACGTGAAACAGTGAAAGGAATACTTTTTATAACTGCCTCTGTGATTGCAATAGCTGCCTTCTTCTGCTGCTGTTTCCAATGTTTCCCCATTGCACTGCGTTCAGCTTGACCCTCCCCCCCTTCCTGTCCAAGCCCCCTTGGTGCAGCTCCATGGAAACCCGGTACCAATTCCTATGTACCACTTAGGGGGCGGCGTCTACTCCACTAAGGATGTGCGGCCATAATTTTGTGCCAAAATTAAGCCGCAGAGAGGGGAAATGTAATAGGAGTATACCCATGTCACCTACATCTTCGCCCCACCACCACCCCTACGCACAGAGAGGGGACCTGAAATCCACTGCAACGCCATTTTAGATCCACTTCTTTCCAGAAGCAGAAGGACAAGTTGGCCAGAGAGGGGAGGGGGAGGCGGGCGATAACAATTCGGATGTTCAGATGCAAATCTGACCGCTCATTATCATCCAATCACCCACATCTCCGCACCCACCCATCACCTGCAGCCAGATTAGCTTCCCCACCCAGCCCCTCCACCGTTTGCATATCTAAATGCATCAGCCAAAACCCAGTGAGTGAAAACAATAGACAAACATTGCCTCAGGTCCTGACCGAAATAAACATCCTTATCGCTGGGGCTGCCCTTCCTCAGCGCACCCCACCCGAACCTGCAAAAACACCGTAAAGGCGTGCCTTTTTCCCTAATTGCTAAGCAGATGTCTCCCCTCTGTAATCGCTGATTTTAATGTGCCCTTTTCACCTCCAAAATGTCATGTATCGTTACGTTGTGTGTGGGTCTCTGACATTGTATCCAAAATGTAACTCTTGATTCTCCAGCTATGTACCTTAAATGTATCCCTGCACTCCATGTATTTTTCTCTGTAACAACTATAAGGTTATAAGGTTATCTGCACTCTGACTGTATCAAAATTACGTTGCAAAGGGCTTCCTCTAGCTGCCGCCCTTCATAAAGACCAACTGCCACTCATCCGGGAGCTGTCAGATTCCCGTCCTCAACATTCTATGAACTGTCAAATTGCTTCCCCTATACCACAGCGCCATCTACTGGGTCTACCACCAAAGCAGCAGGATAAAAGACAATGGAAACATCTGCCATTCAAAGAGAATCACCTTTATTCATATACAAAACAACACGGACGTTCACCCTCCAGGAAGTTCCGATCACCAACTCCACCCTGCAGGACAGAAGACAACAGGAGTATTAGCAAGTCCAAAGAACCGGCAGGAAGACCACTTCGTCACTATTGTATAAGCCATCTCCTTGTACTTACCTTATGTAAATCCCTCCTTCCTGCTCTTTTCCTTCCATTCACCTGTATGGGAACAAAAATGTATAAAACCCTCCCTGTGACTATACTCATGGTTCTCTCTCTTCGTGATTCTACACGACGTAGGGGAACCTCTGTTGCAACAGATCCAAATAAACGGGAGGGCTGTGCCTTGCTTTCCCTTCTACCAGCTCCGGTGTCGCCTCTGTTTTTCCAGCGTAAGTGGGGAGCTCAGAAAAGGTGTGGGCTTCTCAGGGCTAAATTTCCGGAACTCCTCCTTGGGAAAACCGGGCCCCTTTTTGCCTTTTTTGTCCAAAATTGGCTTACAACATTCCTCCTCCTCCTGGTTGCTGCCTGTTCACTTTGCTTCTCCCAAACATGCAAAATCCTGGGTGAGCTGAGCAGGGGTGCAAATGGGGACCTGTGGGAATGGGCAAGGCAGTGGTTACAGAGCAGTTGGTTACAGCAGCAAAGAGGCTCTGTGAACGACCTCAGCATCTACAGGAGCACTTCCACGTGGGACAATGAGCTGGCAGAAGTTGACCAGCCCTTACAGTAGAACTGGCACTCCATACACTTGTTCCCTGTTCCCCGCCTACTGCTGGGCAGCCGTCCCTGTTCCCCTTGTGCTCAGCTCCACTGTCCTCTGCCTCCTTGTGGGCATCTGCGCCAGCAGCAAAAGGCAGAAGGAGGAAGGTCAGCAGCAACTGCCCCAGGGTGTGTGAAAGGTGGAGGCGAGTCACTTTTACTTCATCACCTCCTGCCTCTAGGTGAGGTTTGGGCCCAGACCATGAGAGAACAAGCCAGGGAAAGACGCAACAGTGTGATGTAGTGCTTAGAGTGTGGGTCCAGGACATGAGAGGGTTCAAATCCCCCCTGGGCCAAAAAACTCACAGGGGTGACCTTGGGCCGGGAACTGCCTCTCAGTCTATGCCTACCTCACAGGGCTGTTGTGGGGTTTGAACGAGGAGAGGATCATGGAGCCACCTTGAGCTCCTTGGAGATGAAGGTGGGATATGTATGCAATAAATAATAACAAGGGGGCAGAATAACACAAAGGGAAGAATTCTCTGGGAAAGCCAAGCAACACCCTTGACAACCCCAACTTTTGTGGCTGCCTGTCATCCCCGCACCCCACTCCGCACCCCCCAGTGCAAGGCCCTGCCTTAGCTCTGCTGCTGACTAGCAGCAGGAGATAGACAGAGGGGAACAGGCAGTAGAGGCAG
The DNA here is from genome assembly GCF_009819535.1 of Lacerta agilis. Classification (NCBI taxonomy): domain Eukaryota; kingdom Metazoa; phylum Chordata; class Lepidosauria; order Squamata; family Lacertidae; genus Lacerta; species Lacerta agilis. The sequence continues at coordinate 28,969,284 of NC_046331.1, read as the reverse complement.
CCCTCCTAGGGCCGCCAGGGAGGTGTGGTTTTTTGGGGGGAGGGGAGGAATGAAACAGGAGAAAACGGGGCGGCTGCTAGTCCCCCTCATTTGCCCCTCACCCACCCTTGGCCGCTGTCCCACCAGCAGGGATGGCAGTTGTGGGGGCAGCAGGGAAGGAGAGTTGCAGGGAGGACTGGCAGCCAACACCTTCCCCCGGGGCTGGGCCATGGGTGGGTTAAGGAGCTTTCCTGCCTTTCAGCAAGGCTTGCACAGGTTTGGAGGGGACCCCATTTTGTGGTGGGTGGGGGTGGGGTGTTCGTAGTTAATTATCCTTTTCAGCAACTGATGTCAGTTGCATGGTAGTCTGGTTTTGCTGTAAGAACCGCAAACCTCTGGGCAGGTCAGGAGCCCTACATGCACATATGCTAAGGACTTCCTCCACCCCCGCTTTTGCTGCAATTATTGATGATTGTTTTTGCAGTTTGCTGTCATGTAAAAATGCAATGATATTTTAAATACATCCTAACTCTTTGCATATTCTATTTTGTTTGTCAGGCTATAATTCAAAAAAATAAAAATAAAAATACTCAGAGTGTTGTGCGCTCAGGTAGTTCCTAATTCACGTAATGCCACATACATTGTTTGTGGGGGTATTTTAATGTAAATTTTAATGTAATGTAATGTAAATCACTGTAAGATTTTTGTTCTACCACGTTACTGTTATTTAATGTTTGTAAGCCGCTTTGGGATCTTTTGAATGAAAAGTGGCAAAGAAATGAAATCCATCCATCCAAACCCTCTGCTTATTTACGGTATATGGTCTTCCAAGTGTGCATTGAATTACGACACGGGTGGTTGTGTTTTTTAAAGGGATTGAATTGTGGCGGGGCTTGTTTCCTAAATAAATTTTAACTTATACTTGGTGTGCTATTAACATTACTTTGCAGGAAGTTGACATGTAAACTCACTGAAGGAAAAAGGACTTAAATATGCTGCAGAACACTATTCTCTCGTAGAATTATATGTGGCATCATTGCATTGCGCCTGTAGTTGTCCCCGCAGTCTGCTATGGGATGGGCAGCTACATGAAGCTGTAACGTGCCGCGAGTATCTCTATTTTGTGGCAACTTTTCCTTCTTCTTCTGGCTATTGTATACAATGCAGTGGCGTTTTAAATACAGTGCTGGTAATCCAATATTTATATCAGGCTAAAATGCAAAAATGAAATAAAATACTTTTCTTTCTTTTTACCGGGACTGTGATGTGCTGCGTTCGGGCAGTTCCTTTTCATCACAGTAGGAGGTGCTGTGCCAATGTAAGAAATCATGACTATTTAACAGTAAAACAGATATGCTGCTACAGTCTTTATTTGTGTGTGGTTATACGTGTCAAGAACCTTGGCTCTGGGGGATACGAAGGGGGGGGGTCCGCCCCATGTTCCAACGTGGAGTGGGGTGACAAAATTATTAAGAACAATTACTGCCCTACCCTCCAAGGTGGTTTGGGACCCATTGCTGGGCTTCCTGGGTCCTGGAAAGTCAGCCTATGTGAAGAAAATGAGACTATGCTGAGCAGATTCAGCCTTGCTTTGCCTTCGCCCCGCCCCCTGCACGCAGCTGATTGGCCAGCTGGTTTGGGGGCGGGGCAAAGGCAAGGCAAGGCCGAATCTACTCAGCCTAGTCTCATTTTCTTCACATAGGCCGACTTTCTGGGCTGCTGGGGAGGCCTGCCAAGGCCGCAGCCACCCCCTTCAAGCCCCTATCCCCCTCTGAAAAGCCTCTGCTGCCCGCAAAAGCAGAGCACGTGGAACAATGGCAGCCCCCCCCCCCCGTTTCGCCTGTGTGTGGCGCCAGGAGGAGTTCAGCACTGCCCTGGGTGCTCAACAGACCGGCCTCCCTCTTGCCCCCCAGTCTTCACTTCATGAAGGTAGGATCCCCCAAAAGCAGTTGTGTAATTAAAAGAAGACAAGAAAAATCAGCAAAGCAATTCTGTGGCTAACTGACCAATTCCTTTAAGTAGGGTCTATTAATGAAGTTCACACCTTTGACAACCAGTATGATGCTTTCGCAGAAAAATATTCCTAGACACAATACTTTTATTTTTTTATTTTTTTAAAGCCCTTTCAGTCTCCCATCTCGAGGCTAAGTACAGCAAACTGTACATTCCCACCCTTCTCCCCAAGGTTGGATTATTTACTTCTTTGTGCTTGTGTATCTGTGTCTCCCTTGTATCTGTTAGGGACTATTCTCTCGCCTTTCCTTTGATAGCTATGCTGCTGGTTACTACTGCTGTTTTAATTTTAGAGGAAGTGTTTTGTTAAATGTTCAGAAAAAGTCAGAAGCCCAAGGCAGTATAAGTTCCTCAACTACGTTTATTCAACATTTGTCCAGTGACAACAGCCCACTCCTAGAAAAACAAGAACAGAACTTGCAGGATGCATACACTAAAAACCCCAGCAAGAACTGCCAGTTGACAGTTGACAGTGCCTGCGCTTACTTGCCATTAGAACGTTTGTCTACCAACGCTTGTACGATTGGTTAGAACGCACCTGGCAACATAAAATGTGTTAAACCCAATACATAACTGTTTAAAAAGGATCTGTACTATAATCATAATCATTTATTATTTATACCCCACCCATCTAGCTGGGTGACTTCCAACCAAATATTAAAAACACAATACACCATCAAACATTAAAAACTTCCCTAAACAGGGCCGCCTTCAGATGTCTCTTAAAAGTAAAATAGTTGCTTATTGCCTTGACATCTGATGGGAGGGCGTTCCACAAGGCAGGTGTCACTACCGAGAAGGCCCTCTGCTTGCAACCTTACTTCTTGCAGTGAGGGAACTGCCAGAAGGCCCTCGTGCTGGACCTCAGTGTCTGGGCTGAACAATGAGGGTGCAGACGCTCGTACTGGGCCGAGGCCATTTAGGGCTTTAAAGGTCAGTACCAACATTTTGAATTGTGCTTGGAAACGTACTGGGAGCCAATGCAGATCTCTCAGGACCGGTGTTACATGGTCTCGGCGGCCACTCTTAGTCACCAGTCTAGCTGCTGCATTCTGGATTAATTCCAAGTCAAATTCAAAGGTAGTCCCACGTAGAGTGCATTGCAGTAGTAGAAGAAGAAGAGTTTGGATTTGATATCCCGCTTTATCACTACCCGAAGGAGTCTCAAAGCGGCTAACATTCTCCTTTCCCTTCCTCCCCCACAACAAACACTCTGTGAGGTGAGTGGGGCTGAGAAACTTCAAAGATGTGTGACTAGCCCAAGGTCACCCAGCAGCTGCATGTGGAGGAGTGGAGACGCGAACCCGGTTCACCAGATTACGAGTCTACCACTCTTAACCACCACACCACACTGGCTCTCAGTAGTCCAAGCGGGAGATAACCACACTGGCAAGACAGTCTGTGGGCAGGTATGGTCTCAGCCTGCGTACCAGATGGAGCTGGTAGAGAGCTGCCCTGGACATAGAACTAACCTGCACCTCCATGGACAGTTGTAAGTCCAAAATGACTCCCAGGCTGCGTACCTGGTCCTTCAGGGGCACAGTTACCCCATTTATGACCAGGGAGTCCTCCACACCAGCCCGCCCCCCGTCCCCCAAGAACAGTACTTCTGTCTTGTCAGGATTGAACCTCAATCCGTTAGCCGCAATTGATCCTCCAACCGCCTCCAGACACTCACACAGGACCATCAATGCCTTCACTGGTTCTGATTTAAAAGAGAGGTAGAGTTGGGTATCATCCACATATTGATGGACACCTAGCCCAAACCCCCTGATGATCTCTTCCAGCGGCCTCATGTAGATGTTAAAAAGCATGGGGGAGAGGACAGATCCCTGAGGCACCCCACAAGTGAGTGCCCAGGGGTCTGAACACTCATCCCCCACCACCACTTTCTGGACACAGCCCAGGAGGAAGGAGCAGAAGCACTGTATAACAGTGCCCCCAGCTCCCAGCCCCTCCCAATAGAATAGCAGTGGTAACAATACATTGAAGACAAGTAAATATTTTTGGGAGGGTGGTGCTAGAGATCTGGCAGCATCCCAGAGCCCTAGCGCAACCATCCCAAAGAGGATAAAATGGACAGACTTTGGTACTGTTTTGTCCTCCCCTCCCCCAATGTCTTTCTGAGCTGGCTCCCTGCCTGTTACGTTACATGCGGGGAAACCCGTGTGGGGTTTATTTCTGTGTAAAGTCTTCATGCTGTTCCTGCGCATGCCTGACAAATCTGCCCCATTGTCATAATTTATTCCCCCCCCCCAGTCTCTGTTGTGTGTCCTGGCTGAGGGGAAAAACAGAAGACAGATGGCCATCAGTCAGGGATGGTCTAGTTGAGATTCCTGCATTGCCCCAGGGGTTTGGCTAGATGACCCTCAGGGGTCCCTTCCAACTACACTTCTCTGGTGCAGGCTTGTGCAGATTTTTAGGTACAAGTTGGATGCAAGGGGTGCATAGGTGCATAGGATTGCAGCCCATCTTATGCACCATTGGCTCGGGAATAAGTCCCACTGATCATGATGAGACTAGATTGTTGCAGTGCAGTCCTGTTTTTTAAATAAATGTTTTCCTTTTCAGATAATACAGAGCATGGTCAAATTACAATAAATAAAACCTCCCCTTCAGTAGTTTCAAGCACTACTACAGGTTCCACATCATCTCTCTACTGCATTGTTTAGTGTGACAGCACCTGCACTTTGGAACTCCCCGCCTATTGCAATAAAGCACATGCCTTTGCTAGACTATTTTCGGGCACCTGCTAAAAGCATTCTTCTTTAGGCAAGCATATCTAGATGCTTAGGAAGTTGAAGTAATTTTAATCTTAATATTTTAGCTTTTTTATTTTTATTTTATTTTAATTGATAAATACAATACATGCAAACACACATCTAAACACAAAACAAACACACTTAATCAAAAACAAAACTAAACCTCAAGATACAAAACTAAACATAAAATTATGTTGCCCTCCACCTATGTGTGACTTCCTTTGTTTTTCCTTCTTTCATCACTGTGTTATCAATATTAATCTAACTTCCTATTCTTATATCCATTACTTCTCTGTTACTTCCTCTATAAATTTTCATTCATTGCATATTGATATATTTATACCATAAAAATGTATTCTTTGACACATGTCCACTCCTCTATCAGTTTTTGATCTGATTAACCTCTCACTGCTGCCGTAAGTCTTGCTAATATTTTAGCTTTTGTATGTTTTAAAGTAGGATTGTTAATTTTTCTTGATTTTACTGCTGTGGGGTTTTTTTGTTTTTGGTAAACTACTTTGCAGGTTTTAAAAAATAAATGTTATTAAATAAACAATAAATATAAATAAAATAACACAAGCCAAAACACATTCCATCCTGTATATTTACTGGTAAGTATCTGTCCACAGTCGCCTACTTGTTATGAGAGGCCCAGAATCCACATTCCTTTGTAAGAAAATATGAAATAAAGTCAAACCATTTTTGCCGGCAAATAATAATAATAATAATAATAATAATAATAATAATAATAATAATAATAAATCAATGGGGGGGACAAGAAATTTTCCACACCGGGTACCACCTGACCTTCCTATGCCACTGGTTATGGCTTCATTTATGTGTGGGTGAACAAAAGAAGAAAGCATGGTTTATGTTGGAGTAGGCCCAAAGGACATTTCACCAAAAGGGAGGCCCCCCTCTCTTAAGTCATTTAATCCTTTCTGCAGCTATTATTAATTGTTAAACATGAGAGGGGTTGAAAGCTTCTCTGGGTAGTTCACATAGGATTGAAACAATACACATTGTTCAAACCCTCTAAGTGTTCCTAATTTCCAGGGGTGTCCCTCATTGAGAGATGCCGTCCTGGTTTCTGATTTGATCCTGGAAAGTCCCACCTCTTCCTATGATGTCCCTAGTTTCACTGAAGAAATGTAGGAGGGTATGGAGTTATCTGACCCCTGAGCCATCAGAAGGCAATCCTGTATAGGGAAGGTTTTTTAATGTTTAATTTTGTATTATCTTTATATATATGGTGGAAGCTGCCCAGAGTGGCTGGGCCAACCCAGTAAGATATGTGGGGTATAAAGAGTAAAATTATCATTATGGAATGGGCTGTCCCTATTTTCATCCAATAAATGTTGGAGGCTATGATTTTTAAACAATTAACATAATAAGTTTTAAACACCCTAATACTTGGGGGGTAACCAATGTGGTGCCCTCAAGATGTTAGTGGAGGACAACTCCCATCATCCCTGACCATTGGCCATGATGACAGGGACTGCTGGGAGTTGTGTAGCCCAGCAAGATGTGGTGGCTATTGCTGCAAAACTTCCAGAGGTGACTACTGGATCATGTGTGTGGCATTTTTAATGATGTGTGAATAACACAACTCTTCTCTTCTTCTACCTCACCGTGCCACACACATTTTAAAAATATTTCTTGATGTACCTACCACCCAAGCATGGGATTGTCCTTAGAGCCCCCACACACATGACAAACGTGAATAAAACTAGCTCTCCCCTTTCTTATCAGCAGTGTCCTGTTCCTTATACCACAATCCCAAGCATGCTCACTAGGAACTAATTTCCACTTGAGTCAGAAAAAACTACTCCCAAGTAGAGCTATTTAGGAGGTTCAGGCCCACAGGTGCCTTTTCATGAGCAGGAGGCCTCTTTCTGACTTAGTGAAATATTCTTGGGTGAGAAAATACAAAAAGGACAGTGTGTCTATATATGTATTTATTTAATAGTTTTGTCTGTATAATTCTAAGCACCATATCATGGGTTCCCTGGTGGTCTCCCATCTGGGCACCTCAGCAGACCTGCCAAGTGTCCCTATTTTCAAGGGACAGCCCCAGATTTACAGAAGCCATTGTGACACCTCCCTCTGCTGGTTCACTGCTCACCAGAATGCAAAAAGGCCTGGGGAACTCCTATGGTTGGATCATTTCGCATTTGTTACAGGAAGTAGACAGACACGTAAGTAGGATTACTCTCAGCATCTGCATTCTGTGATGATAGTGAATTCCTCTTGAGCTTAGAGGCATTAGAAAGTACTAACTATGAGTCCCATTTCTCTTTCTTTTCTAGACTTTCAAGGCTGAGAAAAGTCTGTCTGGGAAGGGGGAAAAATCCACTCTCCCAGATACCTTCCCCTCACCCACTACCTCTCCCTCTGCCTCCACCTCTGAACCCATCTCTGAGAGGACACAAAAGGTAAAATCCTTCAGCATATAGATATTGCTTCCAGAGTAATTTTAGTCCCTAAGGTTTCTTAGGAAAGGTCTCTCTGTAACTGTCTGAGGCCTATTTCGAGGTTCAGAAAATAAACATATTCCAAGTGGCTCTTTGTTTCCCTGTAAACCTCCTCCCTCACATGGAGAAAGATGGCCCAGGACAACATGAAGGTAATGCCTATTTCCATGTATATATTCAGTGTATATAAGAAAGTCTCTCTAACTGCCAGCCTTCTCTTCTTTTCCTTTCAGAATATCTAATTGTAGATTGAGTGAACTGTACAAACTTGCACAAGAACTCAATAACAGGTCTGGTTTCTGAAGGGTTTTGCTGACCTTCTGAAAACGACCTAGCACACGGGTCCAAAAATGCAGCATAAACACAAATTCCAGTTCTTCCATTTTCAGCAAAAGATTGTTAGCTTGGAGCCTGGTCTCCCCCTTCCCATTAACACCAGAGTACAAATGACTGAGGGCATCTGTGATAGCACTGTAAGTTTCCAAAACAGCTTCTGTGGCTTTTGCGTGTGCGTCCCACCTAGTGTCTGACAATTATTTAGGCACTTTAGACTGAGGTGACAAAAATGATTTGAGAACTGCCCATCTCTTTGTGGAGGATGAAAAGAAGGTATAAATTTCATTGATAATGCCAAAACAGTTGACTGCATCAAAGCAGCAATCCACAGCTGAATGGCCTACCAGATTTAAAGAGTGACCTGCGCATGGAATAAATTTTGCAAAATTGGTTTCTTTGATGAGTTTTTGCTGCATACCATTGTACTTGCCAGCCATGTTGGCAGCATTGTTATAAGACTGCCCACAACATTTTCTAAAGTCAAATTTCAAGCTCAGTAGTAAAATGCTTTCTCCTTAATGGTCTTTTAGCTCAAGGAAAGTAAAAAAATCTCTCAGTTGGCAAACCATCTTCAGGTGATATATATCTGATAATTAAAGTCAACTAATCAGTATGTGAAATGTCAGCAGTGGAATCCACTAAAAAGCTGAAATATCCAGTCTTTCACACATCAGCTAGAATTGTGTCCTTAACTTTTTTTGCCATGAGCTGAACAATTTCTTTACATACAGTTTTTGACAAATAAGAGGGATTGCCTGATCCAGAATGTCCATACCGAATGATATGAGCATGTAAAAATGAATCAAATTTTGCCACTAGTTCTAAAAGACCAAGATAACTGCCATTATTTGGTGATCCAAAGTGTTCATCGTCTCCCCTGAATGGTAAGCCTTGTTCTACAAGAGTGCATATCACAGCAACAATTCTCTCCATGACATGCCGCCAGTACTGCTGGTTCTGCTTTTATTTGTTCCTCTAGCTTGGGAGTAAACGTTTGTCCGCGCTTCCTTGTTAGGTAGGCCAACATGGCATTCCTATGCTTTTCTGAGTTTTCATGACTTTGGATAAGATGGGGGTTGTGCCAGTCATCAAACCCTTCAGTAGCTAAAGCTGAAAGAAGAAGATGCAAGGTCTGGAAAGAGTTTACAAACAAAGCAAAAAACCACCCTTTTGAGGGAGAATATGCAAGCCACTCTCAGCTATATGTTTTCCCATTTGCTTTTGTTGAATAAAAAAGAGCTTTTGTGCAAAACCTGGACTGCTTTTTGTACACTCGTTTGGAATTTGACAATGGTCCCAATGATGCAGAACTTGAGAGGGACCCCTCTCTACCCAATAGGATACTTCCTCATGTGATAATTCTGACCACACACCAACATCTGGTACAGTAGATTTATGTTTGGCATCATCTTTATCTGCATCCGGAACACCTTGGACGTGGCCTACTATTGTATCAGGTGTGAACTGCAAAATCTGACTATTCACATTCTTTTCTTGTGGCTCTTTAGCCTCTCCCTGCCCAGTAAGTGACTCTTGAATTAGTTCTATATTTTCAGTTTGAGCTAGCATCATGACTGCTTCCTCATAACCAGCTGACTGAAAGCCATATTTCTTATCCAACTTATAAACTTTATTTATTTGATAATATTGCAGCCAGTCAGATACTTTCCCTTTCAGTTGGTCGTAACTTTTCAATTTAAAATTCTGACCTTCTTGTTCTAGGATGTCCACATATTTCGGCCAATCACTTGCCATATTTATCTTTTTATGAGCTTTGGCTTCTAGTGGTGATAACCACCTGGGTGTTTTTCTTTCTAATAGGTCTTTATTTCGGATCCAAACCTGATACAAAGCTTTCCTAATAATATGGGATTTGAAACCCTTATGGGCATTAATCTTGTCATACCAAAGGTATGCATGCCAACCAAACACATTATCATGACCTTCCAAGTCCAAGATATCAGTATCCTCCAGCTTAAACCAATCCTTCAACCAACAGAAGGCTGCTGCTTCAAAATAAATCCTTAGGTCTGGCAGGGAAAATCCCCCTCTTTCTTTAGAATCTGTTAAAATCTTATATTTAATCCTGGGTTTCTTCCCCTGCCAGATAAATTTTGATAAATCCTTTTGCCACCTCTTGAAACAATCCATCTTGTCAATGATCAGGAGAACTTGAAATAAAAACAGCATTTTTGGCAATACATTCATTTTGATAACAGAAATTTGGCCCAACAATGATAACTTCAACCTTGTCCACATCTCTAAATCCCTCTTTACCTCATTCCACAGTTTATCATAATTGTCTTTGTACAGGTTTAGGTTTTTTGAGGTCCTATTCACACCCAGGTACTTTACCTTCTTAACAAAGTTCAATCCTGTTAGAGTCTGTAACTTTCCTACTTCTAGCATTGTTAAATTTTTAGTTAAGACTTTTGTTTTGGCTTTGTTCAGTTTAAAACCTGCAACTTGTCCAAATGTCTCTATTATCTCCAGTGCTTTAAAGAACAATAAAACTATCAATGCATATCCTTGCCTTCTGGCCTTCCCAATGATGGGCTGTGGGAACACCTGGCCTCAGGAAACCCATCAATGGATGTTCATTTTTACCCTCAAGGGAGGGGTGCTGTGTTGTTGTTGTTCAGTCGTTCAGTCGTGTCTGACTCTTCGTGACCCCATGGACCAGAGCACGCCAGGCATGCCTATCCTTCACTGCCTCTCGCAGTTTGGCCAAACTCATGTTAGTAGCTTCGAGAACACTGTCCAACCATCTCATCCTCTGTCGTCCCCTTCTCCTTGTGCCCTCCATCTTTCCCAACATCAGGGTCTTTTCTAGGGAGTCTTCTCTTCTCATGAGGTGGCCAAAGTACTAGAGCCTCAACTTCAGAATCTGTCCTAGTGAGCACTCAGGGCTGATTTCTTTGAGAATGGATAGGTTTGATCTTTGAGAATGGATAGGTTTGATCTAGGTTTGATAGGGGTGCTGTGTACTTGACTGTATGTCCCAAGGATTATGGGGGAGGGTGATAAACAAGTTGAGTACGTGATCTCTCCCTTAGATGATTATGGAGGAAGACAATGTCCAAGTCCGCCTTTCCTTCATAGCTGTCAAGTTTTGGATATGAAAATAAGGGATCAGCTCCCTCACCTGTCCCGGGGACAGTCTACGGTTCTCAGGGACAGTCCACGCAGCGGTAATCACCCCAGGCTACAAATTAATTTACACCAGGCTACACACCAGGCTTTCCCCACCTCAGGGTCTCTTTTCCAGGGAGTCTTCTCATGCAATGCTTCAGGATTTGTCCTTCCGGTGAGCAGCCAGGGCCGATGTCCTTCAGAATGGACACCACCCCCATGGCCTGCCTGACACTATTCATGGTCTCACTAAAATCAACCATCTGAATGGTCCTAGACCGCTCTTATTTTATGATTTCCAAATACTGAGCTCTGAACTTTTCCTAGTTCATAAAATTATGATTATCTTCCCAGTAACTACCACCCCTCACTTCTGGGCACTTGGAACTTAAGGAAGTGATTTTGCCCAGTGCCCTTTAGAACATCCATTATTCCTTATCTCCCAACTTTGTGCTATATAGCTCATTAGCAATCTGAGTGCCCCTACCTGAAAGCCCAGTACAAAAATCTGAGACTGATCTTCTTCTCCCCCAGTTCCTACATATAAACAAAATACACCACCTCAGAATGTTTAATGTGTTTCAACATGCTTATCTTCTGTGTAACAATTAATATGAAAATCTCATGTAAATTTAACCTACTCTGACATCAATCACATTGGTTTTTCAATCTGTTGGTTGCAGTTCTCAGTATGCACTGTTTTTATCGTGAGCGAGGAAAAAAATGGCCCAATGCTGAATATGGCCCAATGAGTCTTTGGTTCAAGATTATTTTTAACTGTTGGCATACACAGCAGTACTATAAGACATTGCAGATATGAAATATATTGCAGTATATTTTAATAATAATAATAATAATAATAATAATAATAATAATAATAATAATAATAATAATTTTATTATCCTATACACAGGACCTAAGTGGCGTTCAGCCTCCTCAGGACCTGCTGAGAGAGACTGAGGATTAGGGAGAGGAGCTGCTTCCTTTGAAATAAGGAATTTTAAGGGATATCAAAAATAAGGGAGAGCAGCGGGAAACGGTTTGGAATAAGGGAGTTTCCCACCAAAAAAGGGATACTTGACAGCTATGCTTTCCTTTTGAAGCAAAATGTCATTGAAATGGGGGAGGAATGCCCTCGCATGAAGTCTTAGGTTTGCAGTTTTGGGAGAGGGGAGACTGCAGTGCTAGGGAGTGGGCAAGCTGGTGAGGCCCCCTAGAATTAGAGGCTCAAGTTGCCCTGCCCTCGCATTAAGTCTTGGGTTTGCAATTTTGGGAGAGGGAAGACTTGTCTGTGGTGCTGGGGAGTGGGCAGGCTGGCGAGGCCCCCTAGATCTAGAGGCCCTAGGCTTCAGCCTACTTAGCCTATATATAAATCCGGCCCTGCCTAGCATTAGAACACATGGCCAATTATTTCCTTTATTTCCAGTTATAGAAAATATAATGTATCCATCCAAGTGGCAACCCTGGCTAAGCCTTTGCAAAGGTTCCTATTCCTGCCCACTAGAGGTCCTCCTAAGTCAAAGAATGAACACAGTTCCAGTATTTCCTCCTATTTGCATGGAACTACAGCAAACTCTGGGAAGTTCTTAAAGAAATGGGAGTGCCTGATCACCTCATCTGTGTCCTAAGAAATCTCTGTGGGACAAGAAGCTACAGTTAGCACTGGATATGGAACAACTGATTGGCTCAAAATTGGGATAGGAGTATGACAAGGCTGTATATTGTCTCCCTACTTATTTAACTTATATGCAAAATTCATCATGCGAAAGGCTGGACTGGATGAATCCCAAATTGGAATTAAGATTGCCAGACAAAATATCAACAGATACAGATGATACAACTTTGATGGCAGAAAGTGAGGAGGAATTAAAGAATCTCTTAATGAGGGTGAAAGAGGAGAGCATGGTCTGAAGCTAAACATAAAACCCCCCTAAGATTATGGCCACTGGTCCCATCACCTTCTGGCAAATAGAAGGGGAAGAAATGGAGGCAGTGAGAGAGCTTACTTTCTTTGGCTCCATGATCATTGCAGGTGGTGACAGCAGTCACGAAATTAAAAGACGCCTGCTTTTTGGAAGAAAAGCAATGACAAACCTAGACAGCATCTTAAAAAGCAGAGACATCACCTTGCCGACAAAGGTCCATAGTTAAAGCTATGGTTTTCCCAGTAGTAATGTATGGAAGTGAGAGCTGGACAATAAAGAAGACTGATCGCCGAAGAATTGATGCTTTTGAATTATGGTGCTGGAGGAGACTCTTGAGAGTCCTATGGACTGCAAGAAGATCAAACCTATCCATTCTTAAGGAAATCGGTTCTGAGTACTCACTGGAAGGACAGACCCTGAAGCTGAGGCTCCAATACTTTGGCCACCTCATGAGAAAAGAAGACTCCCTGGAAAAGACCCTGATGTTGGGAAATATTGAGGGCACAAGAAGGGGACAACAGAGGACGAGATGGTTGGACAGTGTTCTCGAAGCTACCAACATGAGTCTTACCAAACTGCGGGAGGCAGTGGAAGACAGGAGTGCCTGGCGTGCTCTGGTCCATGGGGTCACAAAGAGTCGGACATGACTAAACGACTAAACAGCAACAACAAACAGGCTGATGCCCTTTTGCAAAACTTTGCTGTCTAGCAAACTATATCTACAAGCACAGCATCGCCAGACCTAATTTCACCCTGCCACTTCCAGAATGTCATTATTTTGTGGATGGGATTGAATTAAGTACATCAATAATAAATGGGGGTTGTGGTAAGGAAAGTGACACTATATGCTCCTTCCTCTCCAGGAGAGGAGGGGAAATGACATCACACAGAACCCTCTATACCAGTTGTCTTTCTATGGTTAGCAATAAAGCCTTGTGGTGTTTGCCTCTTCTCATGCTAACTAGCAAGAATATGCATTTGTTAGTTTCGGCTACTAATATCCCACAGTTTACCCCACAGAGCTACAATCCCCAGCAACCTTAGCAAAGTACAGTTCCCAGGATTCTTTTTGAAGAGCCATGTGCTTTAAATGTATGATTTATTACGCAGCCTCTGTAGGGGGCTGGATGGAATGAATTGCCAAAAGCATACCATTCCAAGTGTAAGTACAGTGTGCATATGTGTGGACTTGAAGGAATGGATTCAATTCATACCCAGTGCAGGACAGGAGTGGGGAGCATGGTGGAAAGAAAAAAGAAAAGAAAATGTTGCCTAAACAGCATCTAAAAGATGGGAGCCAATCCACACTGACTGATCTGAAGGTGTGGCCATGGCGATTCCACAGCCCTCTAACACACACAGCAGCTGCACAGCAAGCACAACAGTGCTGCAGCACCCCACCATCAGTAGCACAAGCAGCAAACATACAGTTACTGAGAGATCCCAGGGGTTCCGCCAGGTGCATTAATCATTGCATCAATAGCTCTGGCATTTTACCGGTGTAGCAGAGCTTCTGCTAAATTCTACAGCTCCTTGCTTAAAGATATCCAGTATAGGATTATACCCTCATTCTGTTTCTTTTTGAAGTTAATTTGTTTTAACTGGGTTTATCTTCCACAGCCTTGTCAAAAGGCTTGTTAATAACTAAAAGGAATGCTTATATACCTGACGGTGTTATTTGTAGGTCACTTTACAAAAGTGTGTTCAATGTAAGTCCGACCATGAGTCCATCTAGTTCAGTTTTGTCCACACTGACTGGCAGCAGCTCTCCAGGGTTTCAGGCTGGGACTCTTTCCTAGACATTCCTGGAGATGCCGGAGATGAACAGGGGGATTTCTGCATGCAAAACATATGGCCTACCCCTCAGGTACAGCTAAAAGGATCTGATCAGGAGTGGGGAACTGTGGCCTTCCAAATGTTGATGCACTACAATTCCCATCCTCCTTGACCAATGGCCATACTGGCTACAGCTGATGGGAGTTGGAGCCCAGCAATATCTGGAGAGCCATAAGTTCTCCTTCCCCTGGATTAGACAATGGATGCGAGAACTGAGGATACTGTACTAATTGCATGCTGATTACAAATAGCAACAACAAGGGTTAGAAAATGATCCTTCAGTTTCTCCACAAAGGCTGTGCACACACAACTAGAAGCAATGGAGTACTTCTCTCTCTCTCCATAATCCACACACATTGTAAATCTATTGCATATTTCCCTGCTACTCACAAAAGTGCTCCTTGAAAATGAAAACTCATTGCAGATTGATTCAGTGTTACCCCACAGCGTGTCCATTTGAAAACAGACCTACGTAGTCCCAGAAATGGTGTGTGTGAATGTATTCACACCTGCTTAAGATTGCAATCACCACTTCCTTCTCCGTTCACCTGGGGCGTGTGCAGGGAGAAAAAGGCATGGATATCCTAAACAAGGGGTGGGTTTTCAAATACATACCAAGTAACTACACCCACCTTTCTGGGTGGCAAGAACCATGGCCATAGCCAGGATTTTTGTTCGGGGGGGGGGCAAGCCTTTAGTTGGGAGGGGCAGGCCTTTTGTTCGGGGGCGGGGCGGCAGAACCTCAGCTATGTGTTTTTGTTTATTTTTATTGATTGGGGGGCGACAGCTGCCCCTCCCTGCCCCCCCGGCCATGCCTGTGGTAACAACCCAAATCAATCTTGATTGAAAGCAGCATGACTGGGTCACACATGAATGATACCTGTTCGAGAGAGAAAACAACTACATTTTTTAGGCTACAAATGTGTTAGCATGTATTAGGCCATAGCCAAGCATTAAACAGTGACATTTGAGGCATCGCCTAAATTACAGGGAGTTCAGATCATCCTGTTTTGCTGCACTGCCCACAAAGCGGCAACCACAGTGGCTGTTTCCAGCGAGATCTCACATGCTCTGTGATATTCCAGCAAGATCTCTCTGGGAACCAGCATCACTGCCAGTGCCGTCAGTGCTGTCTTTTGCTGGTGACAAGGAGGGTTGGGGTAGGGCACCTGGAGGGGATGCTCCCTCTAAAAATTCTGCCACCTGAGGTGGCTGCTTCACCTCATGGGCAGCCTGCCCCTGGTTCCATTAGAGCCTTGTTCTCTTACCTACTGTTTGTAGAAGGCTTCATGAGTGGTTAAAACTAGGGAAAATCAGAGGTGGGGCTTGTGGATTTCATCCCTATCCCTGCTTCTCCCATTCTCATAATTTGCACACTGATTTTATGCATGTATAGGTGATTATTCCAGAAAATGGTTCAGTTTGATTCATTTCCGATGCCTGCCTTGGTAGATGGCACCCAACTGTAACGTGGGGTGAGAGAAAGAGCAATGAGTTGCAAGCAGCTGTAAAGACCTGGTCAGGCATGTTTTTTAATCATTATATATTTGGAGTGTGTTGTTTGGGGCAGAAGGGCTAGAGAAAAGTTCATGGGCTCTCATGCCGAGTGGCTCCCAGAGGAACCAAAATGAGTGACTCACTCAATGACTTCAGAACTGAGGCATTTTGGCATCCATGAGAATTTATCTCTGGCCCTTCCTGGGATTCCTGAAGGCCGCTCGCTCTTCTCTGTGGGGGTCACAGAGGTGACCCTTTTCAGCCAATGGCAGATGGCAGCAGTCTTGGCATTGCTGGGAATGACTCCATGCCCCTTGATGTAATCTTTCCTCCCTGAGCTTCCACATCACCAAGGTCTTCACTTTTCTTCAGAAATAATTTGAGAGCAAACCTCCCAGGCATTTCTCTCCCCCTGCCCCAATTTCCCTTTTAAAAGGGGTGGGGGAGGAAAGGAAGCAGGAGGGAAGCCAAAAGGAAGATATAAAAAAGCCCTCTGTCTGCTAAGGTAGGAGCAAGGAACCTTTTTCATTCAGAGGGCCACATTCCCTTGTGACCACTTTCCTGGATGGAAACCGCATACCAATGGTGGGCATGGCAAAACTGGGTGCGGCCAGACACACACTGCTTTTCATCTTCCATGCCGGCAAACCAGAGGTATCACAGTCCTAAATTAGACTAAATTAAATAAGCAATTATTTGCCTGAAACTATATAGTGGACAATCAATAAAAGGGGCAAGGGGAGGGGAAGGGGGAAAGGAGCAAACTCTTACATAGGACTCAACTACATTAGTAATGAAACAGCGATTTGAATGCACTATAAATATGCAACACCAGATGGTGCCAAAGAGCAGGAAATTTTAAAGTGTGATTTTCCACAGCGATTTCTTTCTTTTGTTAAAGCAATATAATTTATGACTTCTTTATATCATCCCCCCCCCCGTGTTTAGATCCACCCATAGTATCATAGAAAGCTATCTTATACATATTGCAGTGGGTTTTTTAAATGAAAAAGTGTTGCAATTGGGACCCAGCTATACAGTTGCAAATAAAATGTTTTAAGTGCAATATACAATGTGACACTGGATGGTGATGGTGATCCTTATGGAAAATTCGATTTATTTTTTAAAAAGCTTTTTTAAAAAAACATTTCTAGGGCGATTTTTAAATGTGTGTAGATTCTACCTAGGACTCCTTAGTAAACTGGTGGTGTACCTGTTGAAGTAAGTAGCTTCAATTTATTATACTGAGCAGAGAATTAGGTCCAGTTCTACCTCCAAAAAGCAGAATTCAGGGGTAGAGCCTTGATGTGGGGTAGTGGACTGCCATTTCAGACTTCAGGTTTGGGATGCCATTTTGAATACTCCCCCACATTCTAAGAAAAAAAGTATTTGCAAGCCAAAAACTAGCTCCTGCTGGGGAGTGGGTGGGAAATCCCTGTTCTAATATTCTTATTATAGGGGATCTTTTATGCCCTCGATACTCTCCCAGGGCAACACCTACTATAAGGTCACAGCCACTTTCTCCAAGGTCTTGCTCTGTGCTCAGTTTGAGTGCTTTTACCTGGCTTGAATGTGCCCCCTTGAACTGTGATAATTCCCCTCACTTGTCTGGATGGAGAAATGTGTGGGTAGAATCCCTCAACATTTGCACGGTTGTACTACTGTACAAAGAGAGCCACCTCTGCTGCTCCACCTGCTGTTGCCCCTAACCCCACCCACCACTGTCATGCAGCCCTTGAAAGGTTTTGCACATGACAATGTGGTCCTCAGCCTGGAAAATTTCCCCATCTCTGCCTTGCCACTATACCATCCCATTCCTACTCTGGCCTCAGCTTGCACCATAGTACCTGTGTGATTCAAAAGTCTGCTTATTCTTCCCCCAACCAAAGTTGACCAACCAACACGGTCGTCACTTCGTCAGTTTCCTCATGACAACAGTACTCACATCTTCCTCCCAACGCCCACAGATTTTCAACTCAGTTACCGTGGAGACATAATCACTTATTTATTTGTGTTGATTTTTTTGGCATGTAATTAAGGTTCCTCTTAAACTTGCCCCTCCCCTTTATTCATGGTAAGAAGGAAGTCCTGGCTCAAATGTTTATATTCATTCTGTCCTAGCTGATATTCTCTTGGTCTCACTCCAATGACTGATAAACTAGCCAGGAATGGGTAGCCTATGATGAGAACAGCAGAGCCTGGGAGAGGTCAGACTTCCATCCCTCCCCCTAGCACTTCATGTCATAGCCATTCTCTGGTCCATTTTAGTCCTGGGATGCTATTTCCCTTCTCTGTTGCAGAGGGACTTTCTTTTCTTTTCTTTTTTTCTGGGTGTGGGGGGGTCAACAGGCCCTCCTGAGTTAGGGAGTGGGTGGAAACAGCTTTCAGCAAAGGCTGTCCATCATGGTATGTGGAAATTCCTAGAGAGAAAAAATAACATTGAACCAAAGACTGGGCAGACTAATTTGTTAGTGGTCTAGCATTCAGAAGTGGGTTTAGAGGGACAAACAGCTGTGCAGGATCTGGAAATGGTGCTTTTGAGTGGGTGCTGGGTTAAATGTCCCCTGCTTGGCCCTCTCCTCTATCCAATGGCAGTAGTGTGCTTTATCTGCTTGGAGTCGCAGCCTCAGCATATGGTGGCTGTGTCAGCCCTCAAAACAGAGAACTGTCCCCTGACACATGACCACCCTCACAATACCTGTACATTTGTAAATAAGAAGAGCAGGGGCAGAGGAAGCCGCCCAGCTATCCGGGGCGGCAAACCCAGAAGCACCCGGGGGGGCGTGGTTTCGTTCCCAGCACGCATGCTGTGCATGCATGCTGGGAGTGGCGCATCGGCAGCGGGCGAGCCCCGGGCGGGGTGGCCTCGCTCTGCAGCTTGCTCGGGGGCCCGCCAGTGATGCGCAGTGCTCCATAGCGGCACGCTGCCAGCAGGAGAGCCCCGAGCAAACCCGTCCGGGGCTGGCCCACCGGCAGCGCACCTCTCATAGCGTGCAGGTGCAGTGTACGACGCATGCGTCCTACACATGCGCCTGCACGCTGGGAGTGGCTACTGCTGGCAGGTGAGCCTGGGACGGGCTTGCTCGGGGCCTGCGGGCAGTGCGCAGTGCTCTGTAGCGGTGCACTGCTGGCAGGTGAGCCCCAAGCAAGCCCGTCCAGGGCTGGCCCGCTATATGCGTCGGACACATGCTGCGCCTGCGCACTGGGAGCAGCACGCTGCCTGCGGGCCAGCCCGCGACGGGCTTACTTGGGGTCCACCGGCAGCGTGCAGTGATCCATAGTGGCACGCTGCTGGCGGGCCAGCCCCGAGCAAGCCAGTTTGGGTGGAGGCGAGCCAGGGAGGGGCGCCCAGAGTGTCACCCGCTCCAGGGTCGTACTCGGGGCAGCCCGCCCCTCCCCCTCCCTATGCCACTGAAGAAGAGCATTCAGAATACAGCATCAGTTCTCTCTTGCCCAAAGGACAGTAAAGCTGATTCGAAATTCCTGCCTCTTGGGGCAATCTACAAATGTGCATTTGGCCGAATGAATATGTGGCTGATCGTTTGTGCCATCAATGGCAACATCAAAGAGGCACTGGCTATTAGTAGCTCCAGGAGAAGAAAATCCATTGTGTGTGTGGAGGGGGTGGGAGTCCTTCTGCAGCTCTCAGCTCAAGCAATTAGGTTGTAAACTCTGCTTCCTACATGGTATAATATATGTCTGACATGGCCCATAATGGGCAGATATTTATGGAGTATTGAATATATGCCATGCAGGAATGGATAAAGGAGGAACATAATTTGCTCATGGAATTTGGATCAGTTTGGGATAGGCTTCTCAGTGCCTTTGATGTCTTGACTAAGGCCTAATAGGATCCCACTAGGGTGCCTCCAGGCTGTGAGCATTTGGTGGGAAGTACCGGTATGTGGTTTGGAAATTTGCAAAGAAATGCACTGAAATTGTGTGGAATGAGTGAATGATTTTTAAACACTCTGAAAGCAAATAAGGATGATGCTCACCATTGACAAACAACCAGGATGACTGCTCAATAAACAGGTCATCTGGAGTTGGACCCCTTTAAAAGTATTTCTGAGTCATTTTCATAACATAATAATCTTATCATATCACAATCCCATTAGTTGGAGCAGAAGGGTATTCAGTGTGGAAAGGTTTTGTTATTATCCTCCACACCTCAGTTCGTCAAAGTGCAAGTAGATAAATAGGTACCGCTCCAGTGGAAAGGTAAACACCGTTTCCGTGCGCTGCTCTGGTTCACCAGAAGTGGCTTAGTCATGCAGGCCACATGACCCGGAAGCTGTACCCCGGCTCCCTCGGCCAGTAAAGCGAGATGAGCGCCGCAATCCCAGAGTTGTCCATGACTGGACCTAATGGTCAGGGGTCTTTTTACCTTTACCTTACCTCAGATTGAGAGATGGGGTGGGCTTGGAATCTAGATTATATGCTTAGTTCAGTGGTGCTGATTGTGGGTGGGCTCTTCTTGAGAGAAGGGACAGGATACATGGAGGAGGCACAGAGTTTCAAGAATGGCAATCCTCTGCTAGACTTCTTCCTGTGTTGGCAGGCCCTAGGGTTTAACTGGCAGTGGTGGCAGCAGGTGGATGCCACCTAAATTTCCCATAGTGCTCTCAACATAGCATCACTGTGGGGCACTGAGTGAAATTTAAATAGCCACTCCCTAGATCCAAGTGCCTAGTGCTAAGGGAAGCCATGGGGCGTCATAAGCAGTGCTTGGAAAAAACAACTGTGTGGCTTGCATACGTTAAACAGGGTAAGTATCTTCTAGTATTGAAACCCAATTATGGGGAAAGCTTCATCCTGACCCCTGATTTACTTTTGGACCTTATACTTCAGCACACCAGTTTGGAACAAAAATGGCAGAGGATGATGAACTAAAATGATGAACCAAAAATTCATTTGTATGAACTTGATCTGAAATAGTTGAATTGGACCTAGCCTTTATTTTTTTGACAGAATGAACTAGAACAAGAAATAGTTGCTTTTAAAAATGAATTTTCCAAAAACTGTGCATCAGCTATGCCAGGGTGCTAGGTAATTAATAACCGCAGTAGATAGCCCTTAATAAATAACAATCCTATGCCCTTTTAAAAATGGTTTGGGGGTGGATATTGGGTTGTTGTTTTTCTTTTGATTATATTTTTGTGGTTTTGTGTTCTAGTTTTGTTCTGTGAGCCGCCCTGAGACCTCCAGTTATAGGGTGGTATATAAATTCAATAAATAAATAAAATAAAATAAAATAAACAACAAACATGGGTTGTGTGAAAACAAATAATGAAATGAAAGTGTTAATTAATAATGAAGACCAATAGCATGACAAAACAAAATTGGGGAAGGGCTGCAGCTTAGAGGTGAAGCATCTGTTTTGCATGCAAAAGGCCCCAGGTTCATTCCCCAGCAGCTCATTTTCCCAATCTTAAATTCAGTTCTCCACATTTCTACACCAGTTCACACTTTTTTAAAACCCCCCCCCCCAAAAAAAACCCCACCTGAAACTTCAACATTTTTGTGTGGATTTCTCTAAATATACCCGGTACACATTGCTTCAGACAGTGCATATTGGGTAGAACGAGAAATGCAGAGTGAAACAAATTTCTCTCCTGTCACTACTTCAAGCACCTTTTTCAAGGGGATAAGATGACAAATTCAGCAAAAGCTCATTGCATGTGCACATGTATCACTTAGCTTCTCCGCATGTGATGACTGGTTGCTGAGTGCATTAACTGGCTCTGTTGGTCAAGTTAACAAGGCCTTCAGCACCTTCAAGCCTGAGACGCATCATGGGGTGTGGCTTGGTGATGTCACAGCATTGCCAGCTCTGCAAAGTAAAGTCGGCTCTGAACTCTGGCCCCCTCAAATAGTTTTTGTCAGCTAGGGCTTAGAAAACCACTGTGTGTTGTTCCTTCCCTGACTCAGCTGTGCCTGGTTTGCAGCA
The DNA here is from genome assembly GCF_009819535.1 of Lacerta agilis. Lineage (NCBI taxonomy): Eukaryota > Metazoa > Chordata > Lepidosauria > Squamata > Lacertidae > Lacerta > Lacerta agilis. Next base: position 28,947,380 of record NC_046331.1, on the reverse strand, counting down.
GCAACAGCTCTTTGGAAATCTTGCAGCAGCCTTGCTAAAGCCGTTTGTCCCACACTGGGTCTTTCTTGCCCACACCTTTTCCAACACCGCCCTCTTCCTACCAAGTCCTTCGGATGGAAAGGATATGTTCACCCTGAAGTCAAATTGCTGCAGATAAATATGGCCACAAGGGGGCAGATGTGCAGTGAAATACAAATCCTCTAGAAATGCTTCCAGCCTGAGGCCATTTTTTCCACAAGTGACTATTCATTATTCATTATTACTATTATTACTATCATCAACTTGCCATTTCCCCCATCAGAACTGGAAATATGGTCAGGAAACATACACACAATTTTTCTTTGGCTTTCTATTCTGGACCACAGTTATGCATGACTCGGCAACTCCCAGATTTAAGTACAGTGGTACCTCGGGTTACAGACGCTTCAGGTTACAGACGCTTCAGGTTACAGTCTCTACTAACCCAGAAATAGTACCTTGGGTTAATAACTTTGCTTCAGGATGAGAACAGAAATCGTGCTCTGGTGGCGCAGTGGCAGCGGGAGGCCCCATTAGCTAAAGTGGTACCTCAGGTTAAGAATAGTTTCAGGTTAAGAATGGACCTCCAGAACAAATTAAGTTCTTAACCCGAGGTACCACTGTGCTGCAATATGCTCTACACGGGGTTATCTTTGAAGACTGGAAGCTACACTTAGTTCAAAATCTAGTTGTTATGGGGCTAATTGGGACCAGTTGATAGGAACACATCTCAACAATGCCTAAGCAACAGGTTCCTGGGCAATTTTCTGAGCACAATTTATGTGCTTTAAAACCTCAGGTGGCTTGGCAACTGTGTGCCTGAAAAAAATGCCTAATCTTATATCTACCTGCTTATGCAAAAATATTAATCTACAAGAGCCTGCCTCTAGATTTGTTCTCAATTCGAAATGGGGATAAAGCTTTCTCATGTAAAGCATTCTGCTCTTAGGGCAGAGTTGTGGTCAGCAGACTGAGGTGAGCCAGAACCCAAGAAGATAGTAGTCTGGAACTGAGGACAGAGGAGTTAGGTGGTGGAGTTGAGGGACTTGCCAGAAATCAGGACTGAAGAACCACCAATGATTCAGGAATACACAACAGTCCAGGAAAACTTTGTTGCTTAAGCAACGCTCAAGTGGAACAGGAGACCTTCCATTCTATGCTGTCCTGTAGCACCCAGTGGTCAACCTGAGTGGGTAGGTTCAGTCCAAGGCCAGAAGGTACTTCAATGAGAAGGTACTACCTGCCTCTGAAAAGTTCTCTCAGTACCTATCCTTAGATCTTATTTTCAGGCCTAATATCCTCGTCCTTGTCAACTGCTTTCTCTATTTTGTCCCTAGTTTTACCTTTATTGGGGATGACTTGTTATTAGTGTGAGTTGCTAGATTTGCCATGCTTCAGGATCCAGCTCCCTCTCCAGGTTTTCTAGCCACTAAGTCTTGTGCCTAGTGCCCATGCTGGTAAATGTATGCACATGAACACTAAGGTTCCATGACATTCAGTTTGCATGCTGATGGAGCTGATTTTGAACTGTTGAAAATAGAAGGGCTCTTTCTGTTATGTTCATTGCGCATGTGGATAGTAGGCAGTGGTAGCTTTCAGTGCCAGCTGTTCATGCTGCCATGTGTCCTGTATATATGTCCCAATGTCACCCCGAGAAGGACACTGATGAATCACAGATAACCTCACTTGGGGTGAACCCTCAGCATACTGTCAACACCCACCCAGCCTGAGGAAACAACTCTTTCACCATCCTCATACTCTGGGAACAACCCCGCTGTCATTTTCTCTGCTACACAGCCACAAAGGAGCATGCAACTGCAGAATCAATGGCAGGTCCTCACAGCTATCCTGGGCATGGGCAAAGATTTCAGATGAATCTGGTTCTTTGCTGAGACAACATCATTCTACTACTCAGCTAACAGAGCAGATTTAGTGCTATCCATGGTTCTGATTGCTGTTCACCAGAACCTGCTGTGCAAACCCAGCAATGAACTGACATGCTTTGACCTGACTCGTGCCTAAATTCACCCCAAACAGAAGTGACTTTGACCTGATTTACCATCACCTGACCCAGCCTTGCCATATCCTAATAGCAGCTCGGCTTGAGTGCACCTGACTTACTTCCACCTTAATCTGCACAACTCAGCTTGCTTCTTCCCTAGCAGGCCCCAACCCTCAACAGAACTGGATGCAGGCACAGAAAAACATGTTTGTGATCTGCCTGTGCACATATAAGTGTATGCAAGGTGGCAGAACACCTTGCAATTAGACCCCTTCTTATGTACAGATGCTGAGATGTACAGATGTGCTTTTCAATATACAGTCTACTTTATATTGGGAACCTTTTACAAACCAAGGACTGCATCCTCCTACAGTAGATTAGTTTCTGCACACATTTACACACCACTTTCTATTCTCCATCAAGGCAAGCAAGTGGGTTTACTGAAGTTCAAGGACACATTCCTCCAAGCAAAAGCACTCAAGGAGGGTATGAAGCAAGGCTGGTGAGGGGTGTGGCCTAGGGAGGATTCTGAGGGCCAGATAGAGGGACAATCCCACAACCGATTCTACCCCACAGTGAACACATGGAAAAAGCCCAACAGGAAGAGGGCTGGAGCTGTACAGTTGTCCCCTCCTAATGCACAAGGTTGGTAAAGACTGTCCTACTGCATCTTTACACAAAAGAACAAACACTTAATTGGTTTTGAATGCATAGGAAACAGCCTTATACTAAGTATCTCTTTGGCTCAATATTGTGCAGCAACTCTCCTGGAGATGCCAGGGGTTGAACCTAGGACCATCAGCATGCAAAACAGATGCGCTAACCCTGAGCCACAGCCCTTCCCCGAAGGCCTTGCCAACTCTTGATAGTACCCTTTAACAGTGAAGGCTGAGCCATCATGCATTGTGAAAATGATTTTAAGTCCTTTCCCGCATGCACACACAAACACACCTGGATTTACACAGAACATATAACAGCAGGAAACATTAGAGGGCCTCACATTGAGGGAGATCACAGAGAACATGCAGCTGGGAAGATGCTGGCTTCAGATAACAAGCCTCAGCCTTTAATTCCTGTGGGCTCCGCCTTGCAACCATCTGTTTGCCTGCTGTAACTCTAGCCTCAAGTCTCCTTCTGCTTCCCAACCCCTCGAGCTTGCTGACTCAGGTGCTGCTAATTGAAATGGTAGAGCAGAGAGATTGGCAGGCCAACGGAAACTGGTCTGATGGGAACTAAATGTGCTGTTAAAACCCAATTAAATTAAGACATTTCCTCTGTCTAGCTCTCTTTCTCTCGACTTGGGTCCATGTGCCTCTTAATGCTTGGAGCACTCAGCTTTTTTTCTTCTTCTAAAGGGCCCCTATTGAGGCTGCACTGCCGATTGCTGCTGCCCCCGCTTAGAAGATGCCGGATTTTCAATGGTGGTGACTCAGGGATGCTAGACACTCTTTGCAGCAGTTGCGTTTGCGGTGGCCACACAAGGATTTCCTGCAGTGCACAAATAAATTATATGCGTCCTTCAAACATTCTCTTGACATGACTCAGGGAACAGAGGGAATGGTTTAAATGATTGCCCCCCTTTTGCGCTACTGCAAATGTTGGGGTGTCCCCAAGTCGGCTAAAGCCTCCCTTGAGTGCAGATATGGTGCCATTTTGTCTGCAAAAGTACTGGCACTCATCCCTAAATTTCACAAATAGAGGAAACTCTTAAAATTGTTATACAATTACTCTATATGCTTTGGTCCTGAGACTCAGGTTTGAGGCATCCATTTTTAAGAGCAGCAAGTTTAAATCTCAGGAACATCAGCCAGTCTCAGGCTATTGCCTTTGAATCTTGGGCCTAGGGTAGGGGTGGGGAACTTTAGCCCCAAGCCCCAAATGGGGACCTTGAGGCCTATATTTCTGCCCCTCAGAACTCTTCCCATGCAACACCCCCTTTCCCAAGACCATGATCCTCACTGGACCTGCTTTACACCTTGAGAGTTTTTGCCCAGCTAAGATGTGTCATTGAACTGTGATAATGCCTCATGCTTGGCAGGATGAAGGGTGGAGGGGTGTGTGTGTGTGCGCGCGTGCGTGCATGTGTGTAGAAACTAGCCTGCTGTACAGAGATACAATTTGCATTTGTTGCTCTGCCTATCAGGTCCCACCCACAACTGGCAGTGGAACATGGTCTCAGATGTTGCTGGTCTCTCCTTCACTAGAGGTTTTGAAGCAGAGGTTGAATAGTCACCTATCAGGGATGGGTTCCCCAAATTTGCAGAACAATAGATCACCCTTGAGGTCCATTCTAACTCAGTAACTTCTATAGCAGGAGACAGCAACATAAGCCTCAGTAAGTATGACTGTCATAGGAACATTGGAAACTGCTTTATCCTGGGCCAAACCATTGGTCCATCTAGTGCATCATTGTCCACACTGGTTGGCAGCAGCTCTCCAAGGTTCCAGGCAGGGGATCTCGACCAGCCCTATCTGCCATCAGGGAGTGAACCTGGGACCTTCTGCAGGCAAAGTAGGTACCACTGAGCTACAGAGCTTTACCCCAAATAGATAGGAGAATGGTCTGACTGTTCTATCTTGTTCTTTACTCTCTACTCAGTCTGGCAACAGCTTTCTGGGGGCTCAGGCCAGAAGGAATCTTTACAAGAGATTCCGGGGTTTAGTCCTGGGATGTTCTGCATGCAAAGTGGGTGCTGTTCCACTGAGCTATGGCCCTTTTTGCCCTGAAGTAACCGAGCCTGGGTTCAGATCAAGTGCTGACGAGAGGAGAGGAAAGTGAGAGGAGGCGGGCGGAGGAGCTGCTGACCAGCCTAGGTTTGCTCTGTCCTAGAGTCTGCTTCCATCACCACAGCACAGCTGTATGGGGGGGAACACATACAATGACCTCTTGTGGGATGTATTATAAATATTTGATAGGCCTAATGTAATCATATACAATCAATAAGGGCAGGAATATATCCCCCCCCCCGGTCTCCCTCCCACTCGCCCCCACCTTCTCTGGCCTTCTCTCTCCTGCTCTGCCTCATCCTTCCTTTCCACTCCTCCCTTTTGTTCTGCCTTTCATTAATGCATTCTCCAGTTTACATTATTTATCAACTTCCTCCCCCGCCTTTATTTTTCCTTTCGAAAAAATAAATTAAATAACATTGGTTATCTGTCGTCTCGGACACTCAGGCTAAGCAGTTTGGGGTGTGTGGCGGGGAGGGCTTTGCTGCTCTTCTCTTTGACTTTCCTGATTCAGATAGCTTGGGGGGGGGAGCCCATTGTCCAACTCCCCACCACCCTGCTTCGTTCATACTCTCCTCAAACTTTTTGTCTGACTGGAATGAATCCTTGAACTCTGATAGTACTGCTTGATTGCCTGGATGGAGGATAGATAGGGAGGTGTGAACATGTGCAGAAATGCACACACAGGTCCTGCTATCCAAACGTTCATTATACGTACATTCATTTATCCAAACACAAGGAATTAGTACCTAAAACCTCACTATACACACTGCAGTTTCAGATATCCAAACAGCCGGACCTACATATGGTACTCTAAACAAATAAACTATAGTAATAAGCCTTCCTTTTTGTGTTTTGCTAGTCTGTGACAGCTGTTTCACCAGAAACTGGGGGGGGGGGAGATCAAACAAATAAGAAAGGGTTCCCCCCCTCCCTTGTCTGCCTTTTGCAAGGTTTCAGGGGGCTTTCCTGGATTTTCTCATTGTTTTGGAGTCAAGATTCTGTGGCCAGGAACACATTAGAAATTTCCCCACAGGAGTCGATGGAACTTGTTGAGTCATTATGTGAATGCTCACCTAACAAATGACTTCCTGAGGATGTGTTGTGTTTGGGTAGCAAGACCAATGTTTGTGTGTATGGCTCCATCCACATTTGCACATGGCCCTGCCCACCATGTGGCCCCCAAGAGGTTGCTCAGAAGGGAATGTGGCCCTTGGCTGGGATGGAAAAAATACTCTGCTCTGCCCCATAGCCAGTCATCATATTCAGCCTAACCTACCTCACAGACTTATTGTGAGGGTCAAACTTCATGCTAGGTGTGTGGGGAGAGAGATCATGTATGTTGCCCTGAGCTGCTTCAAGGAAGACTAGAGAGAAAAATCAACCCTGCTCCTGTCACTGAGTAATTTGGCTTTTGCTGCCAAGAACCTCATATATATATTGTTGTGTCTCTGTGTGCAGAACTGCACACACCACCACTTGGCACTTCAATAATAGCAAATATCCTGCGAGCATGTGCAGAGTACTTTTCATAGCCAACTGCTTCCCATCTGGAACTAAGAGGCAAAGCTTGCAAGTAAGAGGGTGTAATTTTAGAGACATGCAGAGTTTTTATTTCAGCAATGAACTGCTGACTGAAGTGATCCTTGGATTGTTTCAGTATATACGAAATGACAACGCAGTACACTTATTATTGAAGTGAACACCCCAACACCACCACCACAGCCAACCTCAGACAGCCCCCACCTCCCCACCTTTCCCCTTACAGTCTAGGGGGTGGCCCTGCTTCATCCTCCTTTGTCTCAGAGTTTCTCCTTGAATAACTTTCAAGGAGGAGGTTAGGGACAGATGTAAAATTACTGGTATTTGACTCTGCCTGTCATTGTTTCTGGCTCCACCTACCATTGACCTCACTCTTTTTGACCCCACCAGTCCCAATGGTCACCAGCCATCACATTGCACATGCATGCACACATGCACACACACATGCACACACACCCACATCCACACACTAGCAATATCAATGCATGCCAATGGCAAGAGGCTTGTCTAAATAAGCAAATCTTTGGAGCCTGTTTAAAATGACCAAGACCTCAAATGCAGCAAACCACAACAAGCCACTCCATCTAAAATCTGGGCCCAATACTAAGCAGATCTTCTCTGTTTGCTACCAGTGAACAATGGAGCCATCAAAAGGGTAGCTGTTCTAGTAAATATAAGGCAGGGCCCCATGTACTGAAGGAGACCCTCTTGTTACATCCTCTTGTGCTCCCAGTTTCATCTCAGTCCACACTCCTCCCAGTTCAGGAATCTGGAGTCAGGAGCTCCTGGATATGATGCTGCCATCCCAGACAGCAGCGGATGGAAATGCAAAGCAAATGCAACGGCTTGCAGCTGGCACTAAATAATTCATGGGCTGATGGTTCTGGTTGCCTCTGTCTTCAATCTGCAGAAGCAGCCATAATGAGTTGAATGGCTTGACCTGGAGCATTTAAACAGAGAAATTGGTTGCTCCTCCCTCTTACCGTTCCTTTTCAAGGGAGTGCTTAAGGAGCTTCAAAAAACTCACCACCATCTCTCAAGCGAGGTTATAGCCACCCAAACTGTAACTGGCATTAAGTGAGGCTAATGGAGAATGGGAGGGTGTGTGTGTGTGTAGGTTTGGATTGGTTTCTAGCTGAGCATTCCTGTTCTTTCCCAGGTCATAATTTGAGGGCTGGCTTTGTCTGAGGAAGGACCAGAGCACCTGCTTTGTGTGCAGAAGGTCTCCAGTTCAATCCCTGACACCTCCAGTTAGGGCTGGGGAAGACCCCTGCCTGACATCCAGAAGAGCTGCTGCCAGTCAGTGTAGACAAGACAAAACTGTTGGTGTGTCTCAGTATAATGTCTCATACTGATGTTGCCTCTGGTACAAAAATGTCAGGTAAGGCTAGCATTGGGTGCCATGCATTGGGTCCCATCGTGGCACCACCCTCTCCTTCCAGAAAAGGATTCTACATTGATGATGATGATGATGATGATGATGATGATGATGATAGTGATAGTGATGATGATGATGATAAATTCAACTTATACACTGCCTTATACCCGGAGACCTCAGGGCAGTTCACAACAAGACCACAACATATAAAATCAAACCAAAAGCAGTAACCCAATACCCCATTCTAAAAGGGTGTTGGATGTCAATAAGATCAACCAAAGGCCTGGTTAAAAAGGAACATTTTTGCCTGGTGCCTAAAGGTGTATAATGAAGGTGCCAGGCAAACCTCCCTGGGGAGAGCATTCCACAGATGGGGAACCACTGCAGAGAAGGCCCATTCTCATACAGAATACTTACTTTACATTTTTATATTGCATGTGGAAGTATACAGCACCTCACAAAAATGATCTTCTTGAAATCCCTACGACAACCTCATGAGGCTGGTCAATATGATTATGTTTGCATAGCAGACTAGGGTTGCAAAGACTGGGAGAGAGTAACCTGAGCTCACAGAAGCGGTGGAAGCAGACCAGGAAATCCCCAATTAGCAGTTCATACTCTTAGCCACTATGTTACACCAGCTACCTTACCCTGTGAGAAATGCAATGGAACTTCCCCTTCCTTCTCCTAAAGCATCACCATCATCACCATAATTGCTGCTTTCTTCTTACCACAAGCTGATTTGAAGAGCCCCTTATACAGTTAGATCTTGCTTCTGATCTCTCTCTCTCTCTCTCTCTCTCATTAAGGTCACCAGCAATTTCCTCTAGTTCCCAAGAGGCAGAGCAGAACTCGGGGCTCTAATTAAGACACAGCCCAATTTACTTTGCTCTTTGTTTAAATGTCACTCATCCCAACTGCAAACACCAGTCAGCCCTGTTTATCGTGCCATTCCCCTCTTTGTTACTTTCACCTTTGTCTCTATTCCCTGTGTTCAGGGTGCATATCCATTGCATAGGCAGCCAAAACAGTACTCCCCATGTACAAGGGAGAGGTGCTAACAGGTTTAGTGGAACACCAGGGTTTGCAGAAGGTAGCCATGGAATGCTGACTGTTGGGTAAAAATATTAAACCTGGATGAGAGCAGAATAGAATGAGGAGGGCATGACTTTCTAATTGTCAAGGCAATCCTAAATGTGCCTACTAAGAAGTACATGTTACTGAGTTCAATGAGACTTATTGCTCTCATGTCCCATCAGCATATGGTTTGCCACTATATAAAACAGGATGCTGGACTCAATAAGCATTTCGTTGGATCCAATAGACCTCTTCTTATGATTTTATGCATTGCTGCCTGAAACACCCAAAAGTAGCACACCATGCTGCAACATTTTGATGAAAGTTCCACTTGTCATTTTATGAATGCACAGAAGTGCTTTTTTTTTTTTTACACTGAGTCAGTTTACTTTTTTTTTTACACTGAGTCAGTTTACCAGTAGTACATCCAGCTCTGCATTGCTTACTTCAAAATGTGGTGATTTGACACTGTGGTTTTGGGAGGCCCTGCTGTTCATGCTGCTGAGCTTCTGGACCTCCTTGAGTTCTACCCAGACTGCTCTGGGGAACTAAGCCTTGACTGGAGTAGAACGTTTTCCAGTACCAGTCCTCAAGCAGCAAAGAACATCAGGTGCCAGAGAAAGGTTGAGGTTTCAGGACCTAGGAGAGCTCCCAGTGAATGCACTCAAGTTAAGGCAGCTGCTCCTAGCACCCTGCACTCAACTGAGTACTTAAATAACCTAGTGACTTGTTGACTCTCCAAGCCACACCCCTTTAGCCAAAATCTGAAATGTAAAGGGGGCGGGGAGCTCAAGATTGGAGCTTGAGAACTCTGGTGTTTGAGAGTGTCTTTTAAGTGTGTTGTCTGTCATCTCCATACCTATTTGTCTCTTTCTTTAGTCTGGTACAGTGCACAAAGATGCTCTAAGAAATATTGATTAAAACTGAGTAGAATCACACACACCCTGCAATAGTTAAGACTGCAATAGTTAAGCACCAACCATTGTATGTTTCTTCATCCCAGTGGTCCTGGGGGTGGTCCTAGGTCATAGCTGTCAACTTTCCCCTTTTCTTGCAAGGAATCCTATTCGGAATAAGGGAATTTCCCTTAAAAAAAGGAAAAAGTTGACAGCTATGTCCTAGGTGCAACCTGAAAATCAATCTATTCACTTGTCAAATGCATTGATTTGGATCCAGACTGACTGAGCAAGCGTAATCTGCTCAGATATAAGTCCTATTGAATTCAATAGGGTTTACTGCAAGTTAATGGTGGTTAGGATTGCAGCCTAAGTTAGCTGCACTTAATACCCAGTTAAACCCAATGATATGTAAGCTAAGATATGACTTTGTAAAGGACTCCCTCTGAAGGTAGTGGACTCTCCTTCATTGGTGGTTTTAAACAGAGGTTAAGCAGATTGTCATCTGTCATAGATGCATTAGCTGAGATTCCTGTTTTGCAGGGGGTTGGACTAGATGACCCTCAGGGTACCTTACAACCCTACAGTTCTGTTGGGAGCTGCCCAGAGTGGCTGGGGGAAACCTGGCCAGATGGGTGGGGTATAAATAAATAAATAAATCATCATCATCATCATCATCATCATATTCTATATGACTAACTTATTCCATTGATGTCAGTGGGACCTCAGTGCAACTAAGGTTGCAATCCTATATATACTTACCTGGGAGTAATACTGCAATCCTAACCCCATTTACTCAGGATTAAATCCCACACAATTTAATTTACATAATAGACAAAGGGCTTGTGCTGTAACAGAGGAAACCTATTTATGTTTACTCAGAAGTAAGCCCCACAATGCCTGTGGCCATTGGGATTTACTCCCTAGGGTTAGGATGGCACCCTTAGTTTGAATCTAGCCAATCATCTGTACATTTACTGTTCATATGAAAGTGGGCTACTGTCCATTTAGGATTTTTCCACTGAATGGGGAAAAACAACAGCAACAGGACAAAACTCTGTCCATCATAAGGATGGGCAGATCTTCTGAAATATAAACCATTCATAAAAATTATGAATGGGTAAAGAAGCTGATTGGGCAAAAATGGAGTTGGGTTTATTTTTTGGTGCGGGGTGTGTGTAAAAAAGAAGAAATGAATTGTGTGGTTAAGGGATAGCACTCCACTATGTTCTGCAGCTATCCTGCACAGGGGGACCCCTAGTACTGTTGTCTAGAGCCAGCATGGCATAGTGAATCTTTTCAACTGCCTCACCGCCCACCACTCTGTGCACCCTCTTCTGCTTTGCAATCAGTCGCAGCAGCAGCAAAAACACCAGGAGCCACCAATGCAGCCCAAACCAGAAGTGCATATTCTCCTGTTACATAAATAAAAATTTTACAGCAGGGTGGCAGGAAATGCAGGGGGGTGGCAGGAAATGCATTTTCAGTTCATCTGCAGCTATTAGATTACCAGGAAATGGCTGGCTGGCCAGGAGCCAAGCCTCTGGCTTAGAGGGAGAAGGGAGGCAGGAGGTGGAGAGAGAGAGAGAGAGAGAGAGAGAGAGAGTTTTCTGGCTAATGGGCACTCTGCTGAGCTACCTGCAAGGCAGCAGCCTCTGACCAGTGAGAAAGAGAGACTCAGTATGTGCATGTGCAATGGTTCCTGGTTCCTGTTGGGACTGAAGGCAGGGAGGCATAAAAGAAAAGGGAGGAGCCAGAGCCAATGACAGGCAGAGCCAACTAAACCTAGTTTTGTTCCGCTCCTCCTCCTCCTCCTCCTCCTCCTCCTCCTCCTCTCTGCTGACTTCTGCAAGGGAAACTCAGGAGAAAGAAACTGGCAGCCCCTGGACTTGGTTGGAAGGGGTAGGAAAATGGGAGCTATCTAATGGCGGACTGAGGTTGGTGGGGCAGTGCCCCATTTGTCCTAATGGACCACCCCCTGCCCCCTGCATCCCTTCTGTGCAAAAGAGGGGAATAAAAAACAGAGACCCTCTCTCCCTCTATGCGGGCCTTCAAAACTGAAAAGGTGGCAAGTGTGATGGGGTAGCAGAATAAGAGAGAGGCCAAAAGTGAGTTCTTCAGGTCCATCTAAGGTTGCTGTCTGTATTTATGGCAGGGATTCTATATCAGCCATGCCATGGATATGAACATTTCCCAGTGCATGGCAGTGGGATGAGGAGTAAGTGGTAGGAAAGCTTCTCCTGCTGATTTTCTGCCCAGCATGCAGCTGTGAAAAACACAGGACCAATGCTGGGAATAGAAGTAAAGATCTATAATGGTGATTATAACAGCATTTATACCACTGTTTTGCCTCTTGCAGCCCATGGTGGCATACATGATTCTCCACTTTATTTTATCCCCAAAAGCCTATGGGGTAGGTTAGGCTAAAAGATGGTGGCTAGCCCAAGGACACACAGTGAGCTTCAAGGCAGAGAAAGGATTCCAACCCTGGTCCCTCATGCCTTGGCCCAACACTCTGACCACTACACCCTACTGGCTCTCTAAATGCTGCAACTCTATTTTCACCATGCACATTTTTATCAGCACCAGAGTTTTATATTTGATCTCATAGCAGCATAAAGCGTATGCCGAGTTCTTTCTGCACCTACCCTCATTTTCTCTTAACAGCAACCCTGTGAGGTAGTTTAGGTGGAGAGGAAGACAATGAGGTTCATGGCTGTGGCAGGATTAGAGTTCAGGTGTCTCCAGCCCTAGTTTGATGTGCTGCTCTCATTAGCAGAAGGGAAATTCATAGGATATATATTGGCATGGGGGAGGATGGAGGACACATGGCCCAATGAACAAAGCAAGTTGGTGTTGCATCTGAAAGACTTTGGTTTGACTAAAATCTCTACCAGGGACTTTCCAGCCTAACCCCCAACTCCCAACACACCACCACCAGGAAGCTGCTAGCCTGAGAGCAAGCACTTTTTGCTACAGAAATCATGAACACGGGAAGCTGCCATCTGAGTCTATGAAGAGGACATCTGAAATAGTTAACTTTTCATACAGAACAGGGAAGCCTGTAGGTGAGGCTGATCTATTAATACCTTCAAGGTAACTCTTAATGAGGATTGGGAATTGCCCCCCCCCCCACAACTTGGAGAAACTTAGGTATTAAGAAACATCTTTCTTTTCTTTTTGTTCTTAGAATAAATTCCTCCTCCCACCCAATCTCTTAGAGGTGACCGTAGTAGGGATGCCCTATATCAACTTCAACCATAACTTCCAGCAGCTTTCTTATCTGTAATAAGAGTTTGTATTTTTATTTATTTATGTAAAGAAACTAAATCTAGACGCTGTGGGTTTCTGTTCAGATGGGTTTCTAAGGAGCAAATGGGAAGGTGGAGTAGAAAAGGGGTACCAACTAGGGAGATTAACAGTTTTATACATGCCTAACCATAAGATGGGACAATTGTTGGAGATTGGCAGAGGCATAAGTAAGCCCTGGACCTTTTGCATCAGTCGCAAGATCTCTTGTACCTCCCCACCTTCAAAAAATTTAACCCCCCTCCTCTTTGTTTGCAGAGCGCTTTCCCCTCTAACACTTGGCACCTATACATGTAAATTAGCACCTGCAAATATATACACATTTGCAAATATATACACAATTTGCACCTGCAAATTGTATAGAGATTTATGGTCTGTGACCCAAATATTTTAAGAACTGAGCAGCACAATGATTCTGGGGCTTTGAAGTTGCCCATCAAACAGTTTGAACCTGATCACTTGGTGACCTGTGTTGCATTTCTATTTAGACCGATAGAAATAATTTAAAAAATTGCATTTAACACATACATTAACAAGGTCTATTGGAGCCAATAGAAGACTACCACTCTGCCCCCAAATTTTGTCCTTGGGTGGCAAAACCTTCTGTTGGCAATAAAAGGCTTCGTCCAACAATGAAAACAAAAAATAAATTAAAAAAATCCTTCCAGTAGCACAGGCATCCACAGGCATCACATTCACAAGCTTGCAGTCAAACTTTTTCTAGTATGTTTGCTCCCATGTTAAAATAAAATAAAATTGGGGGGGGGGGGAGTTGAGAAGTGCAAGCATGTCCTCTATATTTTTGATGGTGATGACATTTTCAAAAAAAAATTAATCAATGTATATGCCACTGCTCAAAATATAGGCTTGTCTTCAATTAATTTTTTCTAAGATTAGACCCATAGAAATTAAAAAACCTCTGGAATCATAGAACTGTAGAGTTGGAAGGGACCCTGAGGGCCATCTAGTCCAACCCCTTGTAATGCAGGAATCTCAACTAAAGCATCCATGACAGATGACCATCCAACCTCTGTTTAAAAACCTCAAAGGAAGGAGAGTCCAAAACCTCCCGAGGGAGACTGATCCACCTAAGTGAGCCATGTTCATAATTTCAGTGGGTCTACTCTGTGTAGGACTAGCATTGGCTACAACTCCTTTTGTCTTCCCACAGCAGCTTATCACTGAAAGTGAAAAAACCCCCAAATCAAACATTAAGCTAGGTAAAGGTAAAGGGACCCCTGATCATTAGGTCCAGTCGTGTCCGACTCTGGGGTTGCGGCGCTCATCTCGCGTTACTGGCCAAGGGAGCCGGCATACAGCTTCCAGGTCATGTGGCCAGCATGACAAAGCCGCTTCTGGCGAACCAGAGCAGCGCACAGAAACACCGTTTACCTTCCCGCCGAAGCGGTACCTATTTATCTACTTGCACTTTGATGTGCTTTTGAACTGCTAGGTGGGCAGGAGCTGGGACCGAGCAACAGGAGCTAGCTACTTGATGAATAATAAGATGATGATGACAAGAGCCACAAAACATTTCACTTCTAACCCAATTCCACCACTTACAGTCTTCACCTATATGGTTCCCCCAAAAAACATTTTGGATCACCGGGGCTGGTGGGAGTTGTTGCCCCAAACATCAGGAAAGTACCGGGATGGTGAGAGTCGCCTTAATTTACCCCAATAAAAATAGGTGCCCCTACCTTTCCCCACCTAAAAGCAGTGATGAATACAAACATGTTTAGAGCCCATCTAAATGATAACAAGGAGGAGGTTGATCATATCTCTTGGGGAAGAGTGTTCCACATCCATAGAATTGTCCCTATTCTTCTTTCCCTGGTGACCAGTAGTGTAGGACCTCCATCACTGATCTTATATGTCTAACAGGTTTGTATGAGTGCAGGTGTTTCTTCAGCTAACTTGGTCCCAAGCTGTTAAGAGCTTTAAAGGTTGTGACCAGCACTTTGGATCATGCCTGGTATCATACAGGCAGCCACTGTCTGCAGGTGACACACCCATTTGTGTAATATGATCAAAGTGTTTAGCCCTTGCCAACACAAGGGACCTGCATATCTGCCAGTTTAGGTCCCCCCCCCCCAAACTCTCTTTTATTCAGTTCTCCAGATTTTCACATCACTTTGCAATTTTTTTTAAAGAGTCCTTGTAAAAATTCACCACCATTTTAGTGTGTGCTTCTACACATTTTTATATGCAATTTTGCCTAATGATACATATTTCTGCAAAGCAATTTCCCTTAATACAATACATTTTTAATGCTCATTTTACTAATATTTGCATTTTGATGCACACTTCACCTAAGTATATGCATTTTTGTATACATTACTTGGGCTGGAGGACTGCATTGCAAAATTTGCAGAAGTGTGGATTTCAAAGGTTGGCTGTGTTTTGGTTCACATACCAATTAAGAAAGTGTGAACTAGGTAGGTTCACTTTTAAATATAAACTGAATTTTACTTGATATGAGTAGGGTTTGGTGTCAGCATTGTTTATGTAGGTTATATCAAGTAAAAAAGAAACATAGTCACCCCACCCCACCTACCTCCCCGTCCCACCCACTTCTTCCCCCCTCCCCCTTTCTTTTCTAATGTCTCACCAACACAGACTTATAAAAATGTTATATGGAAAAATTCGAGAGAGACATTGTAATACCTTTGAAAATCTTTAATAAAAATATTTTTTAAAAATATATAAACTGAATTGAATTTCTGCTCCATCCCCAGTCAGCAATGTCTGGGTTGCTGCATTCTGCATCAGCTGAAGCTTCCAAGCCATCCTCAAAGACACCTGGAACCCACTGCAATCATTATAACCGGGGTATCCCTAACTCCCAGTTCACACCTTCACCAATGTCCTTCATTCTTTTAAAGAAGAATAGTGAGCATTTAAAACAAACTGGCCTCTTTTTTCCCAACTCCTGAGATGGGTACAAAGTAAATTGCTTCCACTCTCCATCCAGCACCCTGGTGCTGGGCATTTAACACTCAGAGTAAAATACCTAAGCTGACAAATGCTTGCTTTTTACTCACTCTGCAACATCAGGGGGGGGGGTTTCTTGGCTTTTTCCTCACCACAGCTTCCTCAATTCCCTTTCAGGCAACACTTAGCTCCTCAGAACAATGTGGGTTTGGCAAATATTTTCACAGCTTACTTGGCCATTGACTGCCGAAAATGCTGAGCCCTCTGGATGTCCACTCTCTGCTTTGTTATCGTTCAACTCATCAACAGCTGCCTGAAACAGTGTGCATATCATTCCATGCTCTCACTGACTGAGGCTGCAATCTCATGCTCACTTGCCTTGGAGTAAGCTCCAGTGAACTCAATGGGACTTTCTTCTAAGTCAACGGTAAGCCTCCATTCCATCCACGACAGGTGTAGGGAACGGATCTTTGTGTTAGGATGGATCATGACCTCCCTGCCCCCATGGACTACTTTGACAGGTGGGTGAACTCTCTCTTCCCCCATCCAGGCAATGAAGAGGCATTATTGGAATACAAGGACACATTCAGCCAGGCAAAAACACTTTGGGTCCAAAGCAGAGCCAGTGAGGGGTTTGACTGGGGGGAGTCCCAAGGGCTAGATAGAGAGGCCTGGAACACAACATTTTGCCCCCTCAGCCTGTGGTTCCTCACCACTGAGTTAGATTTTTGGGGCAGGACCTTTTCAGTGTTGACCCTTCATTTGTGGAATTGCTTCCATTCAAGGATATTCAGCTGGCCCTGTTAGTTCCATTTCAAGATGCTTTTATTTAATAAGTAGAGAAGCAATCTAAGGCTTGTCTGCTTAATTTTTTTGCTAGTTTTAAATTCTCTACTTAATTAATTTACCAAATGTTTTAACTGATTTTATCAAATGGTTGGCTCAACTTTTTGGATATGTTGTTAATGGGTGACTTTAAAATGCTGGTAATATTGTGAGGGAGGGCTTCTCAGTCTGTGAAGAGGCTGCAATTATCTAGAAAAATAAAATAAAATAAAATTATCCACTATTGTTGCACTCTGGATTTTTGTAACACCAGGGTTTTCTGCGACAGCTGCCCAAAGCAGCATCCATGGGAATCACTGGGAAGAGAAATGAAAAGAAGTGAATGCAAAAGAGAAGGGAAGGAAATGTGATTGAGAGTAGAGAGGTTTATTAAAGTTTAACAGGCAAGAAGCCCCAAATGACTATATTTAGCCCCAGCTAGGATGTCAGCTGTGAAAATAGTGTGCTGGCAGATGCTGGTGTGGGCCCATCATCCCCCTCCCGGAGGAGCAGGATGCTGTCACACACACCCCACCCCAGCAGCTTGCCCGAATTGCCCTCTTTCCAGCTGCTACTAGCCTTGATGTTTGCAGCCACGAAAGCAAATGTGAGGGCAGCTTTCAGCACTGAGTGCTTCCCAAATCCCAGGGCCACTATGTGACCAGGACAATCTTATGCCAACACACCACACTAACACAGTGGACTCTCAGTGACATTGAGGCACTTGCTATTGGGTGCTGAGGGCAACAGAAATTCATTGGCCTCCTGACTTTGGTTGATGGAGTTCAAAGCTGCTCCAGAAGGCCACAGGCAGCCAGCACAGGTCATAGTTCCGCGGGCTAGGTTGGAACAAGATAGCTGTCTCTAGGACCAGGTAAAGTGGTGTCTTGAGCCAAGTGGGTTATCATTCTCAGCAAATGTGCTCATGTCTCATCTCCCCCACTCTTCTCTTCTCTTCTCTTCTCTTCTCTTCTCTTCTCTTCTCTTCTCTTCTCTTCTCTTCTCTTCTCTTCTCTTCTCTTTGTAGATGGCATCTAGAGCATTTCAACCCCAGGGATTGAAAATTCAAAGCATTATTTGGGAATGCATTCCCAGTTTAAAAACAACAACCAGTGGTAACTGGTTCGGGATATGGTCAGTGGTGAACTGAGCTGCTTGGCTGCCTGGAGCGGCAAACGCGGAGGCACACCCTGAGGGCGGGGTGTCACTCCGCAGCGCGCATGCGTCGTGACATGACGCATGTGTCGTGACGTCATGATGCACGCGTCAGTACGCATGGTGCATGTGCGGGATGCCGCACATGCACAGTCTGTCCGTGCTGGTGCTCCCACAGCAACCTTATGAGCTGCCAAGCGAGCGGCAACTTGTAAGGCTGCCGCGCTCGAATAGCGCGCGTAAGGCTGCCCCGTCTGTGCTGCTTTTTGCGCACAGCAGCCTTACGAGTTGCCGCTCGCTCGGCAGCTCATAAGGTTGCTGCGGGAGCAGCAGTGCTAGCATGGACGTACTGCACATGTGCGGGATTCCGCACATGCGCAGTCCATCCGTGGTGGCACTGCTGCTCCCACGGCAACCTTACAAGCTGCCGAATGAGGCTTTTTTTACCGGGTGGCAGCGCTCAGTGTGGGAGTCGGGGGGCGCCGAGTGTCACCCCCCCCTCCAGGATGGAACACGGGGCGTACCGCCCCCAATGCCCCCACCTTGCTCCACCCCTGGATATGGTGCTGTTTCCTTATCACAGTAATACAGAAGCCTTTGCTTGTGGGAACACTTTTGCATGAATCCCCAGTAGCTTGCTCTTGGGTATCAATAGCTTACAGACATGGGTATCAGTGCAGCTGTTCAGCATAATGGGCTGTCCAAAACAGTTGCACCAGGGATACCTGGAACACTATTTAATAAGGACAATGCAGGAACCATAGCCTGGTGGCAGAGCACAGAATCACCACCCCACCAGCCACCAGGTGGTGAAGGGGAGAGATGGAGGGAGAAAAAGGGATGTCACAAAGAGACAGAGAGACAAAGAAGAGAATGGCCCACCCTTATCAGGTGCAGAACAAAAGCAACCAAAATAATCAGGCAACTAGCCCCATGAGGAATGCTTACGATGTTTGGGACTTTTTAGTTTAGAAAGTAGGTAAGTAAGGAGGGAGGGAAATTATAGAGGGGCATAAAATTATGCATGATGTGGAGAAAGTGGACAGAAGTTTTGTGTGATATCCAACTTCATATAACCAACATGCTTAACTCTAATTAATGCATGAAGGGGTTAAGACCATAGAGTAAGCTGCCCTGCCAGACCTAGCTATGTCACTCACCCTCACCTTGTGAGGAAGGGTTACCAAACTCTTTGTATTCTCATTTCTTCTTCCACCATGTAAACCTGACCAGTAAGGAGGTCTGAGCTGGATGCTCCAAGCTTTAGACCATATGGCTTTAGCAAGCCATCTTTGTGTTTCCATACAAATAATAAAGAAGCACTTACCATTTTTGAAATTAATGTTATACTACCTGTTTTTTTTTCTTGCTCGTGTATGGAAAAGCAAATGGATCTGATATCTGAAGAGTTCGTATGTAAACCATTTTTAACCTCCCAAACATGTGGTCTCTTTCTATGATACGGGGAACTTTGGAAACAACTTAGAAAGGGATGTTTTAAAGGTTTGTTTTCCCACCCTTTACTTTGCTGCATGTTTTGTAATCTTAATTGTCTTCTGGGGTTCTCTCACCAAAGAGTACTTGCTCCAAAACTGGATCTAGGCATCCAGGGAATTCTCCTTTATTTATACCATTTTTATTATTTGATAAACTAATATGTTTTTCTCTGTCAATCACAATAATACAAGAACCTGGGGTCATCCAATGAAGCTGAATGTTGAAAGATTCAGAACAGATAAAAGGAAGTACAGTGGTACCTCGGGTTAAGTACTTAATTCGTTCCGGAGATCCATTCTTAAACTGAAGCGTACTTAACCTGAAGCACCACTTTAGCTAATGGGACATCCTGCTGCCGCTGCGCCGCCAGAGCACGATTTCTGTTCTTAAGCGGAGTTCTTAACCTGATGCGTACTTAACCTGACACGTACTTAACCCGAGGTACCACTGTACATAGTTGAACTTTGGAATTAGCTACCCCAAGTTGTAGTGATGGTCATCAACCTGAATGGCTTTGAAATGATATTAGACAAAATCACAGAGGACAAGACTGTTTGTGGCTGCCATTCATGACTGTTGTGTGTTATCTCTAGTACTGGAGGTGGTATGACTCTGAATACCAGTTGCTGTTCCTGTTGGCATCTTGGTTTGCCACTGTGCCAGACAGGATGCTGGACTAGATAGGCCTTTGGTTTGACCCAGCAGGGCTCTTCTTTTAAATACATACAATAAAAAAGGACCATCAGACCTTGGGTTACCTGGTTCTCGATGAGCAACAGGTGGTTCTCATTGGAACATTGGAAGCCGCAATGTTACCCTCTGGGGCCATTTCTAATGGTGGTGCTTTGTGTTGAAACAAAGGTGAACAGGAAGCTCTGGAAGCTCTGCAAACGCCATCTTGGTAGTCAATATAACCCTACAATTAATTGGTAGTTGTTGTAACAATGAGCTGAAATATGTTGATCTTCACTTGCTTTGATATGAACTAATTGGCTTCCTTTGATGTTGCGTTTATCTGTGGAGTTTGGGGTACTGGGCTCTGGCCCAGAAAGCAGAACTATCTGTAAGATTTGGATATGTGCCACCTATGCCTTCATCTAGTCAGGTGCAATGATGGGAAGTCCTGGGCAAAGATGTATAGTGCTTTGTATATAAAGAATGTATAAATATTTGCTTGGGTGTGGGCAAGCCCTTCCCTCACTGCAGTGTCTATATTGTATCTGTAGAGGCTGGGAGACCTGTCATGCTGATTTGTTGTACGTCTACAGCTTTCTTTTAATAAAGCACTTGAACTGATCACTCTGGCCTTTTTGGCATCCTTCTTCGGTACACCTGCATCCAACCACTCCCACAAGCCCTCCTTTGCGCTGGTGGATCAGGACATGCTGAACCGCAGCAAAAGGAGCGAAGACCTGGAGCAACATCTTCCTTGGGCAAGCTACCACAGTGGTTCAGACACCATGGCACTTACCGTACACCCTGCTGCCAGGGGCTGCCTCCTCCCTTTCAAGACCTTTGTGCCTCCCAAAAATGAGCTTTGAAATTAAAATCCCTGCCTGAGTGTTTCTAAAGGTAAAAGGAGTGCCTAGCTCCAGGGTAAGGCTCACAACAAGAATGTGTTAGTTAAAGGGGAAAAGGGGAGGATGAGACTATGAAGCTGTTTTGATTTACAGCAGTACATACCTAGCACAGGCCCTTAAAAGAGTAAGTGAAAGGTTCCCCATATCACTCTGCGGCTTGCCTTGCTCAAATATATGGGGGGCACGGGCACTGATAAGCACTGATAGGCACTGAGTAATAGGCCTTTGAAACAAATATGCACAAAACTGGCATGTGCTAATTTATTTGTACGGATGCCCCTGGTTAATTAAGATGGTGGATGACCATAGGAATGAGGGAAGCTGCCTCTAGCTCAGTATAGTCAACACTGAATGTCAGTGGCTCTCCAGGGTCTCTGGGCATTGGGAATTCCTAGTCTTACCTGGAGATGCCAAGGACTGAACATGGAACTTTCCATGTTCCAGGGAGATGCTCTGCCACTGAGCTACTTACTCTCCTTCATGAGAGGCTATAGTTCTTCCTCGAGAGCTGTCTCACCAGTGCATCCAGGCACCCTAACAGCACAGTAAAACAGATTGTGGTTTCTTTCAAAGAAGGAGCAGGAGATCTGCAGCCTCTTGCAAAACACCTTGGATTGGTAAGAATTCCACTGTCTTTGAGCAAGGCTATCAGGTCAGAAAAGGTGTTAAAAGCCCCATCCACCCCTTTTCCCCCTGCTGTCTATGGTGTGGTGATGGCAAAAGATGAACCCATCCCCAGAGCATTTGAGCTGATTCATGGCAGTTAATTATTGGACTGGAAAGGCAGAACCAGAGTTGGTGAGTCTGGAAGGTAAATGGAGAGGCTGTGGGGCTGTGGGCGGGGGGGGAGAGGGAGAGGGAGAGGGAGAGAGAGAGAGAGAGAGAGAGAGAGAGAGAGAGAGAGAGAGAGAGAGAGCTAATGGATCTCGGAAATAGCTATATGCTCTCCTTTTCCCTTGTTAGTCTGACAAGGAAACTTGGAAGTAAGGAGGATTCTTTGCTCCAAAATTAACTGCATTGTCTTCCCCCACTCATGCATTCCTCTCCAGAAACAAAATGAAAATAGAGCAAAGGGAATTGTTAACATTGAAATGTCAAAGATCAAGCCAGCCTACCTAATCATGAGATTGGTTTGGGGGGAATCATACCATTTAAATCGTTTCATTGTTAAAATTGTTATTTAGAATTAACAATAAAAGGATTTTCCTTGGGTCTCCTTATTTAAACTAGGGACAGAGTGGAACATTTGGTTCTGTTTGCATTTAAAGGCAAATCTATGAAACCTGCACTTCCCAAAACAAAATGCAGTCATCATTTGAAAAAAGGTTTTTTTTTCATAGATAGCTACTGCCCAGTTTTACTCACTGTTTCTCATTTTCTGTAGCTTTTTCAAAAGCTCTTGTTTTAAGAGTCATGGGATTCAATAAAAATGAAGGTGGGTTTATTTTTACAGCAGGGGAGGGGAACCTGTGGTCCTCCAAATGCTGCTGGACTTTCAGCTCCCATCAGCTCCAGCCAGCATGGCTAGTGGTCAATGATAGCAAGTGTTGCAGCCTCACAACATCTGGAGGGCCACAAGTTCCCCATTCCTGATTTACAGGGATGGGGAACATATGGGACTTCATGTGTTGTTGGGTTACGGTTTCCTTCATCCCTGACTACTGTGTATGCCTGGAGTGGATGAGATATTTCCATCCCTGGTTAAAAAGACTGTGGTAAAAATTAGGAAAAGCAAATTGGTCAGCTTCAGTCTGGTTCTCATCCCCCCCTCAATCTTAGGTTCAGTTCTGCACATCTTTACAGCAGTTCACATTTAATTATTTTCTTATATTACAAAAGGCTGCTCGTGAAAATTAATTTAAAAGCAAATTTCTCATACACTCCACATTTCGTATGCCATTTTGCCTAATATGTACACTTTGGCAAGCACTTTTCACTATTATAATGCATTTCCGTGTGTTATTTTCATTAATATGTGCATCTTGAGGCTTGCTTCCCCCAGTAGCTGTGTTTTCATACACATTGCATTGCTTAGCAGAATTCATAGAAATGCTAGTTTCATCTCTTCCAGGCAATCATATGGAAGTCTGTTCAAAGTGAAGCCTCACTTGTTTCATTAGCTCTTTCTCCCGGCTTACGTATACTTGGGCAGCCAGCAAGTGCATTTGAAAGATTGTTTATCAGGACCCACGTCCCATTGAACTCCATGGGGCTTTACTTCTAAGTAAATATTATGTTACAAAAATGATGACATTACAAACAGACAGCCCTTCGTCTCTATCCCTTCAGTGGAAATTTCTTGTTTTCTCTCTCTTTCTGGTCTTCTGTTGTCTCACCTTCATGCACTCAGGCAAAAATATTTACCATTTTTGTCACTCTGACGCTGTTCCCCCCGCGCTTCTGAAACCCACTCACTGGCTTCCTATCCACTCCTGGCTCCTACACAATATTCCTGTCCTCCTCTCCAAAGCTCTCAATGGCTTTGCCCCTTTTTTATCTCCCTGACCTTATTTCCTGACATGTCCCTTCCTGTGACCTTCCCTCCTCCAGCTCTACTACCCCGAGCCAGCCAAAGGTCTTCTGCTTCCTGAGATGATGCCTCCCATTTTCTGTTGTTGCCATAATTCCTCCAACCACTTCCTGAAATTGCTCTAGACAACTACCTCCCTTATTTCCTCCCCCAAAACTTAACTGTTGCAGAAGGCCCTTGGGACACCTCCCTATTCCACCAGTGAGGAACTATTTTTTAACCTGAAGGCCACATTCCCTCATGGGATGGAACCAACAACAAAAGGACCAAGGACCAAGGACAAAAGTGGTTTGGGCAGTAGATGGGATTCTTACCTTGTACAAAAACACCAGAGGGGTTTCTACACACACACACACACACACACCTCTCTTTCCAGGGAAGCAATAGGTGTTATCATTGTTGAGAGTCATATGCCAATCAGGTAAAAGTAGGCAAAGGCAAAACTGGTGAGGAGTGTGGCCCATGGAGAGATGCAAGGGATTGATAGAGAGACTTCTCCCCACATTTTCCCAATTCCTATTGTAACTAAGCCAAAGTATGCATAATGATCTAATCTCATAGGGTTGTATTCAACAGAGTTCTAAGGCCATGACTCCATCACATGATATCTTCTTCTTCTTTGATGTAGCCAAGTAAGATTTTGTTCCATGAACACGGTCTTAACAGTGAATCCATAAGTGACTGTGGAGGCCAATTCTGGACCCACAAGTCTTTCTAGCGGGGGCTTAGGTTTCTGGGCAGGAGTTTGAGCATCTTCAAAGTCCATGACACTTTTGGCAAAGGCTGTTCTCCAACTGGAGCACCCACAGGCCAGTGTTTTCCAATTGTTGGTGTTTATACTACATTTTTTTAAAAAATTGTCTTGAGAGAGTTTTTTAAACCACTTTTGTTGACCACCAGCATTACACTTTCCATTTTTAGGTTTGGAATAGAGTATTTGCTGCAGAAGACGATAATCAGGCATCTGAACAACATGACCAGTCCAACAAAGTTGATGTTGAAGAATCATTGCTTCGACACAGGTGAGCTTTGCTTCTTCCAGTACCCTAGCATTAGTTCGCTTATCTTCCCAAGTGATGTGTAAAATTTTCTGGAGGCACTGTTGATGGAATCTTTCAAGGAGTTGGAGATGGCATTTGTAAGTGGTCCACCCTTCACAAGCATACAGTAAGGCTGGTAGAGGTTGGTAGTATAATAGCTTTGTAAACAAGCGTTTTGGTTTCCCTGTGAATGTCCCTCAAACATTCTGCTCTTCAATCAGGAGAAAGCAGCACTTGCAGAGCTCAGGTGATGCTGGATTTCGGCATCAATATCAACCCTTGTGGAATGATAACTGCCCAGGTAGGAGAAGTGATCAACACTTTCCAACATTACACCATTGAGTTGGATTTGTGGCACTACAGAGGGGTTGTTTTGTGCTTGTTGGTGCAGCACTTTGGTTTGTGGGATGGTCATAATATAATTCTCATAGAATCATAGAATTGTAGTATTGTAAGGGACCCCCAAGGATGCTGATAATAGAATCACAGAATTGTAGAGTTGGAAGGGACCACAAGGATAATCTAGTCCAACTTCTTGCAATGCAGGAATCTTTTGCCCAACATGGGGCTTGAACCCACAACTCAGATTAAAAGTCTCATGTTCTACCAACTGAGCTATGTGGAGAGTGCCTTCTACTCCAACCCTCTGCAGTGCAGGAGCCTCAACTAAAGCACCCATGACAGATGGTTATCCAACCTCTGCTTAGAAACCTCCAATGAAGAAGTCCACAACCTCCCAAGGGAGACCATTCCACTGCTGAACAGTTCTTACTATCAGAAAGTTCTTTCTGATGTGTAGTCAGAATCTCCTTTCTTGTAACTTGAAGCCATTGGTTCAAGCCCTACACTCCAGAGCAAGAGAAAACAAGCTTGCTCCATCTTCCATGTGATAGCCCTTTAGTTTTTTTAAGATGGCTACCATATCTCCTCTCAGCCTCCTCCTTTCTGGGCTAAGCATACTCAGCTGCCTCAACCATTCCTCATCACGCTTGGTTTCCACACCCTTGATCATCTTAGTCACCCTCCTCTGCACACATGCAAGCTTGTCAATATCCTTATAAAAAGAGTATTCCAGAGCATTCTTCCCTTCTCCTCTCCCTGTGTGCAGAGGTGTGGCAAGCCCAAGTGCTACCTGGTGTGGATTTTTTTTGGTCACCCCCCCACATCCGCCCACACCCCTTCCAGTCACAGTGAGCGTTTTGCATCCCCCACAATGCTTTGTGGTACCTCACATGCAAACGAGGTGCCGCAAAGCATTGTGGGGGAATGCAAAACGCTCACTGTGAATGGAAGGGGTGTGGGCGGATGGTACCCCAGGTCCAGGTGGACTGAGTAAAGCAAGCACAGCTAATGCTTTTGCAGTGCTGTGGTGAGTCCTAAGCCCAAAGCCACTGGATTTGCTCTGGCTTGTGCTTGAGGCTCTAGGTGAAGGGGCCAAATGTTACCCCATGAAGATGGCACCTTTGTGCCCCTGAGAGGGCAGTGCCCTGGTGAAATGTGCCAGGCTGCTGGGTGGAGCCCTGGCTGGGCAGAGCTGTGCTTCTGTGGCTCTTCCCAGCAGGAAGGAAAAAGCAAAGTGTGTGCTGTGTAAGCCAGCTGCTGCACTGAGCAACTTATGAGTTGTGGGGTGGGCATGCTGAGAGTCACCCCCCCTCCCTGGAACCTGGGGTTGCCTGCCCCCTGCCCCCTAGCAACGCCCCTGCCTGTGTGCCCTCTAATCTGTTTTGTAGGCTCCTCTAAAGGAGATTTGGGGATGGTAAAGATGCACATGAGGGACGCGGGTGACTCTGTGGGTTAAACCACGGAGCCTAGGGCTTGCCGATCAGAAGGTTGGCGGTTCGAATCCCCACAATGGGGTGAGCTCCCATTGCTTGGTCCCAGCTCCTGCCCACCTAGCAGTTCGAAAGCACATCAAAGTGAAAGTAGATAAATAGATAAATCCTCTCTTCTGTGTTCATTTCTAATCTTCTTTAGTAACTTTATAACATTGTAAAATCTTCTTTCTCACAACTAATCTTAATCTTACAAATCATAATAATCATATACCTAAAATCTTGTTCCTAATAAATAATGTTTACAAACAGGATAAGGATAGATAAATAAGTGTGTGTAAGTTTTCTTTTTTGTATTTTTGTATTGTTTTGTAGTTTTTTGTAGTGTTTGTATTTTGTGTGTTTTTATTGTTAAAATTCAATAAATTCTTATTTTAAAAAAAGGTACCGCTCCAGAGGGAAGGTAAATAGCGTTTCCATGTGCTGCTCTGGTTTGCCAGAAGCGGCTTTGTCATGCTGGCCAGATGAGCGCCGCAACCCCAGAGTCATCCGCGATTGGACCTAATGGTCAGGGGTCCATTTACCTTTACCTTTAAAGATGCACACTGGGGGAAGGAGAGAGACGATCTCTATTGCCCTCATAGGAATCTTAGAGACCAACTGTGTTTGTTCTTGGTATGAGCTTTCATGTGCTCTAAGGTACTACTGAAAAGAATTTTCTATTTTGTTTCAACTATGGCAGACCAACATGGCTACCCACCTGTAACTCACAGGAATCCTTACTCTGGCTCCCACTAGCGTAATGAGTTTATTCAACAATATGGTCCTTATTCTTGACATGCCTCCATTTCCCCAGTTTCTCTGTGGTTTCCCCTGAATATATTGTAGATTGCAAGCCCCTTGGGGCAGAGATTTGTAACACCTGTTCTTTGTAAAGTACTATCTACAGAGATGGCAATATATAGACAACGTTAATACTAATGCTAATAACAGATAGGAGTAGGACTGAACTGTAAAACTGCACACTGACAACATTCCTGTGCACAAGTACTTGAAAAAAGCTCCACTGAATACAGTAGAGTTTATGAGCATACTTGCTTAGGGCTGAGTATGCCTTTCCCCTCTTCCTCCCCTGTCCCTTCCCCCCTTATGTATCATGTTTCTTAGATTGTCTTGTTTTAATTCATTGTACACAAGCTATTATAAGAGCCTTTTTTGGTTGAACAGTGGGTAGTACAAATGCTATAAATAAATAAATAAATAAATAAATAAATAAATAAAGGAGAGGATGGCATTTTGTTGCAGGCTGTTTCACACAAAATATGAAGAATGGTGCCTTTAAGCCTTTCCCATGCTATTTGGGTGCCTGTGCAAACATAGCAATGCTACTGGGTAGAGTGAACAGTAGGTTTGTCTCTCACAGCACTGTTATTCACAAACATATTGCACAGTGTACTTTAGGCACAAAGTTGTGGAAATGCTTTTTGGGTGCCACATGTGAAAATGTCTTAAGATAAATGTGATATTTTTTTTTTGTGGCCTTCTCGGTTGCAGAGCCAAACCCTGCTGGTTTTTGAAAGATACTGCCAGAGACAATCTCTCTAGGAAGACAAGTGTCCCAGCTGCATTCCTGATGCCAGCTATCAGGATGTTAGATACCCATATCATCCAGATCCAGTACTGAAATGCTAACAACAGAAATAATGCATCTCTAAGCCTGCCTTGGAAGGTCTTCTGTTCACACATTACAGGTTTATGTGGATAGAGTACACTTTTTGATTTGGGCAGTTCAACTGCTGTGTGCACAGGTAAACACTCTGCACACTTGTTGAACGTATGTGAACACACCTCTGAAACAGATGGATTTCCCCCCTCCAATTTTAATTTTAGGTGTGATTTCTGCATAGACTATGGAACTCTGTGTAAGCTTGGAAGTACTCTCACCTTTTATTTTCACTGTAGGTGAGCCAGACCAGACCTCTGCCACTGAAAGCAGGATATGGAAGGTGCAACCAGGTACCAGGGTGTGAGTGCCTAACTTCCTAGAAAACTGGGATAACTTCTAATAAAATGCCTTTTGAGAATTCAAGTTCTAAGGATAGGCGGAGTGTTGACGGAATTTCTCTTTTCTCTT
Source organism: Lacerta agilis (assembly GCF_009819535.1). Classification (NCBI taxonomy): domain Eukaryota; kingdom Metazoa; phylum Chordata; class Lepidosauria; order Squamata; family Lacertidae; genus Lacerta; species Lacerta agilis. The sequence goes on along the minus strand of NC_046331.1, from coordinate 28,918,964 downwards.
TTTTAAAAAAAGACATCCTAGAAGCCTTTCCCTCAACCACTCAGATTAGTTTTAATGACTCGGGAGAGGGACTCTTTACATGCTCAGAGGCAAGCTCTCCTTAAAAAAAAAAACTTGCTATGTTCCAAAATTGAACATTGGATCTTAGAGCTTCTGGATTTCGGAGTTGTAGAGAGGGCGGTTTGAGCTCTTGAAACTGCTTCCTCCACCGCCTCTCTTTCACTCTCTGCTGCAAGGCTGGTTGGAATCAGCGGGCGAGCAGCAGCGAGATCTCTTTAGGGACGTCTAATGGGCCGATTCCATTTCAATTGGATGACGCCACTTGGGTAGCATTAAGAGCTACGGGAAAGGAAGAGCAGGGAAGGTGGGGAGGGGGAGAACAGGGGGAGGAGCTAAAAACCCGCCCCGCCCCCTCCTGCTCCCTCCATTCACAAGCGCGCAGGCTAGAGCGGCTACATTCACAAAAACAGCTCCACGCGCTGTAACCAGTGCCGCCCCTTCGGAGACTCGCCCCGCCCCGAAGGAGGGTTCTTGCCTTGTTTCATCCGGAACGGCTCCGGTCGCTCTCCCGGCGACTGTACTTAAAACCACGGACGCGGCTTCTCCCCAGGGCGTCCCTTGGATGGAATCCGCGGGAGCGCTTCTGATAACAGCTCTTGAATCCTAGTCGAGGTGAGCGCCCGCGGAAGGGATGGATGGATGGATGGATGGAGCCGTCCAACCTTCTTCCGCGTCATACTCTGAAGGGTTTATCGGTACCAAGGGAGTGCCGGCGCAACTTGCGATCTCTTTCTTACCCCCAGCACCTGCGCTACGGAGAGGTCCTGCTTTTTACACGGGGTGATGGTGGTGGCGAGGGATGCTCCGCGCTCCTCCAGGTGTTGGGAGGGAGCGTCGCTTTTCTCTTCTTGTCTGACGCGCGAGTTTTCGCGTTCAATAGAGTTCCTCGTCAGGAAGGTTGAGCAGGGGCTGTGGGGCTAGCGTGGGTCGCGCTGGTTGGCAGTCGTGGCCCCAGTTCAGGTCCATCAGCTTTGCTGTTGGGGGAGCGGCGGGTGTTCCTCTCTTGTCTCTTCAGGAAACGGCGGCGGCAGTAGCAGCAGCAGCAGCAGCTTCCCGAAGCGAAGAGTTGCTTAAGGCAGCAGCGTGGCGCCGGGCTCCTGCCTAGGCGGGACTCGACGGCGCTCTGACCCATAATCGGGCAGCCGCCGGATCGTTTCTTCCTGCCTGGCCTGGGGGATCGCCCTGGGCACGCTTTGAGGGGGGGCCTGGCGGGGATGGAATGGGACGAGGCAGGAGGCTACCTAGCCAGTAAAGACGTGAGAAGATATTTCAGTTGTTGGAAGGGATATCTTTGTGAATGCGGGGTGGGGGGAAGGCGACCTTGATTTGTGTTACCTCGTCTCAGGGTAGAGTTGCTTGTATCTATCTGTGGACGGTCTATTCGTTGTGCTGGGCGGGGTCGCTGTTTGATGCAGGGGTCGGCAATAGAGTGCTGTCTTGAAAGAGCTTCTTCTTATCTGATGGAACCAACCTGACGTGCCCCGCAGATCTGCCACTTTTAGAAAAGCGGCTTCTCTCGACTGGAGGGGCTCGGTTCCCTCCCGGGATAAAATGATTGATAACGTTAACACGATTAATAATTAGTTAATTAATAATCCATTAACCTAGGGGGGGGGCAGTGGTAGGTAATTTCAGACTCTGGACGCAAGGGCCCTATGCACCCCCCCTTTAGTGGGTAAATGTGTATTGCTTCACTTCGGTAAGCCAAAATGTGCTGGTTGGGGGGGGGGGACTCCTGCTTGTTCGGCTTAATGGGGCTTGGGAACTGCCTATCCTGTTCATTTCCCCGCCCCTCTCCACCACAGTATATTAAGGTATATTTAGAAAGAGTATGGAGTTGATGAGACTTCAAGATTGTGGGATCTACTAATGTATTTTTGTTAGACTACTGAGGTCCACCAACCAGAGGTGGCTACAAAATTGTGACAAGGGGGTGGGAGAGCTGTGGGGGAGCCAAACGCAAACGGTGTGTGGGGAAGCAATTTATCTCCTGCACCCATGATTCACACGTTGCTAATCTACATCTGAGTTACCATTGGGGTGGGTTAACACAGAATTGTACAATGTGCACCAGGATCTGGTTTAGTGCTCCTATTTCACAGGTAGGAACACTGAGGCTAAAAAGAAGTGTTTAGCAAAATACCGCCCCCTGCCAGAGGGTTCACCCCCTCTATTGTTCAGGTTCACTTATTGTTGGGTAAATATTAGGAGTTGAAAATGCTTGCAGACCTGCAGCAAATGGGGCAGTTGATCTCTACCTACCTTCAACCCCAAACTGCTTTATATTGCATGACAAAATCCTTGCTCCCCTAATAATAGTCTTCGCCATGACTTCATTTCCCCCAGATTAGTTTGGCAGATTCACCTTTGGTCCAAGTGCTCAAAAATAACCATTTATATATGTGTGTGCATGTGTTAAAGGGTTGGGCAAAGTCATGGGTGATAGAAGTCTCCACAGCTATTCACTGTGGTAGCTAGGTGAAACCTCCAAGTTCAGAGGCAGTATACCTCTGAAAATCAAATGATTGAGGCAAACCACAAATGGAAGGGTCCTTGCCTCTTAGAAGCTTAAAAGCCTTCAAGCTGTGTTGGCTAGCAACTGCTGGAAAGGGAATGTTTGAACTAGGGGCTCCTTGGTCTGGTCAGCAATGCTGCCTTTTTAAATTATTTGCAGGAGTGATGGAGGGTTCATATCCAGAAAACATGAACTTGGGGAAGTGTTAGATGCGCCAGAGAAGGGAGAACGGGTTTTTGGGGGGAGGCAGGGGAAGACAGGTGTGTGATGTTTATTATGTCCATTGTAGCTAAAATAGGATTTGAGGGATAATTAGGGTTGGAGATGCATGATATCAAACAGCATACCTGATTATAGTTGTCAGTTGGAGCAAGTGACATGAGATCTGGTAAAAGGTGTAGATGTGGGGCTTTCCTTGCTTTTTTTTTTTTTTAAGGAGATCATGAACTCATTTAGGGAAAGGGCTGAACTCATTCAATAGCAGAGCACATGCTTTGAATGCAGAATGCCCCATATTCAGTACCCAGCATCTTCAGGCAGTGCTGCTGCTTGCCAGGTGGGCCAGTTGTAAAAGGCATCCTCCTGTGTTCCTAACTTTTACAGGCAGCTGGGAAGCAAAACCTGAAAGGGGGCTGATGGACTGGAGGGAGAGATTCAGTATTGGGGCTGGGGGAGGAGAGGGATTGAGCCATCAAGGGTGGCGATGAAAGGATGCAAGAATGCTTTTTGAGGCAAAGGGGGACTTGTTAGCAGTAACATACCTGGATAATGGGTGAGGGCTGTGTTGAAAAATAATAAAAGAAATTAAGCAAGGAAATTGGCATGCCTCCTTAATTGGGGTGAGGTGGTAGGTTGGCTGGTTATTTCTAGCTAGCCAAAAGGATTCCATTTACTGAAAGACCCTTTACTCCTTAACTCCTTTGCCATTACAGCAGCTTGATGGAGTTGCTGCCCATTAATAATGCTTTAATAACATAGCATTTATATTGCATATTGCAGGTGCTAAAATTGCTTTGCAGGCATGGCACTGAGAAATCCTTGCAACAGCCTTGCAAAGTAGGCAAGTACATTACTCCCTATGGCAGGTGGGGGGGGCTGAGGCTGGGATGTGGTGGTTCCAAAGAACCTTCAGTGCAGGTGAGCCCAGGAGTAAGTTTTCCTATGTTCACTGGGACCTGCTTTTGTGATAAGATTGCAGCACTTGTGAGTTTGTGACTGAGGCAAGGATTTCATTGAGGACTTTCGAAGCTGCTGCTAGCATTCTTTAGCCCTGTGCTACACAGGCATCCATCCCACACAAGAGATCAGTATTGTTTTAAAAAATCCAAATTCTTTTTTAATTAGGCCACACCCTCCTGGATGGGACCAAGTTGCTGCTTGAAAAGATGCTCCTGCGATAAACCAGGGTTATCTTGTTGAACAGAGTTGAATAAGGAGAACAATTATATATGTGCATGCATGTGGCTTGTGTGCTTGAATGGAAGGAAATGCTTTATGTGCAGGCTCCAACCTGTCTGTATCTGAATACTCACACTCAAATCCATGTCAATTTCCCTGTTTCAGGGGGGGAACTGCTTATCAATTCTGCCTGAATAGTAGCATTTTGTGTAAATCAAAAGTTTGTATCTTCTTCTTGGACCAACTCTTCCACTGGCATAGCAGATCACCTGCTTATTCAATTGTTTCTAATGATAAGGTAACCAGGTAACAGTAGTCTTCATGAAAAATTGGGATGGGCTAAATAGTTCCCTGGATTATTTTAGTTTTGGGATTAACGGGGGGGGGATCACTTTCTCTCCCCTTCTCCTGATCTGTGTAGGAACAATGAATTGCCAGTTTCCAGCTGCCCCATAGATCTGTGGGGACTAACATTAGGCTGAGTAACTCTAACCTAGGGCTAAATCAAAATTGCAGCCCAGCCAACAAATCATCTCTGCTGGACAGTATTTGGATAGCATATGAAATGGCTGCTCCAGTGTAAAAATCAAGGCTGCACATGAAACTGCATGCTGTGTGCCCTTCTGTGCAATATCTTGTGGGTGTGTTGGGCTGGGCATCACAATAAATGATGGGGGGTACAGTCAGACACACTTTCTTCTTCTTCTTCTTCTTGTGTCCAGGTGCTCTGTGGGGTGGCAAAGGAGGAAATAGGTCCCCGAGTTGAGTCATGGCTCAAGCGAGGCCTTTTTTGTAAATTGGGAGGGCCACACTTAAACTTGCTTTCCACCTTGCTTCATCACTTTGGTGTTGGGGAATCATGATAGCTGGTTGGCAGAGGTGTGTGATTTGCCTTGAAGAGCGAAGGGGGTCATTAGCTCCTCTTGTCTGTCAGGCGCTGCTTTGCCATCCTTTTTCAATGGCTTGCTCTGTAGTGTGGCTTCCCCACTCAGCTGCTGCGGCTGCCAACTCCTTTCTATTCACCCTCTCTGCCTCTCTCCCCTTTTCCCTTCACTGCAGTATCTATTTCAGTCCCTCCTGCCGGCTGGATTGGATTCATCGCATCCGGAATGGCAAACAATTTATTGTCATTCAATCCTCTTTTCTCTCTTCTTCATCTTCTCCCTCCCTCCCCTCCCTCCATCAATCCTGTTTGGTGCTGGAGAATCTTGCTGGGTCCTAAAGGTTGTCCGGTCAAAATTTGGGCTCAATTAGGCTAGCATGTGAATAATAGCTTTTATGGAAAGGTTGTACTTCTGGAAATTTAAGGTGTTGCCTTATACAGAGCCAGACCATTGATCCATCTAGTTCAGTATCATCTTCGCTGATGGGCAGTGGCTTTGAAGACCTTCCCATTCCCTATCTGGAGATGTTGGGGGGTGGAACCAGGTACCTGCTGTGTGAAAAGCATGGTCTCCACCACTCAGCTGGGCCACCTGCACATCGGTGGCTGAAATTCTATGCTGAGAGAAGCTGGCATTGTGCATTCAAACTTCCCTTAGTGGTCTTAAGGACCAGAAGCACCGTGTGTTTCGTTGCTTAACAAAAAAATGAAGTTCTCAGGCTACCCAATCTGATGAGTCCTGTCTGTGCATCCTGTTCAAAGTTTCAAATTGTGCAGTGTAAATTTGCAGGACTACAGAATAGTGCATATTGCTTCAAAGTTGTGGCACTGAACCCATGCCCAACAAACAGCTTTTCAGCTTTAAAAAAAAAATCATCCCTGCAATTGCCTTGTAAGGTAGGCTAGTTGGAGAGTTAGTGATATGTCTGACCAACCCAGATGAATGGGAGATTTATATAGCAAACATCTATATAGCAAGACAGCTTTTTGTGTGTGTGGGGGGGGTGGGGTGTGTGTTCCTGGTTGATGAGATTGGTTGTCAACCAGATCAAGCATTGCACTTCTGGCCCAGAATAGGTGCTGTGAGGTTCCAAGTCAAGGAAGCCTGGCCTTGCTGGCCTGTATTGCTCCAAGCTCATTTCAATGTGATGGTTTTGGTTGTTACATTTATATCCCACCTTTCCTCTAAGGCGTTCAAGGCAGCATACATGGTTCTCCCTCCTTCCCAACAACCCTGTGAGGTAAGCTGAGAGAACAGTGGCTGGCCCAATGTCACCCAGTGGGCTTCATGATTGAATGAGGATTTGAACTCTGGTCTCTCAGGTCCTAGACTAAAACTCTAACCACTGCACCAACTCACTCTCTGAAGCACTTGATCCAAACTCGTGCCAGAGGCAAGGCTTAGTTTAGCTACCCATTTAGCTTAGCTTCCTCTTCACTGTGCCTTTCTGCTGGATTGCATCTCATGCCAACCATACAGTCCTATACATGCCTTCTCTGAAGTACCATAGAGGGCACTGACTCCCAGGTAAGAGGGTATTGGATTTGCAGTCTTCACACAAGAGTTTACATGTGCCTCTTTCTCCCCTCTCTCTGCCAGATAGCAGTACTTAATGCAGCTTGTCAACATGAGGCAGAGTACAGAAAAGAAATAGTATGCACTCTGTAGTAGTCAATGTAGATTTTTAATCTTGCATGAGAAGCTGATTTAAGAAAAGGTCCATGTCAGCATTGTGACAGTGGGGTAAATCCTCCATTGGAGGAATAGGTAAAAACATGCTGGGTTTTGCAAGCAGGAACAAAGCCATGCAAATTCCCCAATATGCATATGGAGAGAGATAACCCTTTTCCATTGCACAAGGAGGACCTTGCCCTCTGTGCAATGCCTGTTTTAGCTTCTATGCATTAGCAAAACTTTCCTCAACCTGGATGCCCTCCAGATATTGTTGGACTACATCCCTCATTGGCCAGAGCCAGCCTGATCAATGGTTAAGGACAATGGGAGTGGTAATCCAAAACATCTGGAGGGTACCAGGTTGAGGAGGCACTGAGATGCTTCCACCACCATCCAGAATGGGGGTGTACTTCAGCAGAGTACTCTCTCTTTGTCTGTTCATAGTCCAACGGAGAAACATACTGACTGCTTGCAGCTCTTTCCTGAACAGTAATGTATAATGGGTATGGGGAACGAGACAATGTTGCTGTATTCAGTGGTACACAGCAGAAAATTTCCCAGTGCACTGTTTTTCCATATAAAAGTTTCCATTTCACATGTTCATAAGCAACAATTAATGGGTGCCAATTGCAATATTAGGCAAGCTTGGCAACTTCAAAGTTTTAAACTCTGGTTTCCTAAATACAAGTAAAATAAAAGTATGCTAAATTAGATCACACTGCAGGCCATCAGAATCCCCTCCCCCGCGAAGCAAACTGCCTCAATTTGCATAGGAAATATTTACAACTCAACTGTCTTCCAGGAAACTCACATCATGGCATCTCCTCCCCCCTGGATTTAGAGGTGGATGATGGAGCTGGTATTGCTTTTCTCAGCCTCTTGCAGCCAGCCAGCCATGCTGTATCACCCAGCTGCATCCAGGGGCTTTACTGCCATGAATTTCTTGAAGAGTGAAAGCCTTGTGCTCTTTGCCTGCCAAACTTGGTGAGCATGAGAAGGGGGGCGGGCGTTGCGTGTGTGTGAAAGGAACGGAAATGGAGAAGAAGAAGGAAAAGAAGAAAAGGGGAGGGGAGAAATGAGGGTGTAGAAAGATTGAATGTAGGGAAAGAAAATACAGTATGCTGTTAAAGAAAATGGTCCGTTGCAGTGGGTTCCCCCTCTCTGAGTTCACACCTCAACATAGATGCTATTATCCACTTGTTGCCACTCTGTGTGGTCAGCGATTGTACCATTTTCCAGCAGGAGTGAACCAAGGTATGCACTCTTTGCTCTTCCCACTGCTTGCTTGTTTGGCAAAAGGGAGTGAACAGGCAGAAACCACAAGGAGCAGAAGCCAGGAGGCCCTGGGAATTGTGTGAGTAGGCTTTGATGGATACCCAATAATGCTGACCCCTGATGTTGGCTGCCTAATGGAGAATGTGTTGCAAAGAAAATGCTGAGCTGAAAACATAAAGCAGATGTTGTTGGTGAGGTAGCACCCTTCACTTAGCAGACAATGAGCCTCCTGGGTGATTTTGAGTTGTGTACTCTGGCTTCCAAACTTTTTGGGCATGTTTACCTGCACACCATACATTTAGAGCACATTTGAAGCACCTGGCTTCACCAAAGAATATTGGAAGCTGTAGTTTACAGAGTTACAATCCCAGCACCCTTAACAAACTACAGTCCCCAGGATTATTTAGGAGAAGCCATGTGCTTTAAATGTATGGTAAATCTGGAAGTCATTACAATTTCCTCTCCCGTATTGTATATTTAAGGTTCCTGTGTTTACTCTGGTAAAAAAAGGAAGCCTTCTGCACATGCTCAGTTGCTGAAGACACATTATGACACATGGGCCTGATTCAAAGAAAGCTCTGGTTCCTCTTCTCTTCACACCTGCCACCCCCACTCCCCCCACCTAATCCTACAACTCTTTCCAAGTTCATCTTGCCTTGCCTGGAAGCTCAACTTTGTTTTAAATGAATCTGGGCTAGCTGTTTTGTTTTTTTCCCTTTGGCAGGAGGAACACCCAAAGTAGTGCTGGCTTTTAGCAATCAAAGGAAGATGGCTCTTGATCTTCACTCTTCTTCAAGGTCGACCTGGCTAACAAAAATCAATCTTCCCACTGCTCTTTTCCTCATTTCATCCTGCTCAGGCAGCATTTGTTACCAGCTTCTCTGGCTTCATTGACTCACTTTCCTATATAGAGACTAGTTTGCTGACCTTAAAAATGGAGAAAACAGACCAGTCCCCTCCTGTAAGGAGGGAGAGACTCCCAAAATTGCAGGGAAGAATAGCTAGTTTGGGACTTTTTGGATTAAACCATAAATAGCCCCCTACAATGATTTTGTCATGGCTCCTGAGAGCCTAGGGTAGGGATGGATGACTCTATTCATTTCTTATTTTCCCAGTCATAAGCTCAGTTCTCCAAATTTCTGCATGAACTTATGACATTCTTTTTAAAAGTCCTGAAAATTCATCCACAGTCTCTCTCTCTCTCTCTCTAAATATAACACTTTTATATGTAATTTTGCCAGCTGCTCACATTTTTGCAAGCCATATATCCTAATATTGTGTTGTTGTATTATATTGTTACCAGTACTTGCATTATTATGCACACTGTCCCTTAATGTGTGCATTTGGTCTGAGAACTGCTGTGCAAAATTTAGAGAAGTGTTAATTTTGAAGGATAGCTGCATTTCAGTTCCAGTATCACTTCCAAAAGTGTGGCTTTTAGGTGGGCTTGCATTAAAAATGAACCAAATTTATATTTTTCTTCTATTCCTAGCCTTGGTGTTCTGGACCCTAGTTTCAGTAGCTGTCTATTGCCCCATACTGAATAACCTTTTCTCAATCTCCCTCCCCCTCCCTGTCTTCTGGGGATTGTAGGGCACTTCTAGCATGGCCTTGGTTTGCAAATGGGTTGTTGAGATATTGCAGATGGGGGTGCGGGCAACTCCCCCCCCACTTTGCCAGATTTTCACTGGAAAGGATCAATCTGAATCAAATGGTGGTGGGGATATGGGCTGGGTCTCCTACACTGTTGAGAAGGTTGGCATTACTCTGTGGCTGTAATGAGGAGCCTCCAGATGCTACTGGACTGCAACTCTCATCATCCCTGGTCATTGGCCATGCTGACTGTGGCTGTTAGGAGTTGCAGTTCTGCAGCATCTGGAGGGCCCAAAGTTCCCCATACCTGCTGTATGGGCATGTAAAGGAAAGGGTACCCAGTCCCACTCTGCCTGAAGTAGCAGATGAATCAGGGAATCGTATTGCTTTTCAGATCAGATGCCTTGTACAAGCCAGGTGCCACCTTGCCTGAAAGGGATGGTTGCAATTTTAAGCCACAAGCTTTCCAGAGGCTCCCAACATTCTGTGATAGCAATGCTTAAAAAAAACAAATTGCCTGATGTGTGTTAATAGGCACAACAAGTATGGCTGCTCTGGCCAATATTTCTTCATGAGTACCAGCTGTGCCTTGCTGTTTTTTTAAGTGGAGGTTCCAGCCCACTGCAAGAGATGCGTGTCCTTCCCCTCCCTCCCTAAAAGTTCCTGATCCAAGACTATCAGCCTGACACAGCCTTCCTCAATGTTGGGCTGCCAAATGTGGTTGGACTGTGACTCTTACCATACCTAGCTAGCAGGAGCAGTGGTCAGGGATGAATCATAGAATTAATTGTAGAGTCGGAAGGGCCCCCAATCGTCATCTAGTCCAGTCTCCTGCAATGTAGGAATCCCAGCTAAAGCATCCCTGATAGATGAACATCCAACCTCTGCTTTAAAACCTTCAATGTAGGAGAGTCTACAACCTCCTTGAGAAGTCCATTCAAACAGCTCTTACTGTCAGAAAGTTCTCCCTGATGTTTAGTCGGAATCTCTTGTAACTTGAATCCATTGGTTCAGGTCCTATCTTCAGAGCAGGAGAAAACAAGCTTGCTCCATCTTCCATGTGACAGTCCAACAACATTTGGGGACCAAAAGTTGAGAAAGGCTGCCAGAGCATAGAGGTCTCAATTTCTCCTCTGCTCCAACAAAATGTCTCAGTTGGTCTTTTACTGTTCTGATTTAACAGTGGGGTGGACTTTTATTTTATTTTATTTGCTTTGCTTTTTGTTCCTTCTCCTGCAGGACCTTCTGATGTTCCCTACTGACTGGAGCCTTCGTCCTTCCCCAGAATGCCCTTTTCGGCCAGCACCACTGAGCGCAGCTCTGAAGACACCATGGCTTCAGTGCCTGAGGATTTCCAGCAGGTCCTTTCCATCGACCAGATTTGTGCCATCCGTGCCACCAATGACTACGTGGAGAGGCCTGCCTCCTCCAAGCAAGCTCCCTCCACCCCTTCTACACCCCAGTCACAAGCAGCCGACAAGCAGGAGGTGGCTCAGGAACGCCTGGTGCCCACCACCTTCCAGGACCTTCAACCTGGCCAGCCACCCCTCCAGCAGCCTCTGAGCCATTCCAGCACTGCCAGCTCCATCTCCCACAGCACCACAGCCTCAGAGCAGAGGCTACTCAGCAGCATCACACCGTCGCACTCTGGGCACTCACTCGTCCGGACGCAGCCCCAAGTAGGCAACCCAAAGCCTGAGGAGCTGCAGAAGGGGACATCTGAGAAGTCTCGTGTCCTCCATGCTGGCCACCTCTTCATCTGCGAAGAATGCGGCCACTGCAAGTGTGCCCGCTGCATGGCAACACGCAGCTTGCCTTCTTGCTGGCTTTGCAACAAGCGCTGCCTCTGCTCACCAGAGAACCTCATTGACTATGGGACTTGCCTCTGCTGTGTCAAGGGCATTTTCTACCACTGCTCCTCAGATGATGAGGACACCTGTGCCGATGACCCCTGCTCTTGTGGCCCGGGATCCTGCTGTGCCCGCTGGGCTGCCATGAGTTTTCTCTCCTTGCTCATGCCCTGCCTGTGCTGTTACTTTCCCACCTTGGGGTGCCTCAAACTTTGCCAGCGGGGCTACGATGCCTTTAAGCGGCCTGGTTGTCGCTGCCAGAACCACACCAATACTGTCTGCAGGAAGATCTCCTCCACATCTAGTGGAGCCACTCTCCCCAAGACTTTGGACAAGCCAGTATGACTTCCCACAGGAAGTGGGCAGGGAGGGGGGGAGGGGGGAAAACACCCGGCTGTTCTTCATCATTGTGTTCTTCTTTCGGCTTCCCCTGCTGGAATCTTACAGCTTGGGAACAAAGCAATGATGGAATAGCCAGCCAGCTATGCAAGCTCCCTTTGGAGCTTGTTCCATGATAGATATAAATTGTCCCTGTGAGCAGGATTAGGCTCTAGGGCTTTTAATGTGTCCTCAACATTGGATAAGTAGAATGGGAAGCTGAGGCATGCACTAAATCAGCATGGTTGGTGGTGGTGTGTGGGTGGAGGGAGTAGTTTTGCTATAGGATGGCTCAGGATTCTGACCTCCAGAATGCCTTATGAGTTGCTCTCCTGTGGTGGGTTAAAGAAAACCAAAAACCAGAAAAGAAAAGGGTATTGCACCCAAGCACTATGATAGCCTGAGAAACAGTCTATTGTACAAACAAACAAACAAACAAACAAACAAACAAAACCCCATTATTTTTTCACTTCTGGTACCCATCCCTTTGGCTTGTATCCTGCTCCTTCTGCCACGCACAATTTGCAGATGGGGGAGAGGCTAGCAAAAACTGTAGCAAATGCAAGGTAGCTGGGCCAAGTGTGGGATGGGCACCTTCAGCAGTTCCTGGCTGGGGAGATGCAAAGCTGTTGAGGGTTGATGGCCTCCCTAAGAGGAGGAGAAAGCCCAAAAGCTTATGTGTCTTTTTTAAAAGGAGGGAAGGAAGGATTGGGGAAAGGTTCACCAATTTAGGGTAAAACCTCTTTACATTTTGTAGGGGGTGGCAAAAGTTGGAATCATCTTTCCCTGTAGGAATAAAGGGGTAGTTTAAAGGGTCTTGCTAGCCTAAAACAAAGCAAGCCTTCAATCTTCATTTCCTCCTAAGCTTATCTGGTACCAGATAGCATGGACAGACACTGTGAGTCTAAAGCCAGAAGTGATTCCTTTGGCTGATCTTAAACTGCAAGGCATTTCTGGTGTCCTGCAGGCAAAAGTCACTTCTATGGTTGATGTATCCTTTCTCCCACCTCTTCAAGAGCAGAGGCTTCTTAACCCAGTCAGATGGCCGGAGTACAAGAAATATATTATTATTATTATTATCATTATTTTAAAATTTAGCATCCGTGACACAGTTTCTCTTTGAAACAGTGAGTGTTTAAAAGAAAAAAAAAGCTCAAGGGAAAAGAGTTATGGTTTCCTTTGCCTGAAAACCTTAGCTTTCAGTTAGATATATCCTGCAATTTGAATAGAGGGCGGGACATATGCAGTGCAATGGGTTATGTTTGTCATTGACTCCTCCCTGCCTAACCCAAAGCACTTTGGTTCCACTTGAGTACAGAAGGGTGATGTAGGTATGGCTCAGAAAGTTTTATGCTATGACTTGTAGGAGAGACTGACCCAGGAGCTAATGAGCAGACATTGTGTGCAGAAGGTCCCCAGGTTCAATACTTGGCACCTCCAGGAAGGGCTTGGGAAGGCTCCTGTGTGAAACTTGGGAGATGTGCTGCCTGTTAATGCAGAGAGCACTTTGCTGGCTGGATGGCTGATCTGATGAGATATGAAAAAGGTGTGATAGCTCAAAGCATTATATATACCTTTTCAAGTAGCAGGCAAACCTGTGGGTTGTATCCAAGACTAGTCCTACGTGGAGAATAGGACTGTTGACATAAAGCAAGCTGTTGCCATTAATGGACATGACTACCTTGGGTTCATTACTTTTAATGGGTCTACTCTGAGTAAAACTTGGTAAGGTACAACCCCATGTCTCCTGTGGTCAAAGGAGCAGAATGTCCCTCTGATCCCTTTCAACTCTCTAGATATTGACTTAAAACCTCTGTCATCCTTGACCACAGTCTGTGCTGGTGGGGGTTGATGGGACTTGGAGTCCAACAACATATGGAGGGCAGCAGGTTCCCCACCCTGGCCTTATAAAAAAATGGGTGGGGAGAGGCTGGCAGCGACAAAATGTGTGTTACTCAGACCCTTTTGGTTCACATTCTTGTTCCTAAATTTGCATGTTGCTTCAGCTTATTTTCATATTAGTTTTGTAAATGTTTAAGTAAGGCGGGGATGAGAAACCTTTTTCAGCCGGAAGGCTGCATTCCCATGTGGACAACCTTTCGGGGGGGGGGCATAAACTAGTGGTGGTGGGTTCACCTGCAAAAGTGGGTGGAGCATGTGGATGTGGCTGATCTGTGTAGATTCCAAGTCTGCAGAAGCTACATACGACATCTCACCATTCTCAGTCTAGGCAAGCAAATTACATTTATCATAGTTCAAGGACGCATTCCAGCCTAGTGAAATCATTCAAGGGCCATATACAGAGGTATGGAGGGCCACATTTAATCCTTAGGCTTCACATTACCAGACCTGCACCTAGGGAGTGAAAAGGAGACGAAAACAGCCCACACGCATTGCCATCCTGGATGAATGCATGATAGGGAGACGGCAAAGCTAGGCCAGCCCAGCATATTCTATGCTGCTCAGATTGCAAACCTGTGGCCTGTTAGTCGGGGTTCTGCAATCCAACAAAGATCCAACAGAGCCACTGTTAGCTTAAGTTGTCCTTGTATGATCCCACGTTGTCTAGGCATGCCTTAGACCCACCGAAGGGAATGGTTGTAGGGTTGGGTGTGGTGCTGCTTCCTTTTGAGGGCACTGCAAGTTGGGTACCCAAGCATGCAGACCACAGAAAACACCCTGCCAATTTCTTCTCATTGTTTTAGAAGTTGCTTTGATTATATTTTTGAGTGTGCAAATTTTTAGCGACATACACTTATGATGGCTTGTGATAACCTGCTGTGAACGGTGCCATAGACAAGATCTGGCTTCTTGGTACATTTCTGCTAATGCCAAAGGACTCTCTTAAGCTGTGTGCATTATGCCAGTTTCGGGCTGCTTTCTTTATTGGAGTACTTTAGAGGCTTCTTTCCAGGGTTTTCTTGCACTGTATTAAGTGGAATGTGGAAAGTGCCAGAGGCTGTTTTTCATCCAAATCTTGGTTGCCACTTCTGACCATAGTTTGGGGGTTATTTTAGAAGTGGCCTCCTTTTTGTGGATTCGGAAGAATTAACGCCTCTTATTTTTTCCCTTATAAAACTTTTTTCCTACCCCCCCCCAAAAAAGAACCCTGGGAAAAGGGTGGCTTCTTTTTTGAAAGTGGGTGAGAACGGGGCATGGTTTTTTTTGCAGAGGTCAGAACAACATACCCTCCAACATTTCTCCGAAGAAAAGAGGGATTTCCCATTCCATAATGATAATTTTACTATTTATACCCCACACACCTTACTGTGTTGCCCCAGCCACTCTGGGCAGCTTCCAATAAATAAATAAAAATAATGAAACATTTCAAAAACTTCCCTATGCAGGATTGCCATCAGGGGGCTCGGGGGGTCGGATAACTCCATACCTTCCTACATTTCTCTGATGAAAATAGCGACATCCCAAGGAAAAGTGGGACATTCCAGGATTGAATCAGAAACTGGGACGCCTTCTCTAAATCGGGGATGTCCCTAGAAAATAGGGACACTTGGAGGGTCTGCAGAACAATGGAGATGGTTCTTGTCTGACGCAGTCAAGTGAAAATAATCACTCATATGTAGCAGTAGAGTCCTTATCAAAGACCCATGGACTCTCTTGCTGCCTAGGCACAGTCATAAGGGGTGTAAGGGGGCTCCGTTTTCCATTCCTCCCTGTGTTCCTTGTATGCAGCACTGTTTCCACTGCACTGCAGTTCCTCTTCTACCAAAACCTGTGTTAATCGTCTTGCTGTCCACTGTGGTGAAATTAAGTAACTTATGTAAATCACATTGTCATTAGTTATTCCACCTCATCCATTTCAATGCAAAGGAAATGTAATTCATATATGGGAGGTGGTGGTGGGGGGACGCAAACAGTTAGGTATGGCTAGTAAACTGAAAGCAAAGACAGTGAATACTGATTGTATTTGTTAGAATGGTTTATGTTCTGGATATGGGATTAATAAGTGAACACCAGCAATTTCTGCTCCCGTTTCTGTTGTGAGGGTGAAACAGCATTGTATTTGGTCCCATTAGTTTGCATAGCCGCCGAAAAAAGAATATTTTGGGTCTCTGGGCCCATGCAACTCCCTGAAGTAATGTTGCCTGCTTTCTCCCTTGACCCCTCATTAAAACAAATTTATATCCCCTGAAGGCACCTGCCCTTTGTCAGGATGCTTTGAGTAGGTTTATTTCCTCCCCCCGAAGGCCCCTTGCATTTGAGATCCAAAAGGACCACAATACTATAGGATTCAAGACATTCTCACCCTCTGTTGGGTTTAAAAAAAAAAAGGCATTTTGTATGGCGTGTCCTCTAAAATTGTGTCCTCCCCCCTCGCCTTATACAAAGCATAATACCTGCTCATAATCTACCATCTCATTGTGTATAGATATATTTTTACCACACTTTTACCATTAAAAAAATATTTATTTGAAATGTTTATTTTAAAGTTATTAAAAATTGCATCTTAATGTATTTATTATAACGCTCTTAGTTGTGTGCTCCTCTTTTCCTCTTTCTCTTGCAAATCTAATTAAGCTGTTGCTGAAACAATGCTGAAATTTGGAAAAAAAAATTAATTCTATGGGTGGTGTTCCAAACCACTTCAAAGCAACTATTCAATAAAATATATATTAATTTTGAATCCGTTTCCTGTTCTGGTTTTTGTGGAAGGTGTAGTGCCACTACTGAAAAGGCCCTGTTACAAGTCTTTGTGGGAAGTCTTTGTGGGAGGTGTAATGCCACTACTGAAAAGACCCTGTCAGACCTTATGAGAGGGCAGGGGGAACCTGCAACTGTAACTAGTCCAACATCACTTGGAGGGCCACAGGTTCCCCATCCCTGCTGAAGGACAACACTGAGCTAGATGGAACGACTTTGCATATAGCCATTTTAGAGATGCTGAGTTCCTTGACACATGTCTAGCTCAATAACTCGGGATGTGGACACTTCTGATTGTGGGTACAACCCCTGTAAAGCACCCACCACTCTCTTTTTTGGGGTGTAAGAATGAAGTTACCTTTAATACAAGGAGGAAATTTCCCACTACTTCAGGCACACTGGACTAGGCATTCCTGATACCCACGGGGGAATTTATAACGCTCTTTTACAACAATAATACACCATTTTTTATAAGGCAGCTTCTTGTACCCAGGACTACAGAATTCAAACCTCTCAGGACCTGGGAAAACAGAGAGACAGACACCCTGCCCTGTCTCTTTCAGGCAACCTGTTTATTGTTCATTTGTCCTGATTTGTTTGGCGGACGTTATTTGATACCAGCTTTTCATCCAGTCTGATATGTTTGTGGGGAGGTTAGATGGCATTGCATATAGCAAGTGCCATTGCCCACTATTCTGTGCATTTTCCACAAAAAGGCCAATTTCATAGGAGGCTGGAAGAGGCTTTGTTTTGCAAGAGTGTGGACTCAAACTTGTAAGGATGCAGCCTGAAATTTTCCAGGATGTGCTTGAGTCCAACCCAGAAATAACAGCAGTCCACTTTGGTGTTTGGAGAGTGGTCATAGCTTAGTGGTGGAACACAATACTGTGTACTCAGAAGGTCCTAGGTTCCATTCCTAGCATCTTCATTTAAAGAGACCAGGCTGGAGGTGATGGGAAAGACTCTCTGCTTGAGTGTTACTTTGACACTTAATATCGGGCTAGCTAAGCAGCCTGAATTGATATAAGGTCGCTTCCTGTGTTGCGTCTCTGCTAGAGTAGTTTACCTAAAGCCCTGAAGATCTTGCTGAACTACAACTCCTGTCATTCCTGGTCATTAGCCCTGCTTGCTGAGGGAGTTGTAGTTTCCATTATATATATATATATATATATATATATATATATATATATATATAACAACAATAAATCAGCAGGGAACCACAGGGTGATTACAATAAAACCCAATCCCCAACAATTTTTTACCATCATTCATGTTAGTTATTTTAATCAAATTCATATTTTTAATATAATTCAAAGCATATCTTCCCACAGTTCTCCATGATTTTGGTGTTCTTCCCCCCCCTGTTTATTGAGAAAACCAATAAAATCAGATCAAGTTTCATAAAATGAATCTATTCCCTTTTGCTCCCTTTATGCCTGGGCTTCAGCAGCTAGTGTTGCTGCAAATATAATTGTTCGTATTTTATTATACCATGCTTCTGGATCTTTAGAGTTCTTTTTTTAAAACAACAACCACCTTATATGGGATTTTTGTCATTTTGGCCACTGAATAATGATAGCAATGCTAATTTTGTATCCATCTATAATTCCTTCTTTAATATAATACCACATTTTTCAAAGATATCATTCTAAAATCCATTCATACGTCCACCCATGCTTCCTACATTGTATTTCTGCCAGGGTAGTTTACTTAAAGCAGGTGTGAGGACCTTTGATGCTCCAGACATTGCTGAATTACAATTCCCATCATCCCTGGCTACTGGGCATGTTCCTGGGGATGATGGGAATTGCAGTTCAGCAACATATGAAGGGCCAAAGGTCCCCCCCCCTTCCTGGCCTAAAGCAGCAAGTGCCACAGGCTTCTGATGTTTATGTTATAGTGTATGGGGGGGGGAATTGGTCCACCAATTGCTGCCCACTCCCTCTTTTGCAATCAGCCATTGTGAGCAATTTTGCTCAGAAGCAGACAATCTTGGAGTGCAGGAGCTCATTGTCATAGCTCCCATAGCTCCTCTGTCCCCACTCCAAAGGAGAGCTGAGCTGCCTTGATCCGTTGTTATTTTTAACTGATAGCTGGGGGAAATGAGCTGCCCTTTTCCAGGACAAATTATCCCTATGGGGCAAGGGTGGAAGCTTATAAGATTGTCCAACAACAGCCATTCCGAGAGACCAAAGCGCCAATGGGTAATGGTCCCTAGAGACATCATTTTTATTGGGCATTATTCATGATTTGTGCTCATGCTAATATCAGGGTGACTATACACGGTTCACTAACAATACGATTAGTGCCTGCAAAGATTTGGGAGTGTTCATACTGCCTCATTTCCCTGATATTGCCCTGCTGAAATCCTGTCCAGTATGGGGTTTTTGTTTTTTGTTTTTTTTGGTCCAATAGAGCGAGAGTGCCCCTCTTGATGTCAATAAAGCAGTAACATAGCAGAACAACCAGTGCTGCATTATCCAGTAGGCAGACTCAAGCACCAGCCAAGCAGAGGCACAAAACGCAGAAGAATTTTTGGGAAAGAATCTGACATTCTATATTAAAAAATAAATAAATGAAACAAACAAACTGAAACCCTTCAAAACAAAACAAAAGAAAAAATTCCTTCCAGTAGCACCTTAGAGACCTGCAACCAAAACGCTTCAAAGCATCAAAGTAGTCACCATGGGAAAAATAAAAACTTTGCTAGACTTCTGTACCCACCACCAAACTCTTCCCCCATTTCTCTGTTCTCTTTTTATTGCTTATCCCCACCTAAACCACAGGGCGCCCTACTGAGGTTGACAGAAGTAATGCAAGGAAAGCATATATTGCCTTGTTCTGCATGCGACATACATGCATGTACATTTCAGCATGTGTCGTTTCAAAAAGTTTCATTTTACGGTTTAGTATTGTTTTTATTTTGAATTACAAATGGGTAGCACTGCAGTCTTAAAAGGTCTTAATCCTGACCTGGAAACAATTAATAAAGCAGAATGATGTGCGGATGCTTCCAGCATCAATCTGTCAATATTGTGCCAGTGATATGTTGCAGAATGTACCTGCAGCCCCCTCACCCCAGTCCGGGGGGGGGGTTCTAAAATGCACATACCAAAGACATTGGGGGAGAGAAATAGATTCATAGAATTCTGGAGTTGGAAGGGGCCACGAAGGTCACCTGGTCCAACCCCCTGCAATGCAGGAATCTTTTTCCCTAACGTGGGGCTTGAAGCATATATACGTGCTTATATAGGTGAGCTAGAGCTAGAAGGGCAACATAGAGTAGGCATTTCAAAATACTAGTGGAATGGAGAGAACAAATGGGACACACTTATTACTGGATACAAGCACAGGGAAGGGTTCACTGGAGGTGGTGTCACTCTGTATGTCAAGAAAGGCATTGAGCTCATCAAGCTTGCAGTCTGAAAACGGGCAGACTATTTCACAGAACTGCCGTAGGTGGTGATACCAGGTCCAAGAGCAATTGAGTACTGGGGATCAACTATTGCCCCCCCCACAACACCCAGACCAAAATGTCCAGGGTTTATTGAGCTGGAGAATGAAATCTAGGGGGCATCCAAAGCAGGAACTGCTGTAATAATAAAGGTAAAGGTAAAGGGACCCCTGACCATTAGGTCTAGTCGTGGACGACCCTGGAGTTGCAGCACTAATCTCACTCTACTGGCCAAGGGAGCTGGCGTACAGCTTCTGGGTCATGTGGCCAGCATGACTAAGCTGCTTCCGGTGAACCAGAGCAACGCATGCAAACGCCGTTTACCTTGCCGCTGGAGCGGTACCTGTTTATCTACATGCACTTTGACATGCTTTCGAACTGCTAGGTTGGCAGGAGCAGGGACCCAGCAACGGGAGCTCACCCTGTCGCGGGGATTTGAACCGCTGACCTTCTGATCGGCAAGCCCTAGGCTCCGTGGTTTAACCCACAGCACCACCCACATCCCTGCTGTAGTAATGGGTGGCTTCAATTACCCTCAAGCGGGTACATGTGTGCTCTGGTTAATACAAAGATGTAAAATTTCTGCATATCTAGGTAGACTGTGACCTGGTCATTGAACCAACCAGAAGGGTGATGACCTTGGACTTTGTTTCAAGTGGTGCCCAGGACTTGGTATGAGATTTATTTATTATTAATTAAATTTCTATACCACCCTTCATTTGAAGATCACAGAGCAGTTTGCAATATAAAAACAAAAATATGCACACCATAATAACAAACGAAAACAATAACCTACCCACCCACAGTTTAAAAGCTCACAGACTGTTTTATTAGCCAAAGGCTAATGTGTTGAAAACAGTGACTACGGTTCTATCAAATGCAATATGTTTCCTGCTTGGCAGGGGGTTGAACTGGATGGCCCTTGTGGTCTCTTCCAACTCTATGATTCTATGATTCTAATATATAGGTAAGTGGGAAATGGCCAAGGAAGTCCAACACAGTCACATTTGACTTCAAAAGAAGGAACATCTATCTATCTATCTATCTATCTATCTATCTATCTATCTATCTATCTATCTATCAGGAGATGAGTAAAAAGGAGGCTGTCAGGGAAAGTGAAGAGGGTCAAATATGTTTGCTGGGGCGGGGTGGTGGTGGTCATCATGCCCACAAAAAGAGAAGCTCAGTTTGCAGATCGGGAAAGGTGGCATCAGAATCAGCAGGATGCCAGTGTGGTTAATGAGAAGAGTCAAGGAAGCCATTAGAAGGAAGAAGACTTCCTTTAGAAAACGGAATTAGGAGAATAAAAAAGAACACAAACTCTGGCAAAAGTAACGCAAGCAGAAAGCAACACATGAAAAAAAGAAAAGAAAAAGAAAAAAGAATTTGAGGAGCACACTGCTAAAAACAAAGACCAAAAAAATTAAATAAAATTTAACATATATCAGAAGCAGGAAACATAAATCAGAAGCAGGAAGTGGTTGGACCTTTGGACAACAAAGGAGTCAAAGGTGTGCTAAAGGAAGGAAAGGAGATTACAGAGAAGCTGAATGAATTGGTCATTCCACCAGGTGCTGTTAGATGTTGGATTCTAACAACATCTGGAGGCCAAAAGTTCTCCATTCCTATGTGAATAATAAAATACACATGGGAGCCTTGGACGCAAACCCTATTTCACATTATTGCCTTGGATGGATTTCCAGGATCTACAATTCCTAAATTATGCATGTGTTTTATAAGGAAGGCCCCAGGAAAGTCCACAGCATTTTTGTGCAAATCTTAATATGTACATGTTTGCATGCAATGTTGCCTAACATGCATATTTTTGCAAAGCAATTTTCCTCAATATAATGCAGTTTTGTATGTTATTTTCACTACTATATGCATTCTCATGCACACTTCACCCCAGGTGGCGCATTATTATTTTTTGCACACACTACTTGGCTGGAGATGGGACGCAGGTGACGCTGTGGGTTAAACCACAGAGCCTAGGGCTTGCCAATCAGAAGGTCAGGGGTTCGAATCCCCACAATGGGGTGAGCTCCTGTTGCTCGGTCCCAGCTCCTGCCCACCTAGCAGTTCGAAAGCACGTCAAAGTGCAAGTAGATAAATAGGTACCGCTCCGGTGAGAAGGCAAACGGTGTTTCTGTGCGCTGCTCTGGTTTGCCAGAAGCGGCTTTGTCATGCTGGCCACATGACCTGGAAGCTGTACGCCGGCTCCCTTGACCAGTAATGCGAGATGAGCACCGCAATCCCAGAGTCGTGCACGACTGAACCTAAAGGTCAGGGGTCCTTTTACCTTTACCTTTACTTAGCTGGAGAATGACATTGGAAAGTGTGAATTTTTAAAAGTGGCCTTGTTTTCTGCTCATGCATTGTTTTGCAAAGTGTGGATTAAGCAGACTAGCCTTTAAATGTAAACTGAATCATGTTTCTTTCCTTTCCCTACTTTTACATGTGTAGGTTCAAGATTTTTTTAGTGTTCAGCATACAAATCCAGACACCATCTCCTACTGCTCCTCTTTTCTTTCCTGCAATGCAAAGCCAAACTTCTGCATTTGACATTCATCCCAATGAAAAAGTGAAGACTTTTCATAGACTATACCACTGGAGTCTGCGGTAGTGGAGGAAAGCACTTTTAAAAAGCTCCCCCTCTTCAAATATCTGAACATAGAGAACTAGCAAGGGGATAGATTAAGCCTAGCTTGACATGCTGTTTTTCTATGCACAGGTATGAATGTGTGTTTGTGTGTGAAGTGAAAGACAGAGCATTGTTCTCTGTTAAGTAGTACAGATACACACATGCACATACACACACCACTAGGGATGGATGAGTCTGTCAGTTTTGGTTTCTCTCACTTTCCCACTCTAAAGTTCAGTTCTCCATACTTCCACATCACTTTGATTATTTTTTTAAGGCCTCCTTAAA
Source organism: Lacerta agilis (assembly GCF_009819535.1). NCBI lineage: Eukaryota > Metazoa > Chordata > Lepidosauria > Squamata > Lacertidae > Lacerta > Lacerta agilis. The sequence goes on along the minus strand of NC_046331.1, from coordinate 28,896,295 downwards.
ACCCATTAACATTTTAATGCGACTTTCTCCTAATATACACGTTTGTTCACCATTTTACCTAATATGCAATTTTTGCAAAACAATGTTCTCCAACATAATGCATTTTGTATATTATTTTCAACAGTAGATGCATTTTCATTTTACAGTGCTCTGGTATATGCATTTTCACACACATTACTTGGTTGGAGAACTGCATTGAAAAATTCAGAGAAGTGCAAATTTCAAAGGATTGCTGTGTTTCACTTTGGAAAGTGTAAATGTGAACTGAAACCATATTTTCCCTCCATGCTTACCCCCTTACCCCAGTGCCCACACTCCATCTGGCTTCACAAACATTTTCACCTGTTGATTTCACTCAGGAACAAAGTTGTGATCAAGCTAGAAGGAAGCTCTGCTGTGAACCAGAAAGGGAATTGTTTTGTAACCATCTTGGCCAGGGAGCTGATCACGCATTGCCCTCTCTCTCTCTGTGCAGATACCATCAGGCCCAGGATGGGGGTGAATGAAGAAGCTGGCAGGAGGGAATTCTCACTGCAGTTAACGCTACAAGCTAATTGAAAGAAAATGACACCTTGCTTGCAGTTTAGTTATCTATAGCACACCTTGCCTGAAATAACTGTCTGCTGCACATCATATGCCAAGGTGATGCTGCTGATTCATAGCAAAATAAAATAAAATAGGCCACTTCAACAGGGACCTAAAAACCCTTTATTTTTAAATCAGGGCTTCAGAAGGGTTAATTAGCAAGAGGTCCTGCTACCTTCAAGATCAGTTCATGCATTCTTAATTTGGCACCAAGGCACATTTGTTCACTCTATGTTTCGTTTGCCTTGTGTCCTTGGGTGTATGTTCAAGACTTGGTGCCTCTCTCAACCCCTTCCAGCAAGATCCCATTTCTGTTCCTATAAGCTGCAATGAAAAAAGGAGCCTGCCTTGCAGTGAACATGACTATTGATCCACCTAGCTTAGCATTGTCCATACTGATCAGCTGTGTCTCCCCAGAATTCCAGGGGGGGTTCTCTCCCAGCCTGACCTGAAGATTGATCCTAGCACCTTCTCCATGTAAGCACTGAGCCAGAGCACTTCCCCTGTGTGTGAGGAGGAGGAGAGCTGGATTGCTTCTTTCTTTACCCAAACTGGACAAGATGCCCAAGTGTAGTTTTTAACTCAGCAACCCACTAAGCCAGAAAATCCCTGACTTTTGTATGGTGGTCTGACCTGTTACTTTTCACCATAGGAGTCAACTCCTAGGGGCCATGGGGGCTTTGGTCCCCTACAATAAAATACTTGCGGGGGCTGGGCCCCCACAAAGTTGATGAGCATTGCCATTCAAATGATGTGTGTACGCTGCATCATGTGATCAATTATGTGGGGTGGGGCTTACCTGGGCCCCCACAATACTTTATTTAACTTGACACCCCTGCTTTAAATATCTTTAGCAAAGCAAATTTACTGGGCTGAAGGCTGATCTCTCCATTTGTGTTCCATTCTTTATCTTTTCCTTTGGTTCCACTGATGTAAATAGGTATAGTTATGTAAAGATGCTTTCACTTGTTCCATCTCCATGCTGGTGTTGGCTGGGGGCCAATGTATTGTAGAGGGAATGCAGAGGGACATAGCCCTGGCATTTTGTTCTTAGAGTAGGGCTGATGATGTCATTTGCCTGGGTGCCAGTCTAATTGATGGGATCCCCTTGCTCTGGCAAGTGAATGAGGAGATAATGAGGCTTTCAAATTTTTATGTTGCCTGTGGCAAATTAGTATAGAGAAAACCTGATAAAGTGGAAAACATTCAAGCAGAAGCTGGATACTTCTTCCCACTTTTTTGATGGAGTTCCTATTTCATTTTAGCACCCAATTTTTGCTTTGTAAGATTGCAAGTCTAATTAAAGGCTGCACTTGCCTGAATTTGGCAATGTTGTTCTCCAGCCAAGTAGCATGTAAAGAGAAAATGCACACACCAGGGTAAAGTGTGCATAAAATGCACATATTATTGAAAATAATATACAAAAATACTTCATATTTATGGAAAAGTGCTTTACATAAATGTGTACATTGGAATAAATTAGCACTAAAATGCTTATGAATTTTCATGCAGACTTAAAATAAAATAGCAAAATGATGTGGAAATGTGAAGAGGTGAATCTTAGAGTGGAAACTATGAGAAAAACCAGAACTGGCAGATACACTGTTTACAAGTGGCACCTATGCAATTAGAAGTATGCACTACTGAATTCAATGGAGCTAGCTCTGAGGACAATGTGCATAAGATTGCAGTCATCTAATCCTTATAAATTGGGTATTAAGCTGTGTATGTGTGTACTGGTGCTCTTTATGGAGTGAGATATAATAATGTATCAACACAGTTGTTATTTTGTGACTCTCCTTGATAGAGGGGCTATGAGCTCCAGCTCTTCAAAATCTACCACTAACAGATTGGTGGCTTTTAGTACAATGCATTGGAGTATGGCCATGGCTGGAATGAGAGCACCCATAGTAATGCTATCAACAGGGTGTGTGAACTCCCCCCCCCAAAAAAAAAATGCCCTGGAAACAGGAGTGACAAGATTGAAGGCTGTGAAGGATTCAAAAGCTTACTGGAAAGTTTGTGCAATCAAAATAGATTATTGCCCTAGAGCAAGAATGGAGAACCTGTTCCTGGACTACAAGTCCCATCATCCATGATCACTGGCCATGCTGGTTGTGGCTGATGAAAGTCTGCAGAGCTCCATGCTCCCCAGCCTTGACCTAGCACCAAAAAGCAACTATTTTACAGTCAATAATGTGATGGGGGAATTAATTGAAAAGTGCAGAATGAATGAATGATTAACTGGAAAATGCATAAACACCCCACAGACAACGAGGAAGAATTCAGGATGAATGCTCATTGTTGTATACTCTCCCTGCAAACAAATCAGAATGAATGTTCAATACTGGATATAATCTAACCTTCACGTAAGCTTTGTGTAAACAAATCAGGATGAATGTTCAATAGCTGAGTTATCTGGCAGAGCCCTGGTTTTTCAGACATTGTCTTGACCAGTCAACAGATTGCCCATCATCCTCTATTAGACTGATTCCATTTCCATCCTTCTGCTTCCACCCACATGAGACAATTAGCATGAAGCCTGGCACAAGCACATGACACCCTTGGGTGGCACGATCCACTGCTGTGTGGGCAGGAAGGGTGAAAGTTCAGCAATAGAAGAGGGAAATCTGGCAGCTGCAGCTTATTAAGCAGATGTGAGATAGCATGAAAACCTAAACCTACCAATACTTCCTTTCTATGCAACTGTTGAAAACAGTCAATATGCAGCCCTCCAGATAGAATCATAAATTTGGAAGGGACCTCAAGAGTCATCTAGTTCAACCCCTGCAACACAGGAATCACAGCTAAGGAATACCTGGCACATGGCCAACCAACCTCTGTTTAAAAACTTCCAATAAAAGAGAACCAGGCTACCGCCTTCCGAGGCAGTCCATTTCACCGTTGAACAGTTCTTACCATCACAAAGCTCATCCTAATGTTTAGTTGGAATCTCCTTTCTTGTAATGTGAATCTATTGATTGGGGTCTTACCCTCTGGAATGGCAGAAAATAAGCTTGCTCCTATATCTTCCATGTGGCAACCCTTGGAAATGGCTGTGATATCACCTCTCAGTCTTCTCTTCTCCAGGCAAAAGATACCCAACCCTCTTAAAAGCTCCACAAAGATATTGCTTTCCAAAACCTTTATTGTGTTGGTTGCCCTCTTCTGAAAATGTACCTGTTTGGTGAAAAAGTTTTTTAAGACTTTATTTTTCATTTTCTGAAAATTCTCATAGCAAACATTCCTTGCATGCCACTTCCGAAGAAACATTCCATAGATATACAATGTAAATGATACAGTCAAATGTAAATGATACAGTCCAGCAGGTTTGCATAGTACAGTAGTTTAAAGTTGGTTGTATCACTTAAGTGCTGTCTACTGTCTGTCTTAACAGATTGTCAATGGCCCTTCAGATGTTATAGTACAGTGGTACCTTGGGTTAAGAACTTAATTTGTTCTGGAGGTCCGTTCTTAACCCGAAACTGTTCTTAACCTGAGGTATCACTTTAGCTGATGGAGCCTCTCACTGCCGCCGCGCCGCCAGGGGATGATTTCTGTTCTTATCCTGAAGCAAATTTCTTAACCTGAGGTACTATTTCTGGGTTAGCGGAGTCTGTAACTTGAAGTGTCTGTAACCTGAGGTACCACCCTACACTGTTGTATTGACCAAAGGCAATGCTGACTGGGGCTGAAGGGAGCTGGAGGGTCATAAGTTCTGCATCTCTGCTATATCATGAAACAGGTTCCTTCACTTTTTATAACTGGGAATTGCCCTTCAGATGTTGCTGGACTCTAAGCTTCATTTGGCTCCAGCAAGCATTGCCAGGAAAAAATGGGAGTTGTGTGACAACATCTGGAGGGCAGCCACAGGTTCTCCATTCCTGACTCCACAAGTTGCTCTGATCAGTGATAATAATAGGCAAAGCGGAAGCACTTTCTTACAGAAGCACTTCCTGTTGTGGGGATTCAGAGCTACCACCACTGTTCTGTTGTCATGGAGACCATCTCCCAGAATGATTCCACTACCAGCCTATCTGGGCTAGCCTCACTGACAGGAATTGTGCTTTCCTCTAGAAACAGCTGGACCTGTCTCAAACAGAGCACCAATTGCCCTCAAATCTGTACCAGCCTTCCCTAGTTCAATTTGTTTGGGTGAGGGTTTTTTTGGGGGGGGAGGGGGCAGTCAAGAATGTGAGGGGCGAAGCTGAAAGAAACTCACATTGGAAAACTTAGCAATTAAAAACATGGCCTAGCATTCCGCTCTGCCCTTTGACCTTCTGAAGGCAGGTTGCAAGGTCACAAGGCTTGGTTGCACTGTATTGATTAGGCCTCTTTTTGCCTAGTGGCCAGCACTGAGGGCTGAAAGAAAGAGAAGCCAAAAAGGAAGAATTAACAGAGGAGGGGGAGAAAGTGGAACGTATCAGTTGATCTCTTGGCCTCCTGAGGGTCAAAGATCATCACACATAAGCCTGGGTAAGCAATTGTCTGTGTGATATCTCAAAATAAATAAATCAATACATTGAGTTCAGTGGAAAAAAGAAACCACTTTGCTGATTCTAAGGAATAAGGCTCTGAAAAGTCCATCTTGGCCAAATTCAGGAAGCTGTGTAGGTTTGGGGTCACTGAAATAGCAGCATCTTCGGTGGCAACCTGGAGCATGACCTTTGCAATTAAGAGCATTTCCAAAGACACAAAAAGCTACCTAGGCTTTCCTTATAGTATATCCCCCACAATGGCCTGCTGCTGTTTGTTTTTAAATTCTTCTTGCTTTTAACTAGTTTTTAACTTTCTAGAATTGTATTGTCTGATTTTATGTTGTAAACTGCTGTTTTTTTAAAAAAATATAGCGGTATATAAATATCTTTATCAATCAATCAATCAATGTAACCTGTTCCTCTCTCACACACAAAAAGGTATGTACATGTGTGTTGCAAGCTACCCAGGTACTGTAGTAATATGCTGAGATATGGATGGTGCACATACCCATTGCTATTTAATGTTTATTTAATTTAAATGGGTAATTTCACAACTATAGGGCATAAAAATCTAATAGAGTTCCCTGACTGGGCAATAACCCATCTTCCCCCAAAACAGCAAAGGCAAAATCTTTACAGAATTCTTTTAAGATTTCTAAGTGAATCCTCACATTGTGGAAGAACAGTAATTTTAAGTGTCATGTAGTAATCACCTTTGTTTGCAACTCCCTCCCTCACCCCCCACCCCCAAACCACACATTTTCTACATCTTGATGACTGAAAGTGTCACATGCCCCACTTGTTGCAACAGCACTGCACACACTGAGGTGCGGCCTCTGGCAGCCCCACTTTAAATACCTGAGGGAAGAGGATAAGTTGTTGGGCATCTGCTAGGTAAAAAGGTAAAGGGACCCTTGACCATTAGGTCCAGTCGTGTCCGACTCTGGGGTTTCAGCGCTCATCTCGCGTTTCTGGCCGAGGGAGCCGGCATACAGCTTCTGGGTCATGTGGTCAGCATGACTAAACCACTTCTGGCGAACGAGAGCAGCGCACGGAAACACTGTTTACCTTTTGAACTGTTAGGTGGGCAGGATCAGGGACCGAGCAACGGGAGCTCACCCCATCAAGGGGATTTGAACCGCTGACCTTCTGATCAGCAAACCCTAGGCTCTGCGTCCCCTATCTGCTAGGTAGGTAAAGGTAAAAGTAAAGGGACCCCTGACCATTAGGTCCAGTCGTGTCCGACTCTGGGGTACTGGCCGAGGGAGCCGGCATACAGCTTCCGGGTCATGTGGCCAGCAAGACAAAGTCGCTTCTGGCGAACCAGAGCAGTGCACGGAAACGCCATTTACCTTCCTGCCTATTTATCTACTTGCACTTTGACGTGCTTTCGAACTGTTAGGTGGGCAGGAGCTGGGACCAAGCAACGGGAGCTCACCCCATCGCAGGGATTCGAACCACCAACCTTCTGATCAGCAAGACCTAGGCTCGGAGGGGACAAATACCGTGTTTCCCCTAAAGTAAGACGTACCCATAAAATAAGCCACAGCAGGATTTCTATGCATTTGCGCAATATAAGCCATACCCCGAAAATAAGCCATACCCCGAAAATAAGCCATAGTGATGCGGTGCCTCCCTTAAGATGGCCTGAGTAGGAGTGGCTATGCAGCTTACCAACGTGGAGCACTTAAAATAAGACATCCCCTGAAAAAAAGCCATACTGTGTTTTTTTGAAGGGAAAAAAATATAAGACAGTGTCTTGTTTTAGGGAAAACACGGTATAAAAGGTCTCTAGCAATTGCACCCAGTTCATTCCCTGGAATATAGTTTATGCAAGTGTCACTGTGCAATGGACAATGCTCAATGAAGAGGCAATGTAACTCTGCCAAAGCAGCAAATCGAATCCCCGCAATGGGGTGAGCTCCTGTTGCTTGGCCCCAGCTCTTGCCCACCTAGCAGTTCAAAAGCATGTCAAAGTGCAAGTAGATAAAAAGGTACCGCTCCAGTGGGAAGGTAAATGGCATTTCCTTGCACTGCTCTGGTTTCATCAGAAGTGGCTTAGTCATGCTGGCCACATGACCCGGAAGCTGTATGCTTGGCCAGTAAAGCAAGATGAGCGCCACAACCCCAGAGTTGTCCATGACTGGACTTAACTGTGAGGGGTCCTTTACCTTTACCTTTTTAAAGCAGCGAAAGTTCAGTCCTACCTAACTTAGCTCTGCAAGCTTTGGGAGTGAGACTAGCAGGAAACATGGTGCAGTGGGAAGTTGTGTCGCTGACTACCAAGAGACATTATAGGTGCAAACTGATGCTTTCAGAACTGCAACTTCCTATGCGGCAAGCTAATCACAATAAAAATGGTGGCTGCCTTGGAAAGTCTCCATTCACCAGCATTGAATTTCATCACCCATCTCCCAGCTTGCTTTGAATGAGAGATGGACAGAGGTAAGATGATGCTGGAGTTGGGGCAATAAAAAGTATCGCCTTCCCTCATCTGTGTCTTGTTCTCTGCAACATTGCATTTGAATACTCTAGATGGAAAAGGATATCATAAAGGAACACAGAATGTGCACTCAATATGTTGCATTTGGGAGAGTGTTCCAAAATGTATTCATGCAAATTGACCCCTGGCTGCAGATATCTTTGTTGGGTTAACAACTATATGAGTAAAAGAATCTTTTGCATGACTATTCAGAAATAATCCCCAATAAGCTCAGTGAGACAGAGTTAAGGACAGAGTTGCCAATGCGGGCCTCTCCAGATGTTATTGGGCTACAATCCCCATCGTCCCCAACCATTGGCCATGCTGGCAATGGTTGACGGAGTTGTACTCCAACAGTATCAGAAAGGCAGCATTTTGGCTAGCCCTGGTGCAGCAACAGCATATCCCACTTCGCTGCTTGAAGTGAAACAGGAAGTGCCACCCCACCTTGCTGCCACCACCTGGCAGCAGTATCCCTTACCTAGGTTGTGCAGTGGCAGCAGAAAGCAAGCATTTTATCTAGAGTCACCTGGTCAATTTTATTGTATATAACCAAAGGCATTTACAATGGACGACAGAGAATAAAAGGAAAACTTTCCTCTAAGATCCTACAATGTATTCTGTAGCAGTTTACAACATAAAAATAAATTTACAACATTAAATTTTAAAACTGGAGTGCGTTCATATAGCTGGAACGGAGCTTATTGGCTGATGGCGCAAATTTGGCTACTTGGTGTATAATATGTAGATGTTTATCTGCTAGGAGTTCAACTGTCACTTCCTATGCAGATCGACCTGGAAGCCAATTGAGAACTGGCGGTATAAATTTTCCTCTGGGCATTGTATACAGGGGGCAAATCAGCAGACAGGGTGTGATGTCCTCTACCTGATTCCATCCATACATATACATTTGTGATCCATATGGGGAATATCTCCCCTCTAAATATGCTGAGGGCTTCTGTTGGAATCTTAGTTCTACAAAGGCCCTACGTAGTTATGGGAAGGTCAAAATCTCAAGGTAATGGGGCCTTGAGTGATTGGTCTTAATCTGGTGGTACCAAGTAGGTCATGCGGGCTAAGGGCTAAGCAGTTCTCCATGCAAAGATTATAAACCCTAATCTTATCTTGGCACTTTTGGCAGCACAAAGCAGTGGTGATGGTGGCAGTTTCCAACTAAATCTCACAAGACTTTAGTAAGAACTTACTGTTTCCATTGCCTCTTCTCCACATGTGCTGGTGGGGCAGGTGGGGGCACCCGCAGAGGCAGCTGCTTTACCCCACCTCATGGGTGGACTGTATCGTGGCAGTGTAAAAGAATGCAGAAGTTAGTCCAATGACGTTCAGTGAGGTTTACTCTCAGAAAGAGTGTGCAGCTTCCGGTGCCGGCTCCCACTCCAGACACGATGGTCCAGCGTCTAACATACCGACGTAGGTTGTCCTACAACACAGCCTCTAACAAGACCAGGCTATCCCGGACACCAGGCAACAGGATTGTTTATTTGTACACCAAGAAAGTTGGCAAGGCACCGAAGTCTGCATGCGGCGTGTGCCCAGGAAGACTTCGTGGTGTTCGTGCTGTTCACCCTAAAGTTCTCATGAGGCTGTCAAAAACAAAGAAGCATGTTAGCAGAGCCTATGGTGGTTCCATGTGTGCTAAATGCGTTTGTGACAGAATCAAACGAGCATTCCTTATTGAGGAACAAAAGATTGTTGTCAAGGTGTTGAAGGCCCAAGCACAGAGTCAGAAATCAAAGTGATAATTTGTGTTGTCTGCCTAATAAATGAAGATTTAACTTTAAAAAAGAAAAAAAAGAAAGAGTGTGCAGGGTTTCAGTCTAAGCTTCCCTTGTCCTCTTTTAAACTTCTCTAATGTTTATGACATCATTACTATCACATCATTACTACGGGTGATGTGAAATCTCTCACATTTCTAAATCCCTTGTTGAATTCATTGGAAGACTTGAAACAGAACTTTTTTTTTTTTTTTTTAAAGTGACTCTTATTCTGAGACTGCCCAGATCCTTGGGGGGGGGGAGTAGCTGGAAATAGAGTATGGATTCCCTGCTTCACTTCCTGGGGATTTGATAAGGACTTCAGAAAGAGAGAATTCTAGGTGACTGAACAGTCTTATCCAGTTTCCTGCTGGGTTCATGATGGAGGAGCAACGTGAGGACAGAGTGGTATCCTTTCACTTTTCTCACCCTTTTCCGTTTTCTTCTCCTTGAGCAAATTCCCTCCCATTGGAAGCAATAGGAAGCAATCAAAATCTACTATAACAGATTCAGGAATGGCATGTCCCCCCCCCCATTCCAGGTGCACAGGAACACAATGGGATGATGGGGTGGCCACAGATCCCGCAGATTCACAACTTTTTTTGGGGAATGTTCATGTGACATCACTAAACATTTCCACCACCAAAGCTCTGACACCAGCGAGGAACTGGTTGTAGACCTTTCCACAGCCAGCCAGAGGAGGCTTTTGATGTTGAATTTCCCTCTCCATGAGTGGACTTCTCTCTCTGCCCTTGGCCCACATGCCTTGACCCACATTAAAAAACAAACAAACCCCCCCCAAAAAGCAACATTTGTTCAAACTTGTCCCAATAGGCATTTTTGTATGAGATTCTGCCTGTTATATACATTTTTTTAAAGTGTTATTTCCTAATGCACACTTTACCCCAGCATATGCATTTTTGTCCACATTACTTGGCTGGAGAACTGCATCACAAGATTCAGAGATGTTGAAATTTGAAGGGTGCCTATGCCTCAGTTCATATCTTGTTTTGGAATGGTGAATTAGATAATCTCGCCTTTAAAGGCAAACTGAACTTAACTTCTCATCCATGCCTAGATTCCAACAGGGCAAACTTTGTGCGTACAGAACATTCTACCCTTCTGCTGCATCCCTTTTGCCCGAACTCATGGGGAGCATCATTGGTTTTTTTTAAAAAAAATGCAGAGGTGACTGAGTCACACAAATCATGTCTCTTAGAAAAGGGATGATGAAATTTTGTTGGCTCAGGGGCCATATTCCTTATTGGCCAACACTCCAGGGGCTTAATTACAGTTGGTGGGGCAGGGCGAGGAAGAGACACTGTGGGCCAGATGGTGTGCACCCCCCCAGGAGTCTCATCCAGCCAATGGGCTGGCAGTTTCTATCCCATCCCTGTCCTAGAAGTTTCCAAACTTTATTTTCCTTTATGTTAATTACAAGCAGTGTAGGTAAGCAGTTCTTTTAAGGACACTGATGAATAAGGAGAGAGAAAGGAATAAGGGTTGGATTGGATCACCTTGTGGTTTGTTGGTTTGTTTTTTTGGTTTGTTTTTGGAGGGGGCAGTAAATCCTTGATCCATAAAACCACAACGCTGTTTGCTATTCTATATTTCATTTATTAAATTGTCTGCTCTTTATTGCATATTTTGTTTGCGTTATTATTATTTTTATTAATAATAAGAGTACTTTATTATTATTATTTATACCCCGCCCATCGAGCTGGGTTTCCCCAGCCACTCTGTGTGGCTTACTGCACATATAAAAACATAGTAAAACGTCAAACATTAAAAACATCAAGAAGCGCTTTTATTTGTTAATGTATTGTTATTATCGTGAGTTGCTTTCAGCTCAGTGTGGTTGTTGGAAAAACAGAATTCAAATATAAAACCGTCTCTTCCTGTTGTTGTGCCTTGAGGCATTGGCCTGAAGTTCAGCTGCAAAAAGTTTTGTAGTTCTACTCATTTTCAATAAAAAGTGCATACAACACAGACACACCAAAACAAAAAAAATATCCCAGCAACCTCGGTACATTTCTCCCCAGTGTGATGCCTCTTGTATTTCTTTCACACTCAGAATGTAAAATGGCAGACACACTTATCAGAAAATTTGATTGATTTCCTTGCTTCTCTCTACCCTTCCATTCTTTTCACAGAAGTGGTCAGCCATTTTTAAATTTTGTTTCATAAGGACATAAAAATAACCCGCTGGGTCAAGGCAGTGTTCCATCTAGTACATTTAATAAATGTACATTATTTATTTAAATCTAGAGATCACATCTGACATCCTTGGGTGCTGCAAGGACCTGAATGCCCCAAGAATGCTCATTGCTGAAGCTTGTTTTGGAACATTCATTCTTTTCTTCTTGGTTGCCTGACAATCTGAGCTGGGTCACAATGCCCTATTAATTCCCTGCAATACCCCTGAAATGAGTCATTCTGAAGGATTGTGGGAAATTAAAATGTGGGTAGACTCAGCCAGCCATTGTTGCTTGAAGTGCTGCTCAGAGCACTTGTACCTCCTGCTGCAACCAAGGACACCCCAAAACAGAAGAGTGGCCCCCTCAAACCTGGATGAAAATCATTCATTTAAACACATGCGTGCATGTGCTTACATGCTCATGCATGCACAAACCTTTTAAAACACTTGACAACTGTTCTGGGGATGGGGGTAGCTTCACAATGTCTCCAGTTTACAGCTAATCAATTTGTGCACAACAGGCTTCTGGTTTAAACCTCTTTTGCCCAAACTTGATCCAGGAAGGGACAAACCTTACCAAGTCCACTTGCAAAACACAGCGTGTTCATAATTATGAACACGCTGTGTTTTGCAAGTGGACTTGGTAAGGTTTTCCCTTCCTGGATCAAGTTTGGGTAAAAGAGGTTTAAACCAGAAGGTTTAAACCAGAAGGTTTAAACCTATGGATCTCTGTAAACCCTCACAGTAGATGCCCAAGCTCACATTTATAAATCATGGGGACATTTTTATGGCACAAAGCCATACTACACCTTGAAGAGAAGACCAATAAATAATAAATCTACCTATCTCCCCCTAAATAGGTTCATCATGCCTTCCATTTCTAAAGTTCAGGAGTGGGCGTCTATTTTTATGTTGGCACCACCCAAAGGAATGTAGGAAGCTGCCTTATGCTGAAGCAAACCATAGGTCCATCTAGCTCAGGGGTGTGTATACTGACTAGCTGCAGCTCTCCAGGGTTTTAGAAAGGTAGTCTCTCCCAGCTCTACTTGGAGAAACTGTGGGTTGAACCCGAGCCTTTCTACATGCAAACTAGATGCTGTACCACTGAGCTACAGCTCTTACCTGTGTACGTAGACTGGTGAGAGTCCTATGTTTTGCAAAAGTGCAATAAAATAAAATAATTAAAATTCCAAAGCAGGACACGGCCCCCCTCCACACAGCTCAATGAAGACTGAGCATGCTCTGTGAACCAAGGAAGCTGACTATTTGACAAGATGGTGTGGAGGCAAGAGACACACACAGAGAGAAACAGAAAAATGGGTGGCTGTGGAATGGAACCTCTTGGAATAGTGCATAGTTGACTGGCTGGAACCAAGGAGGAGCACCCAATGTTGTAACAGTGGGTTGCAGTTTCCCCTCATTGACAGAGAATTCCCAAGCACTGAAAAAGGCCCACTGTGTGTCATACACCTTCCTCCTTGCTTCCTTGGTTCTCCTTGGGTTGTCCTGGAAACAGAGGCCGTGACACCTTGGCCAGAGTGACAGGGCCATGACAAAGCCTTCTGTCATGGTACCAATTGGATTGAAATGTCCTGCCTTCCCCTCCCCCTCATTTCCATGGACACAATGTGAGGGGCAAGAGTGCTGGGGGTGGCCCAGCATAGCAGGGGGACTCCAAACACTGACCAACTGTGGAGAGTCCTGACTTTCTTCCCCCCATGGCTGCCTTGTTCCTTTGGCTTTCTCTGGGTCAGGAGGACAAGGTTCACTGACTCCTCTTAGTTGCAAAGCGAAGGTGGATTAAAGAGAGGGCAATGGCCTTTTCTTGTTACTATTGGCAGGCGGAGGCTGGGTCAGCCGTCCTCAAAGCCCCTCGCACACTCTGTTGGGTCCGCAAGTGTCATTCAGTATGAAGGTAGCTGTCCATCAAGCCCCGGGGCCTTGTGGGAGCATGTACGGTACAGCAATAGCAAATGGACAGATCAGGAGGCAAAAGTGTTTTTAAAAACCTTGCATTTCCTCTACCCACCCCATCCTTTGGATAGATGGATAATAAAAACGTTTTTAAAAGGCTCAAATTGTCAACTGCGTGGAGCTAAAAGCATGTCATCTGTCAACAGTGATGACATGGCTACTAACCAATTGGCTCACCACAGTGAATCCGACACACTCCAAAACGTAAGAGGCATGCTAATTTGGAGGCGGGGAGTAGTTGGGGAAAGATATTTACATCTCTTGCAACAATGTATTTATTCAGCAATAAGACCCCCATCTGCACTCAGAACCAGAAGACAACCCAGAACCAGAAGACAACCCAGGAGTCAGGTGCAAGGAGCATAGCTCAGTGCTACATCATCTGCTTTGCTTGCAGAAGGGTCCACTGCAGGTTCAATCCATGACATGTCCAGGGAGAGACTCCTGTCTGAAACTCTGGAGAGTTACTGCCTGACAGTGTAGACAATACTGAGCTGGTGGGACCAATGGTCTGACTCATTATAAGGCAGCTTCCTGAGTCCATCTCCCCACTTCCGCAGTCCCAGGGAAACTGGCAGTTCCTTCTGGCAGGGACAGGGTGGGAAGAAAGCTCCCTGTAGAAACATAGGAACATAGGAACCTGCTGCCTTATACTGAGTCATACCAATAGTCAGTATAACTCAACATTGTCTATACAGGCTCTCTAATATTTTGGACAAGTCTATCCCCCAGTGTGACTGGGAGCTGCCAGGGATTGAATGTGGGACCTTGTGCATGCAAAACTGATACTCTACCACTGAGCTACAGCTCAATGGTATTTTCTCCACCAAAATCCTCTGGCCCATGAATGAGTCCATGTACCTCCTAGATCTAGATTTCCTCTTCTAGCTGCTGCCTGGAAAGCAGAAACTTTTTAAAAGACTTTTTTGTAGAAAGTGATGAATCAATGCAAGTAACACAGCAGCAGCAGCAGCAGCAGCAACAACAACAACCACCTGCCTGACCAGCAGGTCTTCCCTCTCTTTCTCTCTGGGGCCGCTGTTTATAGGCACTTTGCTGCATGAGCGACAGAGGAAGGAGCCACGGTGGCTGGAGTCTGAGAGGTCCTTTGTTTCCACATTTCAGCTCCTTCCGATGGTGCTAAACTCTGCTCTCTGGCGCATAAATCTACTCTCCAACACATTTCTCTCTCCTGCCCTCTGACACCCATAGTTCCCTCCTCTCCCATCTCTAACTTGCGGGCCTAATAATAACTTGTTAGTCCGTGGGCTCTTCCGGCTCTAAGTTCTGCCAGTGAGCCAGAGGTGAGATAACTGACACATAGACCTGCTTCCTTTGCAGGCAGTCACATATAGCTACAGCATTGTGGGAGACCAGTTGGGCCCCGCTAGGTTGCATCTGACCACTAGAGATGCTCAAGGAATAGGCAAGGACAACTTCTGCATATAAATGTGTGTGTTTTTCTAGTTCTCTCAGTTTCTCATTTCCCCCATCATGAGTTCTCCACATTTCCACATCAGTTTGTGATTTTTTAAAAGTCCTCATGAAAATTCATCAGCACCTTAGTGTGAATTTCTGCTAATATGTTTCATGCAATTTTACCTCATATACACATTTTTGCAAATTGATTTTACTAATAAAATGCATTTTGGGAGGGGGGATATGCTCTTTTCACCAGTAGATGCATTTTAATGTAAACTTTACCCCAGTACATACAATTTTGTACATAACAGTTGGCTGGAGAACTGCAATGATAAATTCAGAGAAAAGGTATTTTTGAATGATGGCTGTGTTTTGGTTCACATTTTGTTTTGGCAAGTGCACATTAGGAAAGTTCACATTTATATGCTAATTGAATCAAAATTCTCCACCCTCTCTAAGCTAGACTGGTGGTGTCTATGGACCACTGAGAGATAGGGCTGCCACCTTTGTTCTGGCAAAATACAGAACAGGACAGGGTGGGGAGGATTGGGGGCGATTTTTTTTTTCCTACCTAGTGCTGAAATAGCTTCAAAGCAGTCCATTACAGGCTAACAGGATGGTCCCTCTCAAATTTCTCTCTCTCTCTCTCTCTCTCTCTCTCTCTCTCTCTCTCTCTCTCACACACACACACACACACACACACACACACACACGTAAATCTGTCTGTGCTTTGCTACTCAGAGTTTTAAACATATGGGGAGGGCAAGCCTTGTGGGGCTTCTCCCAACTCTCATCTCTCAAATATCATGCAGATAACTATGTTCAGAACTGGGGCTTCTTGGTTACAATGACACAAAAGCGCTTGTTTCTAGAGTCCCAGAACCTGGTGCTCTCTGAGGCACAAGGCCTGGCACTCCCAGGCTGCAGTTCTGCAGATGGGAACTAGAAGCAACAAGATGAAAGCCTTGCCCTGGTTTGCTCCTCCTTGGGGGTGGGATGAGGAGATTGAGCGAGCAGAAAAATGGAAAGGAAAGAAGCAAGAGGCAGTTTCTCCAGCCAAGCCAGCAATGCCTTCCCTATAGGAGTGAGGACGGGCATTTGGAGAGGATAGTGTCCTGTATTGATGCATTTTTTTCAGTGAAATATGGGATGATTTCTTATTATATAGGACATGTAGCTGCCTCCCCTGCCTTCCAGCAAGATCAACACACTGGGGAGTGGGGAGGGTGGAGGGGAGAAAGACTAACCTGGCTCCATCCATCAGTCATTGAAGGGGCAGCTGTGAGCTTGTGCTGCCCCTTCATGCCAGAAAAAAGGCCCCACTTTGCTTCATGTTATGGTTCCCCTGGAACAGTAGAGCTGAAGGAGAACACACTCTGGCCTCTGGCTTTGGCCAATGGACCCAGTGCCCATCACTACTGTGATGGACAGACCATTCAGCCACCATCTTGGAGACCATTAGGCAGCCATGGCAAGGAGGAGAAACAGCCAATCAAGAGAGAGAGAGTATGATAAAGAGAGAATCTGACAGATAGGACCTGGCTACAGAAGTAGATAGGTGTGCTTAAGGGTTTGTCAGGCAGAACAAACCTGTTTAATTTCCTCAAGTGGAGGAAAAAGCCCTAGAAAGGAGCTAAAGGTGCTTTTACAGGAGGAGAAAAATCAAATAGCCATTCTAGGAGGAGATAGCTTTAACAGAAAAAGTTATGTTGTGGAGAATTGCAAGTAAAGTTTTTGTTGAAACCTGAAGCAATCTTTCTGACAGAAAACAAGTGCTGTGCCTTTAATAGTGGAAGGCTCCAAGCTTTATTTTTCTTTGAATGTTTGTTAATAAAAATAGAGTCTTTAATTCCATTGTGTATCATCTTTAATTTAATTTAATTCATATCAAGTCAAGGAAATAAGTTGTTGCAGGAATCCCAGATGTCAAGTGCCCTTGCTGTGGGTTTCTATTATGCAGCACCGCATATAGAAAGTACATTAATTCTTGGTAGCTATAGATAGGGAATGACCAAGGTTAAACCATCCCACACTCGGTCATTGTGCCCTGCTCCCATCTTCACTGGGGGAGTATGTAACAGCTGCTTCCCTTGACGTCCATGGGGGGAACAAAAGCTCCACAGAGGAAAGACTATATGTCCCCCTCCATTGGCCAGAGAAGGAGCAGCTTCTTTTAGCACAAGGCCATAGCTCAGGGGTAAACAATTTGTTTTGCACACTGAAGGTTCATCCCTAGCATCTCTAGGTAGGCTCAGAATCTCGCCTGCCTCAGCCTCTGGTGAGTCACTGC
Source organism: Lacerta agilis (assembly GCF_009819535.1). Lineage (NCBI taxonomy): Eukaryota > Metazoa > Chordata > Lepidosauria > Squamata > Lacertidae > Lacerta > Lacerta agilis. The sequence goes on along the minus strand of NC_046331.1, from coordinate 28,879,095 downwards.
CAGTCCATGTTCTATTATGCACCGAGCAAAGGGTGTGAAAAAGCCATAGCTCAGTGGAGAAGCATTTGGTTTGCATGCAGAGATCCCAGGTTCAATCCCTGGCATTTTTGGGTGTAGGGATCTGAACTTCTCTTGCCTGAAACTCTGGAGACCTGTTGCCAGTAGACAATAACAAAGCCAGATATCCTGATTCAAGATAAGACAGCTTCCTATGCTCCTACCAGAGAGCTTGCTTATCCCTTTCCCACCAGAAAGAAGACAAGGAACCAATGGACAGTTGCCCTAGGACTACAGAGCTGAGAGGCAGGATGCTCTGTCCTAGGCTAGAGGAGCAATGTTCTCCAGGAGGCTACTGTCCCCTGCTTCCTAGGAAGAATATCAAGGCAAGGAGGAGACCCATAAATCAGCCAAAGAAGGAGCACCTGCAGGAAGCTTTCTCCTCCTCCAAAATTAATGTTTATAAGAACTTTGGAACTTGGAATTGTGGTATCAGCATCAAAGATTAAGCCGTGCATGTCTAAGACATCCTCAGTCTCAACCCCAATCATCATCATCAGCCTAGTGCTCAGAGTATGTTGCCTACATTATATCAGTAATCCTTATAATAGTTTTGTAAGGTAGACTAATACCACCACCTCCATACTACAGATGGGGGCCCAGGTTCCAAGAAAATGCTTTTAAAATATTTTTAAAATATTTTAAAAATAATATTTAAACACACATTTCATATGGATTCTATTTTTAAAAACAAAATCACAGATCAATGTTGAAACAGGACAGGGTGGATATTAGTCCCTGTTGTGGGCTGGGAAAGACCCCTGCCTCAATCCCCAGAGAGGCACTGATAGGCTGGATCTAGACACATAAAAAGCGCTTCAGGAAAATGCATTGTAAACTTCATAATGGGAATCACATTGACAAAAGACAGGACTCTACAGTGCCATCTGGTGTCTCAGTGTTATAACACATATAAAATGCTTTTTCTTTACTAATGTAGCTGAGTCCATAGTCAGTGTCAACAACATTGAGGTAGGTGGACCAATGGTGTGACTTGGGGGCAAGCAACTTCTTATGTTCCTGTTGAATAATGAATGAACACATGCACAGTTGACATGGACCTGGGAAAAAGTGGAGTGGTGCAGGGTTCTGTCCTTGGCCTGTTGTTATTATGAGATCTTGTCAGAAGCTCTGTGGGTGGGGCAGAACCTTCCCATTGTGCCTCAGGCAGCAAAAAAGGACATGCCACCCCTGTCCCTAGTCACTATTAAGGAGCATTTGTGCTTCTGGAAGATCATGGAACCCTGAACCTTTTAATTGGAAATAAGACCAAACAAACCGGGAACTTTCGCATGCAAAATTGGTATTCTGCCCCACAGCTACCGGTACAGCTCCTCTCTGTCATTCCTTACAGCACAATCCTTGGTATTCAGAAGTAACAGTTGTGCAGAAGAGGGAATTTCAGTTGTTGCAACCAGTTGTTGTGCAGGGCTGAGAGAAAAGTACTTAGACAAAAAGAACCACAGTTAATTTTTTTGTTCAAGACTCTTCATCCACAAGGGCTGAACTCAGAATTAGATTTGAATTGTTTTATTTAATTTATTTAATTGTGTGGAGTAATTGTGAGGTCTGTCTCTTTAAATGTCTTTCTGCTCTATAATTTGACTAGATATCACCTGTGGTTGATTTTGTGTATATTAGGTTCTGTGCTTTCCATGTCAGGTAGTAATGGTTACATATGGCTATGACCACTACTCCACGCTAGGAGCATCTATATTAAGGTATGGTTTTATTTCTCTTAATAATATAATATTTTTTCTGACTATATTTTTATTTTTCTGAATATTATTTTGGACATCTTGTTGATGCTGAACATTATCCTTTATATGATCCTTTATATGATTGATTAGATGTATATATTCTGTTTTGTTATTCTTTATAGTTATGAACTGAAGAAGATTACACCGAAACAGTGTACTTATCCGGAATGCTGTCTTCACTGCATATTATTTGACATTATAAAGAAACATTTTGCCCTACATTATTTGGTCCACGTGTTGCCTTTTTTCATGGGCTAAGAGAAACGGCACCTCCCAAAATTACCTTTTCTTCCACAACACACACTGGAAAGAGGTGCTTGATCAAAAAGGGTGTTTGATCAGAAGTTCCGCACCCTTTCCTGAGCTCCTGACAGGGGTGTCTTGCTGCTCTGCAGGCCCGGGTCCAGACTAATAGCCAGGAGACTGAAGAAGAAGTGTGCATGCACACGAAGAAGTGTGCATGCACACGAAAGCTCATACCAAGAACAAACTCAGTTGGTCTCTAAGGTGCTACTGGAAAGAATTTTCTATTTTGTTTCAGCCAGGAGACTGTAAGCATCTGGCCGCTGCTGCTGCATCTCCCCTGCAGCTATTTTCTTGACTCATTAGACAGGGATTGTCTACCTTCCAGGAACAGTGGGGTTGTTAATGGGTTTATCAAGCGGAGGTTAGACTAAGCAAATTACCCTTCTATCCCTGAGCCAGTTTGAGTGCAACGGATTGCCATGGTGGATGGCGGGGTAGGGGGAGAGAGAAAAGGGAGGGAGAAGAGGGTGAGACTGCTTTTGTGGCCAGCCAGAGAGAGCTGTGCCTAAAGGGAGTCTGCTTCCACTGTGTATCGACTAGCTGTCAGGCCTTTAAGAACCACACTCCTTCAAGAGTTGGGATTCAAGGAGCCTGCATCAACCCAGGCTACTGGGAATATGATGTCGCTCAGATTCCAGAACTTGGTGGGGAGACTCTTCTTCTATAATATCCCCAATGCTTTGTCTCAGTCTTGAGTGCATCATAGCTGAAGTTTTAATTCATTGCAACAATAGCTCTTCAAAATTACGTAAAGTGATTTCAAGGAGTGCTCATGTTAACAACAGCGACCCTCCCATGCCATGTGCTTATGTGTGAATTCCCCCATTGACTTGGAACTACAGCTGTGCACAAATGGCCTCTCAAGATACTCCATCTCATTTGTGAGCTGAGAGGAGGATGACACAATTTCACTGATTTTTTTTCTGGCCTATGGGCAGGGACGGGGACTGAGAATTTCATAGTTTATTGAGATTGGGGCTCTCCACTAGCAATATCAGCAGCACAGACTCTCTGTGCTGGTAGCCTCCACCAATTTGCATCCTCCACAAAAGAAAGGTCATTGCCCAGTGGTGGAGCATCTGCTTTGCATGCAGAAGGTCCCAAGTTCAATCCCCAGCATTTTCAGGTAGGGCTTGGAGAAAGTCTCGCTGTTAACCAAAGAGTTGCTGCTAGTCAGTGTGAGATGAGCTCTCCTTGGTCTTCAATGGTGGGTCATGTGGACTCCTCTCAGGGTCACAGCCTGATCTAAGATGGGTCACAACAGCAGTGCCACCATCATATAAACACTTGCACAAGGCCCTTACTAACTTGGGTCCAGGGTATGTCAAGGATCACCTAATCCGTTGTATCCCTACCTGATCACTAAGGTCTTGTAATGGGACATCCACTGTTGGTGGTCCCACATGGCTTGGATCCTGTTTTATGGGACTCCTTCCTGTTGAGATCAGTCAGGTCCACTCCCTGTTGAACTTCCAATGCCTACTTAATACTTAAAAAAATAAAATCCAGCAGGAGTTTTAATTGAAGTCTGATTTTGTAGTTGTAACCAATTTTTACTTTTTTTCTATATTGTATTTCTTGTACCCCACCTAGATATGATTCTAGTTAAGTGGCATATTGTTCAAATGAATGAATAAATATTTTTCAAATGAATGGATAAATAAAATGATAAAAAGAAATGGTTCCTCACATTCATGAGTGGGTTCTGGGTCTGAAAAGGACAGTGAGCTAGATGGACCATTGGTCTGACTCAGTATAAGGCAGCATCCTGGCATCATTCCAAGGCACCCTGTTCATGTGATTGGCACCTGTGAAAAATAGATGGTGGAGTGATCAGTGAGAATTCTGCAAAGCAGCATTCTTTTTCCCAGCATTATTTTGATCAGGAAAAAAAACGCCTTATGAGAAACTTCAGTTCATCTTTAGTTAGGATCTTCTTTGCCTGGCCTCTCTATGCTTTCCAGCTTCAGAAGTGTGCATTCTTTGCTAGGTTAGACTGGCTACCACATTTCCAAGTGGGGCTTGCAAGAAATGAATAGAGAAACTGGTGACTTTCTCATAGTCAACGAAAAACATCTATGATCTTTTCACAAATCCTATGGTTCTATGTCTGTTTTATTGTCTATGACGAATAGTGTCTGTCACAGCAATGAAATCTTCAACATGTATGTAAGGAAGCTCTGCCCCATAGGGATTGAACGCCATGGGACTTTCTTCCCAGTAAACTTGTGTAAGATTCCTCTGGAAGCCGAATAAGTTACTTGTGGATTCAACAGCAGCAACAAACATATTTTTTAAAAAATAATAATGAGCCACTTCCTCAAATCAGCAACAGCACATTAAGTTACATAACAACAAAAAAACTGCCTTATGCTGAGGTCCCACCTTTGCTATACATCTGAAGCAGTTTCATACCACTGCTTCCCTCAAATAATCCTTGGGACTGTAGTTTATTAAGGGTTCTAAGAGCTATTAGGAGACACCCTCCCCCCAAATTTCCTCCACAGAGCAACAATATCTAAAGTTCATTAGGAAGAGAGAATAGCCATTAAACCACAGGACTCACATGAGGAAGGCAAGGTGTTTCTGGCTGGGGGGAAAGTGGGGGGGGCATACACAAACACTATAAATACTCAGAGGCACTACTGCCACCTTTTCATTACTTCACACATTACTGGGCAGGACCCTAGCACTGGGTACCAGCCCCCCTTTCCCTCCCCCCCTACCCTCTGCACTATTTTACTAGCTGCTCAAGACTCACCCACCACTGCTGCTGACTCCAACCTGCATCTTGGCCCTTTAAAGCCCATGTCCATGCTCCCTCTGTCTCTCTGCCTCCAGCTCCTAGTGGTGCCTTTGCGAATGACATCATCAGGCCATACCACCGAGCTCAGAGGCAGCCACGTGGGTCAGAGAGGCAGGAGCAGATCCAAAGCAGCTACCTCAAAGAGTCCAGCCTATCACAAGGATGGCAAGTGAGCCTCAGGTGTCATGTGACCTTCATGATCTGCTGCTGCACTCTCTCACTCACTCACTCGCTGCCAGAGCGGTGCTGTGTATGGGGAGAACAAAGCCTTTAAATTGGGATGCCCCAATTTCAAGTCAGAAGCTGTAATGCCTTTACCAATTCTGGGGCAGGGAGAGATAATTGAGGGGTATGGAACCATTGTGAGAATTGTAGCTCTGTGAGGGGAATAGAGGTCTCCTCACAACTTTCAGACATCTTAACAAACTACAGTTCCCAGGATTCTTCAGGGGAAACCATTACTGTTTGGAGCAATATGATATTGCTTTAAATTTTTATTGTGCACATAGGGCTTGAGTCACGGCTTTGGTCTACCTAGCTCAGTATTGTTTACACTGACAAGCAGCAGCTCTCCGGGGTTTAGGACAGGCTCTCCCTGCCATATGCGGAGATGCTGGGAGTTGAATCTGCACATAAAACAGATGCTCTGCCATGGAGCTATGGCCCTCCCCCAGTGATGCACCTTACTCCTTTTAAAGCAACCATCATGCATAATGTCCATAGTAGCTAAAAGGGGAATTTGTGCAGGATCGTGGTGGGTGATAGCATTTTTCAGCTAAATAAGGCAACACATGGAAAACAGCTTTATTATAATTCCAAATAATAATGACAATAATATTTAGATTGTATAGTTCCCCCAACAATCTCCTGATTAGGTGGACTGGATTTTTTTATCTCTGCCTTTGCTCTATTTTCATTTTGTTTTTGGGGAGAAATGCAGGAAAAAAGACAAAGCAGTAATTTTGGAGCCAGGAATCCTCCTTAGTTCCAAGTTCATTGTCAAACTAACAAGGGAAAAGGGGAGCATAGAGCCATTTCCGAGACCCATTAGCCCTTTCAGTTTGCAATTTTTTTTAATTGTTATTTTAAAAAGCTCTTCATGAAAATTTGTCAGTGTTTTAGTGCAGTATACGTTTTTGCTAATATGCTATTTTCTTCTGTGATTTTGCCTAACATGCACAGCATTTGTGAAGCATTTCCACCTGATATAATGCATTTTGGATGGTATTTTAACTACTATATGCATTTAGATTCATGCTTTACTCTAGTATTTGCATTCCTGGACACATTATTTGGCTGGAGAACCAGATTGCATAATTCAGAGAACTTCGCTTGTGAATTGAAATCTTCAATTCAGAGAAAGAATGTTAGCTCTTTCAAAGCTCACATCTCTGTGGTGGGATGTAAGAAAGTGAAATGTTTTTGGGACATGATTTATAATGAAATTAAGAAAATGTTGAAATATACATTTATTAAAAAGCCGGAAGCTTTCCTATTGGGAATTACAGGTTTGTTGTTGTTGTTCAGTCGTTCAGTCGTGTCCAACTCTTCGTGATCCCATGGACCAGAGCACGCCAGGTACGCCTATCTTTCACTGCCTCCTGCAGTTTGGCCAAACTCATGCTACTCGCTTCGAGAACACCATCCAACCATCTCATCCTCTGTCGTCCCCTTCTCCTTGTGCCCTCCATCTTTCCCAACATCAGGGTCTTTTCTAGGGAGTCTTCTCTTCTCATGAGGTGGCCAAAGTACTGGAGCCTCAGCTTCAGGATCTGTCCTTCTAGTGAGCACTCAGGGCCGATTTCTTTAAGGATGGATAAGTTTGATCTTTTTGCAGTCCATGGGACTCTCAAGAGTCTCCTCCAGCACCATAATTCAAAAGCATCAATTCTTCGGCGATCAGCCTTCTTTATGGTTCAGCTCTCACTTCCATACATTACTCTGGGAAAACCAGGTACAGACATTAAAAAACAAGATGTTAAATTTATCCAATACGCTGTAACTGTGGCAAGAATTTTAATAGCACAAAAATGGAAACAAGAGGAATCACTGACAAAGGAGGAGTGGATAATGAAGTTAATGGAGTATGCAGAATTGGACAAGATAACGGGAAGAATCCGAGAACAACGGGATCAGAAGTTCATTAAAGACTGGACTAAATTTGCAGATTATCTGAAAGACAATTGCAGTCAACTGAATACGCTGGTAGGATTGCAAGAAGCTTTGTAAGTTAAGTCATAAGAATCATTGTAGATGTGGAATTTTAGTGATAAATTCAGATGTTATAATTTTAAGCAGTGGTTAAGTAGTGAAAATATAGAAATTAGTAATGAATGTAAGAAAATCATAAGGAAGGTTTGAAGGAAGTCACGGTTTTAAAAAGCCAAAATGTACAAGATGAGAAGAGAAAATGTAATGGAAATTATTATTGTAAAATGAATAAAAATGACTTGGCAACAAAAGCTCACATCTCACTACCCTGAAGTCATTAGATGAAGAGAGGAACACTACCTTCTCCCTCCCTTTTAAAATTTGTTTCAGCAGCTCCCATATGCTTTAAGGGGCGAGGTAAAACTGCCCTCACTTTAAAGAATGCTTTAAGTAGAGAGGTCCCAGGAAGTACAGAGAATCACTGAGGTTAGGTGCTGGGACATAGCGTCGGAAAAGCTGCAAGGGCCTCGGGCTGATCTGACCTTATCAACAGTGGAAGCAAACAGGAAGCCCCAATGCATTCCTGACATATTCTTGCGCAGCACTAAGTGAAAAAGCAAAGCTTGAACAACAGGGGAATGCATTGTGCTTCTCTTCACTTAACCCTCCTCTGGTCTGTGTGCAATATGCTGCATCAGGAACCAAATGTAGCCTGGCCAGTGGGAAGAATTTGATGGGCTGGCAATGGCTGGTATAGACAGACAGACTCTTTTTACATACTCTCATACCAGTGGTGATAGTCACCTTTCCCAGTGTGCACTGCATTGCCAGCTGCTGCTGGTACCTTTAAGACACCCATTCACTTGTTCTGTTATTTCATAATGCTTTCATTTTCATTCACTCATCGTGTGTGCATGAAAAAAGGCCATTCATGAAGTTGCTCTGGTAAGCCATATGGGGATAGGAATCTTTAACTCAGTTCATCTTGAAGCAATGAAATCACGGTCAGCATCAGGAGTCGACTTTCTTGGGCACCTATTGATGCCCATGTCCTACCAGAGGGGGCCCACAGATAATCCTTTGGAACTCCTTAGATGTGCTGCTCCTTTCTCATGCTTCTGCTGCCTGTTCCCCCATCTTCTCAAAGTGAGCAGGCTATGGCAAGAAGGAGAAATAGCAAGAGCTTCAATTTGCCTCTCTTCCTCTCCCTCATCAGATGTTACTGTCCTTCCAAGGGATTCTTTTGGATTCAGGCAGGCAATGAAAGAAATATCAATTGTGCACTTTAACAGGTTTTATTTGTTGTTAGAGGAAAGCATGAATCACAAACCATGGGGAAGTTCTTATAGCCCTTTCAGTTGCTAAGGACAACTAATGGAAAACTGACTTTTCCTGATAAAAAGAGTCATATCTTCTTAAGGCATCTTCTTTTCAAGGTCCACGATGGGATCTTCAAGTGACATGCCAATTGCCAAGGGAGATAGCTCACCTCTCTCATGCTAGCTTAACATTTCTGGTGGCAGTCTATTGACATATCTTGGTTGCATTGAAGTTGCTTGATTGAATCTTGATGCAGCTGGTAGGGTGAGGCCACTGCTTCAGGCTGCAGAAATCCCCAAGGTGCACCACCAACTCTATCGTTTTGGTTGAGATTTCACCTCAAATTGGCACTGATGCTGGTGCTGCTTCTCCACTGTTGCCGGAGGCAACAGAGCAGATGGGGCGCATGGTGCAAGTGGCAGCAGCAGAGTGGGAGGTGTAGGTGGCAATGACAGCAGCAGGTATGATGAAGCTGCTGCTGGTTGACAGCAGTAGCAGTGGAGCAGCTGGGCAGGGGGGGCACTTCCCATTTTGCCTCAAGTGGCAGAATGGGCTGCACCGCCCCTGCATCTGGCTGGCTGTGTCCTATTCTGTGGTGCCAATTGTGCAAGCAGGTGTGTTTCTTGCCTTTGCATCTTCTGTTGCAACAACAAGCTTTTAGATATCACTGTCTCCAGGATATTTATCAGTGACACAAAGGACTTGGAGTAAACTGCATAATGTGATAGCCATCATGTTGTTGTCCTTACTATCCTCGCTGATTTCTCTCAATTGCTGAGACATTTCTGGGATGGCATTCAGGTTAGTTTGCATATCTGCATCCTGTTTCAGCTTAATTGAATGCACTGTCCTCAAGAGAAACAACTATGAATTCAAAGTGGAATGTTGAGGTAAAGGGCAGAGCGCACCCCAAACCTGTTTGGCATGTTGCAATCTTCCCTTATCCCATAGTTCAAATCAGCAGCTGGGCACAGTTCAACAATAGCCTGCCACAAATCTTCCTCGGCTATGAAATTCTCTATTCTGAACTTTCACAGTTGGAAATTCTGAAAATTCAGCTTGGGGAATTACTGCATTTGCAAACATTCAACCACTGTTCTCTGTCCCTCTGCAACTCCCAATTCTCTGCAATGCAAACAATCTCCTTCTGGGGTTGGCTCTGGCTCCTCCTGTCATTGGCTCTGGCTCTGCATAGTCTTGGCCTCCCTGCTTTCTGCCCTACAAGTACAATTAGGCACCAGGCACCACTGGAGAGGGCAGTAAGAAGATGTCTAATAAGTAGGAATGGACAAATCGGTCAATTTCAGTTTCTCAGTGTTTCTACTTTTTCTAATTTTAGGTTCAGTACTCCACATTCCCACATCAGTTAGTGAATTGGTTGGTGTTTGTTTGTTTGTTTGTTTTAAAAAGTCCTTGCGAAAAGTCACCAGCATTTTTGTGTGAATTCCTTCTAACATATATTTGCATGCTGTATCCCCTAATATACACATTTTTTCACAAGTAATTTTCCATAACACAACACATTTTTGGCATGTTATTTTCATTAATATGTGTTTTTTTATTCATGCCTTACCCTCCTGTGAGCATTTTTTATATGTATTACTTGGCTGGAGAACTGTATTACAAAATTCACAGAAGTGCAAATTTCAAAAGATAGCTGCGTTCTGGTTCATGTACTGTTTCAGAACCGTCAAATTAGTCATGTTTGCCTAATTGTCTTTCAATGCAAACTGAATCTAATTTCTTCCCCATCCCTACCAATGTGCTGCACAGTTCAACACCCATGTACTGTAATACAATGCTGATTTTTGTTTTCAGCGCTAGCAAGATTAGATCTAATATCATCTTCAGGAAAAGCAGTAAATTTTGAGGCAATCACATTCCTTTCCAACTGGGGAGTGTTGGCTGAGATCCGAAGGCCTCTGAGCCAGCTATGCAGGTGAGCAGTGGCTCTAGCCTCCCTTTCAAGGAACTGATGCCTCCCTCTTAATTCCCTGCACAGTGCCTGGTGGGAGAAAAGGGAACAGAGCATGTTCTTTATTTAGCTGGAGCTTCCTGTTTCCGATTCACATTTTTCCAAAGAACGGGCAGCTTAAGCGGGATTTTTCTTCTTCGGTGTGTGTTTTGTTTTGTTTTGTTATAGTTGTTCTGGGAAAAACCAGGCAGGATCTGCATTGTCAGAGCTTTGATGTCTTTCCTCTAGGCCGTTTCCTGTTCACTTGAGCACAGGTTAAAAATATGCATCTGCTGACATCATCACTGCCAACCTCCTCCTGCCTGATTTGAGCCACGCAAGTCCCCGAGCTGTTGCATTTCTGGATATGATTACGGGGAAAGTCTCAGTAGCCATTCCTGTGAACAGCTGAGTCTTCAGCTGCAAGAAATGTTGAGAAGCAGGCAAGTTGTTCAAGAGCAGAGGTCGGAAACCTCTGGCCCATGAAGGCTGTTTTACCGGCCCACGAGCTACCCGCCAACTGAGCTGCCCACTCGGCATGCCTCCCCACACGCTGCGCAGGGAATTGCCAAGCGGCACCGGAAATTGCATCTGTGCACATGCAGATACTGGAAATTGTATCTGCGCATGTCCAGATGCCGAAAATTGCTTCTGGGCAGGCGCAATTTTCAGTGTCATGGACATGCACAGAAGCGATTTCTGGCACCACAGACATGCGCAGATGCGATTTCCGGCATTGCGCTGTGCATGTCCAGCCCACGGACACTCTCCGTGGGCTTGTCCGGCCCATGGCAGGATAATGTTGCCGATGCCTGTTCAAGAGGAATAGGAGAGAATGGACCATCATCTTATTATTGCAGGCCATTTCTTTTACACCACCCAGCACCATTTCTATCATTACTGCCCTCCCCAGACCATTAGGGACTGATGAATCTGTCAATGTCAATTCCTTATACCCTACCAAAACTCAGCTCATCAGATTTCCACAGCAGTCAATGATTATTATTTTTCAGTCCTCATGAAAATTCACCAACATTTTTACTGTGCATTTTAAAACATTTTAATAGACATTTTTGACAAATCCACATATTTTTGCAAGCAGCTATTATCTAATACAATGCCTTCCTAATAGCATTTTCAGTAATAAATGCATTTCTGTGCACACTTTTCCATAGCCTTGGTTGGAGAACTGAATCACATAATTTGAATAAGAGTGAATTTCAAAGGATGACTGTGTTTTGGTAAGCCTTTTTTTTTTTTGAAAGTGTGAATCAGATAGTTCTACATCAAAATGTGAATCAGACCTAATTCACACACACCCTGCCCATCACCACTGTCCTCAGACCACGGTCCTGCTACAAACAACACAGAAGTAGGCAATTCTATGCATGCTTACCTGGGAGCAGGGATGTAGTTTGCCATATATTTTCATCCTGGGTGCTATCCAATGGACCATTTATATTTCCCAGTCTACAAAGCTATATCTTTACTGTTCTTCTGAGTTACAATAGCAGAAACTAATGTTTTTGCTTATGCCTAGCCTAACAGAAGTTTAACAGTCTCTTACGTAGGAACCTATTTTTCCACATTTTCTGTGTATAAGACTAGGGTTATTTCTTTAAAAATTAGCTTTAAAATTTGTCCTCATCTTATATATGGGTAGTGCGGGGTGGGGGGTGGGGACTGGGTTGGGCAATTTGTTGCAGCCGTGAGCAGGAAATTTTCTGCGGCGACAGGGCGGGTGATTGGTGGCTGTGTGAAGGGTTGCTTGTGACTGGCTGTCTCTGTGTCAATAGCACAGTTGATTGGTGTCTGTAGTTCTTTGGCGACATGCACGATTGTCAGCGGTGGGCAAGTGATTTTTGGCAATCCCCCTAAAAAAACACCTTAACAACTGTGGGCAATCCTCTGCAAAAAAGCTCAACAACTCTGTGCCACCTCACCCTATTTTCTTAAACCGGGGTCCCCCAAAATAGGGGGTATCTTATACATGGGGGCGTCCTATAGACAGAAAACTGTGGTACCTTCCATACTGCTGATGTTATCTCCATATATTTCTTGATTGTTTATTTTCACAAATCAATCAAGTTGTCATCTGCCCACAGGGTTATTGCCTGTGACATGAATGATTGAAGTGCACAAATAACATGTTTAGGTCCCCGTCCCCCTGCAATCATTGTCACCATCACTATTATCACTATGAAATTATGAGGCTTCCTGAACTGAACAGGATTATTTTTTAAGTGTTTTGCGATGGTGAAACTGAACGCAACGACCAACCTCATAAGGTTGTGGTGTCCCTGAAAAGGGGACACGTGGGAAGTTTACTCCGATTCCAACTTGATTATTATCAGCAGCAGTGCCCCGTTGAACTGTTCTGTTGTGTTTTCATGATTTCCCTAAAAACATTGTTCAGTGTTTGGGTTGCAACCCATGCACTCTGTTCTTCTGACCTGACTCTTAAGAGCATAAAAACATAAGAAACATAAGGTGAGCTGGATAAGGCCAATGATCTACCTAGTCCAGCATTCTGTTCACACAGTGGATGTCCAGATGTCCGTGGGATGAACGGCAAGCAGGAGCTGGACTCAAGAGTACTCTCCCCTTCTGCATTTCCCGGCAACTGGAATTTAGAAGCATTACTGACTCCATTTGTGGAGGCAGAGCAATCGTCACTGATAGTCTTGTCCTCAGCCTTATCTTTATTGCTCAGTCCTCTTCTAAAGCCATGTTTTGGTCCACATCCTCTTAGCATGTGAACAAGATCTCCACATATCTGACTGTGAGTGAGTGAAACATTCACTAGTCCTCAAGCATCCAGCAGCCACCACACACCTTTCACAACTCTGTGAGTTATTATGGCCCACAGGTTGCGCTTCATGGTTGAATGTGCATTTATCAAAGGACATAGCCTTTGTTAAAAACTGGTTATTGCTGCAAAGCATACCTTAATTTGGACTTTGTTAAATAATGGAATATATAATTATCCATAATAGGGGCTCCCAATCTGTGGTCTGTGGACCATCAGCGGTCCACATGTTTCATCCAGGTGATCTGTGGTGTGTCTGCATTTAACATTCATATTGAGTTAAAAAAATAGAATTCAAATTGTAATACAATACAATACAATACAATACAATACAATACAATACAATACAATACAATACAATACAATACAATGCATGGAATAAAAGAAGCAATGACAATACAATTAAATTAATGCAGCACCTAGCACAGTACTGTACCTTACAATGGCTACCACAGGCCAAAAAAAATCATTGAGTGGTCTGCAAAGACCCTCAGTAATTTTCAGTTGGTGGTGGTGGGAGTTTGGGAATCACTGAGCTATAAGGTAACTATCCCTCAAAATCTTAAAAATAAAAATAAAAAAAATTCTTGAGAAGCAAACATGTGGTGTGGGCCAGGAGAATAAAATACAATTTAACCTGTAATCATATGTAGGCTTACCTGGGAGTAAGCACAACTGAAAACAACGGGGATTACTTTTGAGTAGACATGTACAGGATTGTACTGTTAGCTATTCTGGCAGCATAATAATGCCTGTGACTACAAACCAGAATGATAAGAAAAATAATCTGTTGGTAGTGGATCTGCTGCCATGAATGAAATGCTGCTTGCCTTTACCTCTGTTCTTTTTGTAAACCAGCAAATATTTCAAAACAATACAACTCTCCAAAATTGAAGTACTGCTGTCCCTGGAAACTGCCACCATTCAGGGAATGGTGAGTAGGAAACAATATATGTAGGCCAAGTTAAAAATCAATTAGTCTAAAATGAGTAACAAGAAAAACCAGGAGCGTGCAAGTTTTAATGTAGTTCTGTTCTGCAGTTTTGGTTGACAGCAGAAGAGGGAACACTTGTAGTAGAAGATAGATCAAGATATATAGCATTTCTGGGTGATCTGCAGAATAGAAGCACCAGGGGATTATGGGAAAGTAAAATTGCAAGTTAAATAATAATAATAACCAAGGATTTTTTTCCCCAGCCAGAACTTTCCAGAACTCAGTTCTGGCACTTCTTAGGTGTATGCCATTGCCAATCTAAGAGAACAAGGGAGGTGTTCATGGAAAGTTCCAGAACCTCTTTTTTTAAAGAAAAATAGCACTGATAATAACATATCTCATTCTTAACCTGTAAAACATCCATATTTGCTTGTGCTAAAAGTTCCTTTTTATTTTTAGATATTGTCTCTAACAGTGAACAATTTAATAGCTGAACCAGCCTAACCTAAGGATGTGTGAGAAAGGGAAGACGTCTTGTTGAAGGCAAAGGGAGGGAAAGGAAAGCTGAATATAGAACAGGAATGCAGATAACCATTTTTTTAAAAAAAAATAAAAAAAATAAAAAAACAATAATTGCTCAGTGATGCAGATTTGAAATAAGGAAATCTAAAATATAAAGAAACATTCAAACACATTGTGATGTATAGCATTTCCTGTTTTTGTTAACCCCCCACAATTAGCTGTTAGATTAAGTTGGCAGTCCTTGAATTTCAGATTACTGAGGGATGCCAAGGTAGCATCATCATCCAAACAATTGTTATGAATGTACTGGGGTTAGACTCCCCTAAACCCAATAAATTAATGAATGTCATAATCTAGATAGTATTTGGGATACTGATGCAGAATAGAATGTCCTGACTCTCATCCGAGGAATTTTGGAGGGTACGTCACTGAGTTGTCGCCATGGTATATTAAAGCTGTTCTACTGTGGTGGCTATTTTATGTTGGGCAAATGGAGATGCATCTATATTCTTGTATGAAGTTTGCATAACAATAAACAGCCACGACTCCATTTTGGGGTGGGGGTGGGGGGAAGGTAGGGTATAGAAGCTTTAAAATTAATGCTTATTTTGCATATTTAAGGATATTTTCCAGAAAAAAACACCTGCAATCTCCATGTTCATGTTGCTATCTTCACACACTGCTTGGATAGGGTACATGAATAGGTGTCAGCAGCAAGGATAACTCAATTGGTAGAGCATGTGACTCTTAATTTCAGGGTTGTGAGTTCAAGCCCCACGGGCAAAAAGATAGCTGCATTGCTGGGGGTTAGACTAGATAACCCTCGTGGTCCCCTCCAACTCCACAATTCTATTACTCTAAGGAGGGGAGGAACATGGGATCAACAGTAGGAACCTTCGCTTGAGTATGTAGGGTTGCCATGTGTCCTCCTTTTCCAGGGGTAAAATTTCTGCCCAGGTAGATTTTTCAAATTTGCCAAAATGTCTCTGGCTATACTTTCTGGATGAGACATAGACATAACTGGTGGTTGAAGACTTGCTTTTCCTCTTCTCTTCTTCCTCGGCAATATATCGCAGCTTAGAAGCCTACATATAGTAGAGGTATTTAAAATGAGAGTCGTCATAGTGTCCTCTTTTGTGCTCTTCAAAATATGGCAACCCTATGGGTATGGGCCTTGGCAGCTGTTGTCTTACAATGCCAACCTCTGATGCCAGCTTTGAGAGGAGAGACTGTGAGCAGTTGCTGGGAATGCGCTTATTCACAGTGTGTGGAGGCAGGGTGACTGTGCAGTGTGGTGTCCTGGAATTCCCACTGTTGCATCATGCTGATAGGTGCTTTCCCTACAGGGGAAAGTAGTCAGTGTGCAATGTTGGGATTGGTGAGTAGGGGTAGAATTTCTAAGGATGGGCTGACAGAGGGGTTGTCTATGTTAGCTTTTGCACCTAATTTATGTGCAGTTGACCACGCTGCTGGATGAGCATGGGACCACTATGACATTGGCCAGCTTTGATGCCAGTGCAGTGGCCACATAGCACTGCAATGCAATAGAGCAGGCACAGGCAAACCTGGCCCTCCAGATGTTTTGGGACTACAACTCCCATCATCCCTAGCTAACAGGACCAGTGGTCAGGGATGATGGGAACTGTAGTCTCAAAACATCTGGAGGGCAGACTTTGCCTCTGCCTGCCATAGAATTTCCATACAGTAAAAAAAAAGGTGAAGGACTCCTGGAAGGTAAAGCCCAGTTAAAGGCAACTATGGGGTTGTAACGCTCATCTCTGCTTTCAGGCTGAGGAAGCCGGCGTTTGTCCACAGACAGCTTTCATGTGGCCAGCATGACTAAACCACTCCTGGTGCACAGAGGACAGTGATGGAAACCAGAGTGCACGGAAATGCCATTTACCTTCCTGCTGCAGCTAGTATGCTTTCGAGCTGCTAGGTTGGCAGGAGCTGGGGCAAAGCGACAGGAGCTCACCCCATCACGCAGATTCAAACTGTCAACCTTACGACTGGCAAGCCCAAGAAACTCGTCGGTTTAGAACACAGCGCTACCCGCGTCCCATATGCAATGCCATAGAATTGCCATACCCAACAAGTGCCAAACAATGGGCCCCTTCCTTGCTTGCCTCTTGGTGTGTGTGTGTGCGCACACGCACGTGCACGTGCATAAGTTTGAATGAGTACCTGACTAGATATATTGGGATTTAAGCTGAACTGAATTTCTTCCTCAAGGCTTCTCAAGCCACAATAAATACTATACTGTATAACAAGTGGCAGGGAAGGCACTCCCTCTTGTGGCCTAAGAGGGAAATGGGATTTGAGAGCCCAGTCATTCATGGGGTTTGGGGCAGCAACTACCTGACAGGAGCTCCTACTGAGGTTTTTTGTTTTTTTTTTAAGGAAAGAAAATACCAATTTAAAATAGCATTGAATTGTAATTATTATATAGAATTGTTGCAGTATCTTATCAGCCAACATTGCGCCATGTACTTGATTGTATTTGGTGTCTTTGATTGGTATTTACCAAGAGTTAATTGGAATATGGGAATATGGAAACGGAATGATATTGGGTAACTAATATGTATGACCAAGTTTTTGATTATTGAGTGTTACCGGTCCCTGTTTATATAAGATGTACAGATTAACTACTGTAAATTGTTCCCCTTGGTTACAAATTTTGATAGAAAGTACGTATAATTTTCATGTATGCATACATTTAATAATTAAAAAGTTTGTGTGTGTGTGTGTGTGTGTGTGTGTGTGTGTAAATGCAACTGTAGAGAATATCCCACTCCCATTCAGATTGACACTGGGAGAGATGACTCACCCTTTCCTTCTGCTGTCCCCCCCCCTTTGATCAGAATAGCTCTACTCCATCTCCATCTCCTTTTTGTTTTTGTTTTGACTATGGCAGACCAACACGGCTACCCACCTGTAACTCCATCTCCTTTATTTACCCCACAGAGCGAAAAAGAAGAAGAAGAAGTATTATATGGGCAAGGGAGAAAGCAGCCTAGAGGTTTCTTCAGGGTAGAAGTAACAGCATCACAAACCAAGGACCCAGAAAAGTCGGTGAGTCCTCTTTGCTTTGGCAAGTGAACAATAACAAGGCTTTCACTGTTGGGACAGATAAAAATGAAGAAGGTTAGAGAATGGGGAAAGCAATCAAGCAGATGCTAGATACCTTTTTATTTTCCTTAATGATGTTCCGTGCCCACAGTTGAAATAGTAACTCTTATTTGCAAGGTTTCTCCCCCCCCACCCTTTTCTTTTCATTTTTGATCAAAAGCTAAGGTTTTGCTTGAAAGATCTTTCATTAAAGGTCAACGGTTGCGCAACTCGAACGTATTTCAATAGATCTTACAATGCACTCCGAGGAAACTATGCACAGGACTGCTGTCATGCTGGTACTAATAAATTGGGCATTATGGTATGTACCGCTGTCATTTGGCTTGTGTCCTCGTGTCCTTATGTGTAGATATAAATATATTGATGACATTTAGAGATTAGAGACAGCAGCAGCTGAACACAAAATGCCTCTTGCATGTAAACATGCTGAGGCTCCAGAAGATAAGAAAGTTAATTAAAGGAAATATATGGCTCATAGGAAAGAACCAAGTTCTGTCTAACTTGCTCTTTGTTCTCAGCAGGATGGGGCATCTCTACCAAAGTGAGGATGAAGAAGAAAAAGAAGGGGATGAGTAGGAAGTCAGCATCCCCGAGAGTCTTAGTCTAGCACCTAAGGCAGTGGTTCTCAAAGGGTGTGGTGCCCCACACTGGTGTCGTAGGAGAGGATGGGAAGTGTGGCAGAGGTCCCATTATCCCATTATAACATGTTCTATGTTCTACGTTCTAAATCAAGCGCTGGTAGGAGTTGTTTCTTTTTGCATTCCAATTATATATGTGTGTGTGCTAGACGAATGCCTCGCTAGACGAAAAACTCGCTAGACGAACGGCATTTGCTAGTGGAAGGCTGCCCCGCAAGACGAAAGAAAAAAAATTCGGCGCGAAAACCTCCGCGCTGCATTGCCGCTTCGCTAGACGAAAAATTCGCTCTACGAAGACATTCGTAGAATGAATTATTTTCGTCTAGCGGGGCACCACTGTGTGTGTGTGTGTGTGTGTGTGTATATGTATGTGTATATATATATATGTATGTGTATATATATATATATATATATATATATATATACACACACACACACACACACACATTCAGCTTGGCACAAGCAAATTTTTATTCTTGAAAGTGTGGCCCTGAGAAAAAAGTTTGAGAAACTCCGACCTAAGGGAAGGTGTAATGAATTGGACCTAAGTTAAGGGATTTTCAGAAAACCATGGTGTTTTATGAGTTAATGGGCACCCCAGATTGAGTGGCAGATATCCCATGGGAGGCGGGACATTCCACTCTTTAAAAGGAGGGAGCAGCCGTTAGAGAGGGAGAGTGGTGACTGGAAGAAGGAGGGCGTGGGGCCAGGATAGTGGTGGGTAGGTTAGGGTAGGTTAGGATAGGTTGAAGGTCTGTATATGATGCTGAAAGAAAGAGTTTACACTGTTTTGAAACTAAGCTTATAAACGATTGCATTACTGAAACCGTTATGTTCTGAAAGGAATAAAGACTTCTTATTGTTGAGCTAAGAAAATATCGTCAGTTATTTGGTCCAGCGAGTTATGTATGCTCATGAGGAGGTGAACTCAGGGAAAAGACAAAACTGACCTACAGGGTGATAGTTTGTGTCTTGGAGTTCACTCAGGAGGGGCTAGCGGGAGGAAACTTTGGTATTGCCACAGAGTTGCTAAGAGGGCTTAGCTAACTGATATAGTGAGGGATCTAATGAAAGAGAGACCCTGAACTGTAGGCAAAGAAGAGTTTAACCCCTGAAGCCCAGAGCGGAGGATATAACCAGCCACGGCCGCTGGACAGGAAAACTCCCGTTACTAAGAGATTCCCAGATTATTAATAAAAGGGGATTGACATCACAGACGGACCTCAGAGGGACAGGTGGGGTGGATTGAAATTTGACCCAGAACACCTGATTAGAAATTCACTTAGTAACAAGGGGAGAGTGTGAAGTGGAGGTTCGTTGCAGAAGGTCAGCACAGGTTAAAGGACAGTATAGTAAATTTGGAGGTTCCTCTCACTATCTACCGGTACTTTCTCCCTATGCAGACCTACCAGCCTCTAGACAAGTTGAGTTGTACCCCAGCACGTCAAACACATATCTCAACACAGCTGCCTGCATTTTTTGGACTTTCCTTCAGCTATGGGATCTATCATGATGAGGTCCTGGACTTCAGAATTTACCACAATGCCCCCAACTACCACTCAGAAGGGAGAATACTGCTGATCTGCAGCATACAACGAACCTATGAAACACCTTTAAACCTCTTCTGGTCAGTTGTGTATCTATTTGATTATGTCCTTCCCGCTGGAAGCTTCTTCAAGTTCTTCAAGATGAGCAAAATTCACACAACATTTTTTGTTGCTATTCTGCACTTTCCAGTGAAACTATCCCATCACTTCTCTAGCCACAAGTAGTCCAGTAAGAAAGGGATGGGAAATTGCACTGCAAAGTGCGGGATAACAACCCCTAGCTGGCACAAACATATCAGGATCAATGTTCAGTATACACGCAACATTGTAAGACCTCTGCACAAGTTTTGTGTGAACCTATCATCATGCATCCTCAGTAAAACACTGATTTGGAAGCTTCCTGAGCCTTGGGATACATGTGTGGCAGGAACCACTGGGACTGAAGGGTGTTAGGAAGACTTCCCGTTGGGCGCCATCCTCGCCGGTCGGGAGAAACCTCGCGTCCGAGGTTTCTCTGTCGCTGCGGGGGAGGGGGGAGTCGAGACTGTGCCTCGACCCCCCAGAAACTCCAGGAGGGGTGTCCTGGTGTCATGGGATCCAGCGGGCCCCCCAGGGCACCTCCCTTGCTCTCCGGTGAGCCCTAGTAAGGGCAGCTGCGACGGACGAGGTTGAAGGCGTGGGGGCTGTGGATTCACCGCTAGCCTTGCAGCGGGAAGTAGCGGCAGCCGGCGGGGGAGAGCGTCCAATTCTTTTGTGATTTGGCTAATTGGATTTTGTAACTACCGATTTTGATAAAAGAATAAAAAAAGAAGAAAATTGATTTAAATTTGGAAGTTTCGGGAACTCTAAAAATGGAAGTCGGTTCCCTGAACGTTGAAGGAGGAGGAAGCAGTGTAACTTTGAATTCCGAAGCAATTTATTGACTTTGTAACTAGGAAATTTCTGAAGCTTTTAAGATATTATTGCCCTCTCTTCGATGTGGTGCCTTCCATAGTTGCAGTTACAGATGGGTAGCCGTGTTGGTCTGCCATAGTCAAAACAAAATCGAAAATTCTTTCTAGTAGCACCTTAGAGACCAACTGAGTTTGTTCCTGGTATGAGCTTTCGTGTGCATGCACACTTCTTCAGATACACTGAAACAGAAGTCACCAGATCCTTAAATATAGTGAGGGAGTGGGGAGGGGTATTGCTCAGAAGGGTGGTGGGAATGGGTGATCAGCTGATAGGTGTGGAAAACCTGTTGACGACTCTTAACGGCTGTAATTAGTCTTGCAGGGAAAGGCAAGTGGTGAGATGGCTAAAGATAGCTTTGTTATGTATAATGAGATAAGAATCCAATGTCTTTGTTCAGACCAGGTTTCTCCGTGGTTTTAAGTTTGGTGATTAGTTGTAATTCAGCCACTTCTCTTTCCAGTCTATTTCTGAAATTTCTTTGTATTAAGACAGCTACTTTGAGATCTTTTATAGAATGTCCTGGGAGATTGAAGTGTTCTCCTACTGGCTTCTCTGTCTTGTGATTCCTGATATCAGATTTATGTCCATTTATCCTTTGGCGTAGGGTTTGGCCTGTTTGTCCAATATAGAGAGCTGAAGGGCACTGTTGGCATTTGATTGCATACACAATGTTGGAAGATGAGCAAGACTAATTACAGCCGTTAAGAGTCGTCAACAGGTTTTCCACACCTATCAGCTGATCACCCATTCCCACCACCCTTCTGAGCAATACCCCTCCCCACTCCCTCACTATATTTAAGGATCTGGTGACTTCTGTTTCAGTGTATCTGAAGAAGTGTGCATGCACACGAAAGCTCATACCAGGAACAAACTCAGTTGGTCTCTAAGGTGCTACTAGAAAGAATTTTCGATTTTGTTTTGACTATGGCAGACCACATCTTCTGTGGGCCTCCTGGATGTAATCAGTTTTGTTCATGATGACGACAGCTCCACCATTGTCCGCCTCTTTAATTATAATGTCTGGGTTGTTCCTGAGATTATCTATGGCTCTCCTTTCAGCATGGTTTAGATTTTGTTGTAAGTGGTGGTGTTTTCTGGTCACATCCGTTTGGATTCTGCGGCAGAAGCAATTGATGTACAGATCTAGTGTGGTATTGCGTCCATCAGGAGGGGTCCATATGGAGTCCCTCTTTGTGTAACATTTTTTCGGTGGTAGTTGGTGGTCAATGTTCTGTTCATTAATGTGTTTGGAGGGTGGTAGTTGTTCCCCAGTAGGTTGAGAGATGTTGTGTTGTGAAGATGTTGTTTGTTCTTTGTCTTGTTCTTGTCTTTGTTGGAAGTACTCCTTCAGGCGTAAACAGCGGGAAAATGCTTCCAAGTTCCCGCAGAACTGAATCATGTATGGGGATTTGGCAGGGCAGAATGATAGTCCACGTGAAAGGACCGATTCCTCAGCTGGGCTGAGTGTTTGCTGTGAGAGATTGACAATATTGTTGATCTTGTTGTTTTGATTAGTAGCCTGTAGGTTGGAAAGGTTAGAGAGTTTTTTGTTTTTCTGTTTTTTTCAGTAACTCCAGTTGAGAGTGGTAAATGGTTTGTTTTTCCTTGTGGAACTCTTGCCAAGCTGGGCGATTCCTAATAGAGTTGTCCAGTACAGAGGGCTCATCCGTACTTTTGCTTGACCTGTACTGTATTTCAATCATATTGTGTACCAATTAATTCCCTTGGGTCCAATAGACTTTCTCGTTGTTTTGCAGTTGTGCATTTTGAAAACCTTATCTTACAGGCTGAATCAGATGAGCAGAAAATCCAAAGATATTTTGCCTAAATGAGCTTCTACAGCAGGTAAGATTGTTGTTGCTGTTGTTGTTGCAAGGCACAGTCCTGGAACAGGAAGAAAAGACCTTGGCCATGGGGGAATTAATCAGTACAAAATACGATCAGAATACGGGTTGAGCAAAAGCGTAGATGTTTCTATGTGGGGAACGGCTTGGCTTTGAACTCCTTTGCACAATTGGATGCAAAGAAAAATGAAACCAGCAGAGGGCAGCTAAGTCCAGCAGAAAAGGCAAGCAGCCACTGTGTGTGCAAAACCAGTGGATCCCACTCCTAATGCAATTTGACTGACCCTTCCAGTTCCACACTTACCATTCGAATGATGATTAATGCCCATGCAGGTAGTAGTTAGAATGTCAGAGAGGGACTTCAGCTGTGGCTGCATGGTTAGGGAGCCTATCCATGAAGTTTGTGCTATGGGTCCTAGCCCTGGGAAGCACCCCTCCCATTCTTTGAGAGGAAAGGTGCAGCTCAGTGGTGGAACACATGCTTTGCATACAGAATGTCCTAGATTCAATCCCTTGCTCAAGCCCTTCACCAGACTGCTCACTCGCCTACATGGAGTTCCATGGCACCTATGGTAACTAGGCAAGTGCTTAAATGCAAGGCTGCAAATGACCCTCCTTCTTTAAAGGTCAGGCTGAAGGTGACCTGTTATTTGGTTTATTTTCTGATGTAATGCTTATGGGACTCTCTTCCAAGGGAAACCAAGCAGACTCTGTCTCTGGGGAATTTTTTAAATTAAAAATGGCCAACAGACTTTTTTTTTCTTCCTGCCAGAAAGCAAGCTAATATGCTTCCATGTTCCTAGTTTACAAATTGTTTTATGGGCATCATCGTGTTGGTCTAAGGCAAGGATAGGGAACATTTGCCTTGGCAGATGTTGCTAGACTACAGCTCCTATCACCCATGACCTTTGGCAAAACTGGATGGGGCTGATGGGAGTTGGAGTCCATTGACATCTGGAGGGCCACATGTTCCCCACACCCCTTCTGGTGATTTTTTTAAATAAAAAAAATAGCTGTTGGTTAGCTGCTTTGGATTCTCATTTAATAATAATACTTCAAAAGTACATTGCATAGTACATGTGTCAAAACTCAGTGGCAGAAATGCTGGTTTCCTTGCAAAAGGTCCCAGGTTCAATCTCCAGCATCTTCATCTAGCAATTCAAATGTCCCCCAACCCCAGAGAGGTGACGCCCATTGGTATAGAACTAAAGTATCCAGCTTACACCCACATTTTTTTGTTTGTCTGTGTTTAATTTTTCTGTGGTGGGTGCTGTTGTTTTGCCTGCTCTTTTTTCCGGCAGGGGGAGGCAGTTCTGAGGACCATGTTTCCCCCCATGAAATGCATGTTTTGTGGTGCCAGTGACGTTTTCTTTGATTTCCCAATGTGCCCCCAGGCCCATGAAGGCTGGGGATTCCCTGAATTAGACAGCAATGAGGTAAATGGACTAGGAGTCTGACTTGGTATAAGGTAGCTTCTTATGTTTGGGGAGAGCAGGAATCAACACACACACACACACACACACACACACCCTGGCTGCCTCAGCTACAGGTGGGTGACCAAATTTTCTAAAGGTCTGAATACACTTTGCATTCAAGACTCAGTTGTGTGTGATCATATTTACCTTGATTGTTTTGTAAAATATTAGGAGCTGAGGGGGAGCAATCAGGTTGGGCAAGGTGAACATTTTATTGTTCAGGGAAGGAGAACCTCAGCTCCAGGATCTGAATGTGGCCCTGCGGGCCTTTCAATCTGGCCCTCAGGACATTCCCCAGCCCCGCATGGCCTCTGACAGTGGAGGTGGATCATAGCCATCATCTCTGTTAAGCCCAGCATCCTTTAATGCTTCCCCCTAGTCCATGGTTCTGCTGAACCCCTCTTCTCAAATGGCCAGGAGGCAGATTTCTTCCTGCTGCAAAAAAGCAACATGGCTGGGGAGGGGGGGATAATCACTGGGACCATGAGGCAGGACTTTGGGGAGCAAAAGTCCAGCATCTCACTCAGCAAAATGAGCAAAGCAGGGTGGGGGTGGAAAATAGGCAAAGACATCAGAACAAGTCTCCCCCCCCTCTCATTTTGAAGTAAGTGAGCAGGATAGCACCTAAAGAGGAAGGGGGGGCTGTTAACCCTAAAATTACCTAACCCCACCACTGATGCAGAGGAGTCCCTGCTCACATAGTATGGTGCTAATTCTGATCAGTGCCCCATTTTCTTTTTCTAAGCATACATTTTTGTCCTAAGCTAAACCCGGTGGAAATGATGACGTTTCTTCCAGGTAGGGCTAGGCTGCCTTAAGCTAGAGGTGCAGAACCTGTGAGCCTTTAGATGCTGCTGGACCCCAGCTCCCATCAGCCAAAGCTACCAGGGCCAATGGCGAGGGATGATGGGAGATGTAGTCCAGCAACAACTGGAAGGCTGCAGTGTTCCTTGCTGCTTGCACAAGCGGACTAGGCAGCTGTTTGCCACCATTCAGGAGGCACCAGTCCTGTTGCAGTCAATGCACACTGATAGGTATCCCCATGCAAAGTGGGAGGGAATCCTTTGACATCTTTTGCAAAGTCAGGGGGGAACTGGGGGCTCCCTAATTTACCTAGGGCAGTAAAAACCTGGGCCTGGCCAGCAGGCTCATTTGCTCAAGTAAGAATTGATGTCACTTACAGGGCACCACCTCCAGCAGCATGGGCCGTAAGCTCAGTCTCTCAGATTGACAATGAGCATCTTTGGCATTGCTTTCAAGCAGGCCATTAAAGTGGAAGAAGAAGAAGAAGAAGGCGGAGGGGTGGAGAAGAAGAGACCCCAATGGGAGGGGCACATCTCTGGGAAAATGGACAGCCGTCTCTGTGCTATAGATCACACTGAGGCATCCCTCCCCGAAGAGACGCAAAATGGAAACCATTTACGAGAAAACTCTGCCTCGGATGATTTATGGCCCTCAGCTCTCTGGAGCCACGTCTCGGAGAAGGTCAGCACTGCAGTGTGGCTGGCGATTCCTCCCTGCCTTCCCCCCTCCTTCCCTCCTTCCCTCCTTCCCTCCTTCCCTCATCTTGTCTCTGAAAAAAGAGAGCCAGTCAGGTAAAATGGGTCACCATACCCAGGCCAAACTGAAACGGGTTTAACCCCTGAGTGTGTACTCAGTATTAAGGGTCAGTCCTCCTGGGGAGATGATAAAGAACATGCCAGTTCCTCTGAGTATACAGGGAAGGGATGGATGAATCTGGTGGTTTGGGTTTCTCTCAAGTTCTCATATTTTCCTATCAGCTTGCTCCATTTCCACATCGCTTTGAAGTTGCTGCTGTTTTAAATTCTACGTGAGATTTCCTAAGTATTTTTGTTTGCGTTTCTCCTTTTGGCAAACGATTTATTTTCCAAAACTAATGCAATCATGTATGCTGTTTTCACCGATATATAAGCCTTTCACACTATTCACCTATATGCACTTATTTTGCATGTTTGTTTGTTTTTACATTGCAAAATTCAGAGAAATGCACACTGCCTCTGGCAGTAGCAGTGGAACATACTCATAGCTATTAGCCATTGATGTCCTCATGTATCTGTCTACATCCTATCCAAGGCCAGCCAACCTGTGAAGCCAGGTGAGGTAACCATCTCAGGCAACAAGGTCCTGATGCTGATCTCTCCCCCCGCCCCCCCCCACACCCTTGTTCCTGGTGTAGATCTTCACTTACCCCTTCTTCCCTGGTGGAGAGGGTTTTGGGGTTTGCCTCAGGTTCCAAAATGTCTTGGGCCAGCCCTGATCCTTCCTCTGTCATGAAGCTTCCTAGGATTGTTTGTGGGAGGCAGAGCCATGTCTGTTAAAGTGGCATTGGAGTGCCTCAGATGTATGCATATAGCTAAACTATGGAACTCATTCCCAAAGTGGCCACCAACTTAGAAAAAAGGATTAGGCAAATTCATGGGAGACACAACTATCAATGACTACTATGCACAATGGCTATGCTGAACTTTCACAGCCGGAGGCAGTAATGCTTTTGAAAACCAGTTGCTGGGAATCGCAGGTGGGCAGAGTGCACCTGTGCTCATGTCCAGCCTGCAGGCTTCCCATGAGCATCTGGTTGGCTGCTGTGAGAACAAGAGGCTGGATTAGACGTGCCATTGGCCTAATTCAGCAGGTTCATTTTATGTCCATTTCATGTGGATGTGGCATAAGTTAGTTGAACTTGGGTCCCACTGAAATCAGTGGGGCAACTTGATAATCACTTAACACAAATCCCCCATTGATTGCAATGCCACTAACAAAGTCTGTATCCAGCGCATTCAACTTGCTCAAGAACATAAGAACACCTGAGTAGTCGTGCATGAGACTGCATTGTAAGTCTTTCTAACCTGTCAGTCACACAACAACAAAAACGTTGTGTTTTCTCAAAGGAGTTTTTAGGGAAACAGTTGATTGCAGACTTGCTGATCCTCCTATTGCCTCTGTTTTTGAGATGGGAAACGTTGTTCCAGTAAGTGATGGGAGTCCTGTGGGGGCTCTGCAAAGCAGAAGAGGCACCGATGCAGAAAACACGCTGGTGTCACCGAGCAGGAGAACATGGCACAACTCATGAATCACAGGCCAGAATGCCGTTCCTCTTATTGAGATAAATGGGGCAGCAAGCCCTTGGGATTGCAGGACGTCACTTTCACTTAAGAACTTGGCACCAAAGCTGGAGTCCAGTGGACAGGAACCCATCACCCCTTGACCTAGGAAGAAGGGAGATTTGGAGGCTGAAAGCAGCTGCTGACGGTCACTGGCCATGTTGAGAAACTTCTGCAGGACAAATGTAGATGTGAGTGGATCTTTCTGATAGGCTGCCACTGATTCACTCACTTAATTGTATTTTGAATACTCACTCCACTAAGGCCACTTGCCACAGACCCAGGAACCTGATCTAGGTACATCACAGGTGGGGGGACCTTTTACAACCCAGGGCCCACATCCCCTCCTGGGCAACCCCTTGAAGGGCCACACGCCAGTGGTGGGTGGGACCAGAGGCAAAAGGGGCAGAGCAATGAGTGCAAATTCTACCCTTGTGCCACTGGCCAGTCTCTGCACACACAACATTTAACATTTCCCACAGTGCCCCATAGCAATGGAAAGTGTGATGCTGTGCAGCATTGTGGGAAGTTTAGAACCAAGGTTTCCCATCCACCTGGCAGTGCTGCCATACAGTGAGAAATGTGTTTGTTGGGGGGCACCAAACAGCACTTTGCTTGAGGTAGATTTGTTGGTAGAACTTGGGTTATTTGATTTTCCAGATCAATCCATGGGCATGGCACATTTCGCTGAGACTCAGTGTTCTCTGGCTGTAAAATAGGACTTTGTGCTTTGGGCAACAACAACAACAACAACAACAACAACAACAACTGTTTTTCAACTTTCTTAATAGCCATTTGGGTCAGCTATGAACCCCAAGGGTTAGGAGGATTAAGCAAACTTGCATACAAACAGGTAGTTTTAGGGCACTGCAACCAATTCATCTGCACTGGGCACCAAGCAGAGAGGGCCTCCAGTAAGCACTTGCTGGGATACAGGAAGAAGGTGTGAGGGTTCTGACAGGGCCCTAGAGTCTCCCCTCTTCCTTCCTAAAGCCTAATTAGCACTTGCTCTGCTTTGAGAAGGAGGGCTCTAGGACCCTGCCAGAGCATCACATCTCCTTCCAAAAGCTCACCATGGCACAAGGGTTGGGGGTGTGTTTGCCAAATTTTGGCCTAGCTCAGGGTGCCATAGTACCAATGTCCGCCCATGACATAAAGCTGTTTTATACAGAATCAGATCGCTGTTTCAGTTTGTAGTGGCTTTCTATAATGCCTTCACCAGAAGACTTGCCTAGTCCTGCTAATACCATTTTCACGTAGAGATTGCCTTCTGTATGGCAAAGAATTTCGCTCTCTTATAAGTTTCATGATTATATTCTGTCCAGAGAGCTGTTGGCACTCTATCATTTATTTATATATAGGGAGGTAGCATTGACTATAGTACTATTACCTATCTTTTAAAAAACCACTGCGAGGTTTGTTTCAAACGGTGTACAATTTTTATGAAATAATAATAATAATAATAATAATAATAATAATAATAATATATGTTATGTACTTAGGATGTCCTAGGAAGCAGCCTAGAAGTGTAAATTAATTCACAATTCAGCACGAAATCGAAAATTCAAAGTCGGCCTTATGTTTAGAATCTTGTTACGTTTCAAGGTGTTAAATTATTTTGTTTTCCTCCCCCCTTACTGAAATGTCTAAATCCAACAGTATTGTGGGGAGGAAGGGTGGGTTTCAAATTAGGTGAATGCGAATATTAAGTTTAGCAAGCAAATCTGATGTAGGGAAAGTTGCTGGAGGATTTTTACCCCTCCCTGAGTGCATTTCAGCTCAAGTTTCTGTTTACTTTTTTGGGCCACACTCAGCGCACGTCTCTTTGGAGGTGATAGGAGAAGATTCCTTGAACATTTCAGCTGATGGCAGACTCTAATGAGGATATATGGCCAGCCACCAAGAACATGTATATTTAATGATCACTGTTAAGGAAGTTTTAGAAGAGCTTTCCCCATAGACTCAATGATGGCTTCTTTGTTTATGTGGATTTTTTGTCCATCTCTGAGATCTGGCTTTCGAAGATGGCGGACTATCAACATCCTCCCTTCTGACCTCCGTATTTTACTGGTCTGTTTTTATGATTTATACTGTTTTTATCTGCTGCTTAGGTTTTATCTTTGTTTTACTTTTATTTTTATTTGTTTAAGTAAGTGTAGATTGAGTTTTAAATTTCAGTCATAGGTTTTTAAGGGGGTTGTTTTAAGTTTTAGTTTTGAGTTTTTCTTGTCCTCCACTTGGGAGAGCGTCGGGGCCGAACGGTAATTAAGAAGAAAACTTCCAAAGCTGCGACCGCTTTTCATCTTTATCTTCCCTGCATGTACTCCCTGCTTTACTGTTTTATTATCTCAGCTAACGAACTGAAGTGAGATTCTTACCAACCTGATTGTAAACAATCAAATAATGGTGACAACCCGGAGTGGCTGTAAAACCTCAGGCTTCCCTAGGAGTAACCAAAGACCTCTCTCCAAAAGAGTTGCCTCAAGGGAAGTGCAATTAAAATCCTCTCGGCTCCACAAGAAGAGGGATAAGGTGGAGTTGTTTGAGAACCAGCAGAAAACCGAAACTCCCCCCTCTCGTATGGAGTTTCCCTTCAGCCACAATGAAGGGCTGGCAGTGGCAGTGCAGAGAGAGGATAATGTTGAGGAATGTCAAAACCCTGGGTCGATAAAGTTGAAAGTAACCTCTAGTACACCTGGTGCAGACTCTGAATTGCTCCCGGAACAGAGACTTAATCCTCAACCTCCTCCTGAACTATCCCGAGTCCAAAAATTGGAGGAATTAATGTTAAAACAAATTTCAGAACTGTCTTCGGGAAACTCTAAAACACCAAAAGATTTATGGTTCCAATCTACAGAGACAAATGATGAGGATTTACCTGTAATTAAATGGCTTATGCTCCTAACTGAGGACATTGAGCATATTAAATCCTATCTAACTACCTGCACAAAAATCCTTACTATAGTGACAGATATCTGTAAAACCTCTTGTGAGGAACCAGGCAGAGTGATTGTTGGACTGAGTAACAACAATTTTGTCCCTACCACCTGCAAAAACAAATCATTGAGGAAGTCCAAGAGTTCCTGCAGGACTACTGCCTTGAAAAGGAGACCTAATGTTAAAAAGAGCAAAAATGTTAAAAATTTTAAGACAGGGCGCTACAAAAAAATGGATTTTAAAAAACTTTTTAATCTCCTCAAGAGTACCACAACCCCCAGGTCCAGAGGGGAGACTGAGAAACACCTTTCTAGCAAGCTATCCAAACAAGAACCTCCTACAAATTCCCGCACTGATGCTGCATTGAAATGCCTGGAACCTTTAGCACCTGGACCAACACTTAACTCTAAGCAAGACCTTATGATCCAAGACCCATGGTCCCATGTTCTATCTGTAGAAAAAACCAAGCCCCCTGAGAGGAGGACTTTGACAGATAACAACTGGAAATTGGTGTTGTACCAAAACAAGCTTGTTCTATCAAACTATCCTAAGCCCCCAGGTCTTCTGTCACAAGAAGAGCGTAAAGCTCACCTACTGAACTTTCTAAAGATCTACATACCTGGTATCCTCAATAACCCTACTGATTTGGCCCAAGTGGAATATCTATATTTCAATGGACTCCTTGCTAGAGCGGTGGTCACATTTTGCGACGGGGGACTGGCAAAATTGGTGTATAAATGCAGAGAACATCTGATCACAAGTGGTGTAAGAATATCAAGATATTTTAAAAATGAAGCACCTCCAACTCCACTTTTTCTTCAAACTGCAATTTTGCCAAACTCTCTCCGACACAAGGCTGACCAACACGCTCTAATTGACATAATCTCGGCTGATGAAACCGTTAACCATCCCACTGACTTGGCCGCTAAGGTCCCTCAAAAGCTGGATTCTTCTGAACCTATGTATGCGGTGAATCAGGGAATCATCCTTGACAGCTTTGATAATAATTTACTTCATTCTTATAGTGCTCTTACACAAGAAGCTCAAAACGAAATACTCTACAAAATTGATACCCTTCGTTTCTGTCTGGCAAAACTGACGAAGGAACAGCTGGAACTACCCAAACAAAACATCCCTGACTGTGCTCCATACCATCATGAGCTGGATCTGTGGGTTGGGAAGGTGTCTACTCCACCCTGCCATCAGGTGGTTGCTGAGGTGAACCCACTTTCTCATAACCAGGAGGCGATAATCTCTCCACCAGACCCAAGCTCCAAACACCCCTCTGAGGCCAATAGGGCCACAACATCTGCTTGGGACAAAATGAGAGAGCTTAATGATCTCGAATTGGGCTCTCCATATAAAGTGCCCCGTATGGATGTGTCTCCTTGCAATCATATTCATCCACTCTCTTCAAATGTGAGCAGGCTCCATACATCCATAGACATCATCGAATCGGCAACAGAACCAGCTGAACCAGCCCAACCACTGAAAGAATCTTCGTCCGCATCAGGAAAAGTGCTGAATAATACACCAGTGCCTATGCAGAGAGCTCCTTCTAGGCAACCAGTACAGCCAACAGACCTCAGGGCAAATCATCAAATGAGGGATGATTCTGAGACATCAGTAGGCCTGAAGATGGGCTCAACAGAAGACCCCTTGGGCCTTATAAATAAAATTACCTGCCCAAGGAAGCGTCAAAGGAAAATTACTGAGTTTGTTAGAACTGGAAATCCCATGAATCTTGACCCCCTCCCCCTCCCTTCTTGACCATCATACTTCCAGACAGATCAATCTACACTTTCATTTCTGTGCTGGAACATTGCTGGGTGGAGGGGAAAAAAATCAGACCCAGAATTCTTAAAGTTTTTAAATCTATTCCAGATTATATTGTTACAAGAAACATGGGAAGATGAACTAATGGAAATGAATGGGTATGAACTTCTTTTACTTCCTGCATGCCCATCACTCAAAGGGGGTCGTGCCAGAGGTGGCTTGGCCATAGCAATTTCACTTAAACTGCACGCTAAACTTACTCTTATAAAATCCTCCCCCCCTTACGCGATCTCAGGTCTGATTTTAAGTAATAAGGTAGAGTTAATAGTTACAAACGTATATTTTCCGCCAGGCGGCCAAACAGCAGATTTATACTCTAGATGGGGAATTTTGGATGACCACCTTACCTTCTGTTATACTAAATACCCTAACGCCCTCTCCGTAATGGGAGGAGATTTTAATGCGCGTATTGCAGCAAACTGGGACTCACTTAGTAACTCTAAATGGTGGATCACAACTGACCACCTAATTTTTGATCTCCCCACCCATGTTTTTAGGGAATCTAAAGATTCTAGGGTGAATGTGGCAGGCACTCTCCTTTATCACTTAATTTTACGATTGAATTTAACAGTTCTAAACGGGAACTGTCCTCCCGATATCCCAGGAGAATTTACTCATTTAAGTTCATCAATGAGCAGCGTCCTTGATTATTTTATTGTATCTAAAGAGGCTTTCCCAAAGTTTTCTTATTTTAAAGTTGAAAATGTTCAACTAAGCGACCATCTTCCCTTAGTTGCAAAAATGTCGATTGATTGGGCACTGGTAGGAAAAAGGCACCCTACCTACATAGGAATAAATGCGGCGATAAGAGTCAAAGGATCTAAATGGTCTGCAACGCAGGCACAAAAATATTCAGAATTTTTTCATCAGACGGTAATACAATCTTATCCTGAGTTTGGTTCAAACCTGCATCAACATCATCAAATTATTAATCTATTTTCCAACTTATTGAATGACCTTACGTCCTTTTTTACTGTCCCCGCTCATCGGATTAATCGGGTTCATTACAAGATAGGTGCCCCGTGGTTCTCTATCCAATGTAAACAAGCCAGGCAACTTCTTGGTGCCATTTATAACGAATACAAGGCCACTGGAGCGGAAGTGCTTCCTAAGGAATATTACCAGGCAAAAATAGCGTATAAACAAACGCAAAAAAGGGCTAAACAGGAGTGGCAATCGAACCGATGGCAGGAACTAGTGGCTGTCTCTAAGTCTCGGAATTCCCGCCAATTCTGGGCTTTAGTTAATAGTAAATCTAGACGATACCCATTAACAGTTATCTCTGCTCCAGTATGGGAAGATTATCTGAGGAGTTACTTTACTTTACCAAATACCAACATTAATTTAAAGGACGATTTTTATGACCACCTCCCCCTCTGGCCAGCTATTGACCCAGCTGAAATTTTAGATATCATCTCCGAATTTAAAACCGGTAGAGCTCCTGGCCCCGACTTGATTCCAGTGGAGCCTATAAAAGTTCATGCAGAATGGTGGGCAAAAGTTCTAGCTATCACGTTCGATGCCGTGAACAACAGTGGTAAGATTCCAAAAATATGGAAGGAGGCAATTATTATTCCGATCTTTAAAAAGGGTGCACCAGAAAACCCAGAGAATTACAGGAACATCAGTTTACTGTCCATAATTGGGAAAATTTACGCACGTTACTTGCTAAAAAAGCTTACAAAATGGGTGGAAGATAATAAATTGATTGGCTTTGAACAGGCGGGATTTAGACCCAATCAATCCACCACTGACCACGTGCTAATTTTACATCACTTAGCTCAAAAATACTCTTCCCCAAAAAGAGGACAACTTTGTGCGGCCTTTATTGATTTAAAGGCCGCTTTTGATAGCATCCCCAGAGAACTATTGTGGGAAAAATTAGCCCGATGGGGAATAGACAGAAGGCTTTTATGGCTGATAATCCAATTACATAGCGGATCGGCTGCCAGGGTGAGACTTACCCCTGCTGGCGACCTTTCAAATTCAGTTCCTATCAATAAAGGAGTGCGCCAAGGATGTATACTTGCCCCATCTCTTTTTAATCTTTTTATCAGTGACATGAGGACGCCATTGATAGAATCACAGGAAACTATTCATGCCCCACGTCTAGCCCAATATCGTTGTCCCCTTTTACTTTATGCGGACGATGCGGTGGTCCTATCCTTTTCTAGAGTTGGCCTAAGGAGAGCATTAAATATTTTTGATTCATATTGCAAATCCAATCTTCTTACGATAAATCACGCCAAATCTAAAGTTTTAATTTTCTCCAAAAGCCGGAGATCTTATAACTGGAAAATAAATGGAACACCTATTGAGCAAGTTTTTAAATTCCAGTATTTGGGAGTATATTTGCAATATAACATGGTCTGGAAGGCACACCTCACCTATACAGTAAACAGAGCGAAAGCTTTTTCATTTGCGCTTTTGCGCTTCTTCTTTTCAGATGGAGCCTTTCACATCCCATCCGCACTAAAAGTCTTTAACGCTAAGGTGATCGCCACATTGGCTTATGCGATCCCATTATGGGGGCCTTTTGTAAATCTTAACCCTTTGGAGATAATCCAAAACCAGTTCCTGAGACGGTTATTAAAACTACCCCGATGTGTAAGCAACTCGGCGATACGTCTGGAATTGAATATAACATCACTTGAAAGCACCCTATGGAAACGCATGTTTAGTTATTGGTTGTCATTATGGTATAGACTCCCTAACCATTATCTACTGCAGTGTCTCTGGAGAGATAATTTTCCCAGCCCTTGGGCAAAAATTCTACACTCTAAACTGGTGTCCCTTGGATTATCACCATCTGAACTACTGGGAATGGGTTTAGGCCCTGCCAAGAGAGCTGTTAATATAAGGCTAAAGGAGGTTGATCTCCAGCTTAACATTCTGACAGGAGGTGGCACCTGTTCACCAACAAGCCTGGGGTTAGCACCAATAACGAAATTACCATCTTACTTATCTTCTATTTCTGTGGCGGCGCATAGGTATGCCTTTATCAAGGCCAGATTTAATGCCTTTCCTTCTAATGTCATGGACAACAGACTCTCAAATGGCCAGATCTCATTGCTATGCAACTGTAATAGTGGTTCCGTAGAAACATTACAACATATACTTTTTTCCTGCCCAGCTTATTCGGCAGCCCGGTCTAGATTTCTGTCCCCACTTCTGATAGGACAGGCTGATAGAACCCAGGAGGCTAAATTAATTCATTTATTGAATGATGAGGAACCGAGTAGATCTCTTACAGTCGCTAGATTTTTGATAAATGTCCTATCCCAGAAAAAGAGAAATGGGTCACTGCATAGTTTCGATACTTTAACTAATACTAAGTATCATTAAGAAGAAATTAAGTTATTAATCAACTCTTAAATTAAGTTTTAACTGAATCCCTATGCTGTATATGTATTAACTAAATTGAAGTAAAATGTTGTTCTTGATGGGTTGCTAGATTTGATATTGTTTAAATTGCAGTCTTGCTGCCTCGTGTTTTTTTTTTTTAATTGTCTTACGTCAAGTTGTTTTAAATTCTATGTTTTGTTCGCTTGTCTGATTTGTTCTTGATATGGGCCAATGGCCGTAATAAATTTTACTTACTTACTGTTTATGTGCATAATCCACTTTTCCTGACACCACAAGTAACAAATTCTCAGTTCCCCAGTGCCACTGTTGGACAGTCCTGGTGATGTGCTGATTGACTGACTGATTGTGCATTGGGCTATTGCCTACGGGACATTTTGCAACTCATTCATGCCAAAAGAGAAAATGAATGGAAAAGAAGAGAAATTGTGGAAGAATTTGGAGCAAAAAGGAGGAAGGAAAGGTGTGGATGTGAGAGTATGTGTGGCCCTCCTTATGTTGTTGGACTCCCACCTCATAGAGCCCTTTCTGAGCAAGCTGACTGGGTTTGCTAGGTTTGCTCTCTGGGACTTCCACAGGAAAAATGGAGATGAAATCTACCCACTGCAGCCTATGGACTCCCAAAGAGAGTAAGATGAAGCAACATTGCCTTCTTGTTTTCCCTCTGGAAAGTTGTGTCCAGAAAGAATGGCTGGGGGCTTTTGGTTGAACAGTTGGGCCCAATCAGACAGACCCAATAAGGGCAACTTGCCTCAGAGTCCACCAAAACCTGGAGCTGGTCCTAGAGTCTGTGAGACCTTGATCCCTGGAGAGATATTCGGGATTCTTTCTCCGAATTTGCCACTTGTCATTAAAAACAAACCTGTGGGTGCCATCCAGTGTTGGTCCTACTCACAGAAAGTCCATTAAGTTAATACATATGGCTAGCTTTGTTTTTCTTAATTTCAAAGGGTCTACTCTACATAGGACTCAGTTGGCTACAACCCCAATAAGTCTCACATCTTTTTACAATTGTTTGTTTTGTAGCCAGTTACTCAAGAAAAGGGTCAAACTCTGCTCACCTCCTCAGGGCTCTGGAGAATGAGTACAAAGGCATTGGAATAACTGATGAGAACAAGCGACTTAAAAACCCCCAACAACAGCATGTTATTTTATTAATATTGAAATCAACATACTGTGCAACTTGTATTTCACATCTGACTAGATTGCATGACTCCATCCATACCTCTCTCACCCTTTTAGGTATACAGTGGTACCTTGTGTTACACACTCCACTATCCCAGAAATAATGCTTCAGGTTAAGAACTTTGCTTCAGGATAAGAACAGAAATCATGCTCTGGCGGCGCAGCAGCAGCAGGAGGTCCCATTAGCTAAAGTGGTGCTTCAGGTTAAAAACAGTTTCAGGTTAAGAACGGACCTCCAGAACAAATTAAGTACATAACCAAAGGTACCACTGTAGATGAATCCAGTGCTTTTTAAAAAGGAAAAAGGAAAAAAAGGTGCCAGTGTTCACCCTGAAGTTGTTATACTAAGTGCCACACTTTTAACCTTTGGAAAAATGGTGCCAGGACTGTGCACCCTTGCATACCCCCATAAAAAACAAACTAGGTAAATCTGTTATTGATGGCATCTCTTAGTTTCTCATTTTCCAAGTTTTAAGTTCAGTTCATTTCTCTATCAGCAATTTTTTAAATTTAGAAACGTCCTCACAAAAGTTCATGTTC
Source organism: Lacerta agilis (assembly GCF_009819535.1). Taxonomy (NCBI): domain Eukaryota; kingdom Metazoa; phylum Chordata; class Lepidosauria; order Squamata; family Lacertidae; genus Lacerta; species Lacerta agilis. The sequence goes on along the minus strand of NC_046331.1, from coordinate 28,841,906 downwards.
ATTCATTCATTCATTCATTCATTTGCTGTTAATGCTAATTTTATATCCTGTCCTGCCTTCTAAAGGAGCCCAGAGTGGGAAACACATCAGTGTGATAAAACATTACAATATTTTTTTTTAAAAAAATTAAAAAATAAACACGAGTAACAATTTAAAATAATTCCAACACAAACTCAGGCTGGGAAAAAGGTCTTTACTTAAAGGGCTTGTTGAAAGAATGAGGTCTTCAGAAGGTGTAGAAAGGATAATAGAGATGGTTCCTGTGTAATATTTAATTTGAGGGGATTACAAATGGAACATTTTACTTTGCGTTTTTCCAAAGACAACTTTCATACATAATTTTGGTGAGCAATTTTGCAAAAGAAAATACATGGTGTATGTATGATTTATTTTTTTTAAAAAAAATGAGTATTCCCCTCCTAACATAGACATTTATTTATTTTTTGCTTGGAGAACCTCCCTGCAAAATTCGTAAAAGTGTGAATTTCAAAGGATAGTTGTATTTTGGCTGATGTATAGTTTGGGGGAAGTATGAATTAGGTAATTTTAAATTAAAAGGAGAAATGTAACTGGTAAACTGGTCCCAGGTTGCTAAGGGCTTTCTGTGCTAATAGCAACACCTTGAACCTGGCCAGTACAAATCTCTGAGCACAGGTGTTATATGCTGACAACGCCTCAGTCTTGTCAGCAGTTATTCTGCAGTTTTCTGCACTAACTGCAGCTTCTGGATCAAATGCAAGGGAAGCCTCACATAGAATGCATTGCAATAATCCAGCTAGACTGACCCATGGGGTAAGGCAGCTTCTTATGTTCCTTAGAATTACAAAATTGTAGAGTTGGAAGGGACCACAAGGGTCATCTAGTCCAACCCCCTGCAATGCTGAAATCGTTTGCCTAATGTGGGGCTCGAACCTACAACCCTGAGGTTAAGAGTCTTATGCTTTACCAACTGAGCCAGCTCAGCCTAAATGAAACACGAAAATAAAAAAACAAACAGAAGAAACCTTAGACATTCTACATGCAAAACATGTGTGCACAGCCACACCGAGCTGCAGCCCCTTCTCACTATGCACCAAATTTATTGCTGCTTCAAGGACAGTAGTAAAAGGAGCAGCCCTGAGCAAACTTTTCCGTCTCCAGTTGCAAAGCCCTGGATGAGAGGGATAAAGGGTGCAAGGAGTGTAGCCTCCCGAGAGAAGCTATATGTTCACCTCTTTGCTCTCTACTGCTGCTGCCAAGCCTGCTTTGGAAAGAGTCGTGCCATTCGGCAGGCAGGGGAAGTTGTGCACTGAGGCTAATGGCACAGGGGAAAGCCATTAAAGGAGGAAGAGTTGAGGTTACAGAAAACTTTATTGCTGCCTATAGAGACATCAGGTCTGTGATTCCAGGATTAGTCAGTGCTTTAATGGCGAGCCACTGGCCCATTAATTGTGCCGGGAAGCCCATTTGGGGTTCTTCCAAAATGGAAAGGGGGGGGGGGAGAGAGAGAAAGGGGATGGGAGAAGAAGGGCTATCCTAACGCACATGCTTATTCCCCAGACCAAATGGCCCAACACTATGAAGGCTACCTGACAGATCTCCAGGTGCAGGAAAAGCAGAGGTGGCTGAGGGATGGATTGAATCTTATAACAGACTGGCAACCTGAATCTAATCTTCAGCTAAGATGGACTCTGCCTCAAAATACAGGAAACACTGCCTTATACATTGAATCAAATCCATCTAGTTCTGGGTGGTCTACACTGCCTGTCAGCAGTTTTCCAGAGTTTCAAGCAAGGCTCTCCCAGTCCTACCTGGAACTTTTGGGGATTGAACCTAGGACCTTCTGCATGCAAAGCAGATGCTGTCTCACTCAGTTGCAGCCCCTTCCAGCTACACCATTGTATTTAGATGGGTTCTGATATTTCTCCTATTCCCTGGCACATGCATCAATGCCAATATTATTATAATAATACCAGTAGGGAACACACACACACACACACACACACACACACACACACACACACACACACACTAATATTGCAGTAATAGACTGTCACAGCCAGTCTCTGGCAACTAAGCTGCTCCCCTCTACCAGCTGTGATGATGCTTGCTGATTATGTGTCCACATTAGCCATGCGCAGAAGGCACCCATCACTACACTGCGTCATTGGGATTCCCATAATCACTTCATGGAAGCAACTCTCTTGTCTTTTCCTAACCACAATGCAAGAAGTGGGCTGTCATAGATAGACAACAGTACCTCTTCTGTTATTGAGTCAGTAGAATTCCAAGGTGGTTGGGGAGCTTCCCCAACATCTGCCTGTTGTATTTATTTATTAAAACATCTGCATGCCCTTTCTAGGGTAGAAACACCACTCAAAGTTGGTTTACCACATTGCACATGGCATTAGGGTTTTTTTTTAAGGCCAAAGGACCCCTGGACAGTTAAGTCCAGTCAAAGGCGACTATGGGGGTGCAGTACTCAACTCACTTCAGGCTGCAGACATGACATTACAATTCCATGAAGCAACAGAAAACAATTGAAGAGAATAATTTTTTAAAAGGCTCTTCAACAACCAGCAAAATAACAACAACAGAGAGTGGGGCAACTATGCTTCATTGAGCAAGGTGTTTAATAATTTGCAGGAAGGCACCAGTGGAGACTGATCAATTAGGGTGAAAGGGGCATTGCCCACCAACCTCAGCTCTACCCCTAGCCAGCCTTTCCTCTGCCTACCTTCTTACTTACAATCAGTCCAGAAGGTGATGCTATCAGCCTTCTCCTCCTTAGGGTTAATGTGCATCTCCACGGACACCCCGCCCACCACCAGAGAAGTGAGGAGAAGTGGCTGCAGCAACAGGTTCTGGGTTCCAAAGAGATCCCACAGACATCTCGTGAGAACTTGCTAAAACCCAGAACCCACTGCCCACAACCTTAGTAAGCAAGGCTTTGGCAGGGCAGCAGCAGATGGTGGCGACACCTTCCTGTTTTGCCTCAGGCGGTAAAACAGGACATGAAGCCCCGAACTGCCTGTCCCAATGAGCACCAGCCACCAACAGCAGCCACTGAACACTGAGGAGGACCTCTCTCTTTCTCTCTTCTTGTCCTACCCAGCTGGGCTTCCACTTTAAGCAGGATACATTCATCGCTCACCTCTGGCAGCATCTAGTACCAAGCTGCTACCGTAAAGCGCTTCCTTTACAAATGGACTCCCCACCTTTCATTTATTGCAGTATGACCGCACTTTAAAACCAGCCATTTCCTCTTCCACACTCAAACACTTGTTGCCACTCACTGCTGGTTTCTGACTTGAGAATGTAGACTTACAGTCCAGGCAGGTCTGTTTCCCTCCCCAACCCCAACACTTTTAATTCCAATCAATGCAGGTTAACTGAGAGCAGCTTATTTTTACTTCTGCTGGCCTCTTGTCGGCCAGAATCAATACCAGTCATTTCCACTTAAACCATTGTGCCTTTACTGGAATTGTGATCGCATCCTGCCTTCCAAACCAGCATATTGCTGTTGTCTTGTGTGTGTGGTTTCTTCTGCATTAAAGCTGAAACCAGGAGTCTTTTCATCCTTGCTACAAAAACCTATCCTTGCATATGGAGATGTGCTTATTTAATTACCCTAAACTGGTAAACGGATTAAATAAAAAATGAACGCAGAAGGTGGAGATGCGAGTGGGAGGGAGGGAGGGAGAAATCACCCTGAAAATATTCCACCCATTGATCTCTTTAGTTTTAACAGGACCCTAGAGAGGTTGTTGGTATTTCTCCTTTCTACCACTAGATGGGGCAGCATGAGCAGTGAGTGAGGTTATCGAAAAACAGCAACCAGTTGAGTAAAAAAACACATACAGTAGTACTGTACTTCACAACCATGTCATAACCAAAGAAGGGAATCGGTTAGGGCACTTTGCCCTGTTCCAGAATGCTGATTATTCGCTGCTTGACATGGGAGCTTATGGCTAGATGCAATCTCTTCTTTGAGAGAACTGGATTTGCTCTCTTGGGCTGCTTTGAGTCTTGAGCACACCGGCTCAAGCAAGTTTGGTCCAAACGGCTCACAAACAGGACTTTCACTTGACTAAAGAGTGTGTGGGGTTGGTTGCTCACCTGCCTTTTAACTGATTCATTGAACTGAAGTGACTAAATTTCATTATTTGCATTATTAACAAAACCTCAATGGAAGGTGCTTCTTTGGGACACTGAAAGAAGTACAAGGACAACTTAAGTTAATGTGCAAAAATTCCCACATGCCTGTAGAAGAAAAGGATGTCTTTCTCACTCCTTATTACAGCAATGCAAGAGAAGCAAGAAATTATCGGGTTCAAACAACGCTGCCCTTAGCTTGCAGCCCTACCTGGGTTGGCACATCTGCCAACCAGACCAGTGGGTGACACAGGCTGTCAGATCCCCCAGTCTCAGTTTCGACCTTGTCAGACTCAGCAGGAGGACGCAGATAGAACTAGAATTAGTTGGTCCTGCCTGCCATTGGCTATAGCTCCCCCTACTGTTGGCCTCCCTGCATTCTGCCCAACTAATCCAAATGGGCACTAGGCACCATGGACATCCACCAAGCCCACTGAGAAGATGACCGATGGGTGGAGGTGGGAGAATCTGCCACTTTTGTTTTCTCCCCATTTCTCATTTTTTCCAAGCTTAAGTTCAGTTCTCCACACTCCTGTGTTAGTTTTCCTTTTTTTTTAAAGTCTCCCCACAAAAAATAATAATCAGTGTACATCCATTTCTGTGCACCTTGGCCTAACAAACACTTTTTTTTTTGCAGGCATTTCTCCATAATACAGTGTGCTTGCATGTTATTTATTTTATTTATTTTTTTGCAAAAATATATGCACACTTTCCACTACTGTACACAGTTTTTTTTTCCTGCCAAAAAACCCCACACAAAACAGCAAACACTTGGAGAGGTGAATTTTGAAGAATAACTGCATTTCAGGCTCCATTGTGGAATGTCAGGTAGGTTCCCTTTAAAATGTCATCAGGACTGATTTCTCCCCCGTCTTCAGTCACACCGTTTGAAAATGCCCCCATTTGATTAATTAGCTGAAACTTCAGTTGACTGTGATCAGTCTCTCAGTCAAACCAGGCAGGAGTGATTGTGGGTGCAAGGGGCCAGGGGTGGCATGCAACATGCATGGCCCTGGCACTGAAATTTCTGGGTGACTGGAGCCTTCATGAGGATTTTTGTGGGTGCTTGGGCACACAGGGCCCCAGGGAGTTGGCACCTATGAAACCAGGGGTGGGGAAATGTAGAATTGCTTCTACACAGAAATGCACTCCTCTCTGCCCCTCTATCCAGGCAAGCAAAATGCATTATCAGAGCTGAAATACACATTCCAGAAAAATAAAAAAATATTTGGGCTGTGAAGAAGGGTCAGTGAGAAGTGTCTCAGTGCTGCCTTTGTAGAAATCAGGAGGGGAGGCAAAGATAAGGACAAAACCAGAATGAGTTGCCTCTGCCTGTCGTAGGCTCTGGCTCCACTTACTCTTGGGCTTCCTGCCTTCTGATTTTCTAGCCCCAATTGGCAGCAGCCTCCATTGTCTGCAAAATGCCTCCACCTCTTTGTGGTTACCTGTTTCTGTAAAGTCTAGCAAAGTAACAGGTTGCTCTGCTCACCCCAGCCTGCCTTCCTCCTCTGGCCCCCCACCCCTCCACCAGCAAACCCACTTAGGCAAGGAATGCCATTACCTATTGAAATTAAACAATGTTCTATGTAGAAGCGAGCTTTTGAAGTAGGGGAAGCAGGCAGGGGGGCAGGCAGAAGGAGCAACAACAGAATCCTTGTAACAGCTCTCTGTCTGTATTGCGTTGCACTACTTATCTTCCCTTGGTCGTTTTATATTTGCCCTGTGGGTATACGCGGTGAAAGCAGGTAATTGCAGAAGGTTCTCCTCCCTGCTTGACAGCTGACACTCTGTCATGTGACCTCACAGGTCCAAGCATGACATGCCCAGCCATCTATCTCCCCTCCCCACATGTCTGACATTTACTGTTGTGGCTCCAGCCTGGGTAGTGGGGTGTGTGTGTGTGTGTGTGTGTGTGTGTGTGTGTGTGTGCGTGCACGCGCATGATTTGCCTCCAGCAAAACTGGCTGAGGGATACTTTTCATCTCCTTTTCTGAGAAAGGCAGGGCTAGCTGCCGGCTGTCAGGGTGGTGTCTGTTGAGAATAGCTCTATGGAATGAGTTTGGGCAACGAAAATGCTGGGTTAGAACTGCCTGCAAGATGGTAGACGTGTCCAGGCCTAGCCCCCACCACATGCTGGCAAACAGATGGGAATCCTGACTGGGGGAAAGGCCATAGATTAGTGGTAGAGCATCTGCTTTGCACACAGAAGGTACAGGGTTCAATCCCAGGCATCTCCAGGTAGGTCTAAGAAAGATGCCCTATCTCAAACCCTGGAGAGATGCTACTAGTCAGTGCAGGCAATACTGACCTAGATGGAGGGAGGGTGGCACTGTGATCTAAACAACTGAGCCTCTTGGGCTTGCCAATCAGAAGGTTGTCGGTTCAAATCCCCATGACAGGGTGAGCTCCCTTTGCTCTGTCCCAGCTCCTGCCAACCTAGCAGTTTGAAAGCACACCAGTGCAAGTAGATAAATAGGTACCGCTGTGGTGGGAAGGTAAACAGCGTTTCCATGTGCTCTGGCTTCCGTCATGTGTCCCGTTGTGCCAGAAGCAGCTTAGTCATGCTGGCCACATGACTTGGAAAGCTGTCTGTGGACAAATGTTGGCTCCCTTGGCCTGAAAAGTGAGATGAGCGCTGCAACCCCATAGTTGCCTTTGACTGGACTTAACTGCCCAGGGGTCCTTTACTTTTGCTTTACTGACCTAGATAGACTTAAGAACTGGCTCAATGTAAGACAGCCTCCCATGTTTCTGAATCCATTACATAGTGCCAGGGGAGAGGGGTAGGGTACCAATGCCTGATAAACTGACATTTGAATCGCAAGGTTTTATTATCAAAAACACCTTCATTCAATATTATTTTGGGGGGCAGAAGAGAGGAAAGAGAACGGACAAAGAAGTACAATATCAAATAAGTAACTTGATGGAGAAAGATGCAACGCCAAGCACGGCACTAGCAAGAGATAGAGTGACCCTCGCTTGGAAGAATGATCTTTGTCATTAAAACACCCTCTGATTAGCTCCTGCCCCCTTGGGACATGACCCCTTTCTTCCCATTTCTGCCACTGGTGCTGATTCTTATTCCAAGCTCATTGAACCTTATCCCTCTGGACTCAGAGGCGATCAGCTCCAGCGGTGAGAGCTGCTTTCTTAAACACCGCTGGTTGTGACTGGCATACAGCATTGTGATGGTGACATGCAAAAACCACTCGCTGCCTTACACCATTGATGGGCACGCTATAGTGGCAAGGGCAGGCCCTGGCAAGGATACTTTGCTGGATCTGCAATGTACCCAGCTGCTGGAGAGTGCTTGACTTTTGTGATGGAAGGCACCATTAAAATGCAAAGAAGAGCCCCCCAACTTCCGAGGCTGTCTGCTCACTATTGAACAGCTTGTACAACAGGAAGTTTTTCCTAATGTTCAGTCAAAACCCTTTTCTTGCCATTTGAATCTGTTAACTGGGGTCCTAGCCTCAGGTGTAAGAGGAATAAATTGGTTCCATTATCCATGTGACAGTCTTTCAAATATCCCTTCCTTCCTCAGGCTAAACACACCCAACTCCACTAACCTTTCCTCCTTGGACCTTGAGACCACTCACCATATTGTTCTATGTAGTCAGGGCATGATCCAGTTTGTCTAAGGATGGAGGAGGGATGTGCCCTACTCCAATTCCAAAGTGGACTCAACTGATCTGATAAATGGTCCACTTCAGAATGGGCAATTTGGTGGATTCTATTAGGAGATGCTCTGAGGTCTGCATGCCCTTGTGTTTTGTGCTGTATTGTGTTTTTACTAATTTACTACTGTTATTATTACTATACCCCCTACCCATTTCCCCCCACTTTAAAACTTCAGCAAGTTTTATCCTGCTGCCCACAGGGCCCTCGGGGCAGTCATGTCCCCCCCCCCCAATACTGTTCCAACTGGGAACAATGGAAAGTCATAATCAATCCCGCACTCACATAGCACTTTGCTTTCATTTTCATGACATTTCCACACCTGTCAATTTCCGCATTAGTATATCTGAGCTTTCATGCAATGCAAAAGTTACTTCTAGAAGTATAGTGGAATATAGTGCAATTTTCCCACACACATTTCAATGTTATTTGCAAACTGGAAGCAAAACAATACACAAATGAGTGCTAAACCTGTGACATATAATTCCACTGTATTTTTTTTGAAGTGGCTTTCATGTTGTGCGAAAGCTTAGATATAATGTGGATTTAATCTTTGGGGAAATGTTGGGGGGACGCAATAAACTACCATGTGAATGCAGTCAGTCCTGCCAACTCCCAGGAGGACTTTCTCTATGTGCATTGAAAAACATGTAAGAAACAGTAGGAAACCCCATGCGCTAGCTGCTCTGGCTGTGCATGGCTTGATACTCTCTTTCTGAAGTCTGGAGTGAGAAAATGGGGGTAGGGGGGATGGAAGAAGTGTGCAGCTTGCAATTCACAAATACTTTTAACACTGTCTTTCTGGGTGGAATATTGTATTAGGGATTCTCCATTAAAAATCTACCTGGAAGCAGAGGAAGGAAGACTTAGCGCCCTCTGAGAACTGGAACAGACGGAACTGCATGCCAATACCCTTCTTAAAGTGTGGTGCCCAGAACTGGATGCTGTGATCAGTGTTTCATATTTAAAGGCGAACCTACCACACCTGCATTTTCGGAAGCAAGTTGCGAACTGAAACACAGACACCACCCTTAGAAGCTCTCCCTTCTCCAAATTCTGCAGTGTAGTTCTCTAACCAAGTAAGGTAAAGCATGCATATAAATGCATATATTAGTAGCATGCAAAAAAAACAAAACGCATTAAGGAAAATGGTTATGCAAAGCTGTGTACATTAGGGAAAGATTCATAACAATGAGAAATTCACACAAAGCTGCAGTGAGAGCATTCCCTCATCTCAGACTACAGGTGTGGTCTGACCAAAGCAGAATAGACTGGTGCTATTACTTGCGCATCGAGGTCCCCAAGCCACCCCACCAATAAACACACACTTCATACAGGAATTAAAGTTTAAGGTTTTTGGCATAATTTTGGCCACAACTTTATTAAAATACAAAATGTGAGTGGTCGCTTAGGCATTGGTTCCGACTATCTGTCCCCTTACAGAAGTCAGTAAAGGGGAAACACTTTGGGGAGAGAATGGGAGCCAGGGGGTCAGGCCCTCGTCTCTCCCCTACTGTTCCCAGGGGCTCTTGCGTGGCCCTACCAGGGGGTACGGACAAAAGCATAGTGAGCTCCTGGATTCCTTTAATGGAATTCCCCGCGCAGCAGCAGCATTGGAGGGGCAGGCACAGCCAATCCTTACCCCTCCACCAACCAATTTGATAACCAATGCCTAAACGCAAACCTTGCAAGTTGTGACTAATTGCTACGCAGTAGGCGAAAACCAAATGGCACCAGCCAATCAGCCAAATGGAAAAATTCCTACCAGGCCCCTGCCCCAAAAGCAGATGACCCCATGACAGGCAACGCAGAAGCCTAAATTATAGGGAGGGAGGGCGGGTGATCCATTGCACACAGCGAAGAGGGGCTCACGCTGCGTGCCAGAAACATATATAGCCTCAGGACTGTCCATCAAAACTTGCTACATGCAATTCTCCCCAACGACCCTAAACGATCCCACCCAGCAACAGAGGGGTGTCTTGCTGGCCCCCACCGCAACACTTGCTCTCCATGAAGGAGAACTTGCTTTCTCGTGATCCAGAAAGGGCATTGAGTTTTGAAATTTCCCTGTGAATTAAAAACAATAAATGCTAACGCAGGTCACTATGGCCAGCTGTCTGCAATATTTGTTTTCCCCCAGGTATGGAGTGTATAACCAAGTCAATAGCTGACAGGTGCCTCCCCCAGGCCCTGTGACACCTCACCCCACCCCCACCCCCATACACACACTGGCATAACTCAAGGCAATTGCTTGAGTCTTCTGCCCCTAAATCAGCCCTGATGGGAGAAAGGGGTACAAGCTGACATCCCTGCTGCCTTCTTTTGTGCAACAGCCTTCTGGGCAAAGGGGTATGTGCATGTCTGTCCCAGCGCTATTCTCTTGAGACTTGGGTTTCCATTTCCTCCTTGTCACAGGCCCCTTTGGACGCACACCAGCTTGCATTCAAGGGACGGCCTTAGGCTGTATCGAGTGACTGTGCCTGGCATTGTCGGGTGGCTGCTCCCCCCCCCTTTGAGCCCCCCTGGCCTGCATCTCTGCCCATGTGTCTCTGGGCTGGAGATCATGTTACACAGTCCTTCGCAAAAGCAGCCCAGCATCTATTATTCAGCCATTGTGTACTTCCTCCTCTACTGTATTTCCCAAGACACAGGTTGCACCCGTTCAGAGCGAGCTGTGTGTGTGTGTGTGTGTGTGTGTGTGTGTGTGTGTGAAGGTGAGTGGATGACACACACATTGCTGGGCAGAACTGGGCATTAATCAAAGGGAAAGCTGCATAAATCACTCTTGGTGAATCATTAGGGTCTGGGCAGGACACAAGCGGAAACCACTCCGAGACTCCCTCTTACTCCCGTAATGCTTTATATAGTGGCAGCAAAAAAAAAACAACACAACCAAACAGAAACACCAATTCCCGTCAGAGGAAATCTAAAGGGGCATTAAACCAACCTATTTCCTGAAACACACGGAGAGGGAGGCAAAGGGAACCTCTTGCAGAATAAACTCCCAGGTTCCCAGTGAAAACACAGAAGAATGTCGGAGGTCTGCAAGTAGCAGGGCTGCTTATTTCATTCTTGCAGTTCGATCCCACTTTCTTGCCAAGCTATTATACATGGTTCCCTCCATTTTATGCTCATGGTAACCCTGTGGGGTAGGTTAGGTTGAGGCAGAGAGTGACTGGCTGAAGAGGGAATACTGTATATTCTGGCGTATAAGACTACTTTTTAATCCAGGAAAATCTTCTCAAAAGTCGGGGGCTGTCTTATACGCCGGGTGGAAAATCTGCGGTCGAGTATATCTCAAACTCTATATTTTAACTGGAAAAGTTGGGGGTCATCTTATACGCCCAGTCGTCTTATACACCGGAACATATGGTGTATCTCTGGGTGTCCAAGGTCCTAGTCTGACACCCAGACTTCCACACTGGACTTACAGTTCTTCATACCAAACTTCACTCTACAGAAGGATATTGTTTGAAGAAGCTTCTTAAAAGGAATTCCAAATTGACAATATCTTGTCTCAGTTTATTAATATTAGCATTATCCTCCTCCTCACCATCACTGCTGCCATCATCATCATCATCATTATCATCATCAGAACAGCCTGCTGGATGGCCAATCCAGTTTAGCATCCTATTCTTACAGTGGCCAACCAGAGGCCTATGAGAAATCCCCAAGCAGGAACTGATCACAAAGGCACACTCCCCTCCTGTGGCATTTCTACCTCCAGCTTTGGAAGCACAGCATGGCCATCATGGCTAGTGGCTACTGATAGTCCTCTCCTCCATGATTTTTTCTAATCCTCTTTTAAAACCGTCCAAGTTGGTGGCTTCCTGTGCAAATGAGTTCCATAGTTTAATTAGGCTCTCTTTCTTCTCTTTGGTGATCACTCGTAGCCGAGTAAGATTGCCTTCCATAAACACAGTTTTAACAATGAGTCCGTAAGTGACTGTGGAGGCCAATTCTGGATCCACTGTCCTTCCACAGTGGAGACATTGGTTTCCGGTTAGGAGTTGATCACGGTGTGGATTTGCCAAGCGTGCCTTCCTCTTAGCACATTTCTCCCTTGCGTTCTGAGTTCAAGTGTGTCTTCAAAGCCCATGGCACCTTTGGTAAAGGCTGTTCTCCAACTGGAGCGCTCGCAGGCCAGTGTTTCCCAGTTGTCAGTGTTTATACTACATTTTTTTAGATTTGCCTTGAGAAGTCTTTAAACCTCTTTTGTTGACCACCAGCATTACGCTTTCCATTTTTAAGTTCGGAATAGAGTAGTTGCTTTGGAAGAGGATCATCAGGCATCTGCACAACATGACCAGTCCAACAAAGTTGATGTTGAAGAATCATTGCTTCAACACTTGTTGGATCATCACCTTGTCGTGGTGAGTGGGCTTGCACGTTCCTTTTAACTATGCACTACATGATAGGAAGATGCCTTGTCCTATCAGACTATCAGTTCCCACATATGTAATTTCTTCACTGATTGGTAGCGGTTCTCCAAGGTTTTGGGCAGGGATTCTTCCCCCTACCTGGAGCTGCTGCAGATTGAACCTGGCATGTACTCTGCCACTGAGCTCTGTGGCACAAAAGCATGTGCCTGGAAGTGAGTGGAGATTGTGATGATGAAATCTTCCTATTTAATTTCAATCTTCTCTTTCGGCACAGAAGGATACCCAAAACAGCTGAAATAGAACAATATAGTATAAATACATTACCACTATTTCTACTTTCTCCAACATAGCATTGCACCAGGGACAGCATCTCTGCCACCCCAAAACCCGCTTACTGTACTAGGTTGCCAGATAAGATAGCCATTTTCCCACCTGGAATGCCCTTTAGAATACTGGTCACATCCATACCATACTTTAAAGCACCATAACATCAGTGGAGATTCTGGGGAACTGTAGTTGAGTGCTGGCTTCTCAGAGCTACAACTCCCAGTATACTTAAGTTTGTAAATTTGCATAAGTTATGCCATTTCAACACAATGGACGACTGTTTTTGGTGGAAAATGAACTGCGGTAGAAACTGCTGCACGTAATGAATGCAGGGCAGAACCAAAAGCAACACCGACTTAAGTCCCTAATGAAGTGTTATACACATAGATGCAACAGATTGACACAGCTACCCCTCTGGAACTGAATATTCATTATACTTTTACAGTAAAATGTAGGCAAAAATGACAGTTTCCCCTCCATTAAGCAGCTTAGAATATAAATTTCTGCCATAGAAGAGAGAACAAAGGAAATGGAGAGGAGGAAGAAATAGGCAGATAGCCAAGGCAGCATGCAGTATGCAGGTTGGTTTTTGCTGGGGTTTCCCTTTTGGAATATCCTTCATCTTTATCTTCTCATGGAAGAGAGCAATGGTGAGCCCTTGGCTTTTAAAAATAGTTAACATTTAAATATTAATTGAATCGTTTAGTTACATCAGAGCCCATGAACAAAAAACAGCCATGCATGATTCATGGAGGCCAATGGTGAGCATCTCTAATCATTTACAAACAGGGGTGGGCATTTCCCATTCTATTGAAGGGAGGGAGGGAGGGAGGGTGTGTGAAAGCTTGAAAAGAAGCACACAGACAAGTGATAGGCTGGACAGGTGAATCCATCCATTTCAGTTTCTCAGTTTCTCACTTTTCTGTGCTTATGTTCAGTTCTCCACATTTCTATCTGCTTCCATTTTCTTTCTTTTTTTTTTTAAGTCCTCATTAAAATTCGTCAGGATTTTAGTGTGAATTTCTGCCTAGACATACAGTGGTACCTCAGGTTACAGACGTTTCAGGTTACATACTCCGCTATCCCAGAAATAACACTTCAGGTTAAGAACTTTGCTTCAGGATAAGAACAGAAATCGTGCTCTGGCGGCGCAGTGGCAGTGGGAGGTCCCATTAGCTAAAGTGGTGCTTCAGGTTAAGAACAGTTACAGGTGGGTAGCCGTGTTGGTCTGCCATAGTCGAAACAAAGTAGAAAATTCTTTCCAGTAGCACCTTAGAGACCAACTGAGTTTGTTCTTGGTATGAGCTTTCGTGTGTTCTGAAGAAGTGTGCATGCACATGAAAGCTCATACCAAGAACAAACTCAGTTGGTCTCTAAGGTGCTACTGGAAAGAATTTTTTACTTTGTTTAGATTAAGAACAGTTTCAGGTTAAGAACAGACCTCCGGAACGAATTAAGTTCTTAACCCGAGGTACCACTGTACATCTTTAGGTATGTTTGCCTAATGTGCACATTTCTGCAAAGCAATTTTTGAATGCTAGATAGATAGATTGTTGTTGTTGTTGTTGTTGTTGTTGTTACAGTTCTCAACCAGCACACACATATATCCATAAAAACAATCCAAAAGACATTCTAAAATATAAACTATAAATATAAACTTTAAACTGCATGCTATTTTTGCAAATATACACATTTTGATGCATACTCCAGCCAAGTATAGGCTACACAACTGTATGCACATCACATAGCTGGATGATTTCCGTTGCAAAGTTCGGAAAAGTACAAATTCTGAAGGATAGTTGTGTTCAAATTCATATATTGTTTTGGAAAGTGTGAATTAAATGAAAAGTTAATTCAATTTCATTCCCATCCCTAGTGATAGAGCACCCAAGTAATGGAAATCATCAGGAGGACAAGATATAAATATTTGAATGAAATGGTTGAATGAATGAATGAAAAACACCTGCAGGACACATTTCAATCTGAGGGCCATATTCTCCTTCTGAGGGCCACATGACAATGGTGGGCAGGGCCAGAGGGTAAGGTGGGCAGAGCGATCAGTGTGAATCTTATCTTTGTACAGCATGCTAATTTCTGCACACACTTGCACCCCTACTTGCTATTCTCGCCCAGAGAGAGAGAGCAAGAGGCATTATCAGAGTTCTTCTAGCCAAGCAAAAACATTTAAGGAGTGTTCAAAGGGAGGCTGATAAGGGGTGTGGCCTGTGGAGTGGGTATAGATTGGAGAGAGTCTGAGGGGCCAGACAGTGAGTCCCAGAGGGCTACATTAGCCCCAGACCTGAGGTTCTTCATGCCTGATTTAAAAGCATTCAAATATATTTTGTTGTTGTTCTTCTTGTTGTTGTTAGTATATAAAGCTGTAATAGTTGGCGGTCTGCTTTGATACAGCTTAGCTTAATATCTCAAGCAGGAAACCTCCAGCTTTGTACATAACAATAAGCAATTTGAAGTACAGAGGCTAAAAGAGGGCTTGGGCAAGCCAATAGATTAAAAACCTCACTTACCACAGCAGTTTCCTGCATGCAATAGACAGGAGTGCAAGAAATGCACATGCACACAAAATTAATATCCTTGGGTATTGAAACCCATGGTCCATGTTGGCCTTTTCTTTTGTGCGGCAGAGGAATCACTATCTGTCTTCATCACCATAACTTGCATCTTGGGCAGGACATTGTGTTAGCTCCCCTGGAAGTATTTAGAAGCAACCAGCATGGGCCGATCACTTGCATCATTGGAGAAGCCATGCATAGTGGCAATGCTGTCAAATCACAGTGCCCCCTGCAGGAACAAGTCTGCTGCTGAAATGGCACCACCCTGCAAAGGCTTCCCAAACTTTTATTTTTATCTTATCAATTTTGTCTAGGGGAGAAGGAAGATAGGGGGGGAATCATATTTGAGAGAGAAGAAGTGGGACACAGATGCATGCAACATCATCCAGATACCCTTTATTAAAATGGGATAATTGCTTTTAGAGAATCACTTAACAATGAGAAATGTGGGAGAGGAAGAGGTGTGCTTAACCAACTTGTTTTCCCCATTTCAAATTACTTCCTCAAAGCTGACAGTCATTTACACATACAGACCAAACTGTATATGCTAGGACTCTCCAAACCACACCTCACCAACCCTGCTCCAGCCCCTCTTCGATTGTTTTTGCCTGGCTGGAATATGCTCTTTCGCTTTGATAACAGTTTTGTATGTCTGAATGGAGAAGGGAGATATATGTGCATGGCTGGAGTTCAATATACTGTACAAAGGTAACATTCATTGTTCCACCCACTTTTGCCTCTGATCAACTCATTTTTGCCTTTGGCCACATCCACTACACACATGCAGCCCCCCCCCAATGCTCCCCATGAGGAATGCAGCCCACCAGTTGAAAAACAAAAGTTCCCCACCCTTGGTATGCACATTCATTAGCTTATGTGCAGTGTCCCATTCCAAACTCAAACACGCCTACAAGAACCCTTCTGTATGGCATTTCTGAATTAACCAAAATGACGCAAATCCACATAACTAGCTAGCCTTGCTCCTAATGCTTTCAATTTCTTCTAATAGACATTTAATGAATACTTTATAAAGCTTTGAGTGGGGGTATTTTAAAATCAATGGTGCTATTTTATTGCCATTTGTATTATCTTTAGCTGGATAGTGTCTTGGCTCCCTGGTGCCCATTGATTGAAAGCTCTGATCAATGGGCCAAGCTCAGATCTGCAGTATATGTGCATAGCGAAGGCTCGGTGAAATCTCGACCCAGTGGTGGCACTGGCAGTGGGGCAGTGTGCAGGTGTTGCACTGCCAGTGGAGGCTGGTGCTCATTGGGACTGGCAGGGTGGGAGGCAAGGAGGCCAACGGTTGCTGGAGTCGGAGCCAATGAAATGCAGACCCAAATAACTCTAATTTTGAGTTCTGTTTTGCCTTTGAGTTCTGCAAAGGCAACACTGAGACTAAGAGGAGGCTGACAGCCAGAGCCCACTGTCCTGGAAGTAGACTGCGGGGGGGGGGGGGGCTGACTGAGAGCAGACTGCGTTTGGTGGGGCAGTGCCCCATTCACCCGAATGCAGCAGCCTCCAATACGTCTTACCAATGGGATTAGGGCAAAGAGAGATTTCTATATTCATTCTTCTTGCTTGCGACATCTTTTTTACAACTCAGGATTTCCAGGAAAACATGCAACCCAATGGAGAAAGGAGGACCCACCTTCCCAAGGGAAGGGATAACATTTTCTGAGAGGCTTGATGGAGGATGATAGAATTGGTGAGGAAGGTGGTTGTATTGCTGTCAGTGCTTTCGTTTGTTTGTTTGTTTGTTTGTTTCAGTAAGTGCTACACTTTTTAACAACAGCAAAAAAATAGGTGCTGGTACTGTGTACCCTTGAGTACCCCCAGAAAAAAGCATTGATTGATGTCAATAATAATAATAATAATAATAATAATAATAATAATAATTTATTTATACCCCGCCCATCTGGCTGGGTTCCCCCAGCCACTCTGGGAGGCTTCCAACAGAACATAAGCATTGCGTTCATTTACTGCTCCTTTTCCCTGTGAAAAAAGGCTCCCTTTTCTTTCGAATAGGAGCATAGGAAACCGCCTTACACTGATTCAGATCATTCTTCCATCTTGATCAAGTTTGTCTACACTGAATGGAAGCAGCTCTCCAGGGTTTCAATGCAGAGGTTAGCTCTCCACCCTGCTTGCGCCATTGAGGCAAAGACTCCAGGCTGCTCTTTCCCACCAGGAATCAACAGCTGTTAAGAAAATGAAAATATTCCAGACAAGCTTGGATTCTGTCCCCCACCCCCACCCCTTTTAAATGGAACAAAGGAAGGGAAGGGATGGCCCATTGCATACTATTAAAATTTGGACTGGCAAACTTGGAACAGCAGAAGAGTCTTGAAACATAAAGAGTCTTGCTGGACTTAACCGATACCCTAGCTACGTGCAACATCTTGTTCCCCATATTCACCAAGTAAAAGCCTCTGAAAAGTCCACAGGCAAGGCATGAAGGCAATTGTGCTCTCCTACTGCTTTCCAGCAATTGGTACCAAAAATGCACATTGCCTCTGATCCAGGAGGTAGCCTGGGTGGGTGGGATTAGTCCAGAGCCTGCAGATACAACAGTATTCCAAGAGCTGCAAGTTGCAGTTTGGCATCTCACCACATGGGGCAGCCATTTCCAACATGAAATCTAGCTCAAGCAAAGGCAGGTCTCGATTAAAAAGAAAAGCCACAACTCAGTGTAGTTGGCCGCAGTGTAGTTGGTTCACCAGAAGCGGCTTAGTCCTGCTGGCCACATGACCCGAAAGCTGTACGCCACCTCCCTTGGCCAGTAACACGAGATGAGTGCTGCAACCCCAGAGTTGTCCGCAACTGGACCTAATGGTCAGGGGTCCCTTTACCTTTACCTTTAAGCTGCCTGGAAATCTGGACAGGAGCACTTGCCACTGGAGCATTTTGTTCCATGGCCCACTTGCTAACACAGTATTAAATGAAAGAAAACACCTTCAAACACATTGCTCTACCCAGGGCCATATTAAGAGCTTTAGAGGTTTTAAGCACTATATATGGTGCCCCTGTCATATATAGGCAAACTTAAAACAATACGAAACCTTAAAACAAAACTGTTTTTGGAAATGACACAAAATTTAAGAGTTATGCTGCAATGTCCATGCATGTATGGCATGTGCAACACAAGGCAAGATCTGATCTCCTTGCATTATTTTGATCTATATGATTAAAACAGGTGGGGATAAGTACCGTAAGAAAAAGAGAACAGGAAAATGGGGAAAGAGCCTATAATGGAGTGCAAGGAAGTCTAACAAACTTCTGATTTTCCCCATAAGGACTACTTTGATGCTTAAAAGAAAGAAAAGGGGGGGGTCCAAATATGAAATTCTTTCAAAATTATTTTTTGTGTATGTGTGCCTCTACTTAGCTGGTGCCCTAAGCCTGTGTTTAGGTCCTAGCTTTTTTTGGTATTGATCTCCCTATTTTCCTCCCACCCACATGGCATGTACTTTCAGTCACCCTCCCAGAAAAAAGGAAGAAGAAAAAAACAACCTCTTAATAAGACAGAACTGCATGTGAAGACTTGGGCATAAGGGAGTGCTGAGATAATATATGAGATTTACAGCCCACTCCTAAACATGTTTACTCGGAAATAAATTATGCATTATTATACACCACTCTTTCTCTGAGGACCCCAGCTTGGCTTACATATAGTTCCCAAGTGGCTTCTGCCCAGGCTACTTACAGGGTCAGGCAAGCTTTGCTTCAGCAGAACCCCTCCTCCCCACACGCCGCAAGCAACAACTTTTCTCATTCTGGTCTCTTGAATGCTGAGTTACAAGGGACTCAATCTCTAGTAAAGATTAGCCTTTGGGGCAATATTTTTGCTTGTGTGTCTCTGAGACCGTGGTAAAAGTTGGGGTGTGTGCTGCAGTGGTTCGTGTCAGACTAAGACCTGGAGAGACCCAGGTTCAAATCGCTACTCGGCCATGAAGCTCCATGGGCGACCCCTGAGGTGGTTGCTGCCTTTCAGCTGTGGCCGCTTCACAGGGTTGTCGCAAGGATAAAACAGACAGGTGGTGAACAACGCACACTGTCTTGAGCTCCTTTGAGAAAAAGGTGGGGTACAAATGCACTGAATGAATAATAGGTCAACCTAAAATTTAAAAAAGAGCCCTGCTAGATCAGAACAACAACCCACCTGGTCTAGAGGTAGTGTGGTTATCTAGCTCCCACAAACTTCAGCCAACATTGTCAGCAGTCAGGGTCCCAAATTGGTTAACCTTGATCTGGCTGTGCATGACACCCCCTCCCATAAACTGACCTGGTCTGACCCAACCAACTTGGTTCTGGTCCTGCATTAATTCAAGGGTGGGCTAAGGAGGAGATACTTCTCCTCTTCTGACTGCACTGCAGAAAGCAAGAGGATTCGGTCCTTCTCTCCTGTGTTTCTTACATGGTTTGGGGGTGGGGGCACACTGGTTAAGCAGGTCACTGCAGTCAGTCAGTCAGTCAGTCAATCAATCAATCAATCAATCAATAATGCATATACACATTTTGGCAAGCAGTTCTCCCTAATTTAATGAATGCATTACTGTATGTTATTTTCACTAATATATATATTTTATGCAACTTCATCCCCAAATGCATGCATTTCTGTATATATTGTTTGGTTGGAGAACTGCACAGCAAAATGCGGAGATTTCAAAGGACCTGGCGTCTGCAGACCATGCATTGGCCTGCGAAGTAGGAATTAGGTACAGTAGTTTTGTAATAAAATGCGAACAAAATCGAATTCCTCCCCTGTCCTAAACCCCATCTGAACTCAGGGGGACTTACTTCTGAGTAGGAATATATAGGATTGCGTTGCTACCTCCCCACCCCACTCCTGAAATGAATGCAGCATGATAAAAAAAAACAACAACCACTTTAATCAATAGTGCTGTGCCAGGTGGAAATAACTTGAAGGGAGGTGAAAGGAGGCTGTAGACCCCAGACCAGCTGGAGAAGTGAAAGCTTTGATGCTTGTTAAAGATGCGTTGGCTTAGCTACTCTTGCTTTTTTTCTTCCCTCCGCCCTCTCCTCCCTCCTCCTCCCCCCCCCCACCGCACCCCTCCCCAGCTCTTGGAGATAGAGTATTCTGCAGCTTCGCTCTCCCCCCTCGCCTTCCCTCCCCAGCTTTGCTTCCTTAGGAGGGCTAATTGTAGCAGCACGAATAACATATGGCCAGGCAGGGCTACCTGCTGGTGCACCAGATGTGAACTGGGTGCCGTCGATCAAGAGCACATTGAAAAGCCTCGCCTCCCTGTCTGTCTCCGGCAGTTGCTCGCCCTCTGCAGAAGCAGGTCTCTGAATGACGGCTCTTAAAAGGGCCACTCAAGTTGGTCTCGCTCCCTGTGGCTGTCTGTATGCCTTGGGGGGGAATACTGGGGGTGGGGGAGAATGCGCCTGCTTCCCCCCCCCCCCGTGACACTTCTCTCGCGTTCTTCCAGCTGCTCGTCAGGCCCAGAACACACTGGAAGTGAAGGTTTCGTGTGTGTCTTAATTTATATCAAGAATCTTAACGTATTTGGGAGGCTCTCATCAGGATGTGTATTCACAGAAACTTCTTTTCAGCAAAGCAGCACACTGATTAAAAGGGGGCATGACCCCAAGCATGTGCAGAGTATCTTCCTTTCATCACTGAGCAGGGAGTTCCCAAAATGGAATTAAAGGATGGGGCAGGGGGGAAGAGGCAGGGTGCCTAACTGAAAGACTTACTGTAGTGGCTGTAATTTTAAAAGTGAAATACTGACTGTGTACACGCCATACATTTAAAGCACATTTAAAGCACACATACCCAAAGTATTCTAGGGACTGTAGTTTGTTAAGCCTGCTGGGAACTGTAGCTCTGTGAGGGCATAAAGGACAGTTTCCCAGGATTATTGTGGGAGGGAATGTGCTTCAAATGTGCTTCAAATGAATGGTGTGTATGCAGTCAGGTCTTAAGAGTTGTTCTGTTTCCAGGCAAACTCAGACAGTAACAATTCCAAGGAAGATACCCTGGGGATCATCTAGTTCAACCCCCTGCAATGCAGAAATGTGCAGCTGCATACTGTATTTCAAATCTGCAACCTTGGCTTTACGCGTATCAGCACCGCACTCTAAACAACTGAACTAACATGTTCTTGTCTTATTCCCAACAGAAATAAAGATGTACATAGCTTCACGTTAGCTGAGCTGAATCACTTTCCTCTTTTTTCTTTTTAATGCAAAGTATCTCCAGCAGGATCTGATTTTTAAAATGCTCAGTTGCCAGATTCAGATCTGGCAAAATTCAGAGTAGCCTGAAACATCACCTCCTCTTGAATACTGGTGCTTTCAAACTGTTGCTATTTTGGGAGGTTGGCTTCAGTTGTTGTTCAGTCGTTCAGTCGTGTCCGACTCTTCGTGACCCCATGGACCAGAGCACGCCAGGCACGCCTATCCTTCACTGCCTCCCGCAGTTTTGCCAAACTCATGTTAGTCGCTTCGAGAACACTGTCCAACCATCTCATCCTCTGTTGTCCCCTTCTTCTTGTGCCCTCCATCTTTCCCAACATCAGGGTCTTTTCCAGGGAGTCTTCTCTTCTCATGAGGTGGCCAAAGTACTGGAGCCTCAACTTCAGGATCTGTCCTTCCAGTGAGCACTCAGGGCTGGTTTCTTTAAGGATGGATAAGCTTGATCTTTTTGCAGTCCATGGGATTCTCAAGTGTCTCCTCCAGCCCTCCAGCCTCAGTTGCATACTATCAATTCAGGTGGCCCAATTAAAGTTGCTGTGGAGTTCTTGTGCAACAACCCATTTGTTCCCCAAATCGGACTTCTTTTGCATAAGGTAAATGATGAGGAGATGCTCTAGAAAGTGTGAGATGATTGGGAAATGATTTATAATGAATTGAAAAAAATGTTTAAAATTACTTTCACAAAAAAACAACAACAGAGTCCTTTCTTCTGGGGATAACCCAGAATGAAATCCCCAGGTGTCAGAAAAGGTTAATCATGTCCACAACCACTGCAGCCCATGTTTCGTCAGCCCAAAAATGGAAAATGAATGAGGTCCCAACTAAAGAGGATTGGCAACTCAAGTTGACAAAATGTGCACACAATTTGCAGATTTAACATATAGAATAAGAGAGCAAGAAGAACATAACGTTTAAAGAAGATTGGAATACGTTTATTGAGTATATGGAAAATAACTGCGTACAGCTGAAAACACTGGTAGCATTAAGATAAATTCATCAGAGTAAATAATTCTTGATGGATGTAATAGTGGAAAATCAATTGGAATGGTTGTTGTAAAATAGTTCCAGTTACAGGTGGGTAGCCGGGTTGGTCTGCCATAGTCGAAACAAAATAGAAAATTCTTTCCAGTAGCACCTTAGAGACCAACTGTGTTTGTTCTTGGTATGAGCTTTCATGTGCATGCACACGAAAGCTCATACCAAGAACAAACTCAGTTGGTCTCTAAGGTGCTACTGGAAAGAATTTTCTATTTTGTTGTAAAATATGCAGGGATGTAAGATAGGCAAAATGAACCACGGAAAGAGAAGAAGGGAAATCATTGGATATTTTAAAGTCTGCAAAATGTTCATTTCAAATTGTAAAACAGAAAATTTAATAAAAATTATTATAAAAAATAGAAAGTGTGGGATAAACAGTTGCTTGGTGCAACAAGATATAACCCTGCTGCAAGTAAATCAGAAGGGATGCTCAATAAATAGACAGTGTGTTCTAACTTCCTTTCAAGCTTTGTCCAAACAAACCAGAGTTACTACTAGTATGAAAGTGACTTTAAACTACCTGAACCTTAAAGTCCTCTTCAGAGACCCTGCCCTCCATTGGTGCATCTTTCACAAGTAGCAACCTAGCTATGGGAGGCTTGCCTGACATTTGTGGGCTTTTCGACACCAGGTGAAGACCTTTTATAAAAATTGTTTTGGCTTCTTAAAGTAAGTGTGTGTGTGTGTGTGTGTAATCCAGGCTGCCAATAGGCTTACACTGTTAAAGAAGCTTTTTTCCTCTTCAGTACTCTACAGTTGATTGCAATTATTACTATATGTTACCTTTGCTATATTGTTTTGTTGTAAGCCACCCAGGAAATATTTATTGATTTTTTAAAATATATATATATATATATATATATATATGCATTTAAAAATAAACAAGCAAACCTACAAAACATAAAATCTCTTGATGGGCCCAGCAGACATCACATAAGGAAAGTTCTGGCAATGAGAGGTGCAGTTAGGTAACTGTAGGTTGTGGACATAATGGTCCATTGGAAGCTCCCACCCCTTGCTCTGTGGATGGTTAGTTTGTATTACTTCGCTTACATCCAAAAGTGGGAAGGCAGACTGTGTTTGGGGTCCCTCCTACTTATTCTGCTGAGTAGGGCCCTGGACTTCTGCCCCCAAAGTATGTACCCCGATGCTGCCGCTGCTTGCCAAATGACCAATTTGGTCAAGTTGTGCAATACAAAATCCTGGCTTACCATTTGAGAGTCAGCAGTGACATTCGCACACATAGAAATATGCTCTGGCAGATTTCAACATACATTTGTGAAGGGGGTAGTGTCTTGGGGCTTAGTAAGCCAGAGTTTTCTTCTTCTGTTTCCCAAAATGACCCAAAAGTCTTTTGAATTTGAACAGCTTCTCATTAATCATTCATTGCTGATCATAAATTGGAGACCACTAGCATCAACGAGATATTTTTGTGGCTATTTTAACAAATAAATCTTCCAAAACGTGCTATTTAGAATTATACCAAAATATACCATTTGTGTGTTGATATGTATATGTATGAGTTATATGTATTTTGGAGTGGAGTTGTTTTAATGTATTGTATTATTTCTTAAGATGTAAATCACCCTGTGACCTTATGGTAAAGGGCAGGTAACAAATATAATTATGTATAATTAACAATAAAAATAACATTGAGATGATTATAGCAACAATAACAGAGTTGGGCAATTTTTCTTTTCCTCATATTCCCATTTCCCTCTTTCTTTATTTCTTTATTTCTTTCTTTCTTTCTTTCTTTCTTTCTTTCTTTCTTTATTTCTTTCTTTCTCTGTCTCTATCTTTCTCTCCCCCCCCCCCTTTCTCTTCTTCCACAAACTGCTATGGTCTTTGCATCTATGTCATCCAAAGCCCTGGGGGAGCCAAAGAAAGCAGATAAATTGGCAATAATAATCCTTCTGTTATCCCTCCAGGGGATGGAGAGATTTGGGATGGATCTTTTCTTTTTAAGAGACACTTGAAGCTGAGGGAAGAGGAGGCCAAAGCTGGAGGGGTGTGTCACCACATTACACACTTACAAAACTCATGGGGAGTCCCTGGACAATTGAAGTAATGAGGCAGAAACAATCCATAATCTCCTGTTTGCTCAACTGAGAGTGAAAATAAATATAAAGAAAAGGGTGCTGTGGGATAGAGGTCCAACTCCGCCAGTGGCTGGTAAATCCAGTGACGATTTTGACTTGGTATTGGTGCAATTTCTTCATCAGACAGTCTTTTAGGATGGTCAAAAAGCAAATCAGGATCTACTGCCCAGTCTTTGGCCAACCGCTGTGTAATTTGTGGTTGATCACTAAGGATATTTGACTCCCAAATCTTTAACAACAGCCACAATAACATGAGCCTCTCTCCTGCAAAATGAAGGAAGTGTGGTTTAAATAATGATGAATATGTGTTAGGAAGGCCTGTGAACTCAGTTCATTTTGGTTCACAGAACCCAAATCACTGTACAGTAAACAGCTGCTCAGAGTTTCTCTCTCCCCTCACAGTTCTTTCTCTGGAAACAGCTCCGTTATGAGGAGGAGTGCACCTTTGGAGGTGAAGTCAAACTGTTGGAAAACTACAGCGCCTGCTGTGGCTGCAGAGATCAATAAAGGAGAGGCATGTTTTGTTGCAGCTGGGGCAGATGAAGGCGTCTGGTTCTGCTGCAGATGCGCCATGGCATTTCTTCCCTCTCTGCTCCCCCTAGTGGTCATTGTTGCTTTGGTCACTGCTGTGGATACACAAGGCTGTATATTGTCTCCCTGCTTATTTAACTTATATGCAGAATTCATCATGCGAAAGGCTGGGCTGGATGAATCCCAAACCAGAATTAAGATTGCCGGAAAAAATATCAACAACCTCAGATATGCTGATGATACAACCTTGATGGCAGAAAGTGAGGAGGAATTGAAGAACCTTTTAATGAGGGTGAAAGAGGAAAGCGCAAAATATGGTCTGAAGCTCAACATCAAAAAAACTAAGATCATGGCCACTGGTCCCATCACCTCCTGACAAATAGAAGGGGAAGAAATGGAGGCAGTGAAAGATTTCACTTTCTTGGGTTCCATGATCACTGCAGATGGTGACAGCAGTCACGAAATTAGAAGACGCCTGCTTCTTGGGAGAAAAGCAATGACAAACCTAGACAGCATCTTAAAAAGCAAAGACATCACCTTGCCGACAAAGGTCCGTATAGTTAAAGCTATGGTTTTCCCAGTAGTAATGTACGGAAGTGAGAGCTGGACCATCAAGAAGGCTGATCGCCAAAGAATTGATGCTTTTGAATTATGGTGCTGGAGGAGACTCTTGAGAGTCCCATGGACTGCAAGAAGATCAAACCTATCCATTCTCAAAGAAATCAGCCCTGAGTGCTCACTAGAAGGACAGACCCTGAAGCTGAGTCTCCAGTACTTTGGCCACCTCATGAGAAGAGAAGACTCCCTGGAAAAGACCCTGATATTGGGAAAGATGGAGGGCACAAGGAGAAGGGGACGACAGAGGAAGAGATGGTTGGACAGTGTTCTCGAAGCTACTAACATGAGTTTGGCCAAACTGCGGGAGGCAGTGAAGGATAGGCATGCCTGGCGTGCTCTGGTCCATGGGGTCACGAAGAGTCGGACACGACTGAACGACTGAACAACAACAAGTGGATACACAACCTAGGTGTCTGGCTCCAGGCACCGTGGTTGTCAGCAAGGGATTCCCACATTGTGGGGTTGATGTCTCAGCCTTCATGTTATGCTTGCAGACATCTTTGTAACACAGAGTTTGCCTGCCAACAGACCTGGTGCCTGAAGCCCATTCCCTGTTGATCTTGTCCTTGGGAATCTTGCCAATTTCCATTCTGTGGACATGGCTAAACCAGCATAGATGTCACTGAGACAGGAGATTATTGAAATTATATCATATTATTGAAATTATAGAATGAAAACTGAAGCGTGGGTGAGAAGGACTTGACCAAGTGAAGGTTAGATTGTGAAGGAAGGATTTTTTTTCAAAGTTACCATGAGAGTGAGACAGAATAACACATACACAGAGGCCTCTTGCAGAATCTTGGAAGCAGGATGGCGGGAGAAACGGAAGCTGCTTGCCATGCCTTATACTTGTTGCTGTGCCTCATGAGTAGCTGCCTCTTTGCAAGTTTGAAAAGTGTGCAAATATTGCTATTTGAAATGTTTCGGTGTGCCACCCCTCATTACTTGATGGTTGAGGTTGTGTTGCACTGGCCTTGCAATGCCTAAATAAACAGCCTGTTTTGCTGACCTCTCAAATCTGGATTTTATTGGCTGTCCAGGCTGAAGTCACAGGGCAGGGGTCAGCAAACCTTTTCAGCCGGGAGCTGGTCCACTGTCCCTCAGACCTTGTGGGGGGGCCGGACTATATTTTGGAAAGAAAAAATAATAATAAAAGAATTACTATGCCCCACAAATAACCCAGAGATGCATTTTAAATAAAAACCACACATTCTACTCATGTAAAATCACCAGGCAGTCCCCACAAATAACCCAGAGATGCATTTTAAATAAAAACACACATTCTACTCATGTAAAAATACGCTGATTCCCAGACAGTCCACGGGCTGGATTTATAAGGTGATTGGACCGGATCCAGCCCCTGGGCCTTAGTTTGCCTACTCATGCCACAGGGTATTTGGTATTGAACCCCAATATTTTCCCAACGGTACCAGGCTACCGTACTTCCCCTCAGGGAAGTTATGGTAAGGCTATGTCCCTAGCACTTGCTAAAAACTTTTATCCTTATTCAGGTGGTTTTTCTGGCACTTTAATCAGCACTGGGTATTGCTGTTTCATTTATTAATTGGACCTTATTTAATGCACTGTTTTTAAGTAACCTGTATTTTGTTTCAATAAACAGCCTTAATATTTTTAAATTATAGGTGGGATATAAATGTTTTTCAAATAAAATAAAATAAAGTTTATAACTTTTTTCTTTTGGATAAAGCCTGGTTACATTTGTTTACCCTTATTGCAAAGCTTCCCAGAAAATGAAGCCCATCTTTGATGTCCAGTGGTAGCTATTGCAAGGAAGGGCTTTGTCTTTTAATAATCTCATTCCTTCTGCTCAAGTCTTTCAAAGCTTTAACTTCTGGTAAAGTGGTGATAGTTCATCTACAAGCCCATTGCAAGCCCCTGTGTGATGCATCCCGCCTAGGCCAAAGTCAAAGATCCAGGGGGGGGGGGAAATAATCTGCTTGCACCAGTGAGCAAGGATCAGATTTCTCTGGACCAAGAAACTTCTCCCACAATTCCTAGATAAGTCCCTGTGGACACACTTAGCATCTTAATTGGCTGTACAGCTGTTTTTTGTTGTACGAGGAGGGGTTGGGGGAGCTAGACAAACTCTTTATTAAAGGGTAGGGGGGCATCATTTGTAGCAATTATTCTCAAATTGAGGTGGAGGAAGCTGTCATTCCCACATTTACTGTTTCTTCTCCCTTGTACAGTTGTTGTGTTTTCTTTCTCATGACAGTGATGTTGGAGTATCACACAAGCACCCTGTCAGGAGAGATATGCAGTAAACACTTGACACCTAAGTGCAAGAATACATGGCCTGTGGCAAATATGAATTATTCAGCCAGAAATCAAGATAATTTTGCTTCTCACTTAAGAAACTAAGTCTCTTCCTTTCTCCCCTGTCTTAGTATCTCTTTTCTACTGTATCCTTTCCTCTCTTCCCATTTTTTTTAATTCATTCTTTCTGTAACTAACTACAATTAATGTAATGACTTATTTTCTTCTAGGGTATTTCCAGATCCATGCTACTGGTGCACACAGTTGTGTGTGTGGGGGGGGGGGTTGTTTTGTTTTTTGCAGTGTCCGTGATCACAAGGCCAATCCATACTCCCCTGCCCCCATTTTAATATGGGTTCCCTATTTCTGTGGAAAATTTGGTGAGTAAAAATAACTCATCATGTGTCTACAATCACTGCTGGTATGGAAGTTTATCCATGTATTATTATTATTATTAATAGTACTTTGATTTCTTGCCCACCCTTCACCATAAGGTCCCTGGGTGGGTTACATAAATTTAAAATCCAATATTAAAAATAGTTCAAAACAAATTACCATCACCAGGATATCGTGGTACCTGAATACACACACACACAAACACACACACACACACACATATCTCAGGTGTTAAGGGCCAGGATAAAGAGGAGCATCTTCCACACATGATAGAAACTATCTAATGAACACACTTATATGAGGAAGGACTTCTGCAACCTTGGAGCTTCCCTCTCCTGGTTCCTCTCCCTGAACTTCTGTGAGTGGTGGAAATGTCAAGAGGTTCCTCTCTGCTGATGTTATTATAAAGGTCTATAGCGGAGGCAGTATTTCAGATATATATTTGATAGGTAAACAGGCTTTCTTGGGGGTTCTCTATTGCCACTTCCCCTGCTTCTGTTTGCGTTTCACCTGAGTACAACCTAGCACATTTTATTTTTGTTGACCTAGACTAGAGGATGTGACCCTGCCTGTATACATGTATTGCACATTCATGGTACATCCACGAGTCCTTATTAGTCTTGTGAAAGGCCTATTTGGAGTCCCACCAAGAAGGTCCATTGGTGAGCCATTTGCTGCATAGGTAAGAATTGCTGGACTGGAACAACTGTGGGGCCCTTCAGTCACTGTTGGGTTAGTAGATTTTGCAAGGATCCTGCTGAATAGCATGAAGAATGGCCATGGCTGTGGCAACCTTACGGAGTTGGCAGTGTTGAATGGGGGCAGCAGCCCTCTCACAAGGAGGGTTTGGTGCTATATTTTCTAACAGGTTTTTTTAAAAAAATATTAAGCAAATTGCCATATGATTCCACTTCTGCCACTGTATCCCTTAAACACCACCAATTCCATGTTTAGTAAGGAACAGGGAGAAATCTAATTTAGTTCATATTTAAAGGCAAATCTGCACCTAATTTGCACTTTCCAAAACAATATGAGAACCAGAACAGTCATCCTTCAAAATTAAAACTTCTCTCATTTTTGGAATGCAGCTTTCCAGCCAAGCAATGTGTATACAAATGCATATACTAGAGTAAAGTGTGCCTAAAAATGCATATATTCATAACAGTGATATACAAAAATGCATTGGACTAGGGAAAATTGCTTGCAACAATGTGTATTTTAACCAAAAGTACACACACACAATTGTGTATATTGGAAGAAATTTTCACTGGAAGGCTGACAAATTTTCATGAGGACTATTTAAAAAGTGAATTTTAAAACTGATATAGTGATGAATTGAATTTAAGATTGGAAAATTAAGAACCTGAGAGAAACCAAAGCTGACAGATTCACTCATCCCTAGTGCTTAGTGTTTAATATGCTTTCACCCAGGGCAATCTGAAATGAAATCAAAAGCAATCAAATGCATGACACAAAATGGAATGCTACTATGTAATATTGTGGTGGAAATGAATCTATTTATCAGACTTTCATCTTCAACCCCCATCACTACAACCCTTCATTTTGACCATTGTGAAATGTCCCGATAGCATTTGCTCTTGTGCACTTCACCCCACCTCCCAGAACAGTAATGGCTTCCCTTATGGGAAAATTACTGCAGCTCTTCTCCTGAAATTTGGCACAATTTGTACATGCAGAAAGCAGTGGCCTAGTGTTTGTGAAACCTGCAGCCTCCAGTGATGCACCTATCAGACTATGGAGTGTATGGCGTATATGTGCGTGGTGATGCGATGTTGCTGTTGCAGCAAGATCAAATGCAGGAAAAGCATCCAATCCTTCTTGCACCATGGCACAAAAGTGCATGACTTCTTTTTCTTTACCTTTCCTCCTCGCCTTACCCTCAATCTGGATGCTTTGAGTTCTTTGGTTGCGTAAAATGTAGTAATTTCTAATGTGGGTATTATGGTAAAGTTATTTTTTTTTTGCTCGGAGGTGCACCAATACAGCTCCTTTCCAAGGGTGCAAGGGAAAGGCACCTAGCAGTAGACATCTGCTCATGCATGGGAAGCATCCAAGCCCATAAGGTATGTAAGCAGAAGCTCAACAGCCATCAGCCAGGGATGTTGTACTTGTTACAAGTTTCTGCACTGAGCTGCGGGTTGGTCTAAATGACTTCCAAGGTTCTTCCCAACTTTGTGATCCTATGATTTTGGGGGACGATGTGAGGCAAGATATAATCATTCAGAACAATGCCATATTTTTAGTGTATTGTTGATGCTTTATTTTTTATTTTTTTTGAAAATATTGTTGCAGTTTTTCAACAAAATGTCTGGAAAGGATTTTAACATAGTACAAGTTGGCTTGCAAACACATTTGAATAAATGTGTTTACAGACTCTGCAGGGATTGCCCCTAACTGGTACATTTTCCACTTTTGCACAAAGGAACAGGCTCCCTTACCCATTTCTTGGTGTCTGCTCATATTCCAGCTGTCTCGGTTTTCACAGTGGAGCAAAGAGTAAGCGTCCACTTCCACCCCAAACCAACTCCATGGCCAATGCAGAGAACAGTGTCTAGACCAGGAGGGCACAGCTACTCCTGCCTTGCAGTTCTTCCCACGTAACACCAACTGGGGCATTGTAACCTTTGGGATAATTTCTCGGGGCAAATTAATTTCAGCATACAATCAGCAATATTTCATGCCTATTTCCAATGTTTAAAAACCCACTAAACAGCACAAATATGCCTTTTGCAAAGAAAACTCTTTTGCTGATCAGTGCCAATAATCATTTGACAGCTCACATGCCTCTTCTTCTGGTAAAGTCTCCGCCTTAGTCGAAGAGCTGTTTCCAACAATATCTCCTCCTCCTTCTCTTTCCTTTCCTCTAGCTCTTTCCCCACTTCCCTCTTCCTCCTGAACAGCCATTTACAGCAACGCAGCCATTGTTTATGAGGTTGGGACTGGCTGTCAGCCAATCAGAACTGAGCAGCTGGGATATAATAGCCCAGGCGCCAGCCATTACAGAGGAAGGAGAAGACAGGTCATCAGTGACATCACCTCTCAGAAAGTAAGCGGGGGAAGGAGGAAGCATTGATTTAAATTTGGAGAGATGACTGGAAATTTGGACCATGAGGAGAAAGCGGTGCATCAGAGGACAATCTAAAACATATAAAAAGATGGCCAGGGAGCCACCATGAGTGCATCATCTAAAATGCTAAAAATAAGGCAGCTGGTGTCCTTTATATTGCTGCCAAATGATACACGCAGGATATGGTACAGACAGGTACACTGCTGAAGCATAGCTTTCCTTGCTTCCCCCCAAAGAATACAAGGAATTGTAGTTTGGTTCCCTGGAAAGAGGGAAGATGTTAAACCACATTAAGCCTCTAATGTCAAGAATGTTCCAGGTGGAGTTTGTAGGCCAGGCCAGAGTTCAAGCGGACTATTTAACACAGGAGCAGGAGTTCAAGCAAATTAGCAGCACCATGGACAGCCCCAAGTGGAGCTCTGTTGAACTGAACAGGAATTCAATGAGGCTTAGAAACACAGGGCCAATGCTAGCATTTCGGTGAGGTGAAGCAATTTCAAGCACTATCCACCCTGCCCTTCCCTGTTTCAACTTCTACACAGTTGCCAGCCCCAGTTCACCAGCAGCAGCCCCACCATGGCTTCATCCATGCCGCCTCCACTGATGTGCCATTGCCCTCACCACTGTGCCTCACTGCCACTGCTGCATTGTAGCATCAGCATCAGTGAAGCTGTGGGCAAGGATTCAGTGGCAGCAGCAGAGCTGGCAGCAGCTCATGCACAATGGGAGGCAGGGAGGCAGCCAGGCTCTGTGGGGCGGTCATGTCATGCGGGGGGGGGGCGGATTGATGGGGAATTTTGCTCCACCGTCCGACTCAGATTCTGAAGACTCCCTGCAACAAAAGCACTGGAATAAATGTCTTAAAATCAGGTCACAACCCTTTAAAACATAGGGAGCCTCTTGGGGTTGGGGGAGGGGTAGCTTGCAACCCTGAATAGGCTGCTGACTATATCAATGGCAGGGATCAATGGGGTTTTATTGTAGCTTTGATTACTAAATGTAAGTGAGATAATGCCATGCCAAATTAGATCACTGCCTGGGCAGACATCTTATCCAATGCAAACTGAAGATTTTCCAATGCAAATTACCTCCATCTGAATACCGTGATTTGCAGAGGGGACATTTTCCAATTCATTTCATCCCCCCCCCCGCAGTACCCACTTCACTCTTCCAACCTGGCTTTGCCAAGCCCCTCAACATCCTTCATGGATGCTCAACAGCTTCACCCAATCTTTTCTCTGAGGTCTCTGCCCTCCCTCTCTACTGCCCCACAGGAGGGAGTGCAGGAGTCAGAAGTAGAGGAGCCAATTGCTGCTTGCTGAAAGAGATGGTTTAATAACATTAATATGCATGAAGCGAGGAGAAGGGAGTGTTCTCTGTATTAAATATTTACCACTCAAGCCTTTGCCTGTCTTCTAGGAATTCTGAAGGTCTGAAATTATTGCTGAAGGGGGATTCCAGGGACACAGCAGAAGAATCCCAGAGTGCCTAGCCTTGGCTTCCCTTTGGCTGCAAGACCCCAGTGGCTGTGCAATGGATACTGCAAGTTGGGCTTTGCTCCCAGGTGCAGGATTGAACACAGCCATCTCCCCACTGTAGTCGCCTGCCAGTACACAAGGGAGTCATTCTGAGGAGATTGTCTCTCTGGCTTGTGTTTCATGGAGCCATGTGGTCTTCCTGTGGACCAAAAGCTCTGCAGGGTGCAGTGGAGGCAGGTTCCAAGTGGGGATTCCTTCTCCAAAGCGAGTGATGTAAGAGTCACTTCTGAAGTGCAGGTGGTCATCATGACAGCTTCCACAGACCCTGTCGAAGTCTCTGCAACTCTTTGCAGCTCAAGGGCTGCATTCCTTGTGGGCAATCTTCCAAAGATCACATGGGTAGGGCCAGATGGAAAAGTGGGCAGAGTAACATATAAAACTTTTACTCTTGTACAGTAGAGTACATTCCACCCATGCCAAAGCCAGAGGTTTCTACACACCTGCATTCACACACATCTATGTCCCATCCAGCAAGCTGCAAGCATTATCTCAGTTCAAGAATACATTCCAGCCAGTCAAAGGCTTTGGGAGAGACTGAGAAAGAAAGTTGGTGAGGGGTGTATCTTGGGGAGGAGGCATGCACTAGGGACAGTCTCTGGTGCCAGACAGAGCTGCTTGGAGACCACTACTGCCCTAAACAAATATCAGCTTCCGATGTTGGGTTTTTGCAGTAGAAGAGGAAAGAGTTACACCCTTTCTTCCATTCTGATGAATACCAGCCCTCTCAACTGATGGTACTTGTTTTTCCCATCAGGTAAATGTACATCAACAAGCTAGAATTTAAAATAGGAAGCCTTAAGTGGGTAGGGAGTCTGGCAGGCAATGGCTGCTTTTGAACATCATGCCATAGTTTAAAATGAATGCACTGGTTCCCAAGGAGGAGATTACAAACACTTTGTTCCTCCCTTGGCTTTTTAGGCCAGTGCAGGACTGCAGCCAAGCCAAGGTTTGCCTCAGCATGTCATTGAAACCTGAGATCGTGGTTAAAAGCTCTCCCCCTTGGACACAACCTGTAGCCATGGTTTTTGTCCCAAGGTTAAAAAGCAGGGAGGAAAGAGGGGGTAAGCTCTTCACCAGGGGCCAGCATGTTCATGAGGTCATGGCAAGCTGTACTTTTCTAACCAGAGGGTCAGGTGGTCACCTTCTGCTTCCTTCCGTATGAACTCCTGGCTATCTACTGTTCTTTAGCAGAGTTTGCTGACTGAGAGATACTTCTCTTGGGGTGGAGAAATTGCACTGGAATGCAGGGAAGGAGCCTCTCTTAAAAAGGGCTAAAGGTAAAGGGACCCCTGACCATTAGGTCCAGTCGTGTCTGACTCTGGGTTGCAGTGCTCATCTCGTGTTACTGGCCGAGGGAGCCGGCGTACAGCTTCCGGGTCATGTGGCCAGCATGACAAAGCTGGTGAACCAGAGCAGCGCACGGAAATGCCATTTACCTTCCCGCCGGAGCAGTACCTATTTATCTACTTGCACTTTTGAATTGCTTTTGAACTGCTAGGTGGGCAGGAGCTGGGACCGAGCAATGGGAGCTCACCCCATCGCGGGGATTTGAACCGCCGACTTTCTGATCAGCAAGCTCTAGGCTCTGTGGTTTAACCCACAGCACCACTCTCTGGTAGTCAGCCCAAAAAGGGGTAGTCAGCCCAAAAAGGATTCAACATTCTTTTTGTATGCCACAACTGCCACAAGGCTACTACAGTGGTACCTCAGGTTAAGAAGTTAATTCGTTCTGGAGGTCTGTTCTTAACCTGAAACTGTTCTTAACCTGGGGTACCACTTTAGCTAATGGGGCCTCCCGCTGCTGCCCCATGATTTCTGTTCTCATCCTGAAGCAAAGTTCTTAACCCAAGGTACTATTTCTGGGTTAGCGGAGTCTGTAACCTGAAGCGTCTGTAACCTGAAGTGTCTGTAACCCGAGGTACCACTGTACTGTCCAAAAATCGGAAGACCCAGGAAATACCAGCAATAGACGAATGGCAAATGAAGATGATGGACTTTATGGAACTTGCCGAACTGACTGGAAGACTCCGCGATCAGGGAGAAAAGACAGTTGAAGAAGATTGGAAGAAATTTAAAATTTATTGAATAAGTATTACAATATTTAGTGTCACCTTAGGAGGTGGCTATATAATATTAATTATATGTTTTAGAAGTATAATGGTTAAGATGTTAGTTTATAGAAACTGCTAGAGAATATTAAGGAAATGAAATTCAGATGGGAGGGGGGGTGAGGGAAGTCACCCAATAATGTGATGTAAGTTATCTATGTAAGAAGAACCTATTGTTCCTTTTCTTTTTCTTTTTCCTTCTTTCTCTTTTTATCTTTTGTATAAAATGTAGTGTGATGTTATCCTTTTTAAAATCTTACAAAATCAATAAAAGAATTATTTAAAAGAAAAAGAAAAAGTGGTAGTCAGTGATGGCTGGTGGCGAAGAGGGCTGATGAGACAGGGAGGGCAACTGGAGGTGGAAACAGAGCCAACAACAGGGAGAAC
Organism: Lacerta agilis; assembly: GCF_009819535.1. Classification (NCBI taxonomy): domain Eukaryota; kingdom Metazoa; phylum Chordata; class Lepidosauria; order Squamata; family Lacertidae; genus Lacerta; species Lacerta agilis. The sequence goes on along the minus strand of NC_046331.1, from coordinate 28,806,510 downwards.
CAGCTTCTTCTAGTTTTGGTTGCCATCCTTCTCCCTGCTGAGTTCTACAAGAGTCAACACCTGGAGAGGAGGCTCCCAGCCAGGGACACCCCTTGAACTAGTTGTAAGTAAGAAGGTGGACAAATGAGAGGTTACTGAGAACCAACTGATGTTGGTGGGTCATCCTAATGGAACCTCAACTAGGGATAATAAATCACTCAAGAGTCATCAAGGTTATAACAGCTTAAATTTACCAGTAATGAGATGCCTGTTCTCAGTGTCCCTGAATCTATATTCACTGCTCTCTCCATCAACAAAATCCAAAAGGTGCTGAAAAAAGGCAGGAGTGTGGGGGGATCAGTTCAAAAGTGCAAGAATTCTCTCTCTCTCTCTCTCTCTCTCCCTATCCCACTCCCCATCCCCTGCACTTTGCTTGGGGCAAACCTATGTGTGCAAGGAGGCCCACTAGTGATAGAAGAAGATATTTGTAGTTACACGTGTGTGTGTGTGTGTGTGTGTGTGTGTGTGTGTGTTTTCAGTGGAGGGGATTGTGTTTCTTTATTTCTCAATTTTTTCTAATTATAATTATTTTTAATTTATTCCACTGGAGGAAATTTTATTTCTTCTTTTCTTCCGTTATTTTGCTTTTGCATCATGCACACCATACATTGAAAGCAACCCCCTGTCGTGTCCCAAATATTGGGAAGTGGCATTTGCACCTCACAGAACAGCAATTCCCTGCACCTTTAACAAATTGCAGCTCCAATAATTCTGTGGGAGTGAGGGATGAATGTGCTTTAAATGTGTGTACACAGCCAGAGTATTTTCTTCGCCACTCACTTTTGTCCTGCCCACTTCCACCTTGGCATGCAACTCTCAGAAGTCTGGTCATATTTGAATCTGGCCCTTGGGATGAAAGAGGTTCCCCACCCCTGGTATAAGAGTCTATTTCATCAAATGCATAATGCACCAAATGCACACACACACATGCACGCACACACAGACGCACATACACACGCACACGCACGGTGGTGGTGAAGTGGAATTGTAAGTGGTGTGGAAAATGAAATGCAAAAAGTACAGCTTGTGGCAACCCCGTTAGAACTAGAATGCATGCATGCATGCATGAAAAGGGGGGGGGGAAAGCTCAGCGACCCTTTAAACAGCAGTGAGAGGTGATAAAACAACCAACTTGGCAATGCTGTGTTGATTAACATATGTAATGGGGCAGGAAACCATTTTCTCTATTCAGACTCAAATAAGTAGAATTGAATTTACTGATATAAGTCAGCTATTCCACTTCAAAGCCCCTTTTGAAATTCCTTTGTTAAAGGGTGGCCACTTTAAGATCTGTAGGCTTCTCAGCATCCTGTTTGGTGGCCTTTTCAGTACAGTGCTTGACTAAAAGGAGGCCCTTCCCAATTGTTTTCTAGCACTACCAAATGTTACAAAGCCAACCAGAGGCTCTCAGTTAATAGGTCTGTGTTTTGACACAGCTTTTGACACTGGTGGCTTGCGCTTGTCCTCCCCAGATCAATAGTGCAAATGCTTGCCAGCTGTGGGTGCACAGTACTGTGAAAAATTGCTTGTTCTGAAGGACACCTCCCAGCATCCACCACTGCCAGGGCAAATGGTGATAAATAACTTGACCTGAGGATATGGACATCTGAGCATGTCTGGAACTTCCTGCCAAACCCACTTTGAATGTCCCCACAATCTGTGTAACACCCATGCATGTGGGGAAGCCCCAGGGAAAGGCAGCATTACTCAGGAGCCTCTATGAAATCTATTGATTTCTCTTTTTCTTATCATCCCTTGGAAAGTGACTGACACAAAAGCCAAGAACAAGATAGCTCTTTGATAGCCTAACAAGTTGGAAGTCAGACTGCAATGCATTTGAGGTATAAGGCTATTTGCTTACCAGACTTAGGATTGGACAAGCACACACACACACACACACACACACACACACACACACACACCATACTTTAGGGCAATACTGTAATTACATCCATCAAGTTATTAATATGTCTTTCAATACCTAATCCATTGATTTATGTTACTGTATTAACATTTTGTATATTGCCAAGACTTCAGAACATATTTTAATTCGAATCCCTGAAACTTTTCTAGGCTACTTATACAAATTCTATTTCTCTGCAGCTCCAAACTTTGGGTTCACCATTAGGATCAAGGAGTCAATATATTTTCCAGGGGAAAACTGTTGCTTTTCCCCAGACATGTTAGGACATTGTTAGTGGTGGGGGTTTTTTGTTTTGTATTTTGGACTGCCTAGGTGGTTTTATTGTGCTGCTTAACTCAATTAAAATAAGTTTGGTTTCTTCTGACTGCCCAAGCAGATCCATTTTATACACAGGATGGGCTGCAAGTGCAGATCAGATGAGGCAGCCTCACTTTTTGCAGAGGCAGCCTATAAAATATTTAGTGAGCTGCCACAGGCAATTGCATTAAAGGAGGTAGTTAAACACCCCCTACCCGAGGGCACCCCCCATGCCATGTAAATCAAACAAATTGGACTCTTTTCACAATTGACACACATGATTTTACTTATGGTGAATAATTTAGTATTAAAAAGTAGAGACACACTTTGCCCCATCTGTAATTTCTTTTCCTTTTATTCTTTTCCCTCACACTCCCTTCTCTACCGAGAGTTGGAGTGGTAGGGATGCCAGCCCTCCTCCTAATGCAGGAGGCGGCAAGAGGGGCATTTTGCTGCCTGGGTGACCCGTTAAAAAGATTCCCGCTTCTTAATGGAAGAAGCCGCGTTTGCTCCGGAAACTCACCAAGTTGTCCATTTAAAATCCTAAGCAGGATTAACGCTGAGGGAAAAGGCAGCTGGTCTTGATGAATTCCCTCCTGGCACCTTCAGTGGGCAATTGCGCTTTTTAAATTAAGAGCTCTCCTTTAGTACAAAGTGGGTCAGATTTTTTTTTAATAAAGGTTTTTACAGACCTGATTAATCTCCCTAGCATCTATGAGTATCCTCATAATCAGCGTCTTGAGGTTTATTGCCCCTGGGGCTAGGCTGATATGCTTGTTGGGCCTCAGCCCTTTTTTGAAGCTAACTAGATCAACTAGGTTACAAACTTCCCTTTCCACCCCAAGCTATGATGGCAGTGATGCACAACCTCAACCATGGGCCTCCTCCTCACCAGTGCTGTCAAGTATCCCATTTTCCCCAGGATTCTCCCTTATTTCAAGCAGTTTCCCGCTGCTCTCCCTTATTTTTTATTTCCCTTAAATTTCCCGTTTTTAATGGAAGCAGCTCCTCCCCTGCTGGCCAGGGACTGGGTGGGAAGACCTCGCCTACTTGGAGAGAAAAGCCTCAGCCCTCAAAGCAAGTGGGAGCCGTTTCCCGTGCTTACAGGGGGGTGTATTCCTCCCCCTGCATCAGCCCCTATCCGTTGCCGCCGAGCCCCTCAGCTGGCCAATAGGGTTAGCTGGCGGGCGGAACTTGGCTGCCTTTGAGCAGCTGCTGCTTCCTGTCCTGTTTTGATGGGATCAGACAAGAAGACGATGGGGCTCCATTGCGCGGAGCACATGGCAGCCCTCCTCTTTGCTGGCTGCCCTCCTCTTTGCTCCGCTCCAAGCCCAAGCCTGCTTGGAGTTTACATTGCTGCTCCGCCCACTTTTGCTTCTGGCTCCGCCCACCACTGACATGTGACTGTCCCTGAGATAGGTGAGACTGCTGATCCCTTATTTTCAAATCCGAAACTTGACAGCTATGCTCCTCACTGTCGTCCAGTGGTTACAGAAAGGGAGGGAGACTTTCCACCCTTATCTAAGAGCCCATTCCCTCAATGGCAATTTATCAGGGGGTCACATGTTGGTAGTGGGCAGGGCCAGAACAAACAATGGGCGGAACCACCTTATTCCTCCCTCTGGCACCCTATTATCTTGCTGTCTTCATCCCTACCCAGTGGGCTGGCAGGCAAAAGAAAGAGAGCACCCTTGCCACACATCTGCACTGGCCACAGGCAGAAGATCCTCCACCCCCCCACCACCACCCTCCATTCATTGCTGCATCTATTTTGGCTCCCCTCTTCTCCTTTCCCTCTGGGCTCTCCTCACTCACATGAAATAAGCCTTAATCAAATTCTGTCAGGCATGAACCGTTCCTCAGTCCCAGCACTCTTTTTATTGTGCATTTTACACATAAGTAGACCTACAGGATAGTCCTTCTGACATTGCCACAGACGCAAATTCCCTCTGGGGTCAACATTCTACCCCACCATACCATGGAAATCCCATTGGTAAATCACATGCCTGAAATGGCTGCCTCACTCTCCCTAATGGTAGGACTGCTCCTGTGTAGGGGGAGGGCATTACACAAACTTCATCACAATTGAATGAACCTCCCATAATGGTAGAACATGATTAAAATCCTCCCTCCTGTTAATTTTAATACAAAAGGCAGACTGATCTAGGGTGAGGAGCTTCTAATTGTATTTGGGCCCCAAGACATTGAGTGCTTTCAAGATGTGCACCATAGCTGTTGTGAGCCATAGTTGAGTCAGCACTGGGGTAGCAATTGCTCTCAGGTGAAGAGCAGAAGCAGAAGGATGGAGATGATGCTGTGTGTGTGGAGTGGCCCAAGAGAGAGAACCGGAGAGGGAAAACAGTCCTGCCGGCTCCCTGTCAACCTCCATCCATAAAATTGAGAGGTCCCTTATCAATGAGAGAGGGCACCAACCTGCTAGGATGAGAGACTGGTCAGCAGAGGAAGGAGCCAGGGGTGGCTGATCTCAGTTCCGTCACCTAGGACTAGGCACCACTTCTTCTGTTGTCCATTTCTCCAGCGAAGCATGCACCTCGAAGTGCAGCAAGCCTCTAAGTACAGCAATCAGAGAGTGAGAGTCATATGAATAGCATAGGTAGAATGCTTCTCGTCAAACTCTGAAGCTCCTTCCCTTTTAAGGTTTGGCAGGTGATGTTGTGTGCCATGACAGATGACAACACAGGAAGTCCCACTCCTGAGAGCCATGGTGTAATGGTTTAGAGTATCAGATTACCCCCTCTATGGAAACATCAATCATTCATGGTTTGGAAGCCTGCAGCCAATCTTGGAAGGATCAAGCATGCTGTGTCTTGCCTTTAAATGCTGGTGGGAGGGGCAAATCCATCTGTTGAGATATCTTTGTCACTTGCATCAAATCTTGGACTCCTGATGCTACTCATGAATTCTGTAATCTGTGGGATATAATCCATTGAGAGCAGTCAAGTACAACATTCCTTGTTTTCCAAGAGTGGGCATGCAAGGGAATGCTTGATCCAGCCAGTCTAAACTTCTTTTTCCTCCTGGCCTGGAGCATCCTTCCTTGCATGTGACTAGTGGGTGAGCGTGACCTTTCCAGACCTGGTAAAAGGACAAGGCATGCTGCCACTCTCTCTGTTTGCCATCTTGTTTTTGTCCTGCAAACTTCCTGGAATGGAGTGCTGGCTGCCCCCAGGTCATCTCCCTTATGGGATAAACATGTTAGTATAAATTTGTAACTTTAAGCCTAAAGCCTGCCTTCAGGGATCACACTGTGCTCTGCTTGATCGTGAGTAAACTTTCTTTTTGTTGCTTATCAATAAGACTGTGGTGTCTTTATTCTTTTAGGAGGGATTCAAGGGGTCCTACCAGAAAATTATTAGAACACATTTCAATATGGATAAACCAGATTGAATTGTGTATTGTCTTAAGAAACTCACACAAGTTTGCAACTAGTTTTCTGCTGTGTAAAGGGGAATGTAAACTCTGCTGAGTAAAAGAACTTGCTAGCGGAAGTTAGGAAGGATATTAATAAACAATATATCCTCTCCTGCTACCCTGAACATTCCCACATAATCCTGTCCATGGCAATCTGTACCTATGTCAAGCCTGACCTGTACCATTGCATGCCTTGAATAAAGCTAACTTTCTTACTCATACATGCCTCAGTCAGCATACTTGGAATGGGAGTCATGACAACACATTTAATTGGCAGAAGCATGGTATTTTGGTGGGACTCAGCCCCCTCCTTAAATTTTTTGGGGGGCCCTCAGCCCCCCGTCCCCCTAGATGGCACTTTCTTTTCTTTTCTTTTCTTTTCTTTTCTTTTCTTTTCTTTTCTTTTCTTTTCTTTTCTTTTCTTTTCTTTTCTTTTCTTTTCTTCCCCCTTTTCTGATACAGTTACAAGCTTGGTGGATCAGGGGAATGCTGTGCACATTGTGTATCTTGATTTCAGTGAAGCCTTTGACAAAGTCCCCCATGGTATTCTTGTATGGAAGCTGGTAAAATGTAGACTGGGTGAGGTTACTCTTAGGTTGATTTGTAGCTGGTTGACTGACCAAACCCAAAGAGTGCTCAGTAATAGTTCCTCAACATCCTGGGGGAAAGTGACCAGTGGGGCTCCTCAGGATTCTGTCCTGGGCCCATTGTTGTTCAACATCCTTATAAATGACTTGGATGAAGGAACTGAGGGAAAATTCATCAAATTTTCAGATGACACCAAACTGGGAGGGGTAGCTAATGCTGCAGAAGACAGAATCAGAATTCAAAATGGCCTTAATATATTAGAGAACTGGGCCCAAGCTAACAAAATGAATTTCAATAGGCATGAATGTATGGTTCTGCACTAAAACAGAATGAATCAGCTGCACAAACATAAAACTGGGGGTACCTGGCTTGCCAGTAGTACATGTGAAAAGGATCTAGGAATCTTAGTAGACCACAAGCTTAACATGAGTCAACTGTCTGATGCAGCAGCGGCAAAAAAAGAAGAAGGTAATGCTACTCTAGGCTGCACCAACAGAAGTATAGTGTCCTAATCAAGGGAAGTAATAGTCCCACTCTATTCTGCCTTGGAATACTGTGTCCAGTTCTGGGTGCAACAATTTAAGGATATTGACACGCTGGAATGTGTGCAGAGGAGGGCAACCAAGATGATCAAGGATCTGGAAATCAAGCCTTTTGAGGAATACTTAAGGGAGCTGGGTGTGTTTAGCCTGGAAAAGAGGAGACTGAGAAGAGATATGATAGCTATATTCAGATATCTAAAGTGCTGTCACATGGAAGGTGGAACAAGCTTGCTTCTTCCGGCTTCGGAGGGTAGGACTCAAACCAATGGATTCAAGTTACAAGAAAGGAGATTCTGACTAAACATCAGAAACAACTCTCTGATGGCAAGAGCTGTTCAACAGTGGAACAAACTCCCTGGGAAGGCGGTGGACTCCCCTTTCTTGGGGGTTTTAAAGCAGAGGTTGGATGGCCACTTGGCGTTGATACTTTAGCTGAGATTCATGCTGAGAGTAAATGACCCTCAGGATCACTTCCAACTATACAATTCTAGGATTCTATGTAATTACAAAATGTCTCCTATTTACCAGGAGACAGACTGAAGCTCAGTGGTTAAGCCCATGTTGTGCATGCATAAGGTCTCTGGTTCAATCCCTGACACCTGTAGATAGAAATTAGCAGGTGATGTGAAAAACCTCTTACCTATGCTCTGACTACTGATACTCTGATGAGTCCTTGCTCATGTCAGGTGTCAGCAAACTTTTTCAGCAGGGGGCCGGTCCACTGTCCCTCAGACCTTGTGTAGGGCCGGACTATATTTGGGGGGGGGGGGGTTGAACAAATTCCTATGCCCCACAAATAACCCAGAGATGCATTTTAAATAAAAGGACACATTCTACTCATGTAAAAACATGCTGATTCCCGGACCATCCTCGGACCAGATTGAGATGGCAATTGGGCCAGATCCGGCCGCCAGGCCTTAGTTTGCCTACCCATGGAATAGATTCTAAGGCCACTGTGTTTCAAGTTGCTTTTGCACACTGTGGTACATGCCAGGGAGGGGGTGAAATTATCCCAGTGTGCACTACCTGTTTGGTCTCTGCATCTCTACAACCCCTCCCAACTCGTATTCATAAAACTGTCATCAGTGCATATACTGTCAGCTGCATATATGCAATTGCTGTCTCAAATGCACACACCTCAGCTTCACTGAGAAGTAAATGTGGTGAAATGTGGTGGTTTTCCTTATGGACTGAAAATTTGGTTCGTGGGGAAAGCACATTGAACAGCAGCATTGCTCAAGAAACTACATGATAGTTCTGTGTGACATGTGCAAAGGTAAAGGTAAAGGGACCCCTGACCATTAGGTCCAGTCGTGTCCAACTCTGTGGCTGCGGTGCTCATCTCGTGTTACTGGCCGAGGGAGCCGGTGTACAGCTTCTGGGTCATGTGGCCAGCATGACAAAACCGCTTCTGGCGAACCAGTGCAGTGCACGGAAACGCTGTTTACCTTCCCACCGGAGTGGTACCTATTTATCTACTTGAACTGCTAGGTGGGCAGGAGGTGGGACCCAGCAATGGGAAATCACCCCGTGGCGGGGATTCGAACCGCCGACCTTCTGATCAGCAAGCCTAGGCTCTATGGCTTAACCCACAGCGACATAGTTTCAAAAACCGGGGAGGGGAGTGCACTGGAGCCAGAGTAAATGGTAATGTGAAGACAGCGAAAGTTTATCATCTGCTCTTTGGCAACCCGCCGTCACTCCATTTTTCTCCATCAGTGGAGAGACACTGAAACAGAGAGTAAGGAGAAGCAAGCTAGCAGCAAGTATATTAAAATCGAAGACACCCATGTTAGTCTATGTCAGGAGTGGAAATACAAAAGCCACAACAGGTGAAATACATTCTTGAGACATTTTGGTTGGTCCCAACGCGGGTACTTATCTATAATAAGGTAAAGAAGCAAGGAGATCAAGGACAGAAATCAAGATCTCATTTTCACTGGCAGAGGCAATTCAAAAGCACAACTTTCAGATACATTGTTTTGGAGGGGGCTTCTAGGACTTCCCCTCCCCACTGTCGGAACTGTTTATCTTCCTATTTCCCTCCCCATATGTCCTGAAGTTGATATTTTTTATTTCTGCCTCCTTAACTCTGCTGCTTGTTGCACGTGGTTTAATTCAAATGGGGCTAGAATAGTGGTAGTCAGTGCAAGACTTCTCCCCCCCCACCCCCGTTTAACAGAATGAGCGGGACTTCCCTCCCCAAAGGCAGGCAGCCACAGCCAAAGGAAATAACTCATTTCCAGGACAGGTGACAGTTTAAAAAATGTAATAATAATAATAATAATAATAATAATAATAATAATAATAATAATAATAATAATAATAATAATAATAGAGAAGCACCCTGGCCCTCTTTCTTCTTTGACAAGCCGCCTCCGGGAGCTCTGGCGGCAAAAGGGCGATCAAGGAGCGTGAGCGCTTCTCCTGCTAAACCAAATAAAATCCCTTTCAGGCTCGGAGATCTCGGAAGTGGGCGGGGCGGAGTCCTGCCGCCGCAGCCAATGGGAGGGCGGCCCGTTGGACGGGTGTGGTCTGGGCGGCTCTATAATGTCATTGATAGTGCAAGAGCGCCGGCAGAGACAATAAGGGGAGCCGGGCTGGCGCGGTCACCTGCTGGTCTCTTCCTGCTCCTCGCCAACGCCGCCACTACCATAATCACCACCATGATGTCCATGAACAGCAAGCAGGCGTTCAGCATGCACCCCATCCTGCACGAGCCCAAGTACACCCACCTCCACTCCAGCTCCGAGGCCATCCGGAGGGCTTGCTTGCCTGCCCCGCAGGTAAGGAACGGGTTCTACGGAAAGGGGATGGAGGTGGGGGAGAAAGGAAAGTGATGGTGGGAGCTAGTATTTCTGTGAAAGGATGTCGGTACCTGGATTCTTTGCTTCCCTTCTCCATCCCTGTGACTTACTCAGTTGGACTGGTTCTCTCCGATCCCCTAGACGGGAGCCTCTGCGAAGGTGCAGATCAAATTTCCAAGTCGGGGGTGCAGGAAGAGGGAAGAGGGAGGAGAGGGACGAGGGACATTTGGGGTGATGTGTGAGCCCGAAAGATAACTGGGGCAAAGTCCGGAAAGAGGAAGAAGACGGCTCTGCGGAGATCCGATGGCACTTTCCCGGCCCTTCCTGTTTACCCAAGCCCAGTCCTCCTCTCAAAAGTTGCGTGTCACAAATGAAGAGGGGAGACACGTGGAGGTAGGAAACGGTATACTTTCTTGAAAGAAGGGGGGGCCAAGAAAGGTTCATTTGATATATCCCAGCAGCAAGGCGACCCAGCTAGGGTTGGAGGTGGTGGATAGGTGCCTGCTTTCCTTCTCTGGTTGCGTGCCTCTCTCTGAGCTCTGTCCATCTCTCTCCCCACCCCCTCGCAGCTGCAAAGTAACTTCTTCGCCGGCCTGGACGAGACTTTACTGCGCGGGGCCGAGGCCCTGGCGGCGGTGGACATTGTCTCGCAGAAGAGCCACCCCTTCAAGCCGGACGCCACTTACCACACCATGAGCAGCGTCTCGGTCTCCTGCACGCCCACCTCGTCGTCTGTGCACCTGCACCACCCGTCGGTGCTGAGCGGCCACTCGCACCACGCTCACCATCACCACCACCACCACCAGCCTGCTCAGGGCCTGGATGGCGAGCTGCTGGAGCACCTCAACTCAGCCCTGCCGCTACCGGACGTGGGGACAGCGCCCGCGCACCCCCACCCGCACGCCCACCTGCCGGCCCTCAACGCCATGGGCCACCCAGCGCACGGCCAGCCGCCCATGGGCATGGGTCACCACCCACCCCACGGCCTGGCATCGCACACTGTTTTGGCCGGACCGGAGACAGAGACGGACCCGCGGGAGCTGGAGTCCTTCGCCGAGCGCTTCAAGCAGCGGCGCATCAAGCTGGGCGTGACGCAGGCCGACGTGGGCTCCGCGTTGGCCAACCTCAAGATCCCCGGCGTCGGATGCCTCAGCCAGAGCACCATCTGCCGCTTCGAGTCGCTCACCCTGTCGCACAACAACATGGTGGCCCTCAAGCCCATCCTGGAAGCCTGGCTGGAGGAGGCGGAGCGGGCCCAGCGCGAGAAGATGGCCAAGCCCGAGGTGTATTCGACGGGAGACAAGAAGCGCAAGCGCACCTCCATCGCAGCTCCGGAGAAGCGCTCGCTGGAGGCCTATTTCGCCGTCCAGCCGCGGCCTTCGTCGGAGAAGATCGCCGCCATCGCCGAAAAGCTGGACCTGAAGAAGAACGTGGTGAGGGTCTGGTTTTGCAATCAAAGGCAGAAGCAGAAGCGCATGAAATTCTCCGCCGCTTATTGAGGAGAGAGGATGGGGAAAGGGAAGGAAGAGCGGGCGGTGAGCGGAGGGGGATAGAAGGCAAAAAGGACGCCTAAAACGGAAGGACAATAATGAATCCAAGATAAAATAAAAAGGGGTGAAAACATCTCCCACGGGCGTGGGGAGCTCTATAGCGCACCCTGTGCTGGACTTACTGGAACTCCCTTGGCCGAGGGGCAACGAAAGGCAGACACAGCTCAACCAGCCCCATCCGAGAGAGAGAGAGAGAGAGAGAGAATAAAGACTCTTTGTTTACTAAGTAAAAGAACAATGCAAATACTTCAATAGATATATACAGGAGTGAGGGGGAAAACCCCTATGCTACTGTACCATATTCCTGGTGAGTGAAAAAGTTGAGTCTTTTTCGTGGGTTTACTTTTTCTTTTCTTTTTTTAAAACGAAAAAAGGGACTTCATATTTCCATCCCATTTCCATCCCTGTATTTTCAAGCAAACGAGATATGGAGGGGGGAAAGGAAGGAAGCTTGAAACAGAAAGCAAACAAACACTCCCTCTTTACTCCCGAGTTCCAAAAGTTTGTTTGTTTTTTAATACTTTTTGCTGGCTTCTGTTCGATGAGATATTATTATTATTATTATTATTATTATTATTATTATTATTATTATTATTACTACTACTACTACTACTACCTTTGCTCCCATTGGCTTACCTCTCCGGCACTCTTCACCCCATCCCAGACCCGGCTTCGCCTCGCATGCTTCAGCCTTCCGATCCTCTCCTTGCCCCCCCCCCCCACAGCAAAATCCAACCGCATTCTTTGCAATAAATCTTCTGTTCCTACCTCATCCTTTAAAAAAAAAATTAAAAGGGGGGGGGAGAGAGAAAAAAGAAGAGCAAACATCAAAGGAACCTGTCTGGCTGATTTGGAAACCCGGGTGGTGGTGGAGAGAGCTTGATTTAAAATTTTGATTTGACTTCACTTGAACTATTTAATCCTGTATAATTTCACTCTACAACCAACAACAACAACAGCGCTTTGACAATCAAATCATTAAATATCGCCTTTATTACTCTTTAAACCTGTGGAATTGCGCTAGGGGTGGGGGTGGGGATATGAATGTCGCAAGGGCAGAAGGAGCTCCTTGGTTTCTAACGCACAGCGCAATCCTATGCATCTCTACTTAGAAGTAAATCGTATTGAGTTCAATGGGACTTACTCCCAGGGAAGTGTGCAGATATTGTGACTCCAGGCTTCCCCTTTGCTTCGATGTTTTGAGTTTGTTATTATACAACAAGTCACGCTTTTTGTCGCCCCCACCTGGACCCCCCCCCCTCTCATTTTTGTTTCTAGAATGCAACTATCCAAAAGATTGTTTTGTTTTCTGCGGGGTGTGAGGAAGGTAAAAGATTCTGATTTATATGCCTTCTTCTTTTAAAAACCAAACACGGTGGTTAACAAAATTAATTATTAGCAAACAACTTCTTCCTCTGCAAAGATTTAACTTGGCACTTTCTAAAACAAAAACAATTTTTTTTAAAAAAAAAAATTCGTTTCGCTTTGCCTATGTAATAGTAAAATGGTCTCCATGTCACTGTTTTTTTAAGGAAAGAAAATAGAAAGATTGTATTATTCGTTTGTGTGAGTGCGTGACGAATGAAATGATGTGTCCGTGTATGCTACACCAGTTCAAATAAAACGCGCACGTTTTACCTCACCCCGCTCCACGGCTTTGGATGATCTGGGCAGGAAAGGAATGTGAGTCCCGGGATCTAAGCACAACTCAGGTCACGCCCCCCCCCCCCGCGCCCAGTGTTTACAAGCAAATGTTATTTATTCTATATGTCTTGGGTCGGGGAACTATTCGCCTCGATTTTAAAAAATGTTACAAAGTAGAACGCATAGCGCAAAATGCTGTTGAAAGGAAATAGCTATACCCAGTGCAACCAAGAGGTAGTTTCCCTCCACAATCAACTTGTCTTCCTTGTTGCTGCGCAGTAACTACTTTACTTTGCAAACACTGCTTCCTTGGAACCTTCGTAGCTTACAAACCTGGTGTTGATCTTTCCCTCCCCTTCCTCTTTAGTGTAGAATGTTTTAGTTTTTGATTTTACTAGAAGTACTATGGATGTCCAACTCCGAGCCCAAGGATTGAAGAAATAATCTAAATAGCGGGAAGGAGCAGGGGAGTTGCAACTGATTTTTAGTCTTTCTGGCTGCTTCCCCTAAAGTCTGGAGGGCTCCTTCTTTAGGGGGCAAAGAGTGCATGCAGTTATTACCTTCTATTTTCTCCTGAACCCTCTAGGAGGTGGCTTGGGACTTCCCACGATTACTGCGCAGCAGGGAAGGAGTAGCTGGGAGACCCAGAAAAATCAACGAAATATTTCATTACAGTCTACACATTGAGTTGTCAATAAACTCTTCTGAAGCTGAAATGCTTTCCATTAAGACTCTCCTAATGAGAAGCAGTCAACGGAAAACAGTCACCGATCTCTATAAGAGTTCTCGTGGAGGCGGGTGGTTGGTTGGTTGGCGGTTCAGGTTGTGCCTGAGAGCTTCTGTAGTTGTTTGGAGTAGATAAGCTTGCAGGCTATTTATCTGAGAAAATATTATGGATCGATTCCGGTTTTGTTCAGAACTTAATTCGGTTTCAACAGGGATAGGAAGGGTGGGAGCGATGTTGTCTGGCCTGCCTAGTTATTTCAAAGGATGGGCCCAACCTATCTAGTTAAGGGGTCTCCATGTGTTTTTACTTGAATTAACAGGGAAAAAAGGAATACTTAGAAAATTATTGTATATTTATCAAAAGATGCATGCACACTCATACACACACAGCAGGCTCCAGAATGCCTCAGATTTCTTATGTATGTTTGTTTTAGAGAAAGGGCATCTGCTTTGCATGCAGAAGCTCTTAGGTACCTCAAGCTGGGTTGTAAGAGACTCTAGGTTTGAAACCCAGGAAGACAGTGCCAGTAAGCTTAGACTGGTTAGGAAAGAGCCATAACTACCTGGCTGGGCATCTCTTCTGCACGCACAAGGCCCTGGGATCAACCCCCAGCATCTCCCTGTAGGGCTGGGAGATGTTCCAAGTCTGAAATCCTATGGAGCCACTTCCAGTCAGTGTAGACAACTGTGGCTTCCTGTGATCTGGGCGCTTAAACACTGAAATATGTGCTGTGGAGCAACGTGCTTGGTGTGTCTTATTACCTGCGGGGGTGTGTGCTTGTTTTAGAGTTTGAGTTCCACCCTGGTCACGAGGGCCAGTCTCAATACTGATATATTATTGGCTACTTAAAAAAAAAATCCCAATTCACTGCCTCAGACTAGCACTTTTGGTCTTCCTTCTTTTAACCCTTATAACAGCAGCCCTGCGTGGACGGTTAGATCAGGTCCAGATAGGGTGACTGGTCCAATACGATCAAAGATTTGAACTTGGACTCTCTCTGGCTTTAGTCCTGCACTCAGAGGACTACACTACATCAGTTGCCTTGTTTAACCCGCTGCCCTAATATGGAGAAATTCTGGTATGAGAATCAGTGATACTGAATGGTGTGACTTTTCAGGTGGGGGGGTTGGGGGAGGGGATAAATTTGGGATACTCTGGCTTTGGCCAGAGAATGTGAGAGACGGTCCCTGGCTAAGGGCACACAAGCTGACAGACACGATATAAAAGAAAAAAGGGCTTGAGGAGAGAACAGAAAGCAAGTTTTGGAGCATCTGCTGCTCCTCTGGCGGATGGAAGGGCCAGCCTGCTCTCCCATTTGCCAGTATTATATTCCTGGGAGGCAGGAGTACCTGAAGAACGGGACTTGCTCGCTCTCTAAATGGTGCCCCTGCATTTGACTTTCCCCCAGGAAGAAGGCAACAAAAACTGAGACTGCGCAGATATCCCGGAGTCTGGGGCGACGTTCAGATAAGCGTCTTGCTATCATAGGATCATAAACTTGGAAGAGATCTCAAACCCGCTGAAACAGCATCCCTAAAAAGTGACTATTTCTAGCCACCGCTTTTTTAAAAAACAAAACAATCTCTGAGGAAGTATAGTCCATTACTTCCCGAAGCGAACAAGCTGGTGCAGTTAGGAAGTTCTCTACTGTTCAGTGGAAATCCCATTTCCAGCTCTCTGACATAGCAGTGTCTCTTCAACCGCCTTCCCAACCCATTAAAACGGCATTTCCCGCCTGATACTAGCCATAACTAGCCAAATTGAACCTCCACGATTAGAGGCAGTGTATCTTTCTGGCTGCCTGATGCCTAGGAGGTGGCCGGGTGAACATAGGAAACAGAGTCAGACCACTGGTATATCTAGTGCAGTAGTGTCCACACTGACTAGTAGGGTTGTCTGGGGTTCCACGCAGGGGTCTTTCTGTGGATCGAACCTGAGACCTTCTACATGCAGAGCATGCCGCTGAGTCACGGGCCTTCCTCAAACAACAATTGTGCCTTGCCTATCGACTTCCCACGGAGTCTGGCAGTTGCCCACTCTCACAGACAAGTCCCCCGTGGTCTGAGCCAGCACAGCAAAACCCCTTCACAACAGGGTACGTAGTTGTCTGGGGGGGGGGGGAGAAGCAGAGACGTGGAAACGGGAGTTGCCTCGAATTTTGGAGCCTTCAGACCAGCTGAAGAATGCTAATAAGATTTGTTAGTGTGGCTTAGTCAATTCTTCCGTGTCTTTGCAGCTCTGTCCTGTGCGTCCTTACTTTGAAGTTAAGTTCCACGGAATTAGATGGGGTTCACTCCCAGGTAGATGTTTCCAGAGGGGCCGTCTGCCGCAGAGAGAGAGAGTCCCGCGACACCTAACCAATTTATTGTGAAGCAAGCTTTCAAGGACTGCCGTCCATTTCTTCAGATGCATGAAATGTCCCGATATTCGTGGATTTGTACGTTATGCATCTGACGTTGTGGAATGCAGCCTACTACAAAAGCTTATTCCACAATAAGTGCTTTTCGGACTCCAGTTGTCAAGAAAACGCGGGTAAAAAGTTAGTGCGCGTGCGCAGAGGAAAGCAAGTAAAGTTAACTGACAAAACCATCCCTGCTTCAGACAAGCTTGTCCCTCCGAGGGTCTTCCCGACACCATCACCATCACCAGCAGCGATTTCTGACTTGGTTTGGCTTCTTCTGTGCCTCCTCTGGAAGCAAAAGCCTGGGGTATTCTCTTCCTATTCATTGGCTAAGGAAGGAAGGGGGCAGGTCCTCCATTCATTTACTTGGGAGTAAGCCTTAATGAGATTTACTTTTGAGTAGACATGTGTAAAACCAAGCTGCAAGACTGCAGTCCTCTAGACCAGCTTACCTGGGTGCAAGCCTCATTGAAGTAAGTGGGACTCGATTCTGAATAGATACCTATAGGATAGCACTGAAATTTGGGGATAACAGAGCAATCCTATAGCGTCTATTTAGAAGTAAGACCCAATGAAAACGGAGGGAATCAAGTTACTTCCAAGTAAACGTGCCTTGGGGAGGGGGATCAAGCTGCCTGCAGCTCCCAAATAAAATATGAACTAGATTGTTTATCTTGAGGAAAATATGTTCAAGAAGTGGAGCCAAATGGAGCACACCGAGTTAAGATTTTATTTTGCACACAATCCAACTGAAATACTTGAGGCCTGTACAATTTCAGTGCAAAACAATAGGCTTTGACAATCAAATCCTTAAATATATCACAATTGCGTCTTATTTTTACTCCGTGGAATGAGTTATAAAGTAAATGGGGTGCGGTAATACTTAGACTATTTACTTCAGTTAGCTTTCCTTTCTCTGTTTGATTTGTTTCTCTCCTTTTGATTCCAGAATGCATTGTCCCAAAAGAAAGTCTATCCAAAGCACACCTAGTAGAATAATCCCATTGAACTCACTGGGGCTTCTAAGTAAACATGCTGTAAACCTGGAGGGCGGCTGGATCAAAATATAACACCTGCAAATTACAGAAGGCTTGTTTTTATTTTGTTTAATTTTTAGGAAAAGTTGCTAGCAGTTTCCATATTACTTTGCACATATTTAATTATAAGCTTATGTTGTTGTTATCGTGGTTGTTGCTTTCCGTAATTAATTTACTCCCCTTCATTAAAATTAACGCTTATTTTGTAAGTACGACCAGTGGCATTTTCGTGTTTGTGTATTCTGTGGATTTTCGAAATAAACCTCGCACGCTTTACTTCACCCCACCCTCCTTCATTCCTTGGAAAGTGTGTGTGTGTGTGTGTGTGTGTGTGTGTGTGTGGAGGCAAATCGGAAGATAATACGTTAGGAACATCAAGTATTTATAAGGTAAATACAGCTGAGTGAAATGCCATTAAAAAGAAATTACATCGCTTGCGACAAATCCGTCAACAGAGAATCCGCGTAGAGAATATGGCAAACAGAGAACTCCCTGTCATTCTTATTCCGGTGTTCTACCACAACTCCCCTACTCTCTCGGTCGAAAATGGGGCGGGGAACGAAGCCACTGCCCCCAGCCCATCTGGCACCATCATTCACATGCCGTGTGGAATTAAGGTGAAGCCACCAGGTCAGTACCTTTGGGGAGGTGACCAGGGCACCAATTCAACAGAACGAGCAAGGAAGTTCCCGAGCGCAGCAGGACTGGCTCACCATGTTTTGAAGTAAGTGAAGTACCGGCAATGACAGTACACACGCGCTCATGCCAGCAAGCACCCAACCTCGCAAGGCCCTTATTGCCAGGGTCTAAATAGTAGTGAATTGTATCACTACTGAGAAGGAGGGATTAATAAATATTTAATTTTGGAGTCCAGAAGCAGGATCATTCTGGAAGCATATAAAAGTCCAGGCCCCCATACATTCTCAATAAGAACAACATACCAACTCTTGTGATCAGGGAAAAAGTTTATTCTTTTTAGCGCGGGGGTCCTGAAAGTGTGCATCCTACGCGTGTGGAAAGGTTATTGAAGCCGAAGGGTAAGTTTTTGACTAATTCAGGGCATGATCCCCTGGGGGAGGGGAAAGGGTTGTGCCCCCCCCCCAATACTGCGCAGAAAAAAACAGCGATGCACACAAACTCCTTGGCACGTCAGAAGAGACCTGCTGGATCAGATCAAAATACCGTGTTTTCCAGGATGATACTGTTTCTTACAGCGGGTAGATGGGTGCCTTTGGTTAGCCCTGACGCAAGGCACGCGTGCCCTGCTGCTTGCTTTCCCCACACCCAATTTGGGATACAGCCTGGTATAGTTGACTCTGGACATGGAATATAGGGAAATACACATGGAATACACGAGCCAGTCAGACCACTGAGCTCATCTAGTTCAGTATTATCTACACTGCTAGGGAGTAGTTCTTCAAGGGTTTCAGGAAGTGGGACTCTCCCAGCCTTATCTGAGGATTTGGGGGTTGACCTGGGACTTTTTGTGTGCAAAGCAGATTCTCTACCACTGAGTCACAGCCCTCTTCCAACCATTGGCCCATCCAGCTCAGTATTGTCCACTCTGACTAGCAGTGGCTCTCATTGGTTTTCAGACAGGTTCTTTCCCAATTACAGGTAGGTAACCGTGTTTGTCTGCCATAGTCAAAACAAAATAAAATAAAAAATTCCTTCCAGTAGCACCTTAGAGACCAACTAAGTTTGTTCTTGGTATGAGCTTTCGTGTGCATGCACACTTCTTCAGATGCACACGAAAGCTCATACCAAGAACAAACTTTGTTGGTCTCTAAGGTGCTACTGGAAGGAATTTTTTATTTTATTTTGTTCTTTCCCAATTTTACCTGGAGATGCTAGGGACTGAACCACAGCTTATGCATAGAAGGCAGGTGTTCTAATCAGAGACCTAGGTTCCTTCCCCATGTCTTTGACAGTCAGATCCTCCATGTGTTTCTGTTTAATCCCTTTAAAAAAAATCGCCTAGCCTGTGGCCACCATTACCTCGTCTTCTTCAGTTAATGATGCTCTCGGCACTTTTGTCTGTCCCGCCGTTTGTCAATTCTTGAGCCTGAGGCAAGCAGGCAGACAGCCGCTTAACGAGAACGTCTAAACCATTTAGGCCAAAATGCGAGCTAAATTATTTTCGCTGAAATTGTTGCTATTATTATCTGTATTGTTGTTACTATATCTTGTTTATTACAACGCTATAGGTTAATTTAACGCCTCATGGGGGTTAACAAAGGCTTACAAAAATAGGCAAGCCCCTACCCTCTGAGGAACTCACAAACTGAGAGGGGGGGGAACTATACTAGGGAGAGGGAAATGCATGGAATTGTATCTAAATCCTACTCAGAGTAGACCCATTAAAATTAATGAACCTAAGTTAGTCACGTCCATTAACTTAAATGGGTTTACTCTGAGTAGAACCAGGGTTTACTCTGAGTAGAACCAGGGTCGAACGTCACTAAATGAAAGATGTCATTAAAAAGCTAGTAGGAGTTAATCTTAGCAGCCAAAGTAAGAGAAAGGAGGAGGAGAGGCTGTTTAAAATCATTTCACAAATGTAAAAACTTAAAAAGTCAGCCTTGTGTTGGAGAAACAGACAGAGAATCCAAAAGGGACCCCCCACACCCCATTTAATAGGCTTAGGCCATTTACACGTAAAGTTCAGGCGCTCTCTATTGTTATTGTTATTCTATTGGCATACATGGTGCCTTAACTAGAAGAAAGGTCCCTGCTCCGAGGCGCTTACATTTTATTTTTTATTTTTTTCAAGCAGCACCACAGGAAGCAACGGGGAGAGAGGCTAGGAGGCTGGATGAATATACATTTACTGTAGTTCAGTTAAACTTAGGATAGCAAAATTAAAAGGGATCCTGGATATCGGGAGTTTGGGAAGGACAGCATCCTTGACAACCTCTGCTTAAATATTTCCATACATAAGCTTACATAATATAACTAGGTGGGTGTTGTTTTTATTTTGCTTATGTTTTCTTAAAGGGTCGTTTGCTCATTCTGTCTATTCTATGATTCTATACGTATGAACTAGTTGAGATTCCTGCATTGCAGGGGGTGGGACTAGGTGACCCTCGGAGTTCCTTCCAACTCTACCACTCTATGATTCTATCATTCTTAGCCCCCTCCAGCTAGAGGAGAATGGGCTTCTAGGGCGCCAGAAATCTCTTTCTGGCTTGAATCGCTTACTCAGGCCAATAACCGCCCAGCTGCTATCTTTGCTTCGGTTTCTTTGGGATTTCGTTTGGCGATCCTTAAAATAATAGAATTATAGAATGCTTAGAATTGGAAAGGTCCCTCAGAATCATGTAGTCCAAACCCCTGCAATGCAGGAATACTTCCTCTTTGAAAATGGCAGTGGGCTATTCTTATTCCTCTTTATACAACTCGATAAAAAGTTCAGAGTTGCTGTTCGGCATGACCAAAGGGCGATTTGCAACGAAAGATCTTGAATGCCATTAGCTCTGGAGATTTTTTTTTTTTTTTTTTTTTACTTTTGCTTGTTTGCTCGTGATACCAGAAGAAATTGCCAAAAAAGAGAGAGAAGTAAATGTGACTTTTCCCCTTTCCTTTTTCTTTTCGTACAGAGCACTAGGTAAAACTATATAAGCTGTTCCTATAACTTTTCAGTTCGGATTCCCCCACCCCTCTAATAAAAAAATCACCCTGTGTCTTTGATTTTGTGCTTGGTCTTTTAAGTAATGAGCTTTGCTTTTTATTAACGCGACTAGGTTTTTTTGGGGGGGGCGGGAATTAGTTGATCTTATTCGTAATCTAGTATAAGGTTTCTACATGGATTTCATTTCGTCTGTAATTTACCTCAAACCTTTACGAATGCCGGAGGGGTAATATTCAAAGAAACTCAACCTATTCCAGTATTTGGAAATTGATGATGATGATGTTGATAGAGTGGTAAAAGAAGAAAATTGAATTATATTCGATCCACCAGAGAAACGAGGACCACAGGGATGTTATGAGAGTTAGCCTAGCTGGCATTGGACAAGATTAAGCCAAGATAAAGCACATTTAAATCCCGTTGATTTTAATAGAAGGGGGAAGCAGGTATAAAGAACGTTGACTCTGGGTGGCAACCATAGCGGAAGTAGAATGGAAAGGAGCTCTGTTCTAAGCTCCTATGGCGAATCACCGCTTTTTGAACTTAGCAGAAAACTTTGTCAGTTCTCCCCACCGTCCACCGCTCTCTCCTCCGAAATGCCGCCCACCCCACCCCACCCGCTGCCTTCAGCTCCCACCATGGCGCTTGCTTGGTCTGGCTGACAACGCTCCCCGGGCTTCTATCGCGCTTGGCGTTCCGCCTGGGACCACATTAAACCTTCTCTCTTAGGCACCAGTCAGAGAGAATAGATTGGACTGCGACTTTTTCATGAATGAGAAGCATTTTTGCTGTTGTTGTTGTTCAGTTCTCCACCAGTCCTGCACCCTCCCCCACTGCTCGTTAATAATAAGCGACCTGCTTCGGGCTGTTTTCAGGACCCTGGACAGTTCAAAAAGGGATTACTGCTTCAGCTCTGGTCGTCTGCTCCCTTACAGGGCAAAATATGCCTCTTCTGGGGAGTTTCGGGAACAGAAGAGCCCTGATCGCAGAGCCGATGAGCTGTCCGGGGTGCTGAAACAGCTATCCGAAGATCTGAGAAATACCCGCTCTCTTCTGTAACTTCCCTTCTCGTCTACCCAGCCTCCACTGAATGCTCTCTGCCCGGTCCTGGACCGGACCCTTCGCACAGCTTTAAAGCCCCTTCAGCTCAGCTTCCCCCACTCTCCGTCTCCGCTTTGTTCTTTCGTCGGAGCCCTGTTTTTTCCATGCCACGAAAAACGCATTTTCATAAATAGACCTTGGCCAAGTGCTGAGTATGAAATTTTAATGAAGTCTGGATGTTGAGTGCTGCCTGGGGGGCCTTTGAGAATCATCTCAGTGCAACATTAGCAGAGCCCTTCTCTCGCCCCCCTCTCCCCGCCATGGCTCTTTCCAAGAGACATCAAACTCTCCACGGCTTAAGACGGGTCGCGCCTTAGTGGATGGAGCTCCCCCTCCCGCGCCCCCACGGAGCGAAAAATGGGGTGCCAGCAGCAGCCCTCTCCCACACAGTCAACCCTCTCGTGCACTTCTTCCTTAGGATGAAAGGGGAACGGCCAGGCAAAATGACAACACCCACAGGTGACTCTTACACTCCGGCCCTTGTATTAAAAGTTTTAAATGCGCGCGATGCAATATTTATCACCTGAGATAATAAAAAGGCGAGACAGTATTTCCTCGTTTCAAAAATTCACACAGCTTTAAGCAAAATGCTTCTCCTGCTGAATCGATCCGGGCTTAAGAGTTGTTTGGGGGAAGGCACCACCACCACCAACCCGCTGCTGGCATTTTTGTTTTGTTTCTGTGGGGAGTTCTTTTTCGAGGGCACTGTTCGAAGGCCATATGGCAGCCTCCTCTCTGTAGGTGTGGCTGTAAGCAGGTAAGGGCGGTTTTCCTTAATGCCAGAGAAGGCCTTTCGTGGAGGGGGCGGCTGGTGGGATAGAGAATGAAGGAGAGCTAAAATGCAGCCGCGCCACCCCCTCTCTAAAGGGAACGCTGCGCGATTAGGCAAGTCTTGCGGTCAGAACAGGGCAAACAAACAAACAAGTCTCGTGTGTTTGTTTTCGTTTTAAAAAAAATCCTAATCAAAATAGATCAAATGCATTGTGCACGTGAGCCAACAGCGATTGCGCTGGACTGTTAAGAAAACCAGCGAACTCATCACACGCCTAGTATAGTGTTATTATCAGCATCAGAGTCAACTCTTCATGCTTTCCTTGGTTCCTTCTTGATCTGCATCATCCTTGCAAGTTATTCATCTAGGCAGCGGTAATATGTAACGACTTGCTAGGAGCGGAGAGGGGAGGGGGAGAGAAAAGAAACTTTGGTGCAAGGCTTTCTTTTCTTTAAAAAAAAGTAGTATATTTGGAGGAACTCACAAGGTGTAGTGGGTACTATGAATCTGTGGTAGGATGAATTCACTGAAGTTCTTGAAAACTGCACTTTGGAAAAAGGTATGACAAACTTCTCTGCTGGATGAAAAGTCCCATCTAACAATGTGTTACTATACATATTTACTTGGAAGCAAATCACAGGAAGTTCAATACTGACTAGCATGTGTGGTTAGTACTGCAGCCTTAGTCCAGAAATTAATTTATTTAGTTAGTTATATATACCACCTTTGGAGTAAATGTAATTGAAATCAATGGGACTTTCTTCTGAGTAGATATGCCTTACTTAAAGTGTGGGATGGAAGTACTGTTAAAGTACGGTACTTCCATCCCACACTTTAAATAAACAGCGTACGATCTAAAACACACACAAAACACACACACACACACACACACACACACACACACGAAAAGGAGGAGAGAGGAAAGGAAAAAGTCATGCTCAGACATCAGTTCTTAAAGCCACTGTTATTATAGGACCAGTGGAGATGGAAATGCCTCTGGGAAGCTCCCGAACAGGCCACGAAGACAGACATTCCTCAATAGTTGTCTATCCTCAGTCTCTAATGCTGTCAGAAGTATTCTGATGGAAGTTCTATTTAACTACAACAGCTAATGGTCACCAACTTTATCAACACCCTCCTCTCTTTTTTAAGAGTAATCTAACTCTGTGGCCATTGTCACATTGTGGTGGTGAGTTATAGAAGTAGTGAAGATATACTTTCCTTTTAAAAGTCTGTGCTGAACTGTCAGGTAATTCCACTGAATGACAGAGAGCCTAGGAAGAACATTCTGGCAGCTAAGGGCAAAGAATGGTGGGTGGGGTGGGAGAGAGAGAGGGACAGAGACAGAGATAAAAAGAAATGAAAAAAAGGAGGAGGAGCGAATGTTCTGCTGCATCCAAGTATGTAGGACAAGTGACTTGAGTAGACTTGGAATTACTTGGCTTCTTGTTTAGGTGCTTGAGCAACTGTTTAGTTGGACCACTGGATTTTGCTGCCCCCCCCATAATATGGAAAACTTAAAACAACGTGGGCTTGTAAAAGAGAGGGGGGGGGAAAGAAAGAAATATATATATAATTGCTGTGAAATTAAGAAGTTTTGTTAACTTCTGCAATTGTTTATCTCTGTAGCATTCCATTCCATAATGGGTTTGAACTCATGCATGTTATTGTGTAGGTATGGGAATGAGACAAATAACTGGTCTGTGCATGATTTGGGGCTAGTGCATGTCTCAGAATCAGGGTTTGTAGTTTTTTCTTACCTTTAGTCACATTTATACATTCGCATGGGTGCAAATGAGCAAAAAGTAAAGCCAACAAGAGCTATGATTTAACAGATATATAACGGCTAATTTAAGGGGGCAGAAGAAGTGACATCTTGAACCAAATCAAAATCCTTCCTAACTCTCACAGTATGGCTTCTGACTCACCAAGCCTATTAGGTAGTCTGCAGGGCATTCAAATTATTATTATTATTATTATTATTATTATTATTATTATTATTATTATTATTATTATTATTATTATATCTGATGATTTTTATGGTCTATTCTTCAACTCAAAATTGGATTCTCAAATACAATTTGGAGGGCGATGTATTCTGGAGGGTATTCTGGGTGTATTCTGGAGGGTGACATTTGGGTGTTTCGACATGTGTCTTGATTTGTTTTGAGCTTATTGCTCATTTTAATTATTATTTTTTGAAAGCTTTAGGAAGCTGTTTTCAACTGTTTTCACTCATAATTTTGTTTTTGTTTTTTTTATTCTTCATTGTGAAAACTTATTTGAGTTTTCAGTTTCTTTACAACCAAGCAGTATATGAATCTTTTGAAAAGGGGAAAGGAAACCAAAAAAGCTTTCCAAGAAGTGCTATGGGTAGATCTCCTGCTCTGCTCCGTCAGCTTTGAGCTTTGCCACATGATGAGATGTTACATGAATGCACATTCCACCAGCGTTGCACTGTCATGTAGGTCTACAGGCAGGTATCATGTATTTTTAGCAGAAGTCTGCCAGCAGGAGCATCACTTGGTGAAATGCTCAAAAAAAGGGAAATTGAAAAAGGCAGAAACTATCAAGAGGTCACCCACTGTGGTTAGATAGGGACAAATGTATCCCTCTGCTGGATCTTGGAACTCTCCCCAGGCCACAACCCCCACCAGCCCTGCTTCATAGCCTCCTTGAGGGTTTTTGCCTAGCTGGAATGTGCCTCTGAACTCTGACAATGCCCCTTCCTTCCCTAGATGGAGAATACAGAGTAGGGTGTGAGTGTGCATAGAAACTAGCCTCCTCTACAAAGGTATATTTTGCTTCCTTTGCTCCAACCTCTTTTCCCACTGTCCTTGCCTGCCACTGTGATGTGGCAATAGGAAGCTTGCCCAGAAGGGAATGTGGTCTTCAGTACGGAAAATGTTTCCCAGTCCTTCACAATGGGAAGAGCTTCAGAAAAGGGAAAGAAGTGTGACCGGCACTGAGCAGAGAGTTGGAACATATGACCTCCCAGGCTCTCCCAACTATAAAATCCCATGTGTACCCTGTTTCTGGTGGTGAACAATCGAAGGAAGCTCAGAAGCAAGCCATTTGCATTCCATTGCTATCAGTGGGTATGGTTTGGTGGCAAGGTCTTTTCAGTAGCAGCTCCCTCCTTTCTGCTTGAGCTTTGTTTTATGCCCATGTTATAGGTATTTTGTCAGGCAGCACCAGAGACTCTGTTACTTGCATGACTTTGAGTTTTCAGTGATATTTGCTTGTTGTTCTGTCTCCCCTCTTCTGCCCCTGTGTCCATTCTGACCCTCTGGAGCAGATTTGGGGAAGGCATGGGGGACTTGCAGTGGGAGGAGATGGAAGTTCCATTGTGATAGCAGGCATCATTGCACTGGCTTCTGCTGGTGGAGTGATTTAGCTGAATGCAGTGCTTGCTCTCTAGGGTTTCAGGCAGGAGCTTTTCCCCTGGAGTTTATCTCTACTCAGAAATTGGGATAGCATGCAACACTGTCTACTTACCTACCTACTTACTAGGAAGCAGACAAGCAACCCAATTACAACACCAATCATAAGGCAGGGTTGTTACATGTTCATTTATTTTTTCCTGCTGAGTAAAAATAATAGGCTTGGGGGAAATCAACCGTGCATTCTTTCTGAGCTTCATTGTGGTCAGGTAATCTTCAGTACAAAGGCAAGGAAGAAAATCCCAAAGGCTTTTCAGACTCTAGCCTGTTCCTTATTCTTGGTGCATGCTCCCTATCTCTAAGATAGTCTACTAGTTCAGAATCACACCTTGCTTGCACACACAAAACAGCCACAACTTCTCAGACATTGCGAGAAAGAATGGATTTATGTGCTGTTTGGAAACAGAAACACAAATAGCAACTTCTTTGATCCTGGGCAAGATATTGCATAATTTACAGTGTAATCCAGGGCTTTAAAAATGGGTAGCCAAATCCAAAATGAGCAGTTACTGGGGGTGGGGAATGGGCAATTCAAAAATTCAAGTCATGCAAGTGTCGATTTATGTTAGGTGATGATAGAAGTGACAGTGAGAAAAGTATTAAGTAGTCCAGGTTCTCCTAGAAATCCAGACCCTCATCAAACAGACCCATTGCTCCTCCTGCTGCCAAAGACACTCCCCGTGGACTCCACTGCTACTCTGCAGAATATTCACCAATGTTTCGAATAGGAAGGAAATATATCACTCTTCTACTGTCATACTACCAAATCCCCAGTTTTTAGGATCTTCTGACACTCTGTGTTGGCTTCTTAATGTCATAGAATGTGACTCTAAGCAATAAAGTATGCATATATACATGTAAGGGGAAAAAATAAACAGGTATGTTGCAGCAATGCAACGTAGCTGAACACAAGTTATAATCACATATTCACAAATTGTAATCTCGTACATTTCCAAAGTGGTTTAATTGTCAATCCTTTTCAAGGAATCTGGGAATCGTAGCTTGTGAGGGGAATAGGGATCCTAAAAATTCTCAGCACCCTTACATACCACAGTTCCCAGGACTCTTTGGGGGGAAGCCACAACTGTTTAACATGCTTTGATAGTGCTTTAAATGTACAGTGCAAATGAGAAACCTACAGGCCCCAGCTGGAAGAAGGAGCAGATCACATTGAAAAAGTTCGAGAAAACCCTTGGATAGTTGTGCTGTGAAAAAATCTGTCCTTCTGTTTCCTGAGAATTTTCTTCCTCTGTGAAATAGGTTTCTGTTCTTTTGTGCAATTTAAAGAAGACTTTAAAGTGTCTTTATAGTGCCACTGGGTTGAGCTTAATTTATTGTTGAGAGGTGGCCAAGGGTGGTTTGTGTGTTTTCCACCTCCACCCATTAAATGTTTTTCCAGTGTTCTGCAGCCTCCTGGGCTGCACACATTTCCTGATCTGAAAAAAGCCTCGAGGGAGAAATTACTTTGTTGTGTCTTCTTTTGGCCTTTTGTTGTTAAGACAATGCCTTTCTTTACCTTTTGAAATATTTTTTCCATGCAGATTTCTTTAAAAGTTAAAAAACTTCACGTTTAAAAAAGAATAGATATAAGGTACATGGTAAACAGCTTCCCCACCTTCCTATACTCATAGGAAAGTCCGGCCAAAGGTGTCCCTCCTGGGAAGGGAATGTAAGAAGGCATCCGTTTCCATTTTGCCCTATGTTTTTGCATGCAGCACTGTTTCCATGCCACTGCAGTTTGGCTTCCAACAAAAGCTATATTATTTGCCTCACTGTCCGCTATAGTGGAATTTTATATAAGTAATTAGTTGCATCATTATTACATTGTGACAATCATATTCACTGGATTACTATCCATTCTAGACATGGGACAAATAAGTGAAGAGTAACAATTTCCGTTCCTGTTTCCATCAGAATTCTGTGACATACTTAGCCACAGGAGAGATTGTCTGTAGAATGGAATACTAGCATTTGATAGCCTCTGTTCATGAAATAAGGGACATCTGATAACCCTCATTAAAACCTTTTTGTAGAAACAATAGAAGGCAGAAAATATCCCAATGCTTGTAAGAGATTCTTCTCTTAGAGAGAAAGGCATTTCAGCAAAGAAGATCCATCTGAAAGGTCTTATTTTATTATTCTCTGTGTTTTGGCTCCAGTGCTGAGAAGATGCATTTTTGAAAAAAGTGTGTGCTTGTAGCTGTCTCTGTTCCACTGCAGGGGGGGAAGAAGAAGAAGAATGGAGTCAAGCAGTCATTATGGGCTCCTGCACTACAAGAACAGCAGGCTATAAACAGGAAACTTCAGGGTGGGAAAAGCTCCCAGTTAGCTACCTACAGAACAGCTCAGGCAATGCTGGAAAGGATGTCTTGTTTTAGGGTTGAGAGACAATGATTAAGTATTATGGTCAATGATTTTTTTTGCCAGTTCTTCTTGCTATATATGAATGGCAAGGCCAGCCCTACCATTAGACAGAGTGAGGTTGCTCCCTTGGGTGGCAGATGCTGGAGGGCAGGGAGTAATGGCAAGGTGTTGGAGAACAGAGTTGTGTGTGCCATGCAATCTGCACTGCATTGCTTAAGCTAACCTGCTACTGCGAGGTATGGTGAACGATGCTATCCCATTGCTAACGTTGCAGTAAGATTCAACTGGCAGTCCAGTTAGATTCTGTACATTGAACTGAGGGTACAATATACTGTCCTTCACAGTTCCAGCCAGCAAAATGTATTGGGTTATATCTGGTTTAATAGCTGCAATGTTGAAATATCCAGAAAGGGTTTACTTGCTTCACCATCTCAAAGTACACAGGCTTGCTTCTTGTATCATGTTTTGCTTATAGACAGTACAGCTGAAAGAAACGTAAATGGCATAATCCAGGCATAATTAAGCATTTTTAAGCCCCATGTTTTCAATAGGAAAAAAAAATCTGCTTAGCTCTCTCAGCTGTTTAAATCAATGCAGCATAGAAGTGCTTGATTTTATCTGAATGGTGCTCAAAAGTGCTTTTCATTTTTCTGACCATGCCATTTAATATTCTGCATGGAAGATTTCAGATTAAAAGTTAAGATGTGAATTTCCCCCATCAAAATTTGAGCATTTCAGCCTGAAATCCTAAGCATACTTACTAGTTTTTACTTAGCAGTAACACACCAATCCTATACAGTACCTATAAGTCCTATTGAACTCAATGGGGTTTACTTCTGAGTAGATAATGCATAGAATTCTACTGTCAGTCCCACTAATCTAAGTGGTACTTTCTCTTGAGTAAATGCACTTAGGGCAGGATCAGTTTGTTAGAACTACTGCCATCTTTAGATTGTTTTATTTTGGCAGGTATTAAATGCAACATGTAATTAACCATCAACTGTCAAATACTAATAGTCATTGCATCTCAAATAACATACAAGCAACATATTAACTGCTATCATGCCAAGTATCAAATATTGTGAAACAGTAAATCACTGAATCACTGAGCATCAATTATCAAATGTCCCTCACATGTCATTTATGTAATGTCCAACAGTGTACCCTGTGTTTCAGTCCTCAATGTTTCACTCCTGAGGTTTTTGCAAAAATATGAAGCGGAGTTTCCAGGGTATGCATTTAATGTTCTTTTCTGGGAAAAAGAATGCACCACTGATACACCTTTATTGTTCTGCCTTTACAAAGTCACAATTCCCAGGGCACATGCCCCTTCTTTTCGCTTCTC
Source organism: Lacerta agilis (assembly GCF_009819535.1). Lineage (NCBI taxonomy): Eukaryota > Metazoa > Chordata > Lepidosauria > Squamata > Lacertidae > Lacerta > Lacerta agilis. Next base: position 28,776,869 of record NC_046331.1, on the reverse strand, counting down.
TCAGGCTCCTTCTTGTCCTTCCACTTTTCACCTATGGATATTTGAGAAAGCATCTCCAGAGTTCAGTACTATGTATGACAGGAGCTCATTCTTCGCTTAGTATCTCACTTGCATTCTGTCATAGTGAAGTCTCACTAAGTAATCAGTGTCTGGCTATCATAGGGGGCTACATGCAAGTGAGCCAAATGGATGTGAATCCAGGCAAGACTGATGTAATTGAAGTCCTTGGGGAAGCTGTAATTGGTGGAGGCTCAACGCCCTGCAATGTGCTCCTTTCAGGAATTTCTGGATCAAATGGGATGCTCTTCTGTAGGTGAGTGGGTGTTCCAGATAGTTTCAGTAGTTGTATGATCCACCTGGAAAGAAGACAGTAGGTCTGTACTCAACTCTGTACTCAAATTCATACTCACGAGTAGCTCCATTGAAATTAATGGACACAACTAGCTCATGGCTATTAATTTCAATGGGTTCACACATTTAACATAGTTGGATACAACCTAATGTCTTTGAACACAAATGGATTATATTGTTTAGGACTTCAGTGTTTAGTGTATCATTTAAAGCAACATGGACCAAGACCTACAGACAGGTCATTGTCACTGACCAATATGCACTATGGAGGGGCTGCCTGCATCCACCCACTGACTTCTATAGCAGTCAAACACAGACTTGGGATGAATACATTATAGCCCCAAATCCCTCTCAGTGACACATTAGCTTTGCTGGCCAGCTAACTTGCTGGCAATACAGCCAGCTGTTGTGCTGAGTTATGCTTTATGGGAGAATCCCACAGCCTCAGCACACCATCCTGATTTAGCAGCTTCCTTTGCTAAATTTCTCCTTTGACTGCAGGACAGCCAAGAGGCTAACTTAGATCTAAACACAGGAGCCTACGAGTCTGTTAACAAAAAACAAACTTTGAGCCACAGGAAGTTGGGGCCTTTTAGCTTGGAAAAAAGACAACCAAAAAAAGAAATGACAGATACTTGTAAAATCATGAATGGAAGGCAGAGAGCATGAAAATATTTGTTCCCGCTCTCTACAAATGAGTTCATCCAATGAAAATGATTGTCAGTGGGCTCAGAAAGGGTAATGTGATTACTCATTTCAAGATGTTTAGCTTCCACTTTTCTAAATAAAAATCCTTTCTGTAATGGATTGAAATTGCACCCCTCCCAAGTATGGGCATAGCCAGGATTTTTTTTTGGGGGGGGAGCCAAAGTTGTTGAGCATTTTTTAAGGAAATCAGTTGGGAAATCATGAGTAAAAAATACACTGTGAAAAATACCCCATTACCTGGGGCAGCCTTCTGCTGGGGAAAGGGTAGAACCTCAAATATTTGAGTACTGTCAATGATTTTCAATAATGTTTGTGGGGAGGGGCACCTGCCCTCCTGCCCCCCTTGGCCACACCCATGCTCCCAAATAACCATGAAACAACAAGTTATATATGACAGAGTTCATAAAATCAGCTGTTTTTAGTATGAGAGAGAAGGATATAGGGAAAGTATCAGCATCAACACAAGACTATGTCAGGAGTCAGTCTGGACTCGGAATTGCTTTCAGAGCTGTTTTAAGTACAGCTTGAGAGCATGTGTCTCTCTGATTGGTCTCAAACTGTTGCAACAGGCATAGGCTACATTTAAAAGTGCAAGTTGCAAACATGTTTTTAAAATGGCCTTATCGCACACATGCCCACCCAGTGGAATGGACACTGCTACAGTGCCACGTAATATTCATTCTGCACTTGTAAGAAATCCATCTTAAGTGTAGCAGCACCCACAACTTTGGAACTCCCTGCCCATTGATGCCAGGAAGGCATATTCGCTGTACCTGCTAAAAATGTTTTTGTTTATGAAAGCCTACCCATGCATGTAGATTCTGCCATATATTTAAATCTGGTTTTAGCTTATTGTTTTATTTATTGAATGCTTTAAATACTTGTTTTAAACTGTTTTTGTAAATAGTTTTCTTGTTTTATTCTGTTTTCCGTAAACCACTTAGAGATTGATTCATATACAGTACCAATCAAGTGGTACATAAATGTTGTTCAATAAAACAAAATAAATGGGGGGAGGGAGGAAGCATGTATTCACTAACAGAATGACTCTGCTGACACCTGCCAGCCTATCAGATGGTTTAATAGTGCTGCCCCTTACTGCATGCCACCTATGCTTTCCACTGGTGGTAACCATGGTCTACTGCAGCCCATGGAGCATCGCTAGTGATTTTATACAAGCGAAGAGCCCCAACAGAGCTCTAGAGGTGCTCTTTTATGTGAAGCATCTCATGGTTTTTAATAACCTCCAGTTACACTGCAAAGGTTTTCGCCATTTTGATGGAAGGATACAAAGGGGTTAATCAGCACATGGTTATATAGAGAAGCTGCGGGTTTCAAAAAAGCTGAATTATAGCCATGTTTTTTCATAATGTAGGCACAGGTTAGAGATGGAGAACAAATTTGATTCAGTTCAATTTAAAGGTGAACTTACCTAATTAACACATTTCCAAATGAAGATGAGAACTGAAACAGCTGTCTTTTGAAATTCACACTCCTCCGAATTTTGCAATGCAGTTTTTCCATCCAAGCAATGCGTACAAAATGCATAAACCGGGGCTAAAATGTTTATATTAGTGAAAATAACATACATGATAATGCATGATATTAGGAAAAATTGCTTTTAAAAATGTATATCTCATACAAATGCTATTATTTGTATTTATATCTCACCTTTCCTCCTAGGAGCTCAAGGTGGTGCATATAGTTCTATTCTATTAGGAGATATTTGCAATAAAATGCTGGTGGGTTTTCATGAGGATTTTTTTTTTTAAAAAAAAAACAAATAATAATTTGCCAATCGAATTTAAGATTTTAAAAAATGAGAAACTGAAACAGACATATTCAATCATACTAAGGACAAATATAATGCAATAGCATGTCCTTAGCACTTGGGTGCTACTAACATGAGTTTGGCCAAACTGCAAGAGGCAGTGAAGGATAGCGTGCCTGGCGTGCTCTGGTCCATGGGGTCACGAAGAGTCAGACACGACTGAACGACTGAACACAGCACTTGGGTTGAACAAGAAATAGGATGGTGGGGAAGAGGCTGACAGAAAGGCAATAAGGACTCCCTCCCACCAAGAGCCAAATAACTGCATAGCCCACAAACCCACTTGTTGGCATCCATCTATCTCGGGAGTCAATGGAGTGCACCTCCAGGATTAAAGCCAAATAGCTGTGTTAACAGCATCAATGTGACCTTCCCAAGGCAAAAGCCTGGGCAGTGTGCATGGAGGGTCCTGGGCTGCCCAGACAACAAGATCCCTCTCTCAGCCTTATCAATGTAGTCTAAATAAAAGCAGAGCAATACATTTGGCACCAGCCCGGCAGCAGAAGTTGTCGGAAGGAGGTGTAAAAGGCCCCATTCAACTGTCTACTGCACTCTGATTTGTGTAGGATTTACTCCTTAGACCAGGGGTAGTCAACCTTTTTATACCTAACACCCACTAATGCATCTTTCTTGATGGTAAAACTTCCTTACCGCCCACCAGTGCTCAATGGAAGGAGGATTCAGCTTGTGCCATAGAACCCCCTACCGCCCACCTAGAATCCTGAAATGCCCACTAGTGGGTGGTAGGGACTAGGTTGACAACCCCTGCCTTAGACCTTTCTTCTTCCTAAGCTATCCTGCCAGGCGGCAGAGGTTTAGGATAAGAGTTTTCCTTCTCCTAGATGGGCTACCTTCCCAGGTTGAAGAGCCCCATCTGACCCTCATTTCCCTCTACAGCATATGCAGAAACCTTCTTGATTGTTGGACTCACTCTTGGTCTTGTCCGCTCAATCTGCCGGGGATCCTGTATCCATTTGCAAGGGACATCACTCGCACACCAAGGGTTTGTGACAACATTGGCCACCCTCACCTGGTTTAGCCAGTAAGTCAAAGCCATTCCCAGGGTGTGGTTGCTGTCTCATGCTGACAGCTTCTAGGAGCCACAGGTGCAGAGTGCAGGGTGGGGACCAAAAGTGGGCAAACTACCCTAGAAAGTACACAACATGTCCAACACCAGAGGTACTACCCATCCCCTAACATCACATGCACCCCACACACCCCATACAAACCCACTACTGGTATTATAAATAGCAATGAATACAGTGGAGGCTGTTTCATTAGGGCAAATGAGACACTGCCCCACCACCCTCAGTCTGTCATAGGCCAGCTCCCGCCCGCCCGCCTGCCTGCCTGCCTGCCTACCTACCTACCTACCTACCTACCTACCTACCTGCTTGCCAACAACCAGTCTTGGGGGGATGGGTGGCCATGACTGTCAGCTTCCTCCTCCTTAGTCTCAGAGGTGCCACTTGGGAAACTGGAGGAGAACAGGGCAAAACTAGAATGAAATGCCTCTGCCTGCCTTTGCCTCCGGCTCCACCTCTTGTTGGTCTCCCTGCTTTCTACCCTACCACTCCCAATAGCACCATCCATCACTAAATGAAAGCAAGACTTAACCTCAAACACCCACCCATTCAAACACATGCACAGAGAGTTGTTTGAGCAATATAACCTAACAGCATTGCACAGTTGTTGAAAGCAAATATCAGTTGACCTTTCCTCAAGAGTACCAATTAAAATGCATTGTTTTAACATAGAGGTTTTTTTTTTTGGTTTTTTTATTTAACCTTCTGCTGTGAATATTGTTCTTCTCAAGATAGGGTTATTTGCTGGCAGTTCCTGGCAGAATCTGGACTAGTTTAAGTTATTTTAAGTTTAAGTGCACTATTATTTACTGGTCGAATGTCATCAGGGGCCATGAATGTGGTTTTTTTCCACTGAAACCCACAATTTCTCTGTATGAGAAATCACTGATGGCTTTATTTATAGCCTTCCACTGGATTTTTGAAGCTTGTGGAAGATAGGCCTGGTTGTCAAGAAAGGATGGGCATTCATGAGTGAGGCTGAAACTAACCTCTACTAGCCCCCTCCGGCCCCCATTTCTCTTCAAAGTTATCCTCAAGAGATTTTAGTAGTGAACAGTATCAGCCAGAACAACCAGTGACATCTTTGAGGGAGGAGCCCACTTCTGTGAGGAATACAGTATCTATCAGCTATCTGAGGGGGAAACTGCATTGCAGGAGGTCTTCCCTGTCTTCTTGGCCTGGACGACTTTTTCCATAGCTCTGCTCCTGGATCAGATATGTGGGGAGAGTGCTTCTGCAGACACTGCTACTCTTTTTATCAAGGGCGCGACAACCAGAACTTCTTCTGACATCAGCTGTAACTTTAAGAACTTGTTATTGAGCTTGTTAGGTAGCTGACATTCCTGCACTGTAGTGGAATATTCCTGCACTACAGCTGATATTCTTGTACTGCAGATGACCCACTTCCAATGCTACAATTCTATGATTCTAGCCCATGTCAGTAGCAAGCCAGTAGCAAATGAATATCAACTACTGGTGGCCAGCATAGGGGAATGGGAATATCTGTGGTTGGGAAACAGCTGGCTGTGCCCCCTCGCCATCCACCTGAAGCCACCAGACTTTGGGAAGATACAGTCTTAAAGATATGCAAGAATGAAGCTGTTCAGCCCACACTATGGCACATCTCAGGGTGGGTAACCTGTAGACCTCAGCCTAACTCCAAAAGCCTTCAACAATCAATCACTTCAGATCTCTTACAAGAGTGATCTATTGCCCATCCTGCCTTATGGTAGGGCTGGCCCAGATAGCAGCCAACGGCAACACTGCTGGGCTTTCCTTGAGTACCTTTGGCAATATATCAACATTTCAAAGAAATCAATTATGGGATACATTTCCATATGCTGGGATGCATTCCTGCTGCTGAAAGGCATATCAGCTAAAACAGCATTCCCCCCCCCCACCACATCTTCCTCAGTGATTGTTCGCTAAACCCATTCAGTAAATGGCAGGCAGACTCATATCTCTCCTCCCCCTGTTGGAGAAGAGTGGTAGTCTAGCTGAAATGGCTGGATGACCACAATTTATGACACCCTCTTTTCCAAACTCTGTAAAGAGTTGGAGGAGGAAAGACTAACAGTGCTATTTGAAGAGGCTGTGGCAGCAACATCTGGTTGTGAAGTGTTCAGCCTTCCTGTCCCTGATGAATGCTCCAGGCCGGTATAATTTCTTGCGTTCCTTCAGATGTTGCTGGACTACAACTCCCATCATTCCTAATTGCTGGACATACTGGTTTGGGCCATGCTGGAGGCCAGCGACTTCTGGAGGGGCAAAGGTTCTCCACCTCTGCTCAACACCACTGTCCAATGCATGCTTGATTGGATAGATCTGTCTTTTTGAAGTATGCTCAGGTCAAGGCATTCAACAGAAAAATGGTTCAGCATGCCTGCTATGCAGCACTTGTGGGAAACTGAGAAATCTGTCAGTCTTGATTTGTACAATTTTTCTTATTTTTCCAATCTTAGGTTTCCCACATTTCTGAAGGATTTTGCCATTTTTTAAAAATAAAATAAAGGAACCCTCCTGAAAACTTGAATTCATTTTAGTGCAGATTTCTCCTAATATACAACTTTTTGCTAATATGCACATTTTGCAAACATTTTCCCTTAATATAACACATTTTTGTATGTTATGTCATGAATGTAGACATTTGTCAACATAAAGGTAAAGGTAAAGATACCCCTGACCATTAGGTCCAGTTGCGGACTACTCTGGGGTTGCAGGACTCATCTCGCTTTACAGGCCGAGGGAGCTGGTGTTTTTCCACAGACAGTTTCCGGGTCATGTGGCCAGCAGGACAAAGCCGCTTCTGGCAAACCAGAGCAGTGCATGGAAACGCCATTTACCTTCCCGCCGGAGCGGTACCTATTTATCTACTTGCACTTGGACGTGCTTTCGAACTGCTAGGTTGGCAGGAGCTGGGACTGAGCAACAGGAGCTCACCCCGTCACAGGGATTCGAACCGCCAACCTTCTGATTGGCAAGCCCAAGAGGTTCAGTGGTTTAGACCACAGTGCCACCTGCGTCTGTTTTGTCAACATACTTTCTCCTAATATATGCAGTATTGTACGCATTACTTTGTCGGACAGCCACATCACAATATATGGAGAAGTATGAATTTTGAAGGATAGTTATGTTTCAGTTCATGTTGAGGTGTTTGAATTAGGTAGTTTACATTAAAACAGAAAGAAAATGAAATTTCTCGGACGAAATTGCTTCTGATCAGGCATGTATAGGATTGCATAGTAAGGAATGTCAGTACATTAAGAATTATATATGCTTCACACAACAATAATAAATCAACAGGAGTTCCATTGGGAGGAGGATTACATCCCTTAGAAGGGGGAAAACACTGTCTCCATTTGTCATCTCTTTACAGGGTGAAAGGACAGTAGCTCCATTTTTCTGGACTTCTGCAAATGCAGCACTTTTGCTAATACGTTTCTTGCTTGTCCACAATTCACCAAATGTTTCCAGGGATGTTTAACAGAAGCGGGGAAATACATATACAGTATTCTGACGCTTTCCCTCTCGCCAGTACGACGAGAACTGATCAGAACACAACCCCATAACAGCACTGCAACATGGCTGAGGGGGCTTGTGGATTTTAAAGTTGTAAAGCAAGGGCTGAGGAACCTGTGGCCCCTTTCCACCAGATGTTGTTGTCTACAATGCCCATCATCCCTGCCCATCATCCCTGACCACTGACCATTGGCTAATGGAAAGTTCCCTATCCTTACTATAAGAGAATCCTCTTTCAAGTATGTCCTTCCTTCACAACTCACCCAATTACCTTTTTATTTCTCTTTTAAAAAAATTCTACTTTTCACTTCAAACTCAATTCAGTTTGTTAAACATTCCAATTGCGTGAATGTTTTTGAATATTCTGTACCAATGATGGCACTCAAACGGCACTGTGTGGGATTCAGTTGGAAAGGACAGAAAGCTATGGAATAGTCTCACCAGTAGCTACTCAGATGTTCACTCTTATTTTGGAGGAATCCCCCCCCCTTTGCCTTCCTTTCTTTTTTTTCCCAACCTTCTCTAGCTCTCTCTCCCCCCCCCCCTTTAGAGCCTCTGTTCTTCATCCATTATTTAGGACTCTCTGACTGTAACAGCAACATTCGCCTTGTATACCTTGTGTGGGGTTTAAAATATAGATAAAAGCAGAAGGTCGGACTTGAAACACAGATTCTGACAGTTGCTGTCGACTTTGTCTGGAAGCTACATAATATGGAGCGGTCCATGCCCAACAATCACATCTGAACGCTCCCCCTCTCCTTCTCCCTCACTCAGCCAAGCTGATGCTGTCACAAAAAATGTCCTCACTTTTGAAGTGTTCATCCTTTCCTTTATATTTGTTTAAAAGAAAGTTTGGGGGCAAGAGATTGAGTGGCTTCAGAGCCAAATAATGAGATGCAAAATGTACTTTAGAACAACAACAACAACACACCTTTTCATTTATTTTCCATACGCCGTATACAGGAAAGTAACTGATATCCAATGCAGGTACATAATGCAATGAGCATGCAGAGGTGAATGATGCAACAATAATAACCTGGCATCTATAAGCAGAAAATAACCATAGTAATAAAAATCACCTCATAGGTTTACCTGAATAGAAGGGGACTTTGATGGTTAACATGCTCAGACTTAAGAATTAGTACAACACTCAGTTACCATCTCTTCCTGCTTTAATCTTTATAAGTAAATGTTAGTCATGGTCCCAAAGTTTAAGAAATGCAGCTGGCATGGTCACTGTACTTTGGAAGGCTTGAAGTGGGGTAATAGTGATTGTGGTTAGGAAGTCCTGTTTGGTCCTGCTATGTAGTGTTTCATGCGCGGGGGGGGGGGGGATCCAGAGGCATTAGTCCAGAGAAACAGAAAGAGGAGATTAAGAAATAGAGAAAGGGAGGGTGTGCTTGTTCCCAGCAAGTGTGGGCTTTTCTCAGCAGATGAAGGCTTTCTGAGGGGGCTGCCAGCCCACAACGGTTGCTTTACTCAACTACTGGCTGGGTTTTTGTTTGTTTGTTTACTCTGAAGAGAAGATCAAGGCTTTCTGAGCTGTCCCTTGAAGTCAGTTTCGAAACCAAAGTCAGTGGCATTCCAAAGCTCTCTCCAAAGCCTTCCACCCCCTAGGAGTGTTTGGGCCCTGCTGAAGCAACTGGATATAGTTTGAGGATGATTGGGTTGATCACACACAGCATTAAACATTTAGCACAGGATATTAAGATGTTACTGTCCACGAAGCTCACGGTGCATCAGGCGCTGTTGGGATGAATCAGATAACAGCTGTTTTCACTGATAGTACATTTACTCCACAGCCCCAAAGCGAGACCCAGTCCTAGAAACACCAGCTTGCACAGACAGCCTGCCCAGCATCAATGTATAGCAACTGCAGGTAGGGCAGTTTTGCCATCAGGGAAGGAGTTTGGGGCAGAAACCCAGGGTCCCATCTAATGTAATAAGTGGGGTGGTCCCTCCCATATGCGACAGGGTTGGCTCGCCACATTCTGAAGTGAACGAAGCTCAGCACATTGCCTTCTAAAACCCATAACACCATCGACCCCAGAATCTAAAGTTAACAAAAGGTACTGCTGGGCAAGGGCAGGGGTGGCTTGAATCCTGAAAAGATAGAAGTACTGTTTCTGGGGGAAAGGAGGTGGGCAAGTGTAGGGGACTCCCTGGTCCTGAATGGGGTAACTGTACCCCTGAAGGACTAGGTACACAGTCTGGGGGTTATTTTGGACTCACAGCTGTCCATGAAAGCCCAAGTAAATTCTGTGTCCAAGTCTACCAACTCTACCTGGTGTGATGGCCAAGACCCTACCTCAGGGGCGTCGCTAGGGGGCGACAGGGGCGAGAAGCGGCGGGTGGGGGCGACAAGCGGCGCCCCTCCCGCCACTCCCCAGGCAACGCCGGTCACCCTGGGAGCAGCAGCGCTGCACGGACGGGGTGCTCCCTCGGCCGTGCGCTGTTGCTCCCGGGGCGACCGGAGCGAGCGGCGGCGCATGGGGGTGACAAGCGGCAGCCCCTCCCGCCATTCCCAAGCGCTGCCGCTCCCTCCGTCACCCCAGGAGCAACAGCGCACGGCCGAGGGAGCACCCCGTCCATGCAGCGCTGCTGCTCCCGGGGTGACCGGCAGCGTGGGGAGTGGCAGGAGGGGCCGGCGCTTGTCAGCCCCACGCGCTGCCGCTGGCTCCGTCCCCCCGGGAGCAGCAGCACACGGTGTGTGCGGTGCTGCTGCTCCTGGGACAATGGAGCGAACGGCGGCACGTGGGGGTGACAAGAGGCAGCCCCTCCCACCATCCCCACGCGCTGCCGCTCCCTCCGTCACCCTGGGAGCGGCAGCGCACGGCCCGACGACGGAGTGCGCCTGCACGCACAGGCGCACTCTGTCATCGGATCGCCGCTTCCACAGCCTCCTTTTGAGCCGGAGAGCTTAAAAGCGAGCTCTTCGGCTTAAAAGAGGGCTGCAGAAGCGGCGCCGGCACCCCCGGAAACGCCCTGGGGGCGGAGCGTCATGACGTCACAATGTGATGTCACGACGCCCCGCCCCCGGGGCGTTTCCTTTGCCGCCCCGGGTACCGCGGAGCCTTACTCCGCCACTGCCCTACCTGCCTGTGCACCATTTTGCCAGAGTGGTATGTGCCCTGGTTATCTCCTGCTTGGACTACTGCAATGCACTCTACTTGGGGCTACCTTTGAATGTGACTTGGTAACTACAACTAATTCAGAATGTAGCAGCTAGACTGGTTATTGGGAACAGCTGCCTGGACCATATAACACTAGTCCTAAAGAATCTACATTGGCTCCTAGTTTATTTCTGAGCACAATTCAAAGTGTTGGTGCTAACCTTTAACACTTTACATGGCCTCGGCTCTCTATACATGAAGGAGTATCTGCATCCCCATCATCCAGCCTGGATACTGATGTCTGGCTCTGAGGGCCTTCTGGCAGTTCCCTCACTGAGAGAAGAGAAGTTACAGGGAATCAGGGAGACTGTCTTCTCAGCAATGGCACCCATCCTGTGGAACAGCCTCCCATCAGATGTCAAGAAGATAAACAACTATTGGACTTTTAGAAGACATCTGAATGCAGCCCTGTACAGGGAAGTTTTTAATGTTTGAAGTTTTATTTTGTTTTTAATATTTTGTTGGGAGCCACCCAGAGTGGCTGGGGCAGCCCAGTCAGATGGGCAGCATATAAATTAGAAAATTATTATTACAAATTATAGTGGCTGGTGTACATTGAGATTGGTTTAGCACAGGCATGTCCAAAGTCCGTTTGGGGGGCCTAATCCAACCCTTCAGTCAGTTTAATCCAGCCCCTGTGGCAGTTTATTTCCTGGGGTAAAATCCTAAAAAAAAAACCTCAACAACCCTTTAAAAAGCTCAACATCTTCAATCCTAAAAAAAGATTAACAACTTGGGCTGGCCCTTTGGTTGGCCCTCACGGCCCTTCACTTCATCAAATCTGGCCCTCTTTGAAAAAAGTTTGGACACCACTGGTTTAGTAGCAGGCAAGGTGGCCAACAGTAGGCAGAGCCAGAGCCAATGTCAGGCACAGCCAAATCATTTCTTCTTTTGCTTCTATCCTTCTCCCTGCTATGTTCTACAAAGGGCAACAATGACCAAAAAAATTAGGAAGAATTTATCCTAAGATACACATTTGTGTGCCATTTTGCCAAATATACACATTTTTGCAAAGCAATTTCCCCTAACAATACATTTCTGTATGTTATTTTAATGGGTATATGCATGCTTATGCACATTTCAGCATAGTATCTGTGTTTTTGTACATATTATTTGGCTGGAGAACTGAATTGCAAAATTTGGAGAATTTTGAGGAATGGTTTTGTTTCAGTTCTTGAATTTCCACCCCATCCCTGGCAGCTAGCTGGGCACTTCACTACTGACCTGAAGCTCCTATATGGTTCAGCATATGATGGGATTATGAAGGCAGAGGTCCAAGAGCTGGCCAGGAAACCACGTGAGTGGTATTGAGCCCTCCAGTCCCGGGCTGTGGTTGTCTCCTTGGGGTGAATGGTGGTGCAAAAAAGGAAGGGGGTCTTCCTTCCCTTTAGGATATGTCAGGTTCCAGGTCTAGGCAGAGCTGGCACCCTACCCCCCAGAGGACACTTTGCCTGGAACCACATTGTACCAAATTCAGCTCTAAGTTAAAATCACTTAGCAGTATACTTGTTCTGCTGGCGAAATGCTTTGCACTAGCAAAACCCTGTTATGCAAGAGAATGCATTAGCAAGTTGCTGGTAACTTGGTTGCACAAAAGATCATGTAATCTCTTGCACAGCAAGTTCCCACTTGTGCAATGTCTGCACTGGATTCCTTTGTTGCCAGCATGAACACTCACCCATCTGCAAGCACAAGAGCGTTTGCACTAGAGGATAGAGAATATTGGGTACAGCCCCATGGCATATAGAGAGAGATGGAAAGAAAGAAGGTCAACATTTTGGAACTCTGCCCCCCACCTGATCTCATCTATAATTATTGAACCATGTCTTTGCTTCAAAGTGCCCTCAGCCAAAAGAGTTGATCCATTAACTGACCAACTATTCACATTCATTTAGAGTGCAAGGGAACATTTTCAGTCTACTCCATCTGTATTTAATGCACACAAGCAAATGTTATGGTGCCAGCTGCTTACAAAGCACCTATCAGGTTGGGTTTTTAAAATGTGTCTTCATAACATGAAATATAAGGCTGTATTAAATTTATGCACCTGGAGTGCCGCAACCCCAGAGTCGTCCGCGACTGGACCTAATGGTCAGGGGTCCCTTTACCTTTTTACATTTTTGGAAGAAGAAAAAAAGGGCACCTGTTATAAACAGACTCACATTGGTTTCAATCCAGGTATGCCCTTCTGCTCACAGAAGAAATCCTCTGATCATTGAAAAAAGCTGCTCATGAAAGGTGTCCTGCCCACTGAAAGACTCATTTAATGAGCAGGAGGGCAATTTTGGATCCAAAGCCCCATTCTAGGTCTGATCTGTGCTCTTAATCCTGCTTAATTCTTGTTTGGTGTCATGGTGAGTTTTCCATCCCACTCAAAGTTCAGAGCTTCTGGATGATAAGTCTCCATCTTTATTTCCTTCCAGAGCAGAAGACATGGCATTCCCAGATGCTTCAGATTCAGAGGACTCACTCCCAGGGCAGCCTCTGTCCCTCACATGCCATACAAGTCAATGGCTGCATAGCAAGGCAAAGGCCCTTTATGGCCACAAACTGTTTAAAGTGGTATGATACGGCTTTGAATGTATAGCGCAGATGGGGTCTTTGTTGTTTGAAAATTAGCCAAATGTAAAAAAAAAGGAGAAAACGAAAACACTCATGGGGAAACATTGATTTTTTGTCGCACTTGTATTTAACTGGTTTGCTTTCCCACCATAAACATGAAAGTTGTGCCAACTGAATGGAGAACATAGACATTATAAGGGTCTCATTGAAAACAACGGTAAGCTTATAGAATGTGTACTTTATTAAATTATATCCCAGAATGGATCTCTCTGAAATTTTGCAGGTCCTATGTTTTGAAGGAGTAACAGAAGCCCTGAGCACTTCAAACCATTTGGATGAAAAACACTACAATTACAGGCAGCAGAAGATTGACTGGGTTTCCCATGAAAATCCGTGTGTAACTTAAATTAATTCTTAAACAGTTATGAAAACAAATAGACAGCAAATGATTCAGTGAATGAATTTTTAAACAACAAGAATGAATGGAGTAACTAAATGACACCTCCCCTCACACACATCTCTAGCTATTTCCTCATCGTCATCCACATAATGGGCTAGGAGAGACTTGGGCTAAGAGAGACAGACCATTTGATGAATGGGCAGCACTAACAATACAAGAGCCATCTCTTTTAGGTAGGAAGACACATGAAAGCGAGTGCATGTGTCAGTTGTGGACTGCAAAGCTCACTTCAAAATCTATCATGGCTAAAGCTGCCTGGGGTAACACTAATATTGAGGATGGGATAAACACACACAGAGAGAAAGGGTGGGCAAAGAGAACAAATGAATTTTACAGCAGAGCAGTAAGTCCCTCATACAAGGATGTGAATTTGTGTGCAAGCAACAAAGTCACCTTCTTTGCCTCAGGCAATCCAGAGGATGACAAAAGTAGAAACATGTAGCACAATCAACAAAAGGCAAAATCCCCATCCCGGGAGGATGAGGTGGCAGCATGTTGAGTGTAACAAAAGGGAAATTCACATGGAGTTCTGTTCTTTAAAGCATGCTGCTGAATGTCACAACACAGACAGTGGCTTGTATGATTTTCTGTTTATCCAGGCAATCGCTTCAAAGCAAGTCCGCTCTATTGCTTGTCAGAATAGCTTGCTCAGTTAAGAGGCAATGCTCCAAGATGCAGTTTAGAGCTGTGTGCAAATTGCCTCTTGCCCCCACCTACTTGAAAGCAGAAAAATGGGTAGGTGGGGGTTTGCATTTCATCAACATTCTCCAGGGGGGAGATAAATTCTCCAACAGTTGGAAGAATCTGCCACTTTGGGTTTTTCCATTTATTTTTCCAGTCTAGAGTTCAGATCGTCCAATTTCAGTATCAGCTGGTAAGTGAGTCGGGACTTCTAGGTGAAGATGACGATGAATAAGGCTGCTTGTCTTTGAGCTGTGCTGTCTGCTCTAGTTTTAATTTTTGTTGTTGTTGTTTTGGATGGTTTTTAAGTCAGTTGGTTTAGCGGTTTGTGTTAATTGCAACATACAGGCAAGGAGCATATCTGTTTTATCTGTTTTACTTGTACGTGGGCTTAAAAGGCATATATTTTAACTGGAGAACAGGCACTGGGAGAGCAGCTGTTTTGGCTCAGTGTTTAGCTCATAAGCAACACTTAGCCACCCCATCTTGCACAAAAGTTAGTCTGCAGGTTTAACAGTTTTATCATGGTTGCCACATGAGCACAGACCCATAGCACTTCAGACGAATCATCCAGAACTCCATTGCCAAAATTTAAGAAATCTGTGCTGGACTATTGTGACTCAGCAACTGGAGCAAGGGGCAATTCCAAAGCAATTGCGGCAAGATGTAATTAATTGGTAATGAGTTTGATTTAAAAATAATAATATGGAAACGTATGCACATTTTCATGCATATTTCATTGTAATATACACATTTTTGCCTGATATACACAACTTGCCAAACCATTTCCACTTATATAGCTCATTTTTGCATGTTGCATTCACCCATATACACATTTTTGAACCAGTCAATCTCCAATTTATGTGGTCATAGACCCGAACAAAAATAAAACCAACAACTGTATGAGAAAAATAACATATAAAGTACATTAAAGTGGGTTATAATATGTATATGATATAAAATATAAAGAATATCTAAAACGTGATACCTGAAAATATGGGAATGGAAGTGTGTGGAAAAAAGAAATAAGATTTTTGTATGGTTTTTTTGGTTGGTGAACTGCACCCTCAAATCAGTGAAGTTTTGTGTTTTGATGCAGATTTTCATTGAGAAAGTGCAAATTTATTTGCTTAGTCTTAAAATGTGAACCAAATAGAATTTATCTCCCATCTATAGTTGGGGTTCACTATTAGCAATAGCAGGATACTCCATGCATGCCTGCCTGCTTGCCTGCATTTTGCATCCTTTAAAAATATGGTGGACAATATTCATCTAAAATTCTGCAAAGTGGCCTTCTGCAAAGAAGCAAAATTCAGATGTTTTCTCAGAACAATGTTTTCTAAAAATATATATATATATATGCTGCTTGGCTATACTTCAGTCTACAACTAATGCCATGGCTGGAGGCAGTGTTACTGCAGTCTTACTGTAGGAGTGTGGATGAAGCCAAATGTTGGAAGATTCAGGCCTGATACAAGAAAATACTTCTTCATGCAGCACATAGTTAAACTTGTTCCCATAGGTAAAAGGTAAAAAGGTAAAGGACCCCAGGATGGTTAAGTCCAGTCAAGGGTGACTATGGGGTTGCGGCGCTCATCTCGCTTTCAGGCCGAGGAAGCCGGCGTTTGTCCACAGACAGCTTTCCAGGTCATGTGGCTAGCATGACTAAACTGCTTCTGGCGCAATGGAACACCGTGACGGAAACCAGAGCGAACGGAAATGCCATTTACCTTCCCGCTGCAGTGGTACCTATTTATCTACTTGCACTGGCATGCTTTCGAACTGCTAGGTTGGCAGGAGTTGGGACAGAGCAACGGGAGCTCACTCCGTTGTGGGGATTCGAACCGCCAACCTTCCGATCGGCAAGCCCAAGAGGCTCAGTGGTTTAGACCACAGCGCCACCCATAGGAGGCAGTGATGGCTACCAACTTAGATGACTTTAAAAGAGAATTGGATAAATTACTGGAGGATAAGACTATTAGCGGCTGCTAGCCACAATAACTGCGCTCTGCCTCTACAGTTAAAGGCAGCAAGGCTTCTGAATTGCAGTTGTTGGGAACCACAGGAAGGGAGAGTGGCCTTGTGCTTGAATTCTGCTTGCAGGCTTCCCACAGCATCTGGTTGGCCCCTTTGAGAAGAGGAGGCTGGACTGGATGGTCTGTTCCATTGGTCTGATCCAGCAGGCTCTTCACATGTTCTTGTATTCTTAATGATCCTGGAAGGCTCCCTCCTACCATTCTATAAACCTGAGTGATGTGAGCTCTTTTACAGCATGCCAAGACCAGGTTATGTATTTATGGAAAGCAGCGTTGGAGGATTTGACCCCCACTACATTCTTGAAGCCTATCTTTCTCGTGATATTGCATAACACTATTTTTAGAGTCCTTTTTAAAGAAAATGAGGTATTGGAAAGTGAAAGAAAAACCAACTTTTCTAATATTACATGGAGTGAATCAATATGTGACTTGGAAAGTAGTCTCAGGGGCAAACATATTCAGAGTCCATTCTAGTTGTGAGATTCTGAGTTTTGAGCATATAATGCTATTCTGACTTGTATTTCTCCTGTTATTTTGAGCTTTTCTTCTTATTAAAAAAAATGAACATAAGTATATATTTATGCTGATGTTAAAGGTGTATTTTATTTTGTTTTCTATTGCTATGGTCTGTTAATTTAGTTCAACAGGGGAAAAATGTATTCTATTCAATTCTGATCCAGTCATACTATGATTGTAGATTTCCCTTTGCATTTGAGGCAGCCAAATGAAGGGAGTCATGCTATCAGAGGCTGGAAAACTGGATCAGGCTATGGGCTGGATTCTTAATCACCCAGAGTAAGGTGACCCAGTTTTGCCCACATGGTTTCAAATCAAACCACATGGGTCAGGGTTTCCCAAACTTGGGTCTCCAGCTGTTTTTGGACTACAACTCCCATCACCCCTAGCTAGCAGGACCAATGGCCAAGGATGATGGGAATTGTAGTCCAAAAACAGCTGGAGACCCAAGTTTGGGAAACCCTGAATTGTGGACAAGGGCACAGCGCTTTGCTGTCTGATGGTCAGCTGCTTTTCAGGGCTTGCAAAGCACCATGCGCAGGGCTCTGTAAAGGGCTTTAGGCTCAGCCGTGTCTTCACCTGTCACAAGGAGGACCATGTGGCTTGGACAAAATGTGTCATCAATTTGCTGGACACTCCTGGAGAAATAGTTTTTATTTTATTACCCCTGTTAAGACTTTCCCCGGGGAAATCAGAGGCTTACTATGTCAGGTTCCTACTGGAAGACCGGACAAATGATAGAACATTAGCAATGGCGAAGTTTCTATCGGTGGTGGCAAGAACCAATGATCTCTATTCCTAAGTCTGAACATAATGCTTATATAACCTGAAGGCGGGCTGTCGAAACTGTGTACTGTTTTAAAATGAATTGCTGGGTCTCTGGACCGTAATAAAGATTTTATTTATTTATTTATTTATTTTATTTAAGACGTTAGTTCAAACAGGTTGTGCAGGTTTTGGAAACTCCACAAATCCCTGAAAAACTTGTGAAGAGAAATAAAAGCGGGATGAATGCTTACAGAAATGGAGAAAGAGGTCTTTATTGTATTGCTTTCAGCAAGAGAAACAGAATCATCCTCTTGTTTACCTCAAAAGGGGATCCATCCTCTGCCAGTAGGGATGTAAGAAAGCAGTCATTACTGTTCCAACGTGTATTCATGGCAGTCAGAACTTTTTGTTCTGGTAAAAATTCAGTTTCCACCAAATACTGTGTTATCTGTCTCATTGTCCGCCATTTAACCTAAGCTACTAATGTTACATAAGTAACCTTTAATGTAGCTTTTTACATACCTATTTACATAACTTGCATAATTTACATTCAGCGTAAACGAAATGTCAAAACGATGTCATTAATTACGCATCTTCTGCAGTGACATTGTGAATGAATACAGATCATAATCACTTGACTGATTTACTGAAGAAGTGTGCATGCACACGAAAGCTTACACCCAGAACAAACTTAGTTGGTCTCTAAAGTGCTACAGGGGTGGGTGGGTAATGTATGTATGTATGTATGTATGATTTATTTATTTATTTATTTATTTCGGCTGCGCCAGACCAACACAGCTACCTACCTGAATCTTGACTGATTTACGTTCTCAACCACTGATAAGAACTGCAGCAATTTCTCCTTTTCCTGTTTCCTTCAGAATTCTTAGTCTTCTGTGTTTGCAAGTACAGTACTCTGTGTGAACATTATGTCTTGCACAATGCTCTATGCAAGCACACGTAAAACACTTTGGAATGCTCAAAGTGCCTGCTGTGGCCCATCACCATTGCCTCTCCCTTCCCAAGGGCTCAGAAATAGCACAATTCCTCCCTGAGGTGACTTGCAGCCCCAGTTCACTCCTTAGTGGGAACAAGTGCTTTGCCAGGGAGCTGGAGTTCTCACATCTGCCTTTGCCACTATCTGTCCCTTCTCCTGCCCAAGGTAAGGTTTGTAAACTCTCAGGGAGCAAGGAATGGAAGAGGCTGAGACGAAGGGAGTTTGGACATCAGGCAGGCACCCTCACTGTACTCTTTGTGGTGCCTACTAGAAACAGGTTCTGATTAGGCAAACCTACCCTGAAATGTAGAATGTTGACATGACTTTTAATCTGTTTTTAGCTCATGGTTTTTAAAAATTATTTTGGAATGCTTAAAATTGCTGTTTTTATAGATAATTTTATTGTTTTATTCTTCTAAACCCATTTTTTTCTTACAATCAAGCAGTATAGAAATTTTATGAAACAAACCATGAATAAAGGTGGTGGGTGCTCAAATTCAAGGTTTTACTATTTGTATACTAACAAATAGTTTCCTCAACAACCTGGGATATATTTAGCTGAAAGATTGCCTTACCCCACACATACCCAGTCAATTGCTTTGATCTGTGGAACTGGCACTTTTATAAGTGCCATGTTACTCTCATTCTGCACTTGCAATAAGACAATTATTCAGTGTGGCAGAAGCTAATCCGTGGAACTGCCTGCCTTTTTTCATAGTTTCATAATTTCTGAAGCCTGCCAATTACCTTTTCTTTAAGGAAGTATACCCAGACAACTGATTGTTATACCATTTTATGTAACTCTGTGTGTGTGTGTGTGTGTGTGTGTGTGTGTGTGCTGCTTGTTTTGCAAATAGAAATTCCATGGAAATTCCAACAGGGGTGCTTACATTTTTGAGCGCCCTTTTCAAATGCACACAACCCCCCCCCCCCCCTTGAAGATAAAACCACCTGTTCCTGCTTTGACTGCTTAAAAATAAATTTGATGCATCCCACTGCTTCTTGGATGCAGCCTTGGACTTTCTTGGGCTATCAATGTCTAAAGAATTTCTGCAATCCTCCTGAAGACTCTGCTTGAGGAGAGCATGAGCGAGCTGTGTCTGTTAGTCGCAATTAAATCAAGAGGCAATGATGGATATTGGGAGGTAAAAGTGGCACAGTGGTCCAAGAGCTTTTAACTGGTGCCGCTGGATACATTTTCCGTCCCCTCTAACTCAGCAATTAGAACCTTTTAAAAGAACAGCTTGTTCTCCAAGCTAACAAAGACCGTGCAGGGCTGCTCTTTAGATGCCTATTAAATCACGCTAAAGGATATTGAAGCAGCAGTGATGGCAAAATCCTAAAAGCCTTTTCTCTCCTTGTCCCAGACATGTGCAACTTCAGCCTGCCTCAGCAGCTGTTCCCAAATGCATCACAGTATTATGTGGACTAGCAAGAACTGAAAATTGTCTGCCTTTAAGTAGGAAACCCCCTTAGCTTTCCCAGGTGCACTATTGCATCTTCCTTACTCAACTCCTTACTCAACTAATTCCACACACACACACACACACCCCCGGATCAGGCTGTTTGAAATCCCCATATATTCGTAACTTGAGATCTAGGCCTTTGTTGGAACTTGATTGTGCAATGGTGATTGTAGCCCAGATATAGGGATTCTGTGACTCTCCAGATGTTGTTGGAATGCAACTCCCAAAATCCTTGAGCATTGGCCATGCTGGCTAGGGTTGATGGGCACTGGAGTCCAGCAACATCTGCAGCTCCATCATCCTTGATCACTGGTCATGGTAGTTTGACCTGTTGCAAGTTGTTGTCTAAAAATATCTGGCGGGTCACACATTCCCTATACAAGCCTTATATCAGAGGTAGGCAACCTAAGGCCCATGGGCCAGATGCGGCTCAATCGCTTACTCAATCTGGCTCGTGGATGGTCCGGGAATCAGTGTGTTTTTACATGAGTAGAATGTGTCCTTTTATTTAAAATGTGTCTCTGGATTATTTATGGGGCATAGGAATTTGTTCAAATTTTTTTTCCAAAATATAGTCCGGCCCACTACATGGTCTGAGGGACGGTGGACCGGCCCATGGCTGAAAAAGGTTGCTGACCCTTATATCATCTCTAGGCTTAAACACCCCTCTGAAGTGCTGCCCATGTCCTGAAGAGGCGAGCACTGAAGTCAGTAATCCTCTGGCACTGCATGACTTCACCTTATGCTGCACTCATAAACATGTATGATAACCAGCCTTATATATAATGAGCATACTTGAGTCTAATTAATGCATGAAGGGGTTAATGCCATAGAGTAAGCTGTCCTGCCAGCCTTAGCCTGTGTCAGTTCCCCTCACCTTGAGAGGAAATGGGTAACCAAGCCTTTTGGACTCAGACTACATGGGGATTCAGTGTGTGAGGAGGTCTGACCTGGTTGCTCCGGCTCAGCCATATGGCTCTTTTTGTTTCAGTCAAGAAAGGAGTTTGAAACTAGAATTTTGGTATACCAATAGCTTAGGAACTTTTACCATTTTGCTTTACTGCCTGTGGAGCTTTTTCTGACTGCTGTTTGGAAAAGCATATGAATCTGACCTTAGAGTTTTGTTAGCAAACTATTTATAACTTACCAAATGTGTGGGCTATCTGTGTGCTAGGGAAGTGGGATAATTTGAGATTCACTGAAAGGGACCTATATTTCCACACTTTCCTTTGCTGCATGTTTTGCCATGTTAAATCTCTGCTGAGGTTCTCTCACCACAGAGTAGTTTTGAGTCTTGGCCTCCAGGATCCCAACAAAGCATAGATAATAATTGGAAGCAAGTACCATTGGAAACAAGAGCAAGGTCTGATTTCTGAGCAAACGAGCTTTAGAACAGAGAACTGGTGTGCTCCATTTGGTTTGAGGTGTAGATCAGTAGTGGAGCTTTTGGGTTGGAAAGCAGAATTCTTAGGGCACAATACCCTTTGCAGTTACAAGCTACAAGACTGGATCTGTGGCAGGGATGATTTATGTGCTTTTAATTTTTTTAAAAAAATACTTTATTTTATTGTTTCAAATTATAATACATACACATATTTTCGACAAAACATACACAACCTACAGACATTTTTCAACATCTTAAAAACCAAACACTCCATCATACTTTCCTTATCTTCATCACGGTGTGGGGTGTTGGAAGGTGGTGGGTAGAGTGTGAATTATGTGCTTTTAAACACCCCCACACCGTCCAGTTTTGTTGGGAGCTGCTCCAGATGTTTACAAACAGTTGCCCCTGCTCTGGTTCCAGCCCATCATCACTTAGCCATCTATGCCCCACCGTTCTGAGGACCTCTGTTCTCCAGCTCATTTATCTGCAGGCTCTGTTGTAGCTATATTGATTTTATTCTCCTTTTTTTTCTTTTTGCCTCCCTCTCCAATCTGTGTTTGCTTTTTGAATTATGCAGTGCTGCAGTTTTTCTTCCTCATAAGAAGTGAGTGAATTTTTCGGAGTAGGATCAATTTAGTCCTGCCTGCCATAGTTTAGTCGGGAATCCCCAGAAGGGGCAAGAAAATAAAGAGAGCAGGGAGGCAACGTAAGAAAACTGGAAACGATCAATCCAGTCCTGGTGAGGAAGAAAAACAAAACCCCAAACCTAAACCCCTAGGAGGAAGAAGAAGAGGGACCGGCATGCTCAGTTGGTGCTCCTCATGTGGCTTTTCAAATCTCTGCTTTGAATCAATAATCTGCTTTGACACCTATTGCTTCAGAAATGCAGACACAAAGCTAGATTCAAAGGCATCCACACTTCATAGAAGAAGAATATCCAGTTGTCGATATTGTGCGTGCGTTTCTCTGTTTTTGCTTACCCTATCTTTAAAATGCATATTATGAGGCCTGGTTAGATCTTGGATGAGCTCAGATAAAAGAAGGTGCAAACAAATCTTTTGGCAGTTTTGTTCTTGCAATTACTTTGCCAATAATAATGATTTTGGACCAGGATAGGAGAACTTTGATGGTTCATGTTGACTACAGCAGGGGCCAAGAACAGATGCAAATAAAACAAAGTGTGGTAGCATTGTCCATTGATGATGCCAGATAATTTGCTTCATTAGCTGGTTCATTTATTTATTCATTCACAGCATTTATATTGGGTGCCAAACAACACAGTTCCCTGAGCAGCTTGCAAAGTTACAATGCACTATTAAAGCTAATCATAAGCACTATCACAGCATTTAAAAAATCCTGAAGAGAAAGAGGAGACCAAAAATCAAGTTCACAGAATAACAAAACACACTCAATCTACAATGAAGGTTTCAAGATTTTAAAAGCCTGAGGGTATTAAAAAACAACAACAAGTTGCCCTAATAATTTCTTTGGGAAGAAACCTACTTCCCTTCGTCTAGCAGGGACAAAGGCAGCAAAGCCCTGAAAGAGGGTCTTAAGGTATATATGGAAGGAGGCAATGTCTTAGGGTCATGGGTGTGTGAGAGCCTCCCAGACCCTGGTAAGCAAGGTGGAGAATTTAAAAGCTCCTTTATGCTGGGAAAACCCTGCACAAAAAGAGCTTTCAAGCTCTTTGTTTTCTGTGCATTTGTGTGATTTCAACTGGCCAGCCGTCTATTGCAAAAAAATTGAAACCACAGAAGTTAAATGCGTGCAAGAGGCAAGTTGACAAAACTGATGATAAGAAAAGTGAGAAAAACTGAAATGGTCACATCCACTCACCCCTAATCTTGAGTTTGGCAGGCAGCAACTGTGCAGCAGCTCTGATTGAATAGGAATGTATTTCTTGACCATTGGTCTGCTTAAGAGCATAAGAAGACCCCTGTTGGGTCAGAGCAACAGTCCATCTAGGCCTGCATTCTGTTCTGACAGTGGTCAACCTGATGCTTGTGGGGAACCCACAGGCAGGACCTGAGTACAACAACACTCTCTCCACTTGTGAATTCCAGTCATTCAGAGGCACACTTCAGCTGATACCGGAAGTAACAGTGCCGTCACCACTCATTGTATCATGTCACCTGGAGTGAGACTGGACCAAGGAGAGCCAATATGGTGCTGATGTAAAAATGGGGGTTTGGCTTTTGCTACCCAACTTCCCATTGGACTCTGAGTCCCCTAAGTCCAAGATCAGTCAGAGAAGAATGGATGGAGGCAGGATCCAGTGGAAAGCAAGGCAGATATTTATTTTTCTGTTGCAACAGAGTCCACCACCACCCCCCTACTTCCAAGGGAGGGAGAGACCCTGAACAAAAGTGTGCAGGAACCTTTAAAGACTTTTGACATTGCCCAACCCCCTTAGCCAAAGACCACTCCAAAATCACCATACATACCTCATAGGAGGCGGTCTACAGCAGAAATCCTGTCTGTCAGGATACCTGATAATGGCCGCTGATTGCATTACCTGGGCAGCCTGGCCATTCTTTTGTGATGGTTAATACTTTAGTTCCTGAATCCAGGTCTCAGGCTCATCCTATTCATACACAAATATGTCCTTAAGACAGAATTTGTAAGTGAAAGAACAATGGGAAGGCTTTCCCCATTTCCCTTAGTGCAGATGAATATTTGAGGTCGTTGGGAGAGTCAAAATGGCTTCAGGATTGCTCTCCCATACTATTTCAGACACATGGCTTATATATTTAGATATGTGTGCATATATGAATATGAATTTATTCTATATTTGAGACCTTCAAATTCTTATAACAGTGCCCTCCAATTATTGCTGGACTTCTGCTCCCATTAGCTGCAGCCAGTATGGTCAGGGATGACGGGAGTTGTAGCAATATCTGGAGGGCACCATGTTGGCTAAACCTGGAATGGACCAATACATTAGTCACATTTCCTAATTATGTAGGCAATACTGTATGAATAGCTGATCAAGTTTGTAAAGCAAAACTTAACTCCATGGCCATTCCCCAATCCAGACTGCAAGGAATTCATTTTCTGAGATTCCTGAGGGAATGTTTTGGCATATATAAACTCTGGAAATAGGAAATCCTCAAAGTGCTATATACAATGCTGCAGAGTTAAAACTTGAACCCAGTTCTTTCCTCCCCTCACCAGTGTCTATGAAGTGACTAGCTTCTATTGAGGCAAATAGTAGAAAAGCAAATATTATGTAGATGCAAAATTCAAGAACTTTGAAAGTAGGCACAAATGCACGGTTTACAAAATGACAGACTGTCTCACAACCACCCCTTGAACAGTCGAGGATAACAAACACATGTGTAAATTCAGCACCAGCTTGTGGCTAATTTACAAACAGAAATAAACAGCAAAATGTGTCAGATAAATTATTCACCAGAAGAATCCGAGAAGCTCTTTTGGGAGGAAGTGGGAAAAACAGCTTTATACCATCTAAAAAATGCCAGAGATTTTAAGAGCACTTATTTGTGAGCTTTTGAGAGGCCAGTCAGAAAAGTGGTTCTCTCATCAGCCTTGAGTGCAGGACAACACCTAGTTGTGTGATCCTTCCTCTTCTAGTGGCTTCTGCCCAAAACAGAAACAGCCAAACACTTTAAAATGTTTTAAAGGCTTTTCTGATATACAGATATGTTCCTAAACCAAAGCTTCCACACTGACATTGCCTGGACAGTGGGATGTGATGTGTCCACAAGAACCTAAGAAGGGCCTGCTGGATCAGGCCAATGGCCCATTGAGTCTAAGCATTGCATCCTCTGATCTTTGAGGCAGAGCTTAGCTATCATGGATAAAAGCCACAGGAACAAGATGTGATCTGAACTTCAGCGAGCTTTCAAAATTCACAGTCTCCAAATTTTACAGTGCAGTTCTCGAACCAGATAATGGATAAAAATATATATGCATATATTTGGGGGGGGGGGGTGTGCGTGCATGCATGCTAGTGAAAACAGCATACAAAATTCGTTGTATTTGGGGAAATTGCTGATGAATTTCCATGAGGACTTATTTCAAAAGTTAGCAATCTGATTGCAGCACTCTCCTGGAGACCCCTCTATACATGCAGCCAATGCATAGAGTGGGGAGTGGGGCCCTACAGGCTTGCCTCATCCCTCCCATTTGCACACCTCCTGACCCCTAAAAAGGAGAGTGTCTGCATATGCCAATTATGCAGGGTGAGTGGAGAGCCTATGCACCAGCAATTGCATTTGCACATAAGCTCCCCTTTCTGATATTAGTTTACATCCAACATGTCATACACAGCCCCATTGAATTTTATGAGCATGACTAACTTGGCTCCATTAATTTTAATGAGCAGAACTTAATTAGATACAATTAATTGTTATGAACTTGCCAGTATCAAAGGACCAGGCTGGGAGATGTGTGGCCATCAGGGCCAGGGTTAGCAGGCATGGTCAGCTTAGAGTGGCCATGTGCCCTACTTGACACAGGACAGCTCTCATTTTTGTTGGGAGGCAGTTTTTATTTGGTGTCCTCTGTTTCAGGGATAGAAAACTGGTGGCCTTCCAGATGCAGGTGGACTACAACTCCCATCATCCCTGACCGCAGGACATGTTGGTAGTGTGTAATGGGAGTTGGAGTCCAGCAACATCTGGTAAGCCCCGAGTTCCTCATCCCTGTTCTATTTGAAGGACTGTGTAGTCCAAGCCCAATTTAAAGATAAAGACCCCAAAGAAGGAAGAGTAAGGAAATTTCCATAAACAGTTAACACCTGGACAGTAGACTAAGCAAACACACATCTGGCTACAATCATTCCAGTATGGCCAAACTTAGGCCTCAACTGTCTGAGAGACCACCTCCTTCCCTACATACCCACTCAAAAATTGTTTGTTTGGCCCTGGAGCAGGAATTCTCTGTGGTGGTTCCTAGATTTCCTCAATAGAGGTGTGTCCATTATAATCTCTCCACCATGTTAAATATGCACCTCTTTACCCTGGCCTTCAACACCCAAAATTTATGCTTTCAAGGCCCACCCTATTCCTGTGATTGTAATTTGTTTTGCATGGGTTTCAATACTTAATTTTAAATTGTTGTAACCTACTCCGGGACCTACTGGTAAAGGGATAATAATAATAATAATAATAATAATAATAATAATAATAATAATGCAAAAATGTTTTTTTCTATTTAAGTAATTTCTAAACTTTCATCTTTAAATATAAAGCAGCACATGCAAACTGTATGTAAATCTATTCTGCCTTATACTTTGGGTGATGCATAAATGGCAAATTTAGCTCTGCTGCTTCCTCCACACATTGACAGTACATGTTGAGGGGACTCCACTGAACAGTCTACTGAATAGCCCACTTTCCCCTCTCATCCTAATTTTTCATGCTTGAAGCCTTTTTTCCTAAGTTCTCAAGTAATACACTCCCAAGCAAACCATACCATGTGCTATTTCTGAGCACTAGAACTGACTCCATTGGAACACAGGGCAGCAAATTCACCCGCTTATAAAAGACAGGTTGCAAAATAGAATTGGTACCCAATAGTGTACCTATATGACAAAAAGTCTACCTTTTATTGTGTGCCTTAAGTTGCAGCGTGCATGTAAATCGCACTGCTGGCCTTAAATGAACACTCAGTGGTAGCGGTGGTGGCAGTTTAACATGAGTTCTGGATATTTATTGTTAGCTGTAGGTTTAAATTCTTGATGAGCCAGTGTCTCAGTCTGAAATCCCAAATGGATCCTTTGCAACCTTGGATGTTGTTTCTATCCACACAGGAGGAGCCATTTGCTCACTATTAGTTCTTGCTAGTCTCTAAGGAAGCAAGGCACACATCACCACATTACAGTGGTACCTCTGGTTACGTACTTAATTCGTTCTGGAGGTCCGTTCTTAACCTGAAACTGTTCTTAACCTGAAGACCACTTTAGCTAATGGGACCTCCCACTGCTGCTGCGTCACCAGAGCACGATTTCTGTTCTTGTCCTGAAGCAAAGTTTTTAACCTGAAGAGTTATTTCTGGGTTAGCGGAGTATGTAACCTGAAGCATATGTAACCTGAAGTACCACTGTAGTTGTTTTTAACCTCATCTGTATTGCTGCTGTTTGAGAGGACAGAGCTTTGACACCTTCAAATAGACAATGTGGTGGATCCAGCTTATCCTCCACCAATAGCCATGGGCTGCACCCTCTTCTAGAACGACCAGAGGAAGGATGCGGAGTGCATGCAGGGATTTCGTCCAACTGAATACTTGTGCAGAGAAGAGACTTTGGCAGGTATAGCTTGCTTGTTTTGCTGCGGATCCAGTAATCAAGCAGTAGCACCTTGCCTTCTGGTTGTTTTTGGTGATCTTCAGTTTGGCTGGTGAGATATGAAGCTAGGGTCGCAATACATCCAGAATTTCCTGGAGATACACAGAATGCTGCAGTCAGAAGCAGTGTCTGGGTGGAAATCGGCAAAATGTCTGGGAAAAACCAGACATATGGCAACCCATGTCGACAGTGCCATTTTTGCCGATTTCCCTTAAAAAATAGCTCAGAAAATGTGAATTGTTTTTGTGATTTTGCCACAAAAAGCTGAACAACTTTTGTGTCTGGATTTTTGGTTTTTGATATATGGCAACTCTATATATCGGTTTTTGATATATGGCAAGCACATTGTGGTAGGAATACACATCTGACAGTAGGACTATAGAGAACATGTATACCAGCAACAAATTTCTAAAAGGTATTGTTTAATAATTATTTTTGTATACAACCTCTCAAGTACATTGGCTTATCACATATTTAGTATAATCAACATCACTAGTCCACACACTGTTTCGATTCCAGTACAGAACCAATTATAACCTCATACAATGGTTTATCTCCAGTGCATATCCAGTGGCGCTAGTTCGTATGTTCCGCTTTAATTGCAAATTAAATTGCAAATCTTCCTCTTCCAATGGTCAACTATCTGTATCTCTCAGCCCAAGTTGTTGCTAGTAAACCCTGTGCTGCAATCAATATTTGTGGTGCCCAAACAGTAAAAGCTCACCCCATCTGATTTTTAACACACCCCAGGAGCATTGTTGCAGGGTTTAATTATAACTCAGAGTCTGTTATTGCATTGATCAATTGGTTAATTCCCTCTCTCCAATAATCTTTTTTTAATACAGTATTTTATTAATTTGTAGTAAAATAACATCGATAAATTTCAACAAAACCTGTAGAGTGTTACATGTTTATTTGGATCATCACCTATAAAAATAAAATTTGAGCAGGGGCACTGTCAAGTAAGTGAGTCATTGACTGCATCATGAAGACATCATGACTTTATGGCATAGCATCTCCATACGTAAGCATGAGTGGCTGGATTTCTTATATTAATGTTGCTTCTGTTGACATAGGGGAGATGTAAGGACCAAAGCTTATCAAAATGATCATGTTTGGCTTGACCTTTAACAAGTCTTCTTTAACCAGGCCGTGACCCCATCAAATATGGGCAAAAGTGCTTCTAACTTTTCCAACACATATCTGACCGTCACCTAGGAAACATTTTTTACAATCTAACAGACCTTTTCATCATGCCAAGTTGCTTCAATATTGCTTGGAAATACACTCCCATTTTATACTGAAGAGGGCTGGGAAGGCAGAAATACCATGTGTGTTCCACCAGTGGCATTTCCCAGTGTCTCTCGTTGGACAATCTTGACCACAACATACCCCCCCCCAAAAGATTTTTGACCATAAATAACCTCTTTGAATCTATTATTACCCTACCTTAGGGAACTGCTCAGGATTTGCTTGGGGGTAGGGACCCTGATGTTGGGAAAGATGGAGGGCACAAGGAGAAGGGAACGACAGAGGATGAGATGGTTGGACAGTGTTCTCGAAGCTACTAACATGAGTTTGGCCAAACTGCGAGAGGCAGTGAAGGATAGGCGTGCCTGGCGTGCTCTGGTCCATGGGGTCACGAAGAGTCGGACACGACTGAACGACTGAACAACAACAACAAGGGAGTGTAGAGGGGGTAGAGACAATCTATCCTCCTATCCTGAAATCACTGGATTTCAGCAAAGTGCGAGGCAAGCCACGTGGCTGGTAGAGAGGCCTACGAATGGGCCAATGGTTCCTCCTGCCCATCCGTCCACCCCTCCCCTCCCCAATGTACATGACTTCCTATCTCATTGCACATTTTCCATTAATAAGGGCATGGCGAGAGTGATGTGCAATGTGCAAGGTGGGGTGGGGTGGGGTGGGGGAAGGGAGAAGAGAATAAAAACTGCTGTAAATTATTCATTGCCAATATCATTATGTGTCATAACAGTGTGTCTGCGATTGGGGGCGGGGGGGGGGGCCGAGGAGAGCGCTCGCGTGGCAAGGCCGGAAAAGCTCATCGTAGGCTGCACAATGGCAGAGAGCTGATTAAATATTGATAGTCTCTAATTGGCTACAGGGTTTCAGGATGGCCGGGTCTTTGTTGGGATCATTTGTATTCCTGCTTTGAAAATGGGGAGAGAGAGGAAGAAAAAGGCACAGAGAAAGCCAACATTCTCATGTTTGGGCATCCTCCACTCCATCCTCCTCCTCTCTCCCAGCCCTCCCCATCCCCTGGCATGCATGAATTAGCATGGCCTGTGCCTCTCCTGGTTAGCTATGCTGCCGATGTGCTGTGCCGATGCACTGCTACTGAGGCCTCTGTGCAATGGAACCAAACCTGCAGGAAAAAAGGAAGTTGCTGCCCTTGCAGTCTGTTCTTCCCCTCTGGCTTACGGGCAGTTTGTTGTTTGAACCCTGCAGCTTCCATATCCCCATTGTGACCTGGCTTTGTGGCTTTGGGAGCTGATGACCATAATAGCTGAGCACAGAAATAATTGTCATGCAGGCAGATTCCCATCTTAAAAGAGGGGTGGGAACATTTTTTTCAGCTTGAGGGCTACATTCTCTTCCAGGCAATATTCCAGGGGCCACATGGCAGTGGGGAGAGGGGCCAGAGGCAGGAGTGGGTGGAGTAATGAAGACACAGCAGGCTAGATTAGACACTCACATCCATCCCTCCTCTGTCCTCCATCCAGGCAAGCAGAGATTCCAGCAAGGCAAAAACCAGGGTATAAACCAGTGCTGTGACCCCAGGATTTTTCCAAGGGCATCGAGGGCCATATTTCAACCCTAGGCATGAGGGTTGGAAAGCAGGTGATGAGGATGACCTCTGCAGCAGGCAGGCAGGCTGCCAGCCAGTGTCAAGCAGACAAAGTTGAGCTAAATGGACCAATAGTCAGATTTCATATTTGGCAGTTTCTTATGCAACATCTGAATGTGCCCAGGATAGATTTTTCACCTGTTGTGCAAGTTCAGTTTGTGACTTCTGTTAAAGTAGTACAGTATGTAAGATGGGCAGTGAGTATTTTCCCATGTCAAGGGGATTAATTGACAGCCTTGCCAAACCACCTCATTTATACTATCCACTCCCCCCTTTTTTTCTTTTAGTGACACATATTCATTTTTAATGCACTGCCAGCCTCGTACCTAGCATTGCTTGGGTATTCTAGAAAAAAAACACAAAAACCACTGCAGTTATGAAATTAGTGGTTAAAATCAGTGCAGTTTTTGAAAGGTTCAGTCCACCATCTTGATCCAAAATGACACCCAGTTTATCTAAACATAGCCAAAAACCTGCTCCTTCATCTCAGGAAGTGTCATGCACATAAGAAGTATCCAAATGCCTTGCAAACAGACAAAAAAACCAACAACCACAAACCCACATTTTTCTAAATATATAGGAGATACACTTATGTACCCATCACCTCAAAACAACAATAATTATTAAGAAGAAGAATGAAATCTATCTCACATTGTCTACACTCAGTTTCCTTCTCACCCTGTAATTTGATGGGTTTTTTTTAAAAAAAAAAGTTTTAAAACTTAACTGTAAGACGTGTAAAAACTGCCTTGTGCTAGGTAGCCTAGTGCAGTGTTTTTCAACCACTGTTCCGCGGCACACTAGTGTGCCGCGAGATGTTGCCTGGTGTGCCGTGGGAAAAATTGAAAAATTACTTTATATATAGTCAATATAGGCACAGAGTTAAATTTTTTAACATTTTCTAATGGTGGTGTGCCTCGGGATGTTTTTCATGAAACAAGTGTGCCTTTGCCCCAAAAAGGTTGAAAAACACTGGCCTAGTGGACATCCCTTGCCTGACCTCCCATCAGCAGCATTGCTGCAGCTTACTGAGAGGAGGAAGGTGAGGCAGTAGCAAGACTGGCATGGTGCAAATCCACCGGTGGAGCCAATGCCAGCTGTTGCAATCACATTGCACTCACCACCTCAACCCTCCCAGCAACAGTGATGCTGGTGATAGGAGATCAGGAAAGTGTCCTTGCCTTGCCACAGACCTCTACTGCGCAGAACTCAAGACCATTTCTCTTTCTGGAGGGTCCAGATCACTACTGGAATACAGTGGTACCTTGGTTTATGAACTTAATCCGTTCCGGAAGTCCGTTCTTAAACCAAAGCGTTCTTAAACCAAGGTGTGCTTTCCCATAGCAGCGGGGGACTCAATTTACGAATGGAACACACTCAACATGTTCTGCTTCCAAGGCAAAGTTCACAGACCAAAACACCTACCGGGTACTTCCGGATTTGCAGCGTTCTTAATCCAAGTTGTTCATAAACTAAGCTGTTCTTAAACCAAGGTACCACTGTACAGGGCTCACATGACCCAGATATATACTAGAGCCTTCCTTATGTCGCAAGTCTTTTGTAGCATCTCTTTACACACACACACACACACACACACACACACACACACACATAGCACAGCACAGCACAGCACAGCACAGCACAGCACAAAAAGTTGAAGTTTGAATAGGAATGTTTGTTTTCCCTGGTTGTTATTTGTTCATGAATTTATTTACCATTTGGTGGGGGGGGGGAGAAGTTCCAAACAACTCAGACTCCTCTGTGCATGCACTCCCTGCCCTCTGGCATGAAAAGGAACTCGCTTCAAAGGGAATGGAAGCACTGTGTCTCTGGTGGGGGCCACCACATGGGGAAATCAAAAAAACAAATGATGGATTGATTACTAGCAAGAAGCTACGCAGAGACGAGGAATAGCGGGACTAGGTTCATTCAAAAGGGGAGCAACCCCTCTCAGAGGCTAAACTTGCTTAAATTTTTCATTAAAGAGAATCTTTTCAATAGACAAAATGAGCCCAGCTGCTCCTCCTCACGCACCCTTTCCTCCTATGCATTCACATGGAATGTGGGCAGAATGTTATTCCTGCCAACAGGCGCGGTCTGCACACTGTTGACTCCTACCACCAACTTATGGGGAAGGGACTTGAGCTCAGTGGTGGAGCTGCATGCAAGAGGTCCCAGGTTCAATACCTGGCATCTCCAGGTAGAGCTGGGAGAGACCCCCATCTGGAAGCCCAGCACCCATGAGTAAAGGCCATGCTGGCCAGGATTGATGTGAGCTGGCATCCCACAATATCTGGAGGGCCACATTTCCCACCCCTGACCAATGTGCCAATGTAGCAGTATGGATTTATATTTGTTTTCCCAGAAGGCACCACTGTATTAAAGGATGAGGCAGCTTAAGTCTTTTCCCCTCTGGCTATTTTTCTACTCAGAATTCTCCCTCCCTGCTTTTCTCCTCATGAGGGAAATGCAGGTGGAGGGAAGAGAATACTGAGTGGAACAATTTCTAGAGGGGAAATGGTTAAGCCACTGCCTTCACTACTGTTCCAGTGCTCAAAGTTGCAGCTTCCTGAAGCTGCTTTCCATGCTGTGATTGTGAAGCAAAGCAAGAGTTCAGGCAGGAAGTAAGTCCATGGCCAGCTGTGAGTGGAGCTGGGCACTATTCAGGATGGACATTTAGTGCATGCACAAGCCACAAATTCAGTTTGGACCCTGATTCAGTGCTTTGGAAAAGAGCACAATTTGGTCCTAAGTGCTTTGGAAGCTGTTCAATTCAGCTCAGCTCAGGGTCCTAATGTAAATCCCAATTCAGAGAAATGAAGCTTTGTACCTCTCTTGTTTACATTTCAGTATGGCTATAGCTTTTTTTCTTTTTGACATAAGTGGATTAAACTTGCAGGCATAATACTCACTCCAGGGTCAATAAGGACTGTCAATAAGGCGTGTCAAGTTATAGACAAAAAGTCCAGGGTTTGTGTTGTCTTTGTGCTTAACACCTTTAGATGTTGATCCCCCATGTTCCTTCTCCTCCTCCTCTTCTTCTTTGCAGAATTAGATAACTCTGCAGGTACTGAAGTCCCTTCTGAGGCGATGCATCCAGGCAATTTTCAGAAAGATAGCTGCAGTGGTTGTTCCAGAAGAGCAACCTGTACAAGTCTGATGTAGCAAAAATAAGGATTTAATTTCCCCATGTGTTTTGTGGGCAAATGGTATGAAAATATCATACATTGCAGAGCTAACCCTAGGTAAGAAACCTGCTAAATGACAGAGAAACAGGTCCAAAGGTACTTTGCACCATTAAGGGTTTTCTTGGGGTGGGGGTGGGTTTTGAATGTAATGGGATTTGCTTCCCTACTTGTGGTCTTGTGAGCAATGGTTTTATTATGAAAATGGTATGCTGTGGAGGTGATCCTTATCTGAGCAATGTTGTTTGCAGATGATGCAGCCTTGACAGCACACTCTGAGGAAGCCGCACAGAGACTCATCAGCTGTTTTGCCCAAGCCTGCATGGAGTTTGGCCTTACCATCATTAGCCTGGCGAAGGCCAACATCCTGAGTCAGGATGTCATCAGCACTCCATGGATCAGCATTAGTAACCACACGCTTGAGGTGGTAGACAATTTTGCTTCCTAGGTTTCACCATAACCAGCAATATTTCCACTGATGCTGAGCTGGACAAGCCTGCTACAGCAATGGCTCACCTCTCCAAAAGGGTGTGGGAGAATGTGATGCCAAGGTCCTGGCAACATCAACCCTGCCATGTGGGAATCCCTTGCAGACAACCACAGTGCCTGGAGGCAGGTAGTCAAGTCATGTATCCATAGCAGTGACCAGAGGAGAAATGAACGCTGGGATAAGCACAGAGAGAAGAAACGCTATGATGCACCTACAGTAGCGCAGCCAGATGCCTTCACCTGGCCCAGCTGCAACAAAACATGCCTCTCCCGTATCGGTCTCTACAGCCACAGCAGGCGCTGTAACCTTCCAAGAGCTTGACCTCACTCCCAAAGGCGCACTCCTCCATTATCTCCCAGGACAGACAAATGCCGGCATACTCCCTAAGACAATAACCACCCAATTTTCAAAACGATTCACACTAGGAAGCTCTGAAGAATGAAAAGAACAACTATAGACTTGTGTTCTGCTCAGTTGGCACCAAATGTCACAGAAGTGCAAAGTAGATTTGGACAACAGTAAACCTGGCACAAAGGCAGAGGGATCTGTTTTGCTCCAACTGGGCATTATGTTGTCTAGATAACTTGGAAAGTTCATTTTA
Source organism: Lacerta agilis (assembly GCF_009819535.1). NCBI lineage: Eukaryota > Metazoa > Chordata > Lepidosauria > Squamata > Lacertidae > Lacerta > Lacerta agilis. The sequence goes on along the minus strand of NC_046331.1, from coordinate 28,741,871 downwards.
AAAAGTAACTATTTCTAGTTCAAGTTCAGCATGATTCTATGATTCTGTGTCCAGGAGGGAAGTAATCCTAGTTCATGTTCACCCCTTTGATGGTGGTAGGACTTACTCCTGGGGTTCTATGAGTCTTTAAAAGTGGAGAGGGGGTGATTCCTGCGCATTGTCTTCCTCTCCCTCTCCGTCCCTTGTGATCATAGGGGGTACCGTCCTTTGGGTCTTGCCAAAATAAATATTGGGGCAGAATCCTAACCACCATCTTCCTATGTTTCCTTCTTCTTTATGCAGTTTTTAAAGGAACAACTAACTGTCATTATATTGCATAACTACCTTTTCTAACATTTCCAAATACACGGAAAACAATCTTTTCCCAAAAGGGCAAAGGTGGGGACTGAAATGGACAGGGGAAAGAAGAGGTTCACAGAGGGGAAGGTCAGACTCTGGTGCCAATGTTTAAATCTTGTTTCATCTATGAATGAGATGCTAAATATTTCCAGGTCTAGACCACTTGAGAGTCTTTAAAAGTCACTTTCCATGTTTCATAAAATATATATATGGTGCAACCCCCTTTGTAGCTGCTGTGCCACATGGCAGATGAATTGTCCTACCCAGTAGCTCCCTGATTCTATTAATTTATTTAACAAGATACAAAAAGGCCCCTTCATCTCCGTAACCTAATCCAGGAGCTGTTGTAGGGAAACCATTAAATAATCATGATAAACAAGAATTAAATAATAAAAATAATTGAAACAAATTCCATTCCAGGGAAGACACTTGCCCCTCCCTCCCAGCAGTCTGTTTTAATTTCATGATTCCCTGCAATAAACCAATTTTACCAGGCAGGAAATAGGACTCAGCAGAATGCTTCATTTTCTTTCCTTTTCTTAATGATGGGGGAAAGATGGTGTTCAGAATCAGAAGGACCATAGAGTTTAATGGAATTTACTCCCATGTAAATGTGCAAAAAAAAAAATCATCTACATTATTCATCTCACGAAACAATATGGTGTAATTACATAACTTACATAATTTCCATAATAATTTATGAAAATTACATTACCCGTATGTTATTCCTTTTCTTTCTTTTTAAATAAATTTTTATTAGTTTCCACATTTTTATACATACTACCTCTCTCACATATATCCAGTTACAAGGTTCTCTGAACCTTCCAACTTCCTCCCCTCCCTCCCATGCGTTCTTGAATTTAAAATAAAATAAAACTGCATCTTCCCCAACTTTTCCCAACTATTATGCAACCCCAGTCATCCGCGACTGGACCTAATGGTAAGGGGTCCCTTTACTATTAATTTATCACAATCAGTTTCACATTACAAATGCCATTACAACGCTGCCAATGATTTTAACTGTTTACAATGGTTTTTTAAATAAATGACAAATTTACTCCACTCTCTAGCAAATACTTGGTCTTCTTGGTTTCTGGTCTTCCCCATCAAGTTTCACCATTTCTGCATAGTCCATCAATTTTGTCTGCCATTCTTCCTTTGTTGGTAATGCTTCTTCTTTCCATCTTTGGGCTAGGAACATTCTCACCCCCACCGTTGCATACATAAAAAGTATTTTGTCTTCTCTTGGCACTTCTTCCCCTATTAAACCTAAAAGAAAGGCTTCTGGTTTTTTAACAAGTGTATTTTTAAACATTTTATTTAATTCATCATAAATCATTTCCCAGAAGTCTTTCACCTTACAACATGACCACCACATATGGAAAAAGTACCTTCTTTTTCTTTACATTTTCAACACATATTTGATTTAGTTCTATACATTTTTGCAATCTTTCTTGTTGTTAGGTACCAACGATACATCATTTTCATTTAATTTTCTTTCAATGCACAGCATGCTGTAAATTTTATTCCTTTCCATAACTTTTCCCACAATGAAAGTTGAAATGAATGGGGTAGAATAATATGCAAAAAGACGTAAAATGCAAAAATGGGGAAACCACAACTGGTTATGTGCCACTAGCAAACTGAAAGCAGCAACAACAATGAGTACCTGTTGTATTTGCTGGGTTGATTTCCATTCCAGGCATGGGACAAATAAGCGAACATTGGATGGTTTCTGCTCCCCATTTGTGCTTTTGTCAGAATTTTCCCTACTGCATAATTTGCCTGTCCCCCATTCCAGTCCAACCTGTCCATGGTCTGGTGAAGAAACCCAACTGAACTCAACTCAACTCTAGACATTGGGCCAATGATCTAAAAAAAGAGCCTCATGCAGTGTTTTTTTTTTTTTAAGGGGGGTATGCAAAGGTATGCAGTACCAGCACTTTTTTTGTGAAAAAGTGTGGCACTTACTGTAACAACTTCAAGCTGAGTACCGGCACCTATTGGGGGGGGGAGCACTGGACTCATGGTCATCATGGTGGCCCTGAAGTCCCAAACCAGCTCTGTCAAGGAGCCCTTAGTGTGAATGTTGAAGCCCCCAAGGAAAATTGCCCTGGGGTTGTCTAACATCACACCCAAGACCTGCTTCTGCCAGCACATGGGCAGCACATGGAGAGTCCATTATCAGATCTCTCTTACACATGCCCTGTCTCTCTGGCCCCAAATTAGATGAGATCCCTCAAGTCCTGTAGCAGAGTGGAAGGGTTTCTTGGAGAGAGAAATGGGATCCCTGTGGGTGATAGATTGTAAACTACTTTTTCATGAGACTCTCTCTGAATGGTGTACAAAATAACATTGTCTAACATTGTGAATAAAACACATCTAAAATCCAGCCAATCATTAAAAAAAAACAAATACACTGGTAACAAAACAGTGATGAAATTAGTAAAACTTTTAAATTAACATTTTATTAGAAGAATTTCATTTATGAAAAGAGTGAGGGGGGGAAGAGAGTGAGAATGGAAAAAAACCTGTTATATTACCATACATTGAGTAAAAGGTAAAGGTAAAGGGACCCCTGACCATTAGGTCCAGTCACGGACGACTCTGGGGTTGCGGCACTCATCTCGCTTTATTGGCCGAGGGAGCCGGCGTACAGCTTCTGGGTCATGTGGCTAGCATGACTAAGCCGCTTCTGGAGAACCAGAGCAGCACACAGAAATGCCGTTTACCTTCCCGCCGGAGTGGTACCTATTTATCTACTTGCACTTTGACGTGCTTTCGAACTGCTAGGTTGGCAAGAGCAGGGACCTAGCAACAGGAGCTCACCCCGTTGCAGGGATTCGAACTGCTGACCTGATTGGCAAGCCCTAGGCGCTGTGGTTTAACCCACAGCACCACCTGTGTCCCTTAGATACATTAGGTACAGGTGTGTATATTCTTATCCTAATACACATATAATTGTCAATAGCCTAATATGCTGTGTAAACTCATTCCAAATATCATTGTTTTATCTAAAGAAAGTCTGCATCCAGTCATATGTTGTCAGTGTTGTCATGTTGTCAAGTCATTGATTAAGGGGAATCGTATCTCTATTCTTCCAATTCGTCAGTATCAGTCTCTGGGCCACCATTAGGGTGTGTAGAATCCATTTTCGCTGTACTGTTCTCAATTTCCATACAATGCTCAAGACATATTCACCTCTGGAAATTTTTTAAAACAAGCATAAACTAAATTTTATGTGTGTGTAGACTTGTTGAAATAATAATAATGAAGTTTTCAGCAGGTGTGGCTTTTTAAATTTCAACAGGCATTTTAGGTGTGTTTTTCTGATATCATAGTTACTTTTAACCATTTTTTTTAAATGAATATTCTATTCTTATTGTATACCCCCATTAGAAACTACAGGTTGTACCCAGTACTGGTCCTACTATGTAAAAGGCCTGATGGAATGTCTCTGGACTCATCCACACTTCCTATTGCCTGTGCCTAGAAAACACAAGTCCAAACAGTTTTCTGAGTGGGTCTGAGCGGTTTCCCCCTTTCCCTGTTCCATTCCTAGGGAAAACCCACCCTTTAGTGCTAAACTGGAGCAAACGTCAATCCGGAGAAAAGCTGAACTGCCGTTTGCTCCAGTTAAGTGCTAAAGAGCGGATTTCCCTGGGGGAAAGCAGTGGGATAAGAGGAATTGTGGACAAGCCCCCAAGTTTCTTTCTGCTCAAATTATACACTCTTTTTGTTCATTTTCCTTCAGTAAAGTATCATCAGGATTTCTTTTCACTCCAGAGTGCATCTGTGTTATTTGAGTGACTTTGCTAAAAGAGACAGCCCTTTGTTATTAAGCAATTTATAAATTAGGAAAATAAAGCAATGATGGCGACCTGCTCCCAACCTTCCAGTCTGGACTGGTGCTGCACTGAATATCCTGGGTGGAATCAGGTGAACCCTACAAAGCTCAACCTTCCCAGGTTTGGATAATACATGCCAAGTTGGCCCCCTCACCCACATCTTTATAACAAAATAATAATAATAAAAATTCCTTCCAATAGCACCTTAGAGACCAACTAAGTTTGTTCTTGGTATGAGCTTTCGTGTGCATGAGCTTTCGTATCTGAAGAATACAACAAACTTAGTTGGTATTGGTATTTTATTTAGTTTTGACTACGGGCAGACCAACACTGCTACCTACCTGTAACCACATTTTTATGGCAAGGAAATCCACATTTATATGCAAAAGCAGCATACATATTGAAGTAGTAAGCAGCAGCAGTATCAACTATTTGAATGACAGGCTAGAAATACCCTTATTAAAACAAAAACAAAAAACAAGCGAACTGTGGCCTCAGGAGCCTGCTGTTCCTTTGGAATCCATTCTGTGGGGCAGCCACACTCTGACATATGGGATGCCTACTGTATTTTCTGGGGCCCTGACCTTCGAGAGTGACAGTCTTTTGAAGCCGGGACATCTGGCTGCAGATATTTTAAATGCCTTGCATTTAGACAGGCAGCCATGATTCCAGGCTTCCTCTAGAGTCTCCCATTGTTGGATATCTGTCCTAACCACACTCGGTGCCATGCATACACTAACCCTACGCAGTGCATATTTAGGGCTCATTTGCCAACGATGGGTCCTTTCTTTCTCCCTCTCTGCCTTTTAATCCTCCCGTGAGCTGGGAGAACAGGAGCCAAAGAACAAAAAAGCAAAAGCCAGAATGAAAAGAGGATTTCCTCCCAATCTGCGCTTTATCGCCACGGCAGAAATTCATTCCCATAATCAATTTGACAGGTGTGCAACCGTTTGCAGAGTTGGGGGGTGCGAGGGCGAGTGTTCAAGCGGGGAGTGCCGCAAACCTGCTTTCTTCCAGCGGGCCGCGAAGTGCACCCGGCTCCGGTTATTAGAGATGACAGGCACACCTGCTGTCTCTGAAGCCCTGCAATTAAAGCTGCTTTGAGGTCCCAGGAAGTGACCGCATTAGAGAAGCCCCCCCCCCCCGTCTGCCAGCTTCTTAGCATATTACCAGTGTCATTAGTGTACCAGCGGGCGGAGGGCATCGCTGTGACCTGCGCTCCTTTCTCCCACTCAGGAGGGGATGCAAAGTGACTTTTAAAGAGGGAGACTGCTTTCTTTCCCCCCACTTAGAAGTGGTTGAGCTCCTCAGGGTGGCGGGGTGGGGGGAGGAGGAACGAGTGCACCAGAATTCATTGGCAAAAGGGAGAACTTGGCTACCCTCGTCCCTTCCCAGTTTTTGGGAAGACAAGGAAAGTGCTGCTGCATATCGCCGTGGGGTGTGGGGTGTGGGTGGATCTGGTGTTGCGGGGAAATTGTTGAAGTACTTGAGCTCCTTGTGCTGAACACTTTATTGAGAAGCTTTCATGCTTCAGGGATGTGGGGGGAGGAATTCAATTTAAAGGCAAACTTTCCTAATCTGCACTTTCCCAGAATTATACATGAATCATCCTTCAGCATTCAAACTTCTTTGAATTCAGTGCTGCAGTTATCCAGCCAAGTATATGCTGAGATAAAGTGTGTATAAAAATTCTTAAACATCATTCTACAGTACATAGCTTCATGAGAAGTAAAACACACATGTCTCCATTCCAGTACTCTCACCCCTGCAACTGCCTGGAGGGGGGGGTGCCCCATAGTGCTCATGCCATTTGGGTCTCAGGTGTCTTACTTTATCACTGTTTCCTTACATCACAGGATTGATGACATTTCTGTCCCTGTCTCACCTCCCTATGTCTCAGGAAGCTTCAAGGATATGTTTAGATGCACACTCCAATGTTAACTAGAACACCATTCTCGAAGCGACTGGCATGAGTTTGGCCAAACTGCGGGAGGCAGTGGAGGATAGGGGTGCCTGGCGTGCTCTGGTCCATGGGGTCACGAAGAGTCGGACACGACTGAACGACTGAACGACAACAACCACTTTCAATGTTAGATAGGGTTTCTAGTTTATGGCCTAGAGACCATAAGGGTTATAAAATGTAGGCACACAGGAACCACACATAAAATTATCTTTCTAAAGGTAAAATTACCATTAATATTTGAAACACTAAAACATATTTAATAATCAAAATATATACCCTGGGTCTCTGATTCTTTAACTGGTGAATAAATGGTGGAAAATGGGTGAGTTTAACCCCACTTAATTCCCTTTAAAATCTAGAAAGATCTAAGGCAGGATGATGACATAATAAGGATCATACAAATTATGCATTGAGAAAGTGAATTGCAATGCCCCCCCCCACACACACATATTACTAGAACCCAATGGAATTATCCAAAGAGGCCAAATGATGGGAGATTCAGGACAGAAAAAAGGAAGTACTTGTATACCCAGCCTTATTACTGTATTATTAAACATCATTATTAAATACTGCTGCTGCTGCTGTTGTTGTTGTTGTTTCATTTATACCCCTCCCTATTTTCCTGCCAGGGACTTAAGGTGGTTTACAGATAAAAATAAGAACCTAAAACATAAAGAAAAACAATAATTAAAAACTATTAATCATTGATAGAATATATATAGTATCTACTTTGTTCTCTTTTCAGTACCAAGCAAATACCGGTTTTGTTGTTATTCTTTCATGCCTTCTAAGCTGCACTCTTATAAATACCAGAGAGTAAGTCCCATTAAACTCAATGGGGCTTACATCTCAGTAGATAAAGGTAAAGGTAAAGAACCCCTGATGGTTAAGTTCAGTCAAGGACAATTATGGGGTTGCGGCGCTCATCTCGCTTTCAGGCCGAGGGAGCCAGCGTTTGTCTGCAGACAGCTTTCCAGGTCATGTGGCCAGCATGACTAAACAGCTTCTGGTGCAACGGAACACCGTGTCATAAGCCAGAGCGCACAGAAACGCCGTTTCCCTTCCCGCCATTTATCTACTTGCACTGGTATGCTTTCGAACTGCTAGGTTGGCAGAAGCTGGGACAGCAATGGGAGCTCACCCTATCATGCTAGTTTGAACCGCTGACCTTCTGATCAGAATGCTCAATAAGATGAGTGGTTTGGACCACAGCGCCCCCTTTTTACCGTTTTACACATATCGGAGAGGGCTGAGCATGAACCAGTTTGTACTGCAATCCTAAGAGAGATGGGGAATGCAATGTTGTGGATCAGCTTCCAAAGCCTTTCCAGGCCAGAGCAGGGTGTGTTGAAAAGCAGATTTACCTACTTCCCCCCATGTACGTCTTTTTTAAATGTTTTCCCCATTGGTTTCAGGTAGGTAGAGAAGATTAGTAACACAAGCTCCTGAAGCCTCTCAGATTAACAGAGATCCAGCAGATCCAAGGCCACCTCCACCCCACTTCTGGTCCCAGAATGCTATATTTCAGTGCCTAATTCTGGTTATTGCTTTTGAAAGACCCCCAGTGATAGCTCTGCACCCACGGAACTATGTGCAGTGGTAGTGAAGGGTCTCTGCAACAAGTATGTCTATCCACCATTGAAGTAGAGAGAATCGAGGTTATTGGTTTGTTCTTGTTCTTATTATGTATTTTTTGCTTTTTTATCTTGTATTTTTATGCCCTGAGATCTATGGATGGAGGGTGGCATACAAATTTAATAATAAAGAATAAATAAAATAAAATAATACTAATACTAATACTAGCAGCAGCAGCAGCAACAACAACAACAACAACAACAACACTGATGAAAAGGCATCTCAACTCCATACTAACAACAACAACAACAAACAACAACAACAACAACAACACTGATGAAAAGGCATCTCAACTCCTAGGTTTTTGTTCTGCTGGTTTGAAAACTGTCAATTAAAAGAGAGGAAGCTGTGGTTCTGATTTTGGTCTTGTATTTGGTTTATCCTCTTTGGGTTGAGCTACCCTGGGAATCAGTTGTTGGAAGGTCTGCTTCTGTGGCTCTGCTTCATACACTTCCTGAGTGATTTCACTTACCTGGAATGTGTCCTTGAACTATAAATGGTGCTTCCCTGCTGGATTACCCAATAGGCAGACTAAGCACATGCACACCAGCCAAGTGGGGCACACACACACAAACACACACATGAAGAGATTTTCTTTATTTCTTTTTTTAAAAAAGAATTTGACATTAAGGGGGTGAGGAAGGGGGAGTGAGATGTGGACTCTTCCATCACCACAGTACCTTCTCTCAATCTAAAGACATATTTCAGTCAGTCAGAAACACTCAAGGAGGGTGCAAAGCAGGCCTGGAGACTGGGTTCCCTGAACCCTGACAGCGAGGCCTGGAGGGCTGCATAAGGTCTCTGAGGTTGTTATTGTCTATCCATGCTCTAACCTAGCACCCATAACAAATTACAGTTCCCAGGGGGCACCATTTTCTGGTTCACCTCTGGCAGCAAAAATGCCTTGGGCAACCCTGTTCTTTCCCCACTTATCTATTCTTTTCTTATTACTTATCCCTACCTAAACCAGGAAGCATCTTACTAATGTAGACTGAAATAATGAGAGGAAATCAGCTCCTGTCTTGTGTTGCAATACATCTGCTTTGTTTTATTAGGGTTTTTTTACGGTTTAGTGCTGTTTTATTTAGAATTACATGGGTGGGTGGGTGTAAAAGTCTTTTCAGTGCCTAGGGCCTCTGAAGGTCTTAATCTGGGCCTGATATTTCCTCGTTGCTAGCCTAGATGTCTATGTGTGTAGACTAGGGTTGCAATATTTCAAAAAGTAAAAACTGGGACACCCCGAAAGTTGTTTATTGAGCTTTTTTAAAGTTGTTGAACCACAATTTTTTGATTGACTTCCCTATGATCCTGGATAAAGCGACACCTTTCAGAATTTCCTCCCAGGGATGGGAAGGGAAAAGGGAAGGGTTAGGATGGTTAGGAAAGGTATGGGGTAAAGGAAGATTATTTAAAGGGGATATAAAAATGGCTGACCACGGAATTCCGAAACCAGAGGAGGAAAATGGTGTATGAGAACTGGAAGAAAATTTAATTATTTGATAGGATGTGATTAATTAATATCTGAAATTGGAATCAGAAGAGATTTAGGCTACAGTAATTAGAAGTTAAGTTAAGAGAGGATATAAGAAGTTGGAGTTGTGTAATGTTTATTTTATTAGGAACAAGATTTTAGGTATATGATGATTATGATTTGTGAGAATAAGATTAGTTGTGAGAAGGAAGATTTTACAATGTTATAAAGTTACTAAAGAAGATTAGAAATGAACGCAGAAGGGAGGATGTGAGGAAGTCCCAAAATAATGCTTTAAAGAGGATAAGGACAGTTAAATAATTGTGAGTAAGTTTTCTTTTTGTATTTTTTTTGAATTGTAGTTTTTTGTAGTGTTTGTTGCATTTTGTTTGGTTTCTATGGTTAAAATTCAATACATTCTTATTTAAAAAAAACAGAATTTCCTCCCAGACGTTAATTCCACCTTTGAAATCCCAGACAAGTGGCAGCCCTAATGTAAACCCTTGGATGCCTGGAACATAGGCAATTGTACAAAAAGAAGAGTCACAAAATTGCTTCATACACTTTTGCCTCTAGCCCCACCCACTGCTGGCATGCGCCACATCCCCCAGAACGTTCAATATGTGAGAATGCAGCCCTCAGGTTTCAAGAAAAGTTCACACACCCTGGCATAAATGCCTTAAACAGACAAATGCACGAGTCAATATCAGCAGAGTGAATCGGTGGGAGGATAAGCAAGCAGGAGTGAAACATGACAAAACTTGTTCCATCGCCATGGCAGAAAAGAAATGGGGGTGGGGTGGAGGGAAGAAGAAGCAACAACATGGTGAAAAGCAGTACACAAACCCACAGGACTAGGAGCTCATCCATATTTCACAGCCCAGTTATACAAACAAAATAGGAACCAGAGCAACTGCGAGGACACCATTTGTCATATCAAAAAGGCGTTTCAGCAGCACCTTCCTGGGCCACCTGTCCCCTTGAAGTGTGCAGCTGGGGAGGGGTGGGAAGGAAAGAAAAGGAGGAGAGGGGGGACAGAGCAGCTTTCTCTCCATCCTGTAGCCTTCTTGCCACAGCTGGAGACGGCAAGCAAGTAATTAACCTCCAAGCCAATTCCCTAGAGGGGGCTGCCAGGCAGATGAAAAAGACCAACACATCTTTGTCTGAAAGAGGCAGCAGTGGGGAGCTGATCGCCAAAGTCAAGGTGGGAGAGAAAAGAGGAGAATGAAAGTCTGCGTTCTTTCTCTTTCTCTCCCCAAGTGTTTGTACCCAAGTAATTGGTGTGTGTGTGTGTGTGTGTTTGTGTGTGTGTGTGAGAGAGAAATAACAAAACCAATTCCTTATATCTCTGAGGGTAGAGTGGAATCTTCCACCCCTTACAAATAATGTGAATGCCTGGGGCTGTACATTCTCAGGCAGGATCAAAATGGACCTTGTGGAGTGAGCACCCACAACCTTATGAGAGGGTTTCCATCTCAGACCAGAGGGGTAAAGGTTAAGCTAAGATCTAAAATTGGGATGAGGCCTCCCCCGCCTGAATTTAAGAAGAGGGAAACACCAGGTGACTTGTTTAACAACAACAACAACAACATCTATATACTACTTAATATGCTAAATCCCTAATTAGTTTACATAAAACAAAGTAAGATAATTAGAAAAAAACACAAAAAATGTATATACAACATCTGAAACCAAAAATGCAGAGAGAAACATCAGTAAAAACAGAGAAGCCATCAATAAAATATTGAGTTAAGTATCAATCAATCAATAATCAAACAGATGAATCAATGAGCCTGGGAATGCCTGCTTAAATAGATGGGTCTTTAGTAGGAGGTTATACTAAGGTTAAATTATTACTAGGACTTATTGAGCATTCATTTTGATGTGTTTGTGGGAGTTTATACAGCAATGAGCATTCAACTTGTTTCACTTGAACAATAGTTATATTGTTGTTGTTCAGTCGTTCAGTCGTGTCCGACTCTTCGTGACCCCATGGACCAGAGCACGCCAGGCACGCCTATCCTTCACTGCCTCTCGCAGTTTGGCCAAACTCATGTTAGTAGCTTCAAGAACACTGTCCAACCATCTCATCCTCATCTCCTTATGCCCTCCATCTTTCCCAACATCAGGGTCTTTTCTAGGGAGTCTTCTCTTCTCACGAGGTGGCCAAAGTACTGGAGCCTCAACTTCAGGATCTGTCCTTCTAGTGAACACTCAGGGCTGATTTCTTTAAGAATGGATAGGTTTGATTTTCTTGCAGTCCATGGGACTCTCAAGAGTCTCCTCCAGCACCACAATTCAAAAGCATCAATTCTGACTTCCGGCGAGGTCGCCATCGCGGGCGGTCGCTGGGTTGCCTCGGCTGCGAGGCCACCCAGTCCAGCCCGGGGGTTGGAGCCCTGCCACCGCTACGCGGGGCTCCGGTGAGGCCGGGAAGAGCGTCCCGTGCCTCGGGCTCCCCGGCGGGCCCGCTAAGCTACGCGCCCTTCCCTCGCTCCCCCTGTAAAGGGGGAGTGGGGGTGAAGGGAATGCGGAGCTGGGCCATTAGGGGAAATGCCCCAACCGGGCGGAAAAGCGGCGAGAACTGGCCGTGGTGAGCGAGACGTTCTACCTGAGAGAGATGAAAGGAAAAGAAGCTGGAGGTCGTAAGTACTTAATTGGATTAACTGCTGAGTTTAAAGACTTAACGACTTAACGACCCTGCAGGCTTTAGATAAAGGCAGTCTGCCTGTCTCCCTTCGGAGCTGAGAAGAATAACAGATTGTGATGCTGTTGCTATTGGATGGATATATTGTTAAGACTTTTTGAGGAGTGAGACTTTATAGATCTCCCTTGGGGGAGGAAGAGGATGGAAAATATTCCTTTTGAAAGTTTTAGTCTTTGCGTCCCGGTTTCAGAGAAAATGGCTGCGAAAACTTTGAACCGAAGTGGAAAAGTACTGCTATATGATGAACAACACTGAAATAGAAACTGAAATTTGATACCTATGCCCATCCTCACCATGCTGGGCTTTGTTTTTGAAACTGTTTTGGACTCTGAACTAACTGATGAAGAAAGGATTATTATACTGAAACTGGAACTGATTAATCGGAAATTGAAGGTTTTAAGTGGGGATTTGAAGAAAAATCTATTTCCCACAGAGGAGACCTTCCAGATACTCGATACTATGGAAGAATGTCTGGGCAAAGAGCTGAAGGAGTTGTTTGAAAAATTGAGTGAGTTGGCACGGCGATCCCCGGAAAAAGGAGCGTTTCTCGGTGGTGGCAGCTCGAGAACGGCTAGGAATGTTATATCCAGCCCCCGAGGTGTGAGCTCGGGAGCGATGGTCAAGAAACTAAGATATTTACAAATAGAAGAATGCAGCATTGAATGGGAGAAGCCGAGAGATGAACAGTGTATCCTGATGCTCGATGCGAGGATGGTTGGGGACGGTGTCTGGCTGGTCTGGTCCTGTGGACGTATAAGAAAAGAGGACAATCTGAGGAGCGGTTCCGGTGAAAGACGGAGAAGGACATTGGACAGAGGGGGGATAGGGTGAACTATATTAAGTATAAAAAATAAATGTTTTGTTATGGTAATCTGAAATCGGAGGGTTAAGACAGTAAGCTTTATTTTAATTTTTAATAAGAAAAGGGATATTTTGTAATTTCTTGATATTAGCAGCAGTTTAAGGGAAGAAGAATAGTTTAGGTTTAATATAAGAGTAATTTGTTAAGATCCAAAGAATTGTTATTAAGATTGTGGTTTAAGGTTCGAATTTTATTAAGTGAATAAATTTTTTAGAGAAAGGATGTTATTAAAGTAGAATATGGATATAAAACCGAAGGAGAGAGGGTGGGGGAAGTCAATTGTTAAGATTTGGAACTAGAAGATTTTCTTAAGTGAGTAAACAAGAAGAATTGTATTTGTGTTTGTATTTGATTTATATATGTGGGTGTGGGTGTGGGTTTATGTTTTGTTATGAAAATGCCAATAAATTCTTATTAAAAAACAAACAAAAGCATCAATTCTTCGGCAATCAGCCTTCTTTATGGTCCAGCTCCCACTTCTGTACATTACTACTGGGAAAACCATAGCTTTAACTATATGGACCTTTGTCGGCAAGGTGATGTCTTTGCTTTTTAAGCTGCTGTCTAGGTTTGTCATTGCTTTTCTCCCAAGAAGTCTTCTAATTTTGTGACTGCTGTCACCATCTGCAGTGATCATGGAACCCAAGAAAGTGAAATCTCTGCCCTTCTTTGGGATTGGGATGTAGACTGATCTTCTCCAATCCTCTGGCCACTGCTGAGTTTTCCAAACTTGCTGGCATATTGAGTGTAGCACCTTAACAGCATCATCTTTTAAAATATTAAATAGTTCAGCTGGAATATCATCACTTCCACTGGCCTTGTTGTTAGCAAGGCTTTCTAAGGCCCATTTGACTTCACTCACCAGGATGTCTGGCTCAAGGTCAGCAACCACACTACCTGGGGTGTATGAGACCTCCATATCTTTCTGGTATAATTCCTCTGTGTATTCTTGCCACCTCTTCTTGATGTCTTATGCTTCTGTTAGGTCCTTTCCACTTTTGTCCTTAATTATGGTAATCTTTGTACGAAATGTTCCTTTCATATCTCCAATTTTCTTGAACAGATCTCTGGTTTTTCCGATTCTGTTATTTTCCTCTATTTCTTTGCATTGCTCACTTAGAAAGGCCCTCTTGTCTCTCCTTGCTATTTTTTGGAAATCTGCATTCAATTTCCTGTATCTTTCACTATCTCCCTCACATTTTGCTTGCCTTCTCTCCCCTGCTATTTGTAAGGCCTCATTGGACAGCCACTTTGCTTTCTTGCATTTCTTTTTCATTGGGATGGTTTTCGTTGCTGCCTCCTGAATAATGTTACGAGCCTCCATCCACAGTTGTTCAGGCACTCTATCCACCAAATCTAAATCCTTAAACCTGTTCTTCACTTCAACTGTGTATTCATAAGGAATTTGATTTAGATTGTTTCTTACTGGCCCAGTGGTTTTTCGTACTTTCTTCAATTAAAGCTGGAATTTTGCTATAAGAAGCTGATGATCTGGGCCACAGTCAGCTCCAGGTCTTGTTTTTGCTGAGTGTATAGAGCTTCTCCATCTTTGGCTGCAGAGAATATAATCAATCTGATTTTGATGTTGCCCATCTGGTGATGTGTAGAGTCGTCTCTTATGTTGTTGGAAAAGAGTGTTTGTGATGACCAGCTTGTTCTCTTGACAGAACTCTATTAGCCTTTGCCCTGCTTCATTTTGAACTCCAAGGCGTCCTTTTATCTCTTGACATTTTGAACTTGCCAGTTGTTCCTTTTATCTCTTGACTCCCTACTTTAGCATTCCAATCCCCTATAATGAGAAGAACATCCTTCTTTGGTGTCATTTCTATAAGGTGTTGTAAGTGTTCATAGAATTGGTCAATTTCAGTTTCTTCAGCACTGGTAGTTGGTGCATAAGCTTGGATTACTGTGATGTTAAAAGGTCTGCCTTGGATTTGTATTGAGATCATTCTATCATTTTTGAAATTGCATCCCAGTACAGCTTTCGCCACTCTTTTGTTGACTATGAGGGCCACTCCATTTCTTTTACGGGATTCCTTCCCACAGTAGTAGATATGATAGTCATCCGAACTGAATTTTCCCATTCCCGTCCATTTTAGTTCACTGATGCCTAAGATGTCAATGTTTATTCTTGCCATCTCATTTTTGACCACATTCAGCTTACCAAGGTTCGTGGTTCTCACATTCCAGGTTCCTATGCAATACTTTTCTTTACAGTATTGGACTTTCCTTTCGCTTCCAGGCATATCTATCTATCTATCTATCTATCTATAGAGAGAGAGAGAGAGAGAGAGAATAGAATAATAATTTATTGGCCAAGTACATTTTTCAATATACTTGGAACTTGCTTTGGCTACATTACAATGTAAAATACATTATACAAACAGTAATTTACAGATCAAGAGCCGAGGCTAATATAGTTATATTATCTTCCCATTAATTGTTTGTTCATCCCACCCACCACTGAGCTATGACCCTTCACCTTAAAATACATTCCTCAAATGTCTGGGATGGGTTTACTTACAATTCACCACAGGCTTTCCCTTTCCCCCCTTATTTTCCAGACCTTTTTTTTTTTATTTCCTGGAATACCTTGAGAGCAATGCCATATCCATTGGCTTCAGGAAGTGTGGCCTACAAGTGTTGTGAAGCTTTCTTCAATTTTCTCACCTTCTGCACTTTCTGGTGATATCCAATAGGGTAGGTGCTATTCTACCCCCCCCCCCCCCGGCAAATGTTGGATGATTTAACCTCACTTAATTCTGACTTCATGTGCAGAATTATAGCATGCACTCATTGCTCCTTAGAAATAATCCTTTGCATGAAAATGGAACAGCTTCCTGTTGGTTGAACTTTATAATGAACAGATCAGGCTAGGTTTTCTTGATTTCTTTGTCAATATTCTGCAAAATCTGGCCTGCTCAGTTATGTGCCTAGACCTTACAAAGCAAGCTACTGCCATGCACCTACCTAGCCAGATTCTAAAGAAAGAAGCATTTAAAAGGATATTAATGAAATAACTTTGACTTAATTAAAGTCAATTATTGACTAACTCTTAGGTTCACATTATTTGGTCTGCAAACCACCATAAAGCAATTGGTTTTCTCTCATCTCCGCACTTGGTGCAAAGAAAAGATTGCTGTTATTACTTGACCTAATTGTGTTCTGCTTAATGTTAAAGGGGGGGGGGGGAGAGAACCAGGCTGGGTGGAATCCAGGAGAGAATCTATCTGAAGTCTCTGTTATTGGCAGGTTGGGTGATCAAGGAGGTTGGCTAGCAGCCACTTGGTGCACTCCTAGAAGGATTCATTGACAAGGAATGGCTGCTTATGGTACATGGGTGGTAGACCTTGCAACTTGGCAGCCGTAAAACTGCCCACAGAGGCAGATGAAGCCTGTTGTCTCAGCATTTTAGGAGGGAAAAACCTTGTGTACTTGCAAATGAGGGGGTCGTCAGACTGACTACTAATAGCTTATGCCAAGAATGACCAATATATTGTCATACACCCTGCACTTCCCAAATGGCAAGGAGTTCCATAGTCAGTAGTTTCAAGATTTGGCTTCCTTTGGCAGGAGAGATCAGTGGAGACGTCTGCCATTTTGTTAAAATATATTTATTTACAAATATGCAAGCCCAAGTGGCAGCAAGCTGGGTTCATTCACTCCTAACTGGATACGGATGAATCATGTCGATTTTCATTTTTGTTCATTTTCCCAACCGTAAGTTCAGTTCACCTCTTTTCCACATCAGTATGCTTAAAAAAAAAACTAATACAAGGTACCTACCTACCTACCTACCTAATTTTATTTGTATGCCGCCTGTTCACACGGTTCAAACCATGCTCCATGCAGCTTACAACATAAAGAAAACACATAACTGCAATGTAACAAAAGTGGTTGTAAGCAATAAATAAAAACATCAAAAATACCCCACCAAACTGAACAATTTCTACATAAATCATAAGATTTAAAATGCAGATACAACAAATTAGTATCAGTAACAACAACACACACACACCCTCCAACTAAACTCAGTCTAAGAGTCTGTTCAAGCTGCATCGGCTTTTGTAGCTGGAGTCAGTCTGGGCCCTGTTTCTCCCAGGCCAGGTGGAAAAGGTCTGCAAGGCATGGAGCAGGTCTTTCAGGACTCGCAGCCAAAATTGGCTCTGGCATCTTGAACTATATGATGTTGTACAGTTTGACGACTTCAGAAAAGAGTCCACACTCTTATTCCATAGCTCCCCACCCCACCCCCCACGGTATTCCACAGCAGAAGCCATTGGTTGAAGAGGCTAATTCAACAGATCTGAATGGATCAAACTGGGAATCTGAAGGCAACCTCTGCCACACTATTCCGCTGCGCTGGCTTTTAGGTGCCCTTTTTAACTGAGGAGGAAGGAATCACACACAAAATCAATACCTGCTCTTCATGGGCGTGAGATTAATCTAAGACAACAGAAGCAGTGTTTTTGCAGTTGGTTGATTTTGGTAATCCATTATTAATGCCTGACTAAGGCCTGGTTCTCTCTGAGGTGGCAGACTTGTATCTGAGCGGTATCACTTCAGACAGCAGGTGGAGGCTCTCTGGTCTCAATGTTCCTCCATACAGAAGAATAATGCCTCAGTATAGAAAACAAGAGGCCTGTTCCCATAGTGTCATGCAGTCTTCACTAACCTGGTGCTTTGGACTACAACTCCCATCAGCCCATTCAGCACATTCTGGCTTGGGTTGATGAGAGTTGTAGTCCAAAACATCTGGGAGGATGCTGTTTGTTGGCCAAGGCTGATGTCCTGTATGTTTAGTTATCTGTCTTATTTCACAACATGCATATACTGCTTGATTGTAATAAAGCCTTAAAGCAGTTTACCAAAACAACAACAGCAGCAACAACAACAACCAATAAAATTATCAGAGATTTTTTCAAAGTTAAAAACAAGTCAATAAAACTTTTTGAAATATTTAAACTCAACAATAAACTAAAACCAGTTTTAAATACATGATAACTTCTACATGTGTTGATAGGCTTGCCTAAACACTTTTTTTAAATAGTTGCCCAAAAAGGGACGGATTGCCAAACCAATCCAATAGGGTTCTCCTGCTAACAGAAACCTTAATAATTATAGTTCTCATGAATTCTTGGATGGGGGCAGCCATGATTGTTTAAAGTGGTATGTGTGGCATGTTGCCATGGCAGAAGCTCACCCATGATGCAGACCCTGATTTGTAAGTCTGGTTCAAGGATGAGATCCTGTGGCCCTCCAGATTCCAACACCCATAATCCCTGATTCCAGTCGTCTTGCAGATGGCAGGCTGGTGGAGTTTTAGTCCAGCAATAACAGGAGGGCCACAGGCTCACCATCCCTTTACTTGGAAACCTATAAGGAAAAGCATACAGGTCTTCTTTCAGTTGCTAACAAAGCAATAAACTTGCTTGCAGCCAGAGCCGTCTCATCCATAGAAGCCGGTGGCGCGGTGCGCCAGGGCGCTGGGCGCCCCAGGGGCGCCCCCGCGAGCCCGCCGGCATACCGGGCTCCTCCTCCCCAACCCGCCCCCGCCCCCACGGGCAGGCGGGCACTCGCGCGCCGGCGGCCGGGCTGTAAGCCGCCCGCCCTCGCCTCCCAGAGCCCCAGCTGGAGCGCTGGAGCGGCGCGGGGCTTTGCGCGACCTTCCAGCACTCCAGCTGGGGCTCTGGGAGGCGAGGGCGGCCGGCTCGCGCTCCCGCGCGCAGCCGCCCGCCCGCCCGATGCAGCGCGAGCTGCCCAGCAGCGCCGCGCCGTCCAGC
This sequence comes from Lacerta agilis, assembly GCF_009819535.1. NCBI lineage: Eukaryota > Metazoa > Chordata > Lepidosauria > Squamata > Lacertidae > Lacerta > Lacerta agilis. The sequence continues at coordinate 28,723,263 of NC_046331.1, read as the reverse complement.
TGCGCGCGGAGCGCGAGCTGCGCGGGAGCGCGAGCCGGCCGCCCTCGCCTCCCATCCCGGAAGCGCTGGAAGGGCGCGCAGAGCCCCGCGCCGCTCCAGCGCCACGCCCCTCACCCCCCGCTCGCCCACCCCCCTCCCAAGGGGCGGCAAGCGCGGGAGGGAGGCGGCGGAGAGGCGGCATGGCGGGGGCGCCGGAGGGATAGCCGCGCCATGGCGGCAGATCCCCTTAAGACGGCTCTGCTTGCAGCTTCCAGAAATCCAACCAATGAGAGGGCAAGCATGAGGAAAAACTCACACTAGGCATTTAAAGGACTTCTCAGTATTAAAGCACGGTTCATTTTGTGTCATAGACTACTAGGGATGTACCAACCTATCAATTCGGGATTCTCTGAGTTTCTCAATATTCCAATCTTATGTTCAGTTCTTAACATTTCCACATCATTTTACCTTTTCTTTAAAAAAAAAAAAGTTCCTCATGGAAATTCACCAGCATTTTGGTGCAAATATCTCCTGATATACACATGCTTGATATACACATTTTTGCAAAACAGTAATTGCCTAGTATAATGAACTTTGCATGTTATTTTCCCTCGTGCATTGCAAGCACACTTCATTTTAGTATATTCATGTTTCTACACATTACTTAGCTAAAGAATTGCACTGCAGATTTCACACTGCAAATTTCAAAGGATGGCTGTGTTTCAGTTCAGATATTGTTTTGGAAAGTGCAAATTAGGTAGGTTCGCCTTTATATGAGAACTGAATTGTATTTCTCCTCCAAACCAAGAGACTACCCATATTTATGTTTTGGCCATTTTGCACTGATTACAAACCCTCTTTGATTGCTTTGCTGCAAGATTTCTGGCAAAAGCAGATTTGATGGGTACCCTATTTCTCCTGTTTCGGTTCTGCACATCCATATACCAGACCCTTGCTACTCTCAGATTACCAGAGCATGTTAATATGTCACAAGGTCATTCTTGGTCTTGTTAATAACCCACTGCATGAGAAAGGGGGGATTTAGAGAGAGAACCCTTTCTGATATCAAGTATGGACTCTTGAGTCGGTCCCACTGTGACCAGCTGGTCTTTTACTCTCATTGCTCATTCAATTTCAAACCCAAACATTGCCATGCGATACACTTGACCTTTGCCCTGGCAGAAGCTCATTTGGGATGACGGTGAAATTCATTCTTTGTCTCCCTAATTCTATCTGTTAGTTCCACCATCCTACACAAGTCCCCTCTTCATGCAATTCTAAGGAAGCATAGCCATTCTTTACTGTCTTGCCCTTTTGCAGACATATCTCTGGAGGGAAGATGAATTTATTACCTTTCAAAGTGCATTACATGAACACAGTTTCTACAGCATGCCCCCCACATCCTGCTTTGGGGGGCAGTTTTGAGTGACTTGCTGGCCCTTGTTAGCACAGTGATAGTTTCGTGGCTTTATTTTACATTATGTATTTTTAAATATAGACACCTCTGCTTTTCTATTAAATTAAATATCCAAAGTGGCTTACATAATATTAATTTTAAAAAAAAAACAATTTCTCCAAAGAATGAGGAAGACCTCTTAGATCACCATCAATTATACAGGGCCATCCCAATACATGTTTGTTGCCTGGTCAGCCTCACCATTAGGTAAAGTGAGGCAGCTGCCTTGGGTGGCAGATATAGAAGGGGAAGGGAGTATTGGCAAAGTTTCAAAACTGTGTGTGTGATGTGGCCTGCCCTGAAGCTCCTGACCTATCCTGCTGCCCTCTTGTACAGTAAAGCAGTGGGCCCCAGTTGTAACCCATCCAGGGTGTGTGTGGCACATATTTGTCAACTGTCTGGGACATCCCGTTTTTGGAGGGCATGCTCTGTCGTGTGAGAGCTTGGTTTTTGAAAAGCAGGGGGTCTGCAATACTTAGCTAATTGGGAACCACTGCAGTAAAGGATGCTGTTCACATCATGAGTGTTGAAAAAACAATGCAGTTGTCAGTTCTATCAGCCACAGGAGTCTTCTCTTTTGCTTCAGGAAGCAAAGTGTCTTGAGCTGGTCCTGCCTGGGATGAAAGACAAGATGATGTTCACCCACTTCAGCTCCACATTAGGGATGGGTGAATCTTACAAATTCAGTTCCGCTCATGGTCCTATTTTCCCCCAGTCCCAAGTTTAGTTCTCCACATTTCTGCATCAGTTTGCAATGTATGTTAAGCAATATGTTTGAACACTGAATGTGTAAGCTTATGTCTAAAGTCAATGGATAGAACAAACACCATTAGATGTATTGGTGGATTTGTTTTTGATGGTTCTTATTTTTGTATTTTCTTAATAAACCCCCCCCCCCAATAAAATAGAGTCTTCACACACAAAAAAGTCAGTATTTTAGTGTACATTTTCCCTGATAAACACATTTTTAATGCAATGCACACATTTTTGCAGATTTCCCATATCTAATGTTTTTTTGTATGATGTTTTCATAAATGTATGCAGTTATAAACATTTTTTGTATGCATGATCTGTTTAGAGAACTGTATTGTTAAATTAAAAGAAGTGCAAATTCTGAAGGCCAGCTGAATTTCAGTTTACAAATTGTCTGGGGAAGTGTGAATCAGGACCTAAACATTTAAAGTACCATGATACCATTTGAAACAGTTGTAGCTCCTCACCACCGCTACAAGAATCATGGGAAGTGCGTGCTGTGAGATTTTTAGGACACCTTTATTCCCCTCATGGAACTAACAATCTGCAGAGTGGTTTAGCAATCACCCCTTCTTCCCAGGTGACTTTGTAAAGGGAATTGAGGTCTCATAGCAACTGTCAGCACCCTTAAATATCTACATAATTAACTAACTACAGTTCCCAGAATTCTTTGGGGGAAGCCATGACTGTGGTATCTTAGTGCTTACCTGTACTATGTAAAAACAAAATAAAAAATAAAAAAATCCTTCCAGTAGCACCTTAGAGACCAACTAAGTTTGTTCTTGGTATGAGCTTTCGTGTGGTATCTGAAGAAGTGTGCATGCACATGAAAGCTCATACCAAAAACGAACTTAGTTGGTCTCTAAGGTGCTACTGAAAGGATTTATTATTATTTTTATTTTGTTTTGACTATGGCAGACTAACACGGCTACCTACCTGTAACTGTACTATGTAAGTTCACATTAAAACACAAACCAAACTGAATTTCTCCTCATCTCTATTTGACATACAGTAGTTGACAAGACTAGCAGTTGAATCTTGCTTGAACACTGGTAATAAACTATTGTTTTCAATGTAGCTGCATGCCACTGTATCCTTCAGCATCCTGCTGCTGCTTGCTCATTGCTACACTTTGCTCTTGTCTCTCTTCACTGCCTGCCCCCCAATATTTCATCTACCACCTCAAGCATGTGGTCTAAAGCACTCCACACATCAGTATTGATGACCACATGCTTGTGGTGGTAGACAATTGTGTCTACCAGGGTTCCACCATAAGCAGCAACTTCTCCATTGATGCTGAGCTGGACAAGCATATTGGCAAGGCAGCTATGGCAATGGCTCTCTTCTCCAAAAGGGTATAGGAGAATGTGATGCTAACACCCAATATCGAGATAGTCTACCTGGCTTGGAAGTGAGTCATGGGTAACTTACAACCATCAGGAGCGACGCCTCAATGCCTTCCATATGTGCTACATCAGGAAGATTTGGGGGCATCACATGACAGGACAGAGTCTTAAGCAAAGATGTGCTCTCCCAAGCTCACATGCCCTGTATGTTTGCATTTCTGTCTCAGCAACATCTACGCTGTCCATAAAATGGAAGATAGCTGGATCCCCAAGGACATGGCCTATAGGGAGCTGGCTTCAGGTACCAAAGGCAGACCAACTCTGCATACAAAGATATTGACAAACATGAAATAAAGGCTGACAACAGGTTGCACACCCATAGCAGTAACCAGAGGAGGAATGACTGCTGGTAGGAGCACAGAGAAAAGAAATGTTGTGGTACATCTGCAGCAGCACAACCAGATACCTTCATCTGCCCCAGTTGCAACAAAACATGCTTCTCCCATATTGGTCTCTACAGTCACAGTAGGTGCTATAATCTTCTGACAGTTTGACTACACTGCCAAAGGCGCATGCCTTCATTGTCTTCGAAGACAGATGGGATAATCATTTGCAGAAGATTATTATATTTCGAGGAGATAGTGATCTGGCATGGTCAGCTCTTCTGTCTCTGGTTATCTCTTCCTGACTCTGGTTACTTATTGCTTTCAATATCCTTGGTGAAGAGGCCCTTGATGTGTTGATGAAACTGGTCAGCAAAGCCTTTGATGTAGAGAAGCTCTGGTTACCCCTGTGTTAGTCCAATAGGACACAGGTCTATAAAATATCTAGTTGTGGGGCATGCCAAGTGGGAGCTCTGCATAGACTGTCCATCTTGCATTTGGCAAGACAGATGACAACCAGGGCTGGATAAACAGATAAACAAAATCAAAAATAATATAGATCTACCAAATGATTTGGTTAAAAAAGAAACAAAAAGGAACAATTTGAAGTGGATGCCTGAGATATCATAAGGAAGACATCAAGTGAACATACGTCAGATCCAAAGGATATTCCACAGCTAGAAAGCCACAGTGGAGAATGTCCTATCCTTTGTATATAGGCAGATACTCATGCATCTAACTTCAGCAGATGAATGCACCTGGACCTCAAATGACCATCTTATTTATTGGGTAGGTTCATGTGGTGAGAAAAAATGGTCCTTCACCATAAATTTATAACCACGTTAGCTGCCATGGCTACCTCCAAGGCACCCTGAGAATGGTGGGTTACTGAAGTGCTGAGAAATATCTGTGGGGAAATTGGACAGGGCAAGGTATGGCATAATAGCACATTCTTCAGACCACATGTGAATATCCCTGAAGAACACTAATATTTCTGGTCCCTTCACTGGCTCTGTGTCCCAAGTGGCTACAAACAAGGCAAGAACTACACATTACACACCCTCCCCATCTACTTTTTCTCCAGCAACAATTCCAGTTCCTGTTTTTGTTGCAGCTTTGGGGTGAATTTGCAAAAATATGGGAAGGCATAAGTACCCTTCACCCATTTGTTGATCACCATTGTTTCCTGGCTAATGCTGATTTGCAGAGAGGTAGCTGCCAAATTTTGTTAAATGAAATGGCAGCCTGACATGTAGCTGTAGCTGAAATGGGCTTGTGAGGACGCATAGCAAAGGCACAAGTCCCTTGGTTTCAATAATTTTTTAAGCAGTCCCAACTTTTAACATATTGTGCTGTGTATAATATTAATAGTCTATGGACCTTTTATGATTCTTAGCCAGTAAGCAGAAAGCTGTGGCCCTAGTGTAAGACTAATAAACAACAAAGCTTACAGAATTCTAGTTTCACATCCTTTTGAAACAGGTATTGGTTGGATCGGTTGGTTTTTTGTTGTTTTTTTTTGTAAACTTGGAATATTGAGGACTAGAAGTTTACGGCATGGGATAGCCTTTTATTTAAAGGCAAATTCTAAAATTGGTTGCACTCATATCCATGCACCCTTTGCTTCTGTGACTTTAGCTAGCCCACCTTAACTTAAGGCAAGGCATCACTTTCATGCAGAGAATATCTGCATGGAATACACCTGATGAATCCTAAGTGTTTAACATCCATAAGCAGGCAAGGGCCTTCCTCTCTCAAAAGATGATCTCAGCAGCCTCCCCAGAAGCATTTAATGCTGGTTTATGCCATATATATATATATATATATATATATATATATATATATATATATATCTGTTGTGTTAACAGAGCATCTAATGTGACTAAATAGGACAACCTGCTCTCCCATCCCCATGAAAAATAAATGATGTGCTTTATTCATTCTCTCAGCTCAGCTTCCTCTCCACCCCATGCACTCGCCACGATGGGATGGCCTCGAACCCTCCCCCCATTCAGGGAGACGGCCCCACAGGAGATCAAAGCAGGGTGCCTGATCTCTAGAGAGCGGGCACCTGAGTGGAGATGTTGACCCCAGCCCATATTCAGCAGAGCAAGCCATTACATTTTTTAAAAAAAATGGGCAGGAAGGAGGGAAGGCTTGAAAGGGGTGGGTGTGTGCATGCATGGGGTGTGTGGAATCTATGCGTAAAATGCGGCCAAGCAGCAGTTCACCCTTTTAAATATTAATCATCCCTGCTTCTGCAATTTTGCCAATGCGTCTGGGCCCACCACTGTTGAATTTTTCATTAACACTACTCGCTTCCAACGGCATTTCACCCACTTTCCTCCTTCTGGAACACCCCTCCTCATTCTCCTCCTCCTATCTCCCTTCCCCACAGGCTCTCAGCTTTGCCACCCAGCTCTCTCCTTGAGGGCAATGACATTGTTGGCTGCCAGCATCCTCTCTCCTCCCTGGCTAGGCTGTGGCTGTGGAAGGAGGAAGAGGTAGCAAATGGAAACAAGGTTCCCCACATGACAGGGAAAGGACGCGAGCACCAAGTCAACAAGTTCCTTGTTGCATAATGCACAAGCAAGAACAGGGCAGAAGTGCTGACAGGGTGCAGTCGGAGCCTCTTGGCCCAAAGGTCTTCATGGCTTGCTTTGCTCTTGCAGTGACACCAAGCAGTGAGCACACAACTGTGTGCAAGTGGAGCGACCCCATTTTCTCAAGGTGCAGCACAGCCAACCAGAATGGGCTAGCTGCTCCAAGCACTCATTTTGCAAAGCAAAGCGGAGGGGCTGAATGTACACAAGGCAGGGCTTTTTGCAACAGCAGGCCAGAAGAAACTAAGCAAAAAAAAATATGAAGCAAATAGAGCTCGGGTCAAGATTTAACGGGTGGGTGGGGAAGTGTAACAGTTCTACATCTGAGGAGTTGCCTTTCACATAGCTCTTGGCATGGGGAGGAGCTAAGCAAAATATTTGAGACCCACAATCAAATATCCTATCTCTTTCACACACAAAAGCACACACCCAAACCCACACACGCCAATTGAATCAGGATCACAGCATTTGGGGAGCCGTATTTAACCCAGGGTGGGGAAAAGGGTGGTCAGATAAGGAGCAATCCCAGACCCTGAGATTTCAGGACTTGAACCTGATGCCTTGGAGCAGCACCCCAGTGATGACATGGGGACAGATCCTGGAGAGAGGTTAATTGGGAGAGTGGAGCAGAGGACAGACAACTAGTATGCTATAAATTGCAGCTGGCTCCTGCCAGACTGAAGCTTGCAAGGTGAATGCACAGTCTCCTTAACAGTTGTTGTTGTTGTTGTTGTTGTTGTTGTTGTTGCTGCTGCTGCTGCTGCTGCTGCTGCTGCTGTCGCTGTCACTCTCGCCCCACAGGAGATTCAAGCTCTCTTCCTACAACTTGGAGGTAAACCTAGAGATCCCAGGTCAGACCTGGAGGTCTGGCAACCCTTTTGCAGAAGGTTCAGCCTTTACTTATTCAACCCTTCTCTCACACATTTCAGTTTTCATTCTATATTTTCTTTCATTTCAACCATACTCCTGATATAAATCCACCTCCAACAGTTGTTATAAATATAGATATAGATATAGATATAGATATAGATATAGATTAGATATAGATAGATATAGATGCTATAGATATAGATAGATAGATAGATAGATATTACTGTATATAAATAAATACTAGTCTTCTTTGCCCAGGTGTTTGTCTTCCAACTCATGTCCAGTTTGTGTTCTTGTAAATAAATTGTATCACAACCATCCCACATGCTACCAAGAAAACTACCTACTGTATAAACAACAGCCCTCGAAACTCCCAACTGCTCAAGTTAGCACAGAGCTACAAATCTGCCCCCATTTCTTACAGCAGAATAATATTTCTTGAGGGTTTTGAAACATTTGTTGCTGGTGTTGTTGTTGATATACTCAGTAAAAGCCGCGTCGCTTTAAAATATCAAACACAATAACTAGTCTTATTAACTCAAGACTCTCATTTCCTCTCTTTGCATTATTAAAAATTCAGAAGGGTTGTCACCCATGTCTCAACTAGGCTGTGTGCTGGTTGGGTTTATTTATTGCACATTTTCATAAACATTGCATGAATTAAAAGAGCACAGTGTATTAATGGTTTGGCAACACTCAGGGTCGATTTTATACAGTGGGCTAAAAGGCTGGGCTATTTGTGTTCTAGATGCCACCTCCTTGTGTGCCCAGTAGAAGCATGGGCATATGGCTGAATTGTCCATAAGAGGCTGGGTAACCTTCTGTTGGGGTAGCTTTGGATATGGACTTTCTGTGTCAAGAGTTTGGGTGGAATAGTACAAGGTTATCTAAAGAAGAAGAAAAATGAGAGGAACGCAAGTGCTTTCTCCATGAAAAACCTGCAATATCTCTTCTTCTTTATTATCTTTATCTTGTTCCCACTGAAGAAGTGTGCATGCACACGGAAGCTCACACCAAGAACAAACTTAGTTGGTCTCCAAGGTGCTACTGGAAGGATTTTTTGTTTTTGTTTTTGTTTTTTTGTTCCCAACTGCATGAGCTGAGAAAGGAAGACTGCCAGGCCTCCAGGGCTGACCTGAAGTCTCCAAGTTTGCCTGGCCTGCTCCAGGTACCAAGTGGGTTGAATCTCCAGGTGGGTAAGATTGCCGAGAGAGAGAGAGAGAGAGAGAGAGAGAGAGAGAGAGACTGCAGCTTACAAACTTCACCTCTGCAGGAGTTGGCTTCAAATTGTTGCACAGACTCTCAATTTTAGTGGTCTAGGAGCCACATGCTATTAGTGGGTGGGGCCATGGGGGGAAGTAGATGGAGCAACAAATGTGATTTTTTCCTTTGTACAATAGTCTAGTTTCTACACACTCCCTCTCTAACCTGCAGCCAGGCAAGCAAGAAACATTATCAGAGTTCAAGGAGGGAGAGAACCAGGGCAGGTGAGAGGTGCCGCCTGGGGAGAGTTCTTAATACCATGTAATAATAATAATAATAATAATAATAATAATAATAATAATAATAATTTATACCCCACCCACCCCGGCCAAGACCGGGGTCAGGGTGGCTAACACTGAATATAAATACATTAAAAACATTAAAAACAAAACAAAAAACAAAAACAGTTGATTAAAATATAAATTAGAATACAGTTTAAAAAGCAGCTTAAAATGCAGCCTCGTTTTAGTGGTAGCCTATAGATCAAAGCCATAAGGGCGGAAAACATGAAATATTCACCTGGGCCAACTATCCATGCTGGTCCTACATGAGCCAGCAAAAAGAGCCTAGGGGAAATTTATATACAAATCCCACATAAGGGGTTCCATCAAACAAACAAACAAATGGGGGGGGGGTTAGACTGAGTCCAGCCCAAAGGCCAGGCAGAACAGCTCCCTCTTGCAGGCCCTGTGGAAAGATGTCAAATCCCGCAGGGCCCTGATCTCCTGCGGTAGAGTGTTCCACCAGGCCAGGGCCAGAGATGAAAAGGCCCTGGCGCTGGTTGAGGTCAATCTAACCTCCTTGGGGCTCGGGACTTCCAAAGTGTTGTTATTTATGGACCTTAAAGTCCTCCGCAGGGCATACCAGGAGAGGCGGTCCCGTATGTATGAGGGTCCTAGATAGAGAGGTGTGCGGGGTTCCATTGAGCCCCTGGGCCTGAAGTTCCCCACACCTGACATAGGCAGCTGCCAATACTGCTTTTTTTGTTGAGCTGGTGTTATGCTGGGCAAAAATCACATGACTGAAATGAAATGAAGTCTCCAATGAGAAGATGCTCTGGTGAAATGATGGTAGCAGACATTATTTCTGTGCCTTAGATAGCTATATCTATTTGTCAGGGGAAATGAGGCTTGTTTGTTTTCAGAGGCTATTTTGGTTCTGGTGTGTTGCTGCAAGATGGAAAGAATAATAAAATATCAAAACCGTTTTCTCCGTCTTTGAACAACAGTTCACAATGTTTCATTTTTAAGTTTGAATTACCTTGCACTTCTTTGAGACCTTGAATTTTTTGTGATATGCAACTATTTAATGTGTGTTTTGTGCAATAAAAGCAAATCTGCTATAAGCATGGAACAGCAAACTGAGGAAGTTACTTCACTAGTTCCATTGCATTTAAATCTTTTTTCTTAATATTTAGAATTAAATAAGCTTTGCTAGCAGTAGATTTTTTAAAAAAATACATCCCCCCCTCCAAACCCTGCATCTCATTCCTGCTTCACCCTGTGTCTTCTTGTTTAAAAAAGAAGAAGAAGAAAACCTGGGCTAATTCACCTGGGAAACTCCAGACTTATAAACAGATGCCACTCACACAGGTTCTGGGAGGCCTTCCCATCATTAGATGATGGTGAACTTTGAACTCCTGATTTGGAGCCTCTGTTTCGCTGGAGAGGAGCAGAGAGAAGGAAGGAAGGGGAATGGCAACGAAAGCATAGCGGCTTGACAGGAGGTCCCTAGTGAATTGTTGGCCTAGCCCAGCATTGGAACACTCAGGACATCAAATTGGCTCCAGTCACTTTGAAGCTCCCCTCACTCTTAATCTCTCTCTTTTTCTCTCTCCCTTTCTTACCCCCCTCTTTTTTTTCTTTCCCCTTGCATCTATGAATCATTCATGCCTTTTACTCCCCCCCCCCGAGGTTCCTTTAAAAAAAAGAGTAGAAGAAAAAAAGGAGGATAGAGGGAAGAAAAGTGCTACACGCGCTCACACAAAGCACAGCCTGCATTTATGTTCTTCTTGCTCTATGTAGTTTATTATCACCAGTGTTGAACAAATTACTTACATGCTGTTTCCAGCACACTGGCAGTCCTCAGAGCAATGCTCTTGGTGGGGCAAACTGTTTCATTATCAATGTTAATGTTCCATCAGGGCAGCATGTTAACAAACTCGGTGAATATTCTTTTGCCTGATGCATTAAAGCACACACACCACAGAGCGATCCATTGCTGCTGGAGCAATTGGACAGGTATGGGAACGTTTGGGCATCCAGAACATGTGCCCCTCCAATTCCCATCAGCCCCAGCCAACATGGCCAATGATCAGGCATGGTGGAAGTTGGAGCCCAACAACATCTGGCCAAATGTTCTCCATCTCTGCTATAGGAGAAACCCAGTGCAAAATCAGAGACACTTCTCTCCTTGCATTCTTTGGTATTATATTGAGAGGTGAACAGAAGAGCACTAAGCAACTGAAAGGAGGTTTGTTTAGGCCCTGCCCTGCAGGCTAGAAGTCTCCCTAACCCCCCCTCCCTCCCTCTGCTGTCCCACTCATAGCTGACATTAGAACCAGGATCTGGACATCCTTGCAGTGGAAGCAATTACAAATCTGAAGTGAAGGTCTTGACCTGCCACAAAGCAGCAATTAGTCTCCTGAAAAATTTCCTCTGCAAACTTTGCTTACTGAAAAATTTGCAGAAACTCTGTGCGCATATCCACAAAAGAGGGTCCTGATACCTTATGTATAACTTTGATGTTCGAGGTTGGATGCTTGACACTATTTACTTGCTGAAATGGCATGTACTTTGATTCTGACTGTATTTGGGAGACGGCAAGCAATTGGGGGGAGGGGAGCATCCAACTCAGTCAGAACAGACCCACTGAAGTAACTAACAGAAGCCTATTAATTTAAATGGCTCTGAGTATGACTTTAGTTGGCTATAGTCTATGATATTTTGTATTTGAGAGCTTATTAGAATTTGCATTAGATTAGATTGCAGCCAGACTTTAAAAAAAAATCAGACAATGTCAAAAAGGTTAAGCTTTTAAAATGTGAGTAAAAAAAGTAGATTTAAGATGTGAATTTTATTTTCAAATTCAACACTCTGCATTAAATGTGAACGAACATTTTGACTAATTGTAATTTACTTTTATTTTTCTGTGAAGAATATTTGTTTCCATTTTGTCTGAAATGAATATTTGAGAAAGCATTCTGAAGCAAATTGTTTTGACATGAATTTGCTTTCAAATATATGTTCCCCTGTTTTGTTTTGTTTTAAAATAACTTTTGGGGAAGGAAAATTACCTCTCCTTTGCTCCATGATCTTAAAGTGCAGGACACTTTTTTAAAACGTTCATCTTAGGAGTGTAATTAACTAGCCCAGAAGTTGTTTGCTACCTGGTCTAGTCAATTTCACTTGCCAACTGACTTGCATGGAACTAGGAAGAGTAGTTGTAATCAGGAAGCAGGAAAAACAGAGCAAGAAAGCTTCTGCTCATCATGCAGAAAAGGTCCCCTTTTACCATTACATTTTTGTGGTTACCAATCAGGGCCAAAGCTATGGCAGTATAGAAGGGGAAATTACTCCTTTTAATTACTCCCTTCCCTTCTCTCTTTGGAAATGAGTCCAGGCAATATGGAACTCCAGACAGAATCTCGGGTGAAATGTGTGCAAGAATATTTTAAGCATCCCTAGGAAGAATAATAAATGCAATTTTTAAGGGTTGCTAAGCTGAGCTTGGGACCCAGGTGGCGCTGTGGGTTAAACCACAGAGTCTAGGGCTTGCCGATCATAAGGTTGGCGGTTCGAATCCCTGTGACGGGGTAAGCTCCCGTTGTTTGGTCCCAGCTCCTGCCCACATAGCAGTTTGAAAGCACGTCAAAGTGCAAGTAGGTACCGCTCCGGCGGGAAGGTAAACGGCGTTTCCGTACGCTGCTCTGGTTCGCCAGAAAGTGGCTTTGTCATGCTGGCCACATGACCCGGAAGCTGTCCGCGGACAAATGCCGGCTCCCTTGGCCTATAGAGCGAGATGAGCGCCGCAACCCCAGAGTCGGACACGACTGGACCTAATGGTCAGGGGTCCCTTTACCGTTACCTAAGCTGAGCTTATATGATCTTATATGATCTTGGGCACAAGGAGTGACGACTGGAAAAAAAGTGTGTTACTGTCATGAAGGGCACGTCTATATCTTAAGGGGAAATCAGGCTCCATCTTTTGGCTTCCAGTATCTTTAAATGAGCTTTCTCTTTTAATATCTGTACCTTTCTTGATGTATGTAGAATGTTTGATGTTTTATGACTCTTTGTTTGCTGTGTTTAAACTACTATATAAGCCTCATTTTGATTTGTCTCTGTGCAGTCTTCTAACTGGTTCTGCTGAGCAACTGGTTGGCGATAGTTAATAAACCGGATCCCCAACTGGATCTGTTGATGCTTGCTGTACTTCTCTTGGTCCCTTGATTTATTTAAAAGGTGTTCGCTCACCTGGATAATGAACAGGTGGTGTAGAAACCAAATTCTTACAACAATTAGAAACAAAAGAAATAGAAATCAGTATGAATATTTAACATTATTGATGCGACAGTTGTGTTAAAGTTGTTGATTGCAACCTTCCATTGACTTTGCTGCTAATCCTCTCCACTCCTTGCAAGGCTTACAAATGCATTAAAAAGTACAGCGGTACCTCAGGTTACAGACACTTCAGGTTACAGACGCTTCAGGTTACAGACTCTGCTAACCCAGAAATAACGCTTCAGGTTAAGAACTTGCTTCAGGATGAGAACAGAAATCGCGTGGCAGCAGCGTGGCGGCAGTGGGAGGCCCCATTAGCTAAAGTGGTGCTTCAGGTTAAGAACAGTTTCAGGTTAAGAACGGACCTCCAGAACAAATTAAGTTCTTAACCCGAGGTACCACTGTATGTGAAAAGGTAGGGAGCTTTGCTTCTTCTTGGTCTCAACATGTTGCCACCTTTAAAAGTGATATTATCAAGACTAGCCTTCTTATTTCTAGCCTACCATTAACTTTGTGAGATAAAAGATGTGAAAGAATGTTGGGCCACTTGCATGAAGCTACTGGTGGTCCATAGACCACAGCTTGGGAACTTCTGATTTAGATCCCGCTACTGGCAGCTGGGAGCATCCCAGACTTGGTCAGGACCAGGAGGCCATCTTCAGGGCTGATACAAGACATTTTATTCCAGAGTCAAATAACAAAACCACTTCCATATATCCAAGCCAGCCAGACTGGTAGCTGCACCTTAGTTCACTAGCAACAAGAAAACACCCTCAACCACAACTAGCATAGTCTAGCTCAGGCACATCCAACAGGTGGATTGTGGTCTACCAGTAGATCACTGGAGGTCTGGGGTAGATCACTGGCAGATCAGTGCCCCCCCAAAGAAGCTGAACAACTTTGGCTCCCCTAAAAAAAGCTCAACATTTTCTCCCTTCACCCCCCCCCCCATGGGCCTTCCTTCCTCCCTAAAAGAAGCCCAACAAGTTTGACCTGAACCACCCAAAAGGGGGTAGATCACTGCCAGTCTTTAACTCTGTGAGTAGATCACAGTCTCTTGGGAGTTGGCCACCCCTGGTCTACCTTATCAGCTGCAAGGACATAAGCTATGTGTTGGGTTTCCACTTGTCCTGTACTTCAATGTAAAATTCTACATCCTGTATTGATACAGTTTTGTCTTGTATTTCAAATCTTCTCTCTCTCTCTCTCTCTCTTTCTCTCTGTACCAAGTTAGGGATCATCTCCAAATGCATGTGTTTGAAAGGGTGTGTGAAAGGTCATGCATTTCAGCTCTGGGGTCAAGTACAGACAGATTTACAAAAAAAAAATGTGTGTGTGTGCTTGCACGTGCCTGTGTGACAAATTCCAGAGGGGCCATCCAGTTAGGCTGCAATAGATTGTAATGGATTGCTTTGAAGTCACTTCAGCACCAGATGGGTGGGGGATCACCCCTCAACTGCCCCAACTCGCCCACCCTGTATTTTACAAGAACAAAGGTGAAAACCCTAGGTATGTAGCATTCTAGCACCTCTGCATTCCTGCTAAGCTCCTGGAGCATCTGTGGCGGTCTTTAGACATGGGTGAATCTGTCGATTTCAGTTTCTCTCTGTTTATGATTTTTCTATTTAAATTCAGTTTTCCATATTTCTACATCGTTTTGTGGGGGTGGGGTATATATATATATAGTCTCCTCATGAAAATTCACCAGCATTTTAGTGAACATTTCTACAATGACCATTCCCCACATAAAATGGGGAGCAACTTTTGCGTGGTCACGCCCAGCCCCCTTGGACCCTAGAGCGGCTCCTGCCAGTTTGGGCTGGTGTCGCCTTCCCCAGGCTGGATACCTGTGGTCCCCACCTACCTCAGCCAGCATTCAATTCTGCCTGGGGGAGGCGTAGCCAGGGGGATTGGCCAGGTAAGGGGAGGGACCATCCAGCCCACACAATAGAAGGCCTAGCTTACCTGGGGAAACGGCAGTCAGGCTCCAGAGCTTCTTCAACCCCCTCAATTAACTCTTAATTTTGCAGGTTAACCTCTTCCTCACAAGTACGCAGGCGCTGCTATGTCAAGGCCGCTGTTGAAGGGCCGGAAAAGGAATTTCCCTGCATTGGCAGGTTTCGCCTTTCCCGTAGCAAAAACGTCACAACTTTGGCGGTTTCAGGCCTTGGGCAGAATCCTTTAGTCATCTTCCTAAATGGGGGGGGGGTGTGGGGCAGTGACCCCATGCCCCCAGTGCAGCTGCAATACCAGGGTTCCCGTTAAAGGGGTATGGGGGGAGGCATTGACCATATACCGAGAGGTAATCATTGCCATCCCCCTCCTGCGATAGCGAATGGCAGGGGGGCTCTCTGCTTGAACATATGTTCTCCAGAGCCAGCCCAATCCCCACACATTCTGGATAACCCTGAAGTTTTCTAGATCCCCAGCTGGGAGCTGGGAAGGATAAACGCCCAATGCCTGAGCCAAGGTCTCCCTACATCTGAATCTTAATAAAGTTGTGGCCAATTTTAATCCCATAGCACGTTGTCTTGTGTCATTATTCTGCTCAGGGGTCACCTGGGGTTTGGGGGGATTCCGCCTGTCCACCCAAATATATACACATTTTTGTGCGCCATTTTGCCAGATATACACATTTTTTTGCAGTACATGTTTTCCCTAATATATAATGCATTTTTGTGTATTATTTTCACTTCTGTATGAATCTTAATGCACACTTTACCCTAGTGTATTATATGCACTTTTGTACACATTTCTTGGCTGGAAAACCAAACTGCAAAATTCAGAGCAGTGCAGATTTTAAAGGATGGCTGTGCTTCAGTTTGCATATTGTTTTAGAAAGTGCAAATTGGGCCGGTTCACCTTTAAAAGCAAACTGAACTGAATTTCTCCCCCATCCCTAAAGGTAAAGAGTAAAGGGACCCCTGACCATTAGGTCCAGGCATTGACGACTCGGGGGTTGTGGCGCTCATCTTGCTTTACTGGCCGAGGGAGCCGGCGATTGTCCACAGACAGCTTCCGGGTCATGTGGCCAGCACGACTAAGCTACTTCTGGTGAACCAGAGCAGTGCACGGAAATGCTGTTTACCTTCCCGCCAGAGCGGTACCTATTTATCTACTTGCACTTTGACGTGCTTCAAACTGCTAGGTTGGTAGGTATCTAGTGGCTGCCTAACTATACTTATTGATAGAGCTAGCCCTGGTCCATCATCTATCATAGGCAGCACATTCACAGGGGAAGCTGATGACCCCAGAGCAACAGATCCCACCCCCACCCCACCCCACATGTCCACACACTGGGAATAGTGTAAAGCATTGCTCAGTTGATTTGGAAGTGAGTGGGAATAATTTTTCTCTAAACCATTTTGACTCACGAATACCTTTTCAGTATTCAAGGTTCCCGCTGAGTTCAAACACTCATGGGCTGGAACAAGAATTCCATTGGGCTCACTTGGGAAGGTCTGTGCAAAACCTGCTCATAGATTTGGCCACTTCTGAGTAATACAACATGTGGAATGCATCATAATAAAAGCTTTCAAGTGTGTTCCTTCTCTGAAACATCTATAGCAAAGCTCCCACCGCCAGCCTGCAAGAGAATCAGCCATGGGCAGCAAGCCTCTGTGACCTATTTAATATGTTAAAAATAAATAGCTCTCCATTAATAATACATATTATAAGACTTCGGTTTGGATGCTCTTGGGTGGCTATGCTGTAAAATGTTTACTATTGATGCTGATTGCCAAGAAAGCACTTCTATTGATGATATATTTGGGGGTTCCCTCACCCCTTCCTTCCTTCCTTCCTTCCTTCCTTCCTTCCTTCCTTCCTTCCTTCCTTCCTTCCTTCTCCCCTTCTTTGGATGGTTAGAGTCTCTGCGGGGCAGTCCTTGACACAATGGTTCAAAATTCAAGAAAGATTAATAGGGTTCAGTATAGCATGACATGTTAGTTCAGAGATGCTTTTATAGGGCTGGCTGAATTCAGAAGCGAGAGCGCTGGGACGTTTATATGTATGGTGTTGTTGGTCATAATCTGTTTGTTTACAAATGTACAGGCGATATTCCAAGGGAAAAGAATTAAGCACAGAAGGAACATGAGGATTCACAGGAATGTTGATGCTGCTCTTAAAATTTAGGTTGAAAAGACACTGTGGGGATGCAGCAGGAGTCAATCGCACACATAAGCAGTAGCAAATCCAAGATAACTTCAACATTCTGAAGTTATACACATGGTATTATATCTATATTGGGGTGAGGAACCTGTGCCTGTCCAGGACTCTCTATCCAGCCCCTGAGACTCTTCCCAAGCTATGCTCCCTTTCCAGACTATACTTCTCTCTGACAATGTTGTGCAGAGGCGTACCTTGGGTCCCTTGTGCCCTTAGCAAAGAGCTGTATCAGTGCCCTCAGCAAGGAGCAGTATCAGCGCCCTTGCCAATTCACTTTACCATGATAGCTACCAGCTGAGCAAGGCCCACAAAAGGTCCAAGAAGCTGCTGGGGCTGCCCCCACCTCCAGGGTCAAGCTGGGAACACATAGCAGCAGTGTGGCTTCTTAGCTTGCACTCTCACCCAGCAGCAAGCAAGGAGGCAGACAGGCAGGTAGAGTCTAGTCAGGTCACCTGGGGAGGGAGGACTCTGAGGGCCACACACACACACACACACACAAAGTTGGGAGAAGTTAAAAGCCCCTATTGATAGAGGGTGTGAAGAAGGTGGTAGCAGTGACCCCAACCATCCCATCCCATCCCATCCCATCACTCCACCCACCCCAATCTCTATTCCTTCTGAGGCCACTGTCATCCAGGCAATCTGTCTTCTGTCCCTCTCGCCCCACCATAGGAACCAACTCCTAGGGGCCGAGGGGTCATCAGCCCCCCAATAAGATAACCAGCCCCACCCAGGTTGATGGGCGTTGCCATTCAGATGGTGTGTGTGCACAGTGTCATGTGATTGATTATGCAGGGCGGGGCTTACCTGGGCCATCCCCAATATTTTATTCAAGTTTGCACCCCTGCGTTCCACACAACCAACTATCTTTCCTCTGTTGGAGCAATCTGGGTGATTTTGCAGGGAGGGTGTTACCTGAGCCTGCACCCCCAGCAGGGGCCAATTTCGCCAATCCCTAGGTACCCCCCTGCTGTTGTGCACCCCTCTTAACTGTCCTCCAGTTCCCCCTGCCTAATGAGGTGGGGCAGGTGGTTACAAGGAAAGGGCCTTTTAATGCCGTTTTCCATCATGTTGTTGATCTTATGCTTCTTTGTGATGGTTTTATGCTGGTTTCACATTGTGCTGGCACAGGTTTTTGTACTTAGTATTTTATTAGGTTTTGTTGTATTTGCATTCTGTCGATCTTTTAAATTTGTGAACTGACCACACCTATCTCTATAAACCTCTTAGCTGGCTAGAAAAATTCGTTTCCACCTCTTACCTGGCAGGTAGGTAGATGTGCATTCTGAAATCACTTTAGACAGGAGCAGCCAAATGGCCCATTAGTTCCCAGTTGTCTGCCACCAGCAACCAGGCTGTACAAAATCTTGGGAAAGAGCCATTTCTCCATTTAACTGGCAGAAGAGCGTTGTTCCAAACAGCATTTCCCTTGCATTGCCCCAAGGAGGTGAAACCTGTTTTCTGGATGATTCTGTGTGAGGACCCAAACACATAATTGTTTAGGACTTTCAAATGCAGACTGTGCTAATATGAAATTGTGAAACATCAATAAGATATTGAATGATGACGATGATAAGCTGCAATTGACCAAAGAGTGTGAGCAATGGATTCAAATAGAAAGTTTTGAAGCTTAGGGTAAATGAATCTGCCAAGTTCAGCACTTTGGGGATGGAATCATAGGCACACTTTACTTGGAATGTAAGAGCCATTGAACAGAGTGGTACTTGGTTCCACATAAGATGTGTTGTAAGTTCTGTTTGTTTCAATTGGAGGGGTAAGCACTTGCCTAGCTCCACCCGCTGAAATCAATAGAAGTTCTCAAACTTCTTTTTTTCACGGATCACTTGAAGATAGCTGGAGGTCTCAGCAGTCTTACAGTTTAATTATATAGAAAATTCAATAATTTATAAATATATAAATTCAATAAATGATGATGATGAACTACTATTTTACTTTTAAATAAAAATACAGGTGTGCACACACATATATAATTGTTCGCAACATTGTTAAATCCAGTACCGCAGGAAGATAAAAATATAAGAAGAACCTGCTGGATCAGGCCAATGGCTCATGTAGTCCAGCATCTTCTTGTAACTGCTACCAACCAGATGTCTATGGAAAGCAACTGGCATTCAGAGAAACACAGGGACTTGCCATATGTATTGAACTGGACCATAGGTCCATCTAGCACTGTATTGTCCACAGCTGGCACCCCCAAACTCAGCCCTCCAGCTGTTTTGGGACTACAACTCCCATCATCCCTAGCTAACAGGACTAGTGGTCAGGGATGGTGGGAATTGTAGTCCCAAAACATCTGGAGGGCCGAGTTTGGGGATGCCTGGTCTACAGTGAATGGAAGCGGCTCTTCACAGTTTCAGACCAGGAACATTGCCAGCCCTACGTGGAGATGCCAGGGATTGAACCTGAGACCTTCTGCATGTAAAACAGATGCTCTACCAGTGAGCCATGGTCCCATCTGACTGTGGAGGTAGAGTCACTGCAGCTAGTAGCTTGAGGAAATCCATGGGCTATAATCCAGTCTCAGTGCTAGAATGCCTGCTTTGCATGCATAAGATTCTGGGTTCAATTTCTGACATCTCCAGCTAAAGATATTAGGTAGCAGCTACCTCCATCTAAAACCCTAGAAAGGTGCTGTCCAGCAGAGTAGACAATATTGCCTAGATGGATAAATAATCCAATCTGGTGTAAAGCGGTTTCATATGTTCTGGCTGCCTCCGCCATTTCCATGCAAGAACTTATAGTTGTGCAAAGGTGGCATTGTGCAAAAACTTACTTAAGCTAGGTTTGGATGGATCTGTCCATTTCATTTTCTCTGTTTCTTGCATTTTAAATTCGATTCTCCACATTTCCATACCAGTTTGCAATTCTTTTTGAAAAATAATATTGCAACCTAATCAGCATTTTTGTGCAAATTTCTCCTGATACAAGTTCTTGTGAGCAATTTCCCCTCATGTTTGCATTTTTGCAAGCAGTTTCCCCTGCTATAAAGCTTTTTTGGATATTATTTTCTATAATGCATGCATTTGTATGTACACTTTCCCCCGATATACACATTTTTGTAAACATCAGCTTGTTGGAGAAGTGCATGAGGAACATAGGAAGCTGCATTATTATGAGTTGGGCAAGCTCAATACTGTCTATACTGACTGGCAGCAGCTGAGCAAGGTTTGAGGCAGGACCGTCTCCCAGCTGGGGATTGAACCTGGGATCTTTTGAGTTCACAGCAAATGCTCTACTGCTGAGCTGTTGCCCTTCCCCAAAGGAATTTGGGGACAATTTGGAGAAGTGTAGATTTCATAGGATAGTTGCATTCCAAGTTGTACATTGCTTTGTTTAGTGCAAATTAGTGAGTTTTGCATTAGAGTGCGAACTGAACCGAATCCCTCCCCCAGCTGTACTCTAAGCCAATTGAAGAGTGTCTGCACTGGAGTGTCTGGAAGCTTTTTCTTGGGCACTGAAGGGAGGCAAAGCAATGAATACAAGACTGATGATGATCCAAAGCTATTGATTTTGGGGCTTTAGCTTCCCTGCCTCTTCTGACTCGTTAGCTCTGGATAAAGGCTAAAGTACAAGCTAATCTGACTTGATTTTAGATCAGAGATGGACACATTTAAATAAAGCCTCTGCTCTCTCCAGTCTTAATGCATTGCTTAATGGGTCATCTGCATGACTCCAGGGAACGCAGGGACTGAGGAGGAGGGAGAGGTGGGCTGTATTAGCAGGAACCGTCTACATTTCTGCATTATGGTAAGGGTAATGTTTAATTTTTTTATTCTTCAAAGAAAAATGCACAGAGCTTTAAGGCTGAGAAAGACTTTTTGCAGCTGAAGATCTTAGTTTTAAGAAGGACCTTCACTCAGGACTTGAATTACAAGGAAGCCTGGTTTCTTTTGGAAGGGGGCAGCTCCTGTGCTTTAGCAGGGCAGGATTGTGGGGGGCAGAGGTCCAGGGCTGCACCCCCAGAAGGAGCAGGATAGCCAAACACCCCTCCCATGCAGCATGGCAGGCTCAGAGAGGTGGGGAAGAAATGTGATTTTGTTTGCATGTTAATGAGAAACTAACCCACATGTCATGATGCAGTTCTCCAGCCAAATGTCATGTGCAAATATGCATGTGTTAGGAGAAAGTATACATGGAAATGCATATATGGCTGAAAATAACATGCAAAATTGCATTCTAGATTGGATTACTACAGCGTACTCTGCATTGCGCTGCACTGGAAGGTGACTCAGAAACTGCAGCTGGTCCAAATTGCAGCCTACAGGTTACTAAGTAAGGTTCCACCTAGAACATATAGAACCCCTGTGTTAAAGCACTAGTTGCCAGTTCATTTCCAGGCCACATTTAAGGTGCTCACATTAGTGTTTAAAACCACAAATGACTTGGGCCCTGAATATCTGAAAGATGGCCTCCTTATGTACATACCCTCAAGATCAGCAGAGGGGGCTATCTTAGCAATTTCAGCTTCCTCAGATGTTCAGAGTGGTGGTTGCCCAGGAAAGGGTGTTCTCTATTGTAGCTCTAAGTTGTGAAATTTCATCCTCACAGAGGTGTATCTGACACATTCTTTGTGCAATTTCTTTTATATGTTGAAGATACGCCTTTTTACTCTGGCCTTTGCACCTACATATATTAAGACCCACCCTCCTCTTGTGGCTATCATTTGTTTTAAACTGTTTTTAGCATTGCATCTTAAATTGTTGTAACCTGCCCTGGGATTTCCTGTTAAGGGACTGTTAATAAATTGGGGGGGGGGGCGGTAGTAAATGAATATATTAGGGAAACTGCTTGCAAAAATATGTTTTTTTAATTAGGAGAAATTTGCACTAGCAATCTGAATGGTTTTTCTTGAGGGTTGTGTTTTATTTTATTTTTAGTTTCAAATCGCTGCAGAAATGTGAATAACTGGATTCAATATTGGGCAAATGGCGTGTGATCTCTTAATCAAATGAAACTTTAACACAGGGCATGATAAAAAGTCTGTAATTTCATCATGACAAATTACTTGTTGTTTACTGTTGTAACAATTGATTTATTAAAATTTATCTTCCATACCATGAAAATAAACAAAAAACAGTATTTAAAAAAAAGTTTGGGCAAATGAGAAACTTAAGAGGGACTGAAATCAATAGCCCCTTAAGACATATCTAACACAAAAAGGCAATCTTTTCCAGACTGAAGGTCACACTGTCTCATGGACAACCTTCTGTGAGCCACCCATCTATGGTGGCAGGGCCAGGGGCAAAAGGGGATCAGAGCAACACAGGTGACTCTTATTTCTGTACAGAAGGCTACATCCCAGCCATGCTAAAGTGAGATTTCTACACCCACCACTAGGGAGGGAGGAAAATTTTGATTCTGCTTGCATTTAAAGGCAAACCTACCTATTTTACATTTTCCGAAATAATATGTGGACCAAAACGCAGCCATCCTTTGAAATTCGCACTTAACCAAATTTTGCAATGCGGTTCTTCAGTCAAGTAGCGTGTACAAAAATGTACATGCTGGATTATGCACATGCACAGATTAGCTTATGAAGATAACATGCAAAAGTGCATTATGTAGGGGGGGGATTGCCTTGCAAAAATGTTAAGTTATGCAAAATTGCATATGAAAATGTGCAAAAAATTCTGATGAATTTTCACGAGAATATTTTCAGGAGAAAAATGTGAGAAACTGAAGGTGAACAATTTGACATTCCCTACCCACAAATCACATATCTGCAGCCTCCAAGCAAGCATGAGGCATTTTCACAGTTCAAAAACATATTTCAGTTAGCAAAAATGTTCATTTGTTCGTCAGTCATTATGGAAGCTTAGTATTCATTACCCCCCCCCCAAAAAAAAGGAGTCTAGGAGGAGTGGGTTTTACTTCTTGCTGAACTGGGTAATTATTAGTATTACTATTGTCATTTCAATTTATTAATTGCCCTTCACCATCTGGTCCCAGGGCAAGTTACTACAATGGAAAACTGTTAAAGCACAGTTAAGACACTTTTTTGCTGTTCTTTTTAAGTAAAAGGATCCTTTCTGCTCGCTTTTAAAAAAAAAATCAAAGCCAATAATTTAGAGAAAAGGCTTAGAAATCTCCCTTAGAAAGTCAGCTCCCTTTCCCAAGGGCTACAGCCCTGCATCCAGTTTACTGTCAGAAACATACAAAATCAATAGCTTGGTCCAGACCCTCTGTGTGCAAATTGCTACCAGTGGATTCCTGTAGAGTTACAGTATATGAGCAATCAAAGATAAAGATTGTTTGGGGCTGCCTGAGCTGGACTCACCACCAGAGAATCATCCTAGCTGCTGGCTCTGCCTCATGCACATGCATGCACAGCACATGCCTCCTCCCCCCGCCCCCATTTAACAGAATAAAGCAGGTATGCTCAGTTTACATTAACAGCAAAAGAGTCTTGTGGCACCTAAAAGGCTAAAAGGTGTAACAGAGCAAAGTTTCCATGGGCTGGAGTAGGCGACTACATGCTTTTGACTAGATTCTGTGTACCATCCCCGTGTGCATGTGTACTACAACCCCTGTCCATGCATATGTTCTGTACATGAATACAATTTGTACGTATATGCATAGGGACTGTATGCACTTGGTTTAGTGAACACATGTAAGAAGGGTGTGGGATCCACTGCTCCCATGCTGCAGCATCACTAACACCCATGCAAGTGTAGGCTACTCTTGCACATCAAGTGTCCGGATCAACCTTATGATTCCATGTGTTCTGCTGCTTTGGTTGCTCCATTGGATAACTTAGGAAAGATGTCCGTCACACACAGAGACAAGTTAATTCTGTGTCTGTTTTTGGCCTGGGTGTCATAATTTAGGAAGGATACAGGCTAAAAGTAGGGAACATTGGACCCAGGAACCAAGTATGACCCCCCCAAGCCTCTCTAGCTGGGCATATGTCCTTTCTTTGGGTCACTGCCCTGCTTCACACACACACACACACACACACACACACACACACACATTTCTGCTTGGCTGAAATGCATCCTTGAACTATGATAATATACCTTGCTTGTCTTGATGGAGAACAGGGACATCAGGAACTACATCAGAGCATTGGTCCATCTAGCTCAGCGTTGTCTACAGTGACTGGCAGTGGCTCTCCAAGGTTTCAGGCATCATTCTCTCTCAGCTGTGCCTGGAACAGAATCTGGGAATTTCAGAAACTATGACTGTAGGGCGCTTCTTTGCCGGTGCATTCACTGCAGGGAATGAACAAGGGAAGCAGACCCCAGCAAGACTGAATCCTCTGTCCACTCGCTAGTGAGTAGAGGATTCAGTCTTGATCAGGGGTCGCCAAACTAAGGCCCGGGGGCCGGATCCCACCCAATTGTCTTCTAAATGCGGCCCGTGGGTGGTCCGGGAATCAGCGTGTTTTTACATGTGTAGAATGTGTCCTTTTATTTAAAATGCATCTCTAGGTTATTTGTGGGGCATAGGAATTCATTCATTATTTTTTTTCAAAATATAGTCCGCCCCCCCACAAGGTCTGAGGGACAGTGGAGTGGCCCCCTGCTGAAAAAATTTGCTGACCCCTAGTCTTGATGCACGTTTCTCTACAAGCCTGCAGAGCAGCAGCCAGCAGGATTGGACCCTTCTGCTCATAGTGCAGG
This sequence comes from Lacerta agilis, assembly GCF_009819535.1. Classification (NCBI taxonomy): domain Eukaryota; kingdom Metazoa; phylum Chordata; class Lepidosauria; order Squamata; family Lacertidae; genus Lacerta; species Lacerta agilis. The sequence continues at coordinate 28,698,298 of NC_046331.1, read as the reverse complement.
AGGAGAAGGGAAGAAGACAAGGTGTCTCCTTCTCCCTGCCCCTTTTCCAACCATAATTTCACTTGGCATTTTAAAAGGAGGAGCCACCAGCCATTGAAGCCATGTGGCTGCTGTATTCAGCTCTATCCCTAACGCCACCCAATGTCCTGATGTCATGTGCACAATGTCGGGACACTGGTCTCACGTGCACAATATTGCCCCTCCCCCCAATTGCCCTCACAAGCTGGCGCCTCTGTTCAGGAATGTTCTAGCTTTTGACATGCTGAATCAAGCACCTCCCAAAACGAAACAAAAGTTGATATTAGGTTCCAGAAAACACAGGAACATAGGAAGCTGCCTTATACTGCTTCAGAGCATTGGTCTATGTGTCATCTCAGTATTGCCAACACTGATTGGCAGTGACTCTCCAGCTTTTGCCAGCTCTACCCAGAGATGCTAGGGATTGAACCTGGGACCTTCTGCATTCTTCCACTGAGCTATGGCTCTTCCCCAAGAGGTCTTTCTTTTTTTAAGCCTTTATTTAGCTCATGGGGCTTTCTCATCTGCCAAATCTGTTCAGGATATATAGCCATTTCTGAATGTGGCAGTGCTCCCCTTTACCTTCCTCCTCCTCCTCCTCCTCCTCCTCCTCCTCCTCCTCCTCCTCCTCCTCCTCCCTTTCCTTTTCCTTCAGTTCTTTCCCTCCTTACCACCTCTACCTTGCTATTTCAATTATTTAATTTTTTTTCTTTCTCTTTCTTTCTTTCTTCCTTTTTTTTTTTTTTTTGGTGGTGCTTCCCCCAGCGATGTGAAAAGCTGAATGTCTTAAATACAAATCATCTCCAAATCATTCCACGCAGGACCTCTCCGCCCTTGCCAGAGCACTGGGGCTGCGGGATAATGAGCTCTGTAGAGATTTTGCTCCGATCTTCCACACCACTAGTGGGGGGGGGGGTATAGGAGAGGAGGGGAGGAAGAACAGAGGGAAGGGAACGAATTTTGCTCTTTCTGATTATGTGGGGAAAGGGAGGGGGAGCATCTCCTCTTTCTTCCTTCCCCACCTAGCTGACCAGGGAGCTGGTGTCTGTTTGAAGTGAGTAACCTTCTACATCCTGTAACAGACTGAGAAACACCACAAAAGGGGGTGGGGGGGCTGAAGATTCTCTTGCAGATTGGTGCACCATATACTCTCCTTTGCATTCTGCAGAACACAACTATAATAAGGAGAGCCCTGCCGGATCGGACCAGAGGTCCATTTTGTGCAGCATCCTCTTTCCCACTGCAGCCAAGCAGATGCCACTGGGAAGCTCACGAGGAGGACATGGGGGCAAGGGCTCTGCTGCCACCTGATCCATGCACATGCTGTCGCATCCCAAGCTGCTCTGCATCTCAGAGGACCCTGTGATCCTCCCAGAGTAGAGGCAGGACCAGACTCAGTGGACTACAGCCTCAGGCTTGTGTCCGAAGCGGTGCTAAGCCTCTCGGTCCATTAGTGCAAAGATTTACGCCTGCATAATTGAAACCACCCCTTCTGTCCCCACACCCCACAAAGCTCTTCAGTCACCCTCAACCCTCTGGAGTAGATTTAGGGAGCGTGAGGGGGGTCACAGTGGGGGGGGAGGCAGGAGGGGAAACTTCTTGTGTGCATTTGTAATTTTGTGTGCTAACATAATAAGGGCACTGGACAACACCATCAATGAAGAATGGGAGGTGGGAGTGCAAAGTGCTTTGCTTTCATCACAATTGGGGTGTGTGTGACAGATTTCAGACGACAGATTCCAACTTCTAGACATGTTTTAGACCTGGTATCAGTTGAACTCCAGACAGAGCAGGGGGACAGCAACAACCAGGTGCACTAAGGAAAGAGATACGTGTTGTGTGTGAGAGCCGACTCTGCCTTTTGCACATGCACAGGGAACTGAGTTTGACATCGCTGTTGTGCATGCTCCATTTGCTAAGAGAGAGAGAGGGGGAGAGAGTGGGAGAGAGAGAGAGAGAGAGAGAGAGAGAGAGGGAGAGAGAGAGAGAGAGGCACAAGCTGCAGTTGTATGTTTGCTCACTGGTGCACAGAAACAAGTGGCTGCAAATTCTGTCCTTCACTCCCACTCCGGGCCTCATGTGAACAGAAACCCTGCCCCTCCTTCAGATCCAACTCACATAGAGACTGATGCTATGAACTGGATCTGGTTCAGTCCTGGATTCCAAACTGAATGAGGCTGCATTCACATGGCAGTTTATTCCATTTTCATGACATTTCCCTAACCCTTAATGTCCACATTGCATGCAAGCTTTCACGTGATGTGAAATCCACTTTGGGAACTACAGAGGAATACAGTGCAAATTTACCACTCATTTCCATGTTGCTTGCAAAACAGTTTTCGTTTCTTCCTGGCAGTGGATAACACAGAAGTGAGACCTAAACTTGCACTATATTCCACTATACAGTACTCCCATAAATTGCCTTTACATCATGCGAAAGCTCAAATATAATGTGGAACTTTACAGTTTTCCCTAAGTCGTGAAAATAAACTAAACTACCATGTACATGCAGCCTGAGTCAACCCAGGATGTGGATGGGTAGGGATTACGCAGCCCGGGATCATCCCAAATCAGACTGGGTCCACCAGGGCTGTCAAAAGAGGGGCAGCCTAGTGCAAGGAAAGAGAAGATCTAGGCTGGGTAAGCCCTGTATTATCCTGGGTCAGATTGGAGATGCTCCAATGCATTGGATGGGTCCCTGAATTGGGCTGGTCCCATGCACAGCCCAAATAGAGACCACCGGCATAGGGTGGACCATGTGTCTTATTTTATACATGTTTGAGGGTCTGTGTCCTGTCCAAATCTGGCTTAAAGTTAAAGTACCCTAAGAAATGAGAGCAGAGCTTCCCATCCGCAGTCAGCACCTGGCAGCAGAAGGTGCATGCACTCTGGCCCCCTAGTCACACTTCCATACTATGGGGAGATGTGCCATTTCCATTAAAATTACAGTTATTCTTTCTAAATTTGCACCTATACCTATGGTTTAGCACAGGGGTAGGGAGCCCTTTTCAGCCTCAGGGCCACATTCCCTTTTGCTGTACCTTCCAGGGGCCACATGTCTATGGTGGGTGGGACCAGAGGCAAAAGTGGACAGCGCAATGAATGTGAATTTTTTACCTTTCTACAGGAGACTAGTTTCTGCACACACATGCACACCATATCTATCCTGCAGCCGCACAAGCTACAGGCATCTTCAGGAAACATTCAGGGCAAGCAAAAACATGGTTGGTGTGAAGTAGGACCAGTGAAGTAGGTGTGGTCTGGGGAAAGTTCCAAGGGTCTGGAGGCCTGAGAAGCTGCTTGAAGCTGGGCCTGAGGTTCTCCTTCCCTGGATCAGCATATGCAAATCTTATGCAAATCAGCACCCTCTTTTGCCCTCATTTTTGGTGATGTGTAAGCAACCACACCCACCAGGCAATGTGTAATCGACTGCTCCAGCATCTACAGGCCTCCTTGCACTATCTCATGTGCTTTCTCCACCCCAGGTCCTTTTCTCTATGAGTTCCACAAATGCAAGTACCGCCTTCACGTACTGAGGCTGCCTTCTGACAGCTCTGCACACATTTTGCGTCAGTCAACTGAGTGCTTATGATGAAAACTCCCAGGTTGGCTGTTTCCACCATGGAAAACACACACACGCAACATGAGTGAGTCAGAAACAAAAGAGTGCCTGTCTCTCACTGCTGACTTCAAAGCTGCTGTCAGCAGGAGCCATTGAAACAGTTTAAGTACAAAATGAATTGTTTTAATATTTAATCAGTTCCTAATCGGCGCTGGAATCCCCACTGGAGGTCTGGTTCAGTCAGAAGGCAGTCCAGAGCTAGCACCCTCCACCTGCTTGACCAGAAAACTCATCCTAAACCCTCTTTTTGGGGGGGGTCCCCAAACACATTACCCACCTCTCCAGTCCAGCTCATAAACGGAAGAATGACAACCCTACATTACAAGGAACACTCTTAATTTTAAAGCAATGGGGGTTGCTGCTCCAAATCCAGATGTGAATTTCACAATTCCTACTACAGATCTCTCTGGCATCACACCTGAAGATTCATAGTGTAGTCCAGGGATAGGGAATGTTTAACCCTCCAGATGTAGCTGGATTACAACTCCCATCACGGTTGACAAATAATCAGGCTGTTTGGGGCTGATGGGAGTTGGAGTTCAACTACATTTGGTAGGCCTTGTCCTTGATGTAGTTATATAGATCTTGCTTGCCTGTTTTGTTCCTTCCAGTAGTGCACAATATCTCCTACAGGACCCTCTGTGAGATTGTCTCTTAGGCCAATTCTCTAGTAAAGTCCTTCCCAATCTTGTGTCCCCAGATGTTGTTGGGCTCCCCAGCCAGCATGGTCAGTGGTCAAAGTTGATGGAAATTGCAGTTTAACTAAATCTTCAAAGAAGTGTGACTAGCCCAAGGTCACCCAGCAGCTGCATGTGGAGGAGCGGAGACACGAACCCGATTCCCCAGATTACGAGTCTACCGCTCTTAACTACTACACCACACTGGCTCTGAGGCGGCTCGTTCTCGCCTTCATAGTTCTGTATCTCTGTCCTGATGGCAGAAACTCAAAGAAACGGTGACCAGGGTGCAATGGGTCTCTTGATATGTCTAATGCCTTTCTGTGGCACCTGATGGTATAGATACGTTCTAAGGTAGAGAGTGAACAGCCAATAATACTCTCTGCTGTTTTGATAATTCTTCGCAACACAATCCTATCCCGAGAAGTGCAGCTTCCATACCACACACATAAACCATAAGGGAGCACGCTCTCAATGGCACAGTGATAGAAGGCAAGCAGCAGCTTTTGCGGAAGATGGTTTTTCCTTAGAATTCTCAAAAAATAGAGTCTGTGCTGTGTCTTCTTCGCAATCCCCCCCTATGTTGGCACTCCAGGACAGATCCTCCTGTAACTCAATGCCCAGAAATCTGAACGTTGTCACCCTCTACACACAGGTTCCATTACTATTTAAAGGAGCGGGCGAGCCTGGTTAAGACCATTAAAGCCACAGCCCAAAATTACATACCTGCACCACTTCTACGAAAGGATAATCATACATGTGTAAGCTGTCCCTGATGGCAGCACAATCCACCTGCTCTGACCCTCCATGCCCTCTGGCTAGCCCTCAGGCCTCTCCAGGCCATACACCCTAGCCTCAGGCCACATCCCTTACTTGCCCTGCTTTCTTGCACCCTCCTTGAGTGTTTTTGCCTGGCTGGAACGTGCTGTTGAATTCTTGAATTAGCCTGCAGAGTAGAGAGGGGTGCTGAAGTGTGTGTAGAATTAGCCTGCCATCAAGGTAAAACTCACGTTCATGGCTCTGCCTTGAGGGCTGCTTACCATGTTCCTACCGCTGGCACGTGGTCCACAGAAGCCTGCCCAGAAGTCAGTGTGGCTCTCAGCTGAAAAACACCCAAGGCTTGCTCCTTTGCAAAAGTAGCTCACCTCCTCTTCCAGTGGCTTCCATTTCAGGGCCTGAGGGAATCCCTCTCCAACCGCCCAAGCAAGGGATGCCTGGCTGCTCTCGAGCAAGTAGTATCCGGGGAAAGCTGAACAGCCTGAACTCGGTCATTAATCAGGGCTATTTTCCATTAGCTACCCGGAGAACCTCCCTGCCCTCCACACACACACACACACACACAGAGAGAGAGAGAGAGAGAGAGAGAGAGAGAGAGAGAGAGAGAGAGAGAGAGAGAGAGAGAGATTGCCTTGAAGGCAGCTTTGCCTTGCGGCTTTTGAACTGCTGCAGCATATCTTTGCTCTTTCGGTAATCTTCTGGATGTCATAAATAACTCCTTATGTCCCACAAAGTGAATTTAGCCATGTGGGGTTATTTTTACAGCATTGCTGATAGGAAAGGGGCTCAGGGGAGGGGGGATTTCTTCGTAGAGAGGCGGGGGGGGGGGCCTCATGGCCAGCGCAAACTCTCAGGGAAGCAAGTGGCTCCACGATGACTTTCCTGCCAGCACCATCTACTGGGCACAAAGGGAAGTGAGACAACTTTTCTTCCTTGCAGCTTCTTCTCCAACCCACCCCTCCTCATCCCAACTTCGTGCAAACTCAGTCAGTGCAGGGAAAGAGCAGGCAGCACAAAGTAACTCACGGAGTGCTGGTGAAGATATGCAGAAGTTTTTCCACATGTTGCATCTGGTCTTGAGAGCTGGGCAGCAAGGTAATTGTGGGGAGGAAATTCTGTATGAACTACAGTCTGGGGTGGCTATGTGACCTATTTCACAGACAACCCTTAGTTTGTTTGTTATTAAATTTCTATGCCACCCTTCATCTTAGTATCATAGGGTGGTTTACAATATAAAAACACAAAAATACATAACACAGTAGCAAACAAAACCAATACCCCCCCCAGTTTAAATGGCCATAAATAGTTTTATTAGCCAAAGACCTGGGATATTATTATTATTATTATTATTATTATTATTAAAATTTGTATACCACCCTTCATTTGCAGATCAGGGCAGTTCACAACATAAAAACACAATATAAAATCACAAAATATATAATTTAAAACAACAACAATAACAATAACAACAACAACAACAACAACAACAACAACAACAACAACAACAACAACAACCCACAGACGAATAACCCGCTTCCTCTGTATAAGATGTTAATCCTGGTGGAAGAGGAATGTTTTCACCTGGCGCCTAAAGGTGTACAATGAAGATGCCAGCCAAACCTCCCTGGAAAGAGCATTTGACAAACAGGGGGCCATTGCAGAAAAGGCCCGTTTTCATGCTGCCACCCTATGGACCTCTCGTGGAGGAGGCACACGAAGAAGGGCCTCAGATGATGATCTCAGGACCTGGGTAGGTTCATAACCTGAGGGAAGAGGAATGTTTTTTTTCCCCCTGACGCTTAAAGATATGTAACAAAGGTGCCAGGTCAGCCTCCCTGGAGAGAGCATTCCACAAATGGAGAGCCACTGCAGAGAAGGCCTATCCTGTTTGAAGGGCTGTCCAGTACAAGTCTGAAGAATGAGCAGGAGGAACCTTGACACTAACATCGTCCTTAAATGTATTGCCTGCCCTTCACTAGCAGTGAGCTTCAGGTCAACAGGTTCACGCAGGCACACAATTTCCCTCACAGTGGCAGGACGCATTGCTACTGAAATCATTTCTACATTTGTATCTATACTACTACTACTACTGAAGAGGGAGAGTTTTAATTCTCTAGTTTATAAGTTTATAAGTCTGTTTGTAACCAAGCTTTCTTGGTTAGCTTTCTCTCTCTGTATAAGTTGGAAAAAAAAGTTTTTAGCTAAGAGCTCGTCTGCTAATGCATTCTTTACTGACATACTGTTAATCCAGAAGCGGGCAGCTAAGGGAGGGGGCTTCCCCCCCCTTTCTCCTCTTCTCTCTCCTCACCTTATCTCTTTCTCCTGGTACTGCATGGCATTCTTTTTGGCTAGAGCTTTCAACTTTCGCTGAACTGAAAGTCAGGTTTTTTTTTTTTTAGTGGCTCAGAGCCGCGCATTTGGTTTTCTCTGAAGGACAGTCTCTGAACAGAGAGAGAGAGAGAGAGCTTTTAGTTTTGAACTGGATTTCTGGGCTGAAAATCTTCCTTTTCTGGAAAAGAAAGAGACCCTTCTCCCTGAATACAGGTAGCTTCTTCTTCTGAAAGACAGTCTTTTAATTTGCTACCAAGGAGAGACTCCTTCTTTGGAGGTCTTTAAGCAGAGACTTGATAGCCATTTGTTAGGCATGCTTTGATGGAGTTTCCTGCTTGGCAAGGGGTTGGACTGGATGGCCCTTGTGGTCTCTTCCAACCCTATGATTCTATTCTGTGATTATATATTGAAAGCCTCCTGGAAAGCCTGATGTAAGTCTCCCCCTTTACCTTCTTCTCTATGCAAGTAATTGACTTTCCTTCTCTATGCAGTCTCTTAAGTCCTTTTTAACTGATCTTCCTTCTCCTTTTTGTTAAGTCCTTTTAAACTGAGATTCTTTCTCTCTCTCTAATGCTTTTTAAGTTCTTTTATTTGACATGTAGCTTCTACTGATGTGTAGCATTCCTAGCCTCTCTATGAATGGTATTTAGACTTTACCTGAGTTTGTAAAACTTTGGCTTTTGTCTGTAGCCCCTTTTATTTGATACTATTTGCCTGGCTTTTATTTGATACTATTTGCATGGCCTTTTTAATATTTCTATGTTATTGGCATAATATTTAGCTTTTACTGTAAGCTCTGTCTTTGTGCTACTTGCTCTTAGTGCATACCTCTCTGGCATATCATTAATCAATGAAAAGCGCCCCTTCCCTGGATGGCGCAGGAATTCCTGGCCGAGGGATGTAAGAGTTGCCAGATAGCCAGAGACAGGATAATTCTTTGATGGATGGTCCTGCTGGTTGGAGGGAAAGGCGGGAGGTACCAGGGGCAGCCAGGGGCTGCTTAACCCCCACTTTGAGATAAGAGTGCGAGACAGGAATTTTCACCCAATAATGAACTCAAGGCTGAAACCCTTTAAGTAAAAGCTTTTCTGTAACCTGTTTAGATGAAACCTGTTCTGATAGATATGAACCTTGATTAGTAGTGCATTCCTTACTGGCATATTAAGCCAGGAAAGGAATAGATCAAGAGGGGCCCACTCAAGGAGACAGGCAGGCACCAGGAATGAACTCATCACTAAGTGACCTTTTGGCCTAAAGATAAGATTGTAAGAACAGGAATTTTCAAGGATGGTACTAATGGTGTGACGTGCAAGAAGCAGATTCCTGGGGAGGGGGAAAGAGGGGTTTGAAGATTATATAAACTGTATGCAACTGATGCTTGGGGCAGTTCGCTGTGAATTATCACGCGGGTGCCTTCCTGCCATTCTAAATGACAGGAATAAAAACTCTTTCTCTATTTCAAATCCTCAGTGTCTTTTTTGACTCCTTCCTCCCTCACCCCCCCGGGTGCAACAAAGAACCCAAGGTTAACGGAAAGGCCTGCAATAAGGCTACATTTTCCTGGGGGCTCTTTTCCGGGATTTGGCGTTCCCCGGGGTTGAGGGACTAGGTCTGAGGCATCTCTGCAAGGCGAACAGCTCAGTTCGGCTTGGCGCTCCTGCGCGCACCTACCAGTTTGTAGGAGGAGCTAGCCACTCCGTTCTTGAGTGGAGACGCTGCAAGAGATGAGAGAAAGAGAGCGGCCGCACAGGGGGAAAATCTGGAGGGAAAAGGTAAGCTCCAGAGTTTGGGAGGTACGGGGCTTGATCAACCCCACAAAGGCAGTGAGCAGTGAGTGCCGCCTTTAACCTGGCAGTGAGCACATGGCGTGCCGCCAGGGCCAGCAGTGTGCAGCAAATGCCGCTGGTTTTTGGGAAGAAGGGAATAGAGGGGAGGTTTACTTTGTTCAAGTGAATGGGTGTATGGGGACACTCCAATGAATGGTTTGAGTGAATGAGACGCTAGGACTCAGAGTCACTGGCAAGGCGAAATGTTGGTCTTTAATGTGAATGTGGGCGTGAGAGAAATTTGGTTAGGTGGGGGGAGTGTCCCAGGTCAATTGGAATTTTTGTTGCTGTGTAAAAATTTATGATTTGTAATAATGTTATGATATTGTGTGTGTGATATTGTGAATTTCCTCTTGTGTGTGTGTATGTGCCTGTCTGTGTCTCAAAGATGCCATGCTGTGTGATTTTGTATGAGTCCGTCTGTGTCTGCAGTGATGCCACAAGAGGCTGTTTTGACTGCTAATCCAGTATGCTTAGTGAAGTAAAATTTTTGTACGTGTGGGTCTGTGTGGGTTTCTAGGAGATTAGCCTATCTGGGTGAACTTCTGTTGCCTCTGTGTGTTGGTTCCAGTGAAAAACTGGGACGGGAGAGATTATTTCCATGCTTTCTTTCCAAGTGTTATCCTTGGAGAGAAGGGAAATTTTTACTCCAGTTGTCTAGTGGACAGGGATTGCCTGTCCTCTTGCCCTCCTCCTCCTCCCCTCTCAATGTGTGTGTGAGTGAGTGGAGTTGCAGGTGGCACCCACCTTTCCTCCTATTTCTTCCAGATCTCTGTGAATGATTATGTCTCCTTATTGCTTTTTGCAAAAATTATGAAGGTTTCCTTTCTGTTTGAGGCTTGCATTTCATTCAGAACAGGGGGTGCAGAAGGCAGCCCCAAGCGTTTGGCATTAAGTAAGTGAAAAGGGAGGGCTGCCACCTCCTTAGAGAGTGTGTGAATAGAACTGTGTGTCCCCACAGCAAGCAGTATACCTGCTTGTTCCCTGCATCCCCATCAAATTCCCAGACCCTGCCTTGGAAGGGGGAAGAGCTACGGGCTGTCAGGCTATCTGTGTGCACGTTGTTGTGGGAGCATGGTCTTTGAAACCTCCATGACAACTTACACCTTCTGGTTGTGTGTTTCTTTGACTTTGGAAGCAAGTTGCACCTGTTTACCTGTTGTGTTGTGTTTCTCATTTCTAGTTTTTATTTTGTCATGAAGCCCCTCTTACATAACAATCTAAGCAAGAGGGAAGAACAAGAAGGGGGCCTCACAACCCCTCCAATAATTAGTGATCACTGATACTGTGTGTGTGCCAGCAGGAATTAGCCAAAAGGGGGCTAAGTTGGTGCAGGCTCTTTGTGTGTGTGGGTGGGTTTGTTTGTTTGTTTGTTTTTCCTTTCTCTCTTTGCCTTGACACAACTGTGTTTTGTGTCGAAGACAGAACTTCGGGTCTCAGTGAAGAGCTGGGATAGAGGAAAGAAGATTTATTTTCATTAAAGTCAACCCTCTTGCAAAGCTCTATCTGTGTATGAAGGGGGGTTGGCTTTCCCCAATCTCTTTTTTATCCTTGTAAGTTGACCTTTGTCTTGTCCCTTGGCTTTTTTGTATATGTGGCTGCACAACAGCAGCTTTCTCAGATGGATTTGAAATTGACGTGTGTCTGCACAGTGACAGTCCCTTTGTATATGTTTTGTTTTTATGTCCTCCTGCTTCCTTTTGAGGAGTCTGTTTGAACCTAGGGTTGGGTGAGTGTGTTTTATAAACTGTTTGTATGCCAAGGCTTGTATATTCAATAGAACGGGCTGTAAAAGTCTATTTTTCTGCAAGGTTTAGGTGAATGTGAGTGTGTTTTGCATTAAAAGGAGGGCTGTTTGTTTGTTTGTTTGTTTGTTTGTTTTTGAAGCTAATACAGTCCTTGTTTGTTTCTTAATTGACATTTGTTAAGTAATAAAGGAGTAACGTGCTCGCTAAAGGAATGTGGCAGGGAGATCGCCACAATCTCTAATAAAAGCTTGCTAGCAGGAATGGAAAGGAAGGGGAGCGGGGGGAAACAGAAAAGCCTCATTTTTAAAAAAAAAAAAAAAGTAAAAGCCTCATTTTTAAAGAGCAAAATTTTTCCTCTTCACAGCAGCAAACCATGGAAGGGAATTGGCTCTCCCACCGGCTTGAGGGGAGGTGATATGTCTTCTAAGCAGGCTGATGATCTTCACTAAAGGTTGATTAGAGGAAAAGTTTTATTTTATATCCCAGGTCTTAAGTTTTTCTAGGAAGTTTTTTTGAAGATATAGTATGTGGAATAAAGAAAAAAAGGAATGTTAAAAGCAGAATAGGAAGGGCTTGTGGCAAGCAGTAATTGCAACAGGAGCCCTGACACTGTGAGGATTTGGAAAATTTTGAACCTCAGGAGAAAAGGGGACAGAAATTTGAAATGATTGGAAAAAAAAATGATGATGGCAAAGAGAATGTGTGTGCACATTGAAGGCAATATTTATCTCCTACAGATTTGAAGTGTGCTTCACCACCCGCCGTGCCCAGGTTGCAGAGCACATCTCAGGGGTGACACCATCGCCCAAACAAGGCACCATGGAGAGGAGCTGGTGGCCCGGCAAGGAGTTGGCGGCCTGCCAAGCTGCTGCTGTGGAAGCATGGGACGATGAGAGGAGCCTGGAGATGGCTCTGATATTTCAGAGGTGGTAAGATATAGCAAACCCTTCAAAGACTTAAATAGACAGGGGCTCTCCTTATTGCCCTGTCCATAATTCGTTGTTACCTAAAAGAACCCTGAAAATTGTCACCCTTTGAATGAGCACATCGAGGTTTTAACTCCATTGTCCAAATGAAACACCGTTGTGCGGAGTTGGCAACCTTCCTAAGCTGGCCACCACGCAGCGTGAGATGATGAGAGTGACCTATTGATGGCTCTGAAGCGAAATAAATAGGCCAAGTTCTGTCTGGCAACCCAAGTCTGTCAGACTTGTTCCCTACTGCCCTGTTTATAGATCCCTCCCTAAGTTCTCCTGAGGGTCAACAATGGGCTGGTGGTTTCGGGAGACATGCATACGTCACAAAGTGCAGTCTCTCTCTCTCCCATGTTTTGTTTTTTTTATTGAAGATTGGGTAATAATGATTCAGGTGTAAAGCAGATTTCTGAGTAATTGAATACACCTGTCATCCACAGGTGATGGAGGCATTGTGTCTTAGCTGACACGGACTCTCCAGTCTGTTTGGATGCAGGCAAACAGAAGAGGAGGGAAAGTTAATCTCTGATATAGCTGTTGGAACCGATAATATAATTGGGATAGGAAATGGAGCTTATCTGGGAAAGATTGTATCTTTCTGTTCCTTGACATCAGCAGAGTTTTATGCTAAACTGGGCTGAATAATAATAATAATAATAATAATAATGATGATAGTAATAGAATGTCACCTTTCAATGTATGAATATTTGTCTAATAAAGGTGAGTGTCAACTATTATAAAATTTGGTATTATGGAATGGAATCAATCCCCTGTGGGATGACTGAAGGGTAAACGAATGGATAAGAATATATAACTCACATATTTATATATCAATCTGATTTGCAGGAGTTGGAGTTATTAATGCTATGGGTTTAAAAGTTCTGGATAATAAACTGGCATTTTTAGGTGGTCATCTTGAAATGATAAATATTGCAGGAAGCTGGTGTGTTGATTCAAGATATAAAGGTTATAATAAAATATTATCTAATCAATATGATTAGTCAGGAGCAATAGACATTAAGGGCAAGATCTACCCCACTGCACATCTATGAAGATTGGAATGTGATATTCAAGTGGAAGTGCTGAAGGTATTAACAGATAGAAGACATATTATCTTGAATATCAATATAAATTGGAAATGGCTCAAAATATGTGGTATTGTGTATTTGTTTATATTTGTGTGTATTCTAAGTTTAGAGTGTTTCCATGGATTGGGAAAAATGAACCAAATTATTGCTCTGGGCCAAAGAGTAGACCATGTAAGATCAAGGGGTGGAGCTATGGGATAATCATTGCGGAAGAACATTGTATTTCGAGGAGATAGTGATCTGACATGGTCAGCTTTACCTTGTGAGTGTATGGGAGGCCATCCTTATTTGTTTAGGGTATTCTAGCTTACCTCAAACAGGTAGAAGGACTGAGGTGTGACCATTATCGATCGTACCCTCCAAGCGCAGATATTATCTCTGTCACGTGTCTTCTATTCTTTTAACAGGAAAGCTCTCTAATGCACGCCGTGTAGTTTTGCTAAGCCAGTTTATCCCTATGCAGCAGCTCTGAAATCTAAGTGGCTGAGGTGTCTCCCTACTCATGCAGAAAGTGAATCTGCCGCAATGTGCCGAATATCCCTAGAAGCTGAAGATCCAGAGAAACCCTGTCTCTGACCCCACCGGGAGCGGGTCAGAGCACGGTCTCCAAAGGCAACAAAGGCCTGCTGCCAATGCACCGGGAGCCAGTGGCCCTGCGCACGCCTATAGAAGAAAGGGAAGAAAAGAACACTGAATGGGAGGACCGGACAATCGTATTGCCTTAATTTGTGTTGATCAGTTACAGATAGGTTAACCAATCTAGGATGATTCAGGGGTATTTTCATTATATTAGAAAGTCCCCTTGCTGTTTTATTGCTTTTACGCTTCTGTATTCCCTGCTTAATGCAATCTGTGCATATAATGATTCACAAAGTTGTGTCATGGATTCTACAGCTTATTGCCCTTGCTAGAGAATATCGGTCATTTCCCAAGGACGAGCCATGAGGCTGTCCAAAAGAAGAGGAGGGAATGAAGAGGGAGAGTTTTAATTCTCTAGTTTATAAGTTTATAAGTCTGTTTGTAACCAAGCTTTCTTGGTTAGCTTTCTCTCTCTGTATAAGTTGGAAAAAAAAGTTTTTAGCTAAGAGCTCGTCTGCTAATGCATTCTTTACTGACATACTGTTAATCCAGAAGCGGGCAGCTAAGGGAGGGGGCTTCCCCCCCCTTTCTCCTCTTCTCTCTCCTCACCTTATCTCTTTCTCCTGGTACTGCATGGCATTCTTTTTGGCTAGAGCTTTCAACTTTCGCTGAACTGAAAGTCAGGTTTTTTTTTTTTAGTGGCTCAGAGCCGCGCATTTGGTTTTCTCTGAAGGACAGTCTCTGAACAGAGAGAGAGAGAGAGAGCTTTTAGTTTTGAACTGGATTTCTGGGCTGAAAATCTTCCTTTTCTGGAAAAGAAAGAGACCCTTCTCCCTGAATACAGGTAGCTTCTTCTTCTGAAAGACAGTCTTTTAATTTGCTACCAAGGAGAGACTCCTTCTTTGGAGGTCTTTAAGCAGAGACTTGATAGCCATTTGTTAGGCATGCTTTGATGGAGTTTCCTGCTTGGCAAGGGGTTGGACTGGATGGCCCTTGTGGTCTCTTCCAACCCTATGATTCTATTCTGTGATTATATATTGAAAGCCTCCTGGAAAGCCTGATGTAAGTCTCCCCCTTTACCTTCTTCTCTATGCAAGTAATTGACTTTCCTTCTCTATGCAGTCTCTTAAGTCCTTTTTAACTGATCTTCCTTCTCCTTTTTGTTAAGTCCTTTTAAACTGAGATTCTTTCTCTCTCTCTAATGCTTTTTAAGTTCTTTTATTTGACATGTAGCTTCTACTGATGTGTAGCATTCCTAGCCTCTCTATGAATGGTATTTAGACTTTACCTGAGTTTGTAAAACTTTGGCTTTTGTCTGTAGCCCCTTTTATTTGATACTATTTGCCTGGCTTTTATTTGATACTATTTGCATGGCCTTTTTAATATTTCTATGTTATTGGCATAATATTTAGCTTTTACTGTAAGCTCTGTCTTTGTGCTACTTGCTCTTAGTGCATACCTCTCTGGCATATCATTAATCAATGAAAAGCGCCCCTTCCCTGGATGGCGCAGGAATTCCTGGCCGAGGGATGTAAGAGTTGCCAGATAGCCAGAGACAGGATAATTCTTTGATGGATGGTCCTGCTGGTTGGAGGGAAAGGCGGGAGGTACCAGGGGCAGCCAGGGGCTGCTTAACCCCCACTTTGAGATAAGAGTGCGAGACAGGAATTTTCACCCAATAATGAACTCAAGGCTGAAACCCTTTAAGTAAAAGCTTTTCTGTAACCTGTTTAGATGAAACCTGTTCTGATAGATATGAACCTTGATTAGTAGTGCATTCCTTACTGGCATATTAAGCCAGGAAAGGAATAGATCAAGAGGGGCCCACTCAAGGAGACAGGCAGGCACCAGGAACGAACTCATCACTAAGTGACCTTTTGGCCTAAAGATAAGATTGTAAGAACAGGAATTTTCAAGGATGGTACTAATGGTGTGACGTGCAAGAAGCAGATTCCTGGGGAGGGGGAAAGAGGGGTTTGAAGATTATATAAACTGTATGCAACTGATGCTCGGGGCAGTTCGCTGTGAATTATCACGCGGGTGCCTTCCTGCCATTCTAAATGACAGGAATAAAAACTCTTTCTCTATTTCAAATCCTCAGTGTCTTTTTTGACTCCTTCCTCCCTCACCCCCCCGGGTGCAACAAAGAACCCAAGGTTAACGGAAAGGCCTGCAATAAGGCTACACTACTACTACTACTGCTACTATTACTATTACTACTACTACTGCTACCAGTACTTTTTTTCTGGGGAGACGCAGGGGTACGCATACCCCTAAACATTTTATGAATCTAAGTTTGGCCTCATTGAGGGGCAGTATTTCAATATGAGTAGGAAAATGAGAGTACCCCTAAACATTTTTTTTAGAAAAAAGCACTGACTACTACTACTACTAATAATAATAATAATAATAATTTATTACTTATACCCCGCCCATCTGGCCAGGTCTCCCCATCCACTCTGAGCGGCTCCGAGCATAATATTAAAAACACGATAAAACAGCAACATTAAAAACTTCCCTTCAGATGTCTTCTAAAAGTTTATTTCTTGGACATCTGATGGGAGAGCATTCCACCGGCAGGCTCCACTACCAAGAAGGCCCTCTGCCTGGCTCCTTGTAACCTCTCTTCTCGCAGAGAGGGAACTGCCAGAAGGCCCTCGGAGCTGGGCCTCAGCTGGACGATGGGGGTGGAGGCGCTCCTTCAGGTATACTGGGCCGAGGCTGTTTAGGGCTTTAAAGATTAGATGCACATGCAGATTTTATGCAGCTCTGGGCTCTGTATGCCAATTTCTTCTGGTCTTCCCTGGTGAAACAATCCAGGGACAGGCCCCAGGCCTTTTCCTCCAGAGGGAGGGAAGTGAAGCAGCCACAGGCAGACTTGGACAGGATCGGGTGTAAAAAAAGACATCACCCTGCAGAAGCAAGTTCCCCCTCTGATGCTGAGCAGGCCTCTGCCACAGGTGTCTCCTTTTATTGTCTTTCATGTTGTTTGCCGTTATTTTCTGTGGTGCTTTTAACTGTTCTTAAGCCTGTTTGGACTGCGTTTTGGGGCAGGTGCATGGAGGAAAAGGCAGGCAAAAGGTGCTTTTGTGCGCTGCTACCAGGATCAGAGGTGATGTGTCTTTTAATACCAGTTGCTGGGGAGCAACAGTGGGAGACGGCTGCCACTGTGCTCCTACTTGCTTCTGGGCTTTCCAGAGGCATCTAGCTCACCACTATGGGGAGCTGCATGTGAAGCTAGATGGGCTTTTGATCTCATGCAGCAGGATTCTTCTTATGTTCACCTGACATCATGCCTAGGATTTAACAGCTCTCCCGCAGCACAGCAAGTGATTCCATCCTCCAACCCTTGCACTTGTTTTATTTTATTTCAGATTTGTATCTAGTTTATTAGCCTCACTAATTGTCACCTGTCTGTGGCTGTGTGCATGCTATATATACACATTTAAAGCACCTTCCCATCCCTCAAAGGAATCCTGGGAACTGTTGTCTGTTAAGGGCGCTGGGAATTGCAGCTCTGTGAGGGGTAGACTACAGTTCCCAGGATTCTTTTGGGGAAGTTGTGTACCTTAAGAGTGCTTAAAATGTATGAAGTGTACACAACCCAGGCCAAAAGAAAAACGCCTTCCTCAAAATAGTGCAGCTCAGCAAGCCAGCACTGGATGGCAGCAGTCTGTGGCAAAGAAGCTCGACAGCAGCAGCAGCCACAGTAACCATTCGCTAGGCTAGAGAACCATTTAACCACAAGCTGGCCACATACAGTTCCGCTCCTCTTACCTTCTGTGCAAGAGAGGTTAGAAGTGCTTTAACCTCCAAGAAGGTGCAAATATCGATAGTAGCTGCACCCCAATTAAAGAAACTTGAATCAATTAAGCATACGAATTATTTTAGGCTATAATCCTATACCCACTTACCAGGGAGTGTCATTGAACCTATAATGGGGCTTACTTCTGAGTAGACATGCATAGGATTGAGATGCAAAGCTACAGTCCTTTGTATCAGGGATGAGGAACCTCCAGTCCTGTAAAAGATGTTGGACTCCAGCTCCCATCAGTTCAGTCACCAGCATGACTAGTAGTTAGGGATGGTGGGAGCTGTAGTCTAACGACATCTAGATGGCCACATTTCCCCAAAATCTGCAGTGCACACTTAGCTGGAGTCAGATCCATTGAACTCAGAGGCACTTATTCTTACAGCACAACTTATCTGCTCATAAGGAAGCCCTGTAGAATTCAGTGAGTGTTTACTTCCAGGTAAGTGAGCATAGCATAGCCTTAGTTGATTAATCAAGCAAGTTATCTCTTGTGTGGAAAATACTGTATATGTGAAAGTAAAAAGGAGACATTTCCTGGATGCTTAGATCCAGTTTTGGGACAAGTATGCTTTAGTGAGAGAGCCCCACCAGAGATTTAAAATCACTAACCATGCAGCGAATTAAAGAATGGAAATATAGGCTGCTACACCTTTAAAACATCCCCTTCTAAGTCATTTCTAAAGCTCCCCACTTCCTTTAGCATAGAAAGAGACCACACATTTAGTAAGTTAAAAATGGTATACTTACATGCTCTTCAAAGATCAGATTCATGTGCTTTTCTAAATTATTTGTATAGAAACACAAAGGTGGCTTGCTAAAGCCACACAATCAAAGCTTGGAGCATCCATTCTTTTTCTTTTCTTTTCTTTTTACATGATGGAAGTGAGAGAGCAAAGAGTTTGGTAAAGCTTCTTCCCAAGGTGAGGGAGTGTGATCTAGCTAAGCCTGGCAGGACAGCTTACTCTATGGTCTTAACCCCTTCATGCATTAATTAGAGCTAAGCATGTTGGTTATACAAGGCTGATTTATCCCACAAAAATAATGCACAAAAATGTATTATATTAAGGATGTTTGCTTGCAAAAAATGTGCACATTACTCAAATCTGCATACAAAAATATATTCATTAGGAAAAATTCACACAAAAATCCTAATGAATTTTCATGAGAGTCTTATTTTTTCACATTGCTGCAGAGATGTGGAGTCAAAATTTAAGATCAGGAAAAATGAGAAACTGAGAAAACTGAAAATGACAGATCCCTCTACTCCTACTTCTGAATAGATGTTCATTGGGTTGTGTTGCAAATGTCTAGAACCAATGAGCTGTCCTTAAAGACTAATGGTACATAGTCAGAAACACAGAGCAAGGGGAGACTGATTAGCATCCCACCCTACTTAAAATTGGCTTTCTGCTTTCCAAATCAAAGCCAGATGTACTCCATCCTCGCCCTATCTAAAGAGACAATTGACTGTTATTTAATATTTACTGAGGGTCAAAAGCGGCCAGTGTAAACTGCAACATCAGGTTAATAAGCTGGAAACAGTCCCCGGAGTGGCTAAAATTGCTGCATATTTCACTGCAATATTCTACATGCACACGCATGCAAAAGCTGCTGAAGAATGTACCTTAAAAACTGTAATTTTATAATACACATTTCTGTATGAATATTTGTGTATATTGTTATAGGTGGGGTAGGGGGCTAAACCATAGGAATTAATAAATGGTAGGATTTTGGTGATGAAGGGGTCTGAAGGGAGAAATACAAAATCCTGGTCTACCCTGCACAAAATGACCTGGCCAAGCTAGGGCTATTAAGAAACAATACAGGGCCATTGAGGGCCCTTGGCAATGCAAGAGAACTGACCTTACACACACACACACACACACACACCTTGAGGTGTGAACAGAGAATGGGGATTTGGAAGGTTGCCAGAGTAACTGGGTGTGATGTCACAATAAGGGTTTGGGGCCTTTGGCATGAGGCTTGGAATAGCTGAGAGAGAACAGAATGATATTGGGCTGGCTGAAGGCAGGCAGGGAGAGATGCCTTGGACTTCAGTGTTGTACTGCTATGTTGTAATATCTGGACACGCTCCATATAAATTCAGGTGTAAATATGTGGATACATCATATTTCTTAAAGCTGCAACAGCGTCTACCCTATCTTCAGTTCTCCGTAGTCAAGCCTCCTGGAATCCCATGCGGAGCTCAGCAGAGATTGGGATGGCCTATAACAATATTTTCAGCAAAATAGGTATTTTTTTTCTGGTGCATTTCCCTGTAGAATATGCACTTTGTAGACTATGCACTTAATAATAAAATGTGGTTTTCATGTGCACTTTTTTGCACACTAAAATACCACTGCAAAATTCAAAGAAGCGTATGATCTGATCACAAGTTGCATTCATAGCTGTCAACTTTTCCCTTTTTTTAAAGGGAAATTCCCTTATTCCGAATAGGATTCCTCGCAAGAAAAGGGAAAAGTTGACAGCTATGGTTGCATTCCAAACCACAAGTAGGTTTGGGATTGTCAAACTGGGTCAGTCCAAAGCAGACTAAACAAATTATTCCTCCATCTCTCCATTTGGAGGTGTGAGAGATTTGTCTTTTTTCCGGAGACACTGACAGCAGACAAAGGCTGGATCTAGACACATCAAAGAAGCATTTCAGTTTAAAGCATTGTGATAAACAGTGAAAACAGGTAGAGAAAAACGGGACTCCACGTCGCCATCTGGTGGCACATTGCACATACAACACATATAAATTGTTTTTTCTTTGCCAGTCTAGCTGAGTCCAAAGTTGATGTTGGAGCAGCTGTAATTTTATTTTCTCGGACGGGAGATGCCAGGGATTGAACCTGCAACATTCAGCATGCAAAGCAGGTGCTCTGCCACTGAGCTATGGCCTTCTCACCTGGATTTCTGGCACAGCTCCTAACATTGTCAAATACTAATATGGTTTGTTTGCTGGCCTACTATTAGTATCCAACATATGGGTGAGGGGGGTGGTGGTTATGAGGCCCATGAACCCCAGCAGGACCCACCAGACCTGATGCTTTGCTTGGTTTCTGGTGGTGATGCTGCTGAAGTCACCAGCCTCCCCAATATGCTCACTTGTGAGCAGGCTTATCTAGCACCAAGTGAGCCCGTGCATTCATGGTTGTACGAGAAAGAGCAAACATGAAGTGGAGGGTGGGAGGTGGCAATTTCAGCAGTGCAGTTGCCACATTGAGATCCAAGTGACAGAGGGCAATGGGGGATGGCACCAAAGGCACTCAAATCTGCAGTATGCCTCTGGCTACCAGTTGTTGGGAATCACAGGTGGGGGAGTAATGCTTCACTCAGGGTTCCCATAGGCATCTAGTTGGCCACTGTGAGAGTACTGTACTTCACTAGATGTGCCCTTGACTTGACCCAACAGGGCTCTTCTTGGGCATGTTTTTGTCTGCAACACTGGACTCCTATAAAGCATGTGAAATTCATGGATAGGTACTTAATTAATCCTTGGTTGTTAGTCAAATCCTGGCTTCAAACACAGGAAAGATTGCAGGGAAATGTAGAGCAGGG
The DNA here is from genome assembly GCF_009819535.1 of Lacerta agilis. Taxonomy (NCBI): domain Eukaryota; kingdom Metazoa; phylum Chordata; class Lepidosauria; order Squamata; family Lacertidae; genus Lacerta; species Lacerta agilis. The sequence continues at coordinate 28,677,280 of NC_046331.1, read as the reverse complement.
ACTACTTCACTCCCCATAGTCGGAGAGCCTTCATTTGGAATGTCTCCTGTGATCAGTTCAAACTGGGAAACATAAAATTGTCTAAGGAAATAGTAGAAAAACAGAGATGAATGGCTTGGGGGGCAGGGAGAGGGGGGGACGCACACACCAGCACAGATGTTTTATTAACACTGCAGCACAGCAGGAGGTGGGTTTCAACATTCCTTTCACCGGTGATTAAAGCAACATGGCCTACAGCTAGCCCAGAAAACCTCTTGCTTTGACTCTGAGCACGTAACAAACATTGGCAGGAGAGATGAAGAGGTTCACAACAGAGAGAGGACCAAGCCTAAGCCCTGCAGCCAAGTGCCCCCAACTCTGGAAGTGTTAGAAGTTTGCAGCTCAGGTAGTGTATTTCCACCACCACCACCACCACCACCACCATCATCATCATATCATAGGGCCTCTTGACTTTTTTATGTAAAAAAAGACAGAAAATGATATGTATGAATTTTTATTCAAAGCATTGTGGGATACTTACAGATTGATTCCACCATGTTAATTGCTATGTTTAAAATGCCAGAAAAACATTGTGGGAACCTAATGAAAATATAGTTTTCATAAGATGCCATCAGGAATTTGGTTACCCTGTATTAGGTTCTGTAGAGTGCTTACAGTGCTTACTGTGCATTATAAATTGATATTGGTTGAATAAATCAAGACCATGTATTCTCCTGTGTCAACTTTGAGGGAGAAATGAGCAATTTCCCCTCTCAACACACAGAGATGCCTTCTGTTTTCCTGGATAAGTCACATAGGTGATTCTAGCTTGCCATCATACAATGAAGAGGATGACACCACAGTGCTATGTATCCAGTTGGTGTTGTTCGTGTGAATAATGTAAAATATTCCCAACAATATTGGATGTCTGCTGGAGATGTAAGCATAACAATGTTGGAAGTCTGAAGGTGTAAACAAGTTCAAGACACTTTTCTCCATGTGTGGTGGGATTGTAGTTTAATAAACGTCTATTGGAAAGTGGTTACTCAAACAATTGGAGAAATTATGGCACCTGAATTATGAATAACTCCTGTCACTATGCTTTAGGGATATGCAAGATACCCATGGAAGATTAATTTTTGTTTGTTTCTTCTGGTGCCCATTAGGATTAGTAGGACAGAAGACATGGAGGTCAATTGTGGGTGGAGCAAGAGCCAATGACAGGCAGAGCCAACTAATTCTAGTTTTGTCCCCCATCCTTCTTCCTACTGTTTTCTACAAAGACAATGCTGAGACTAAGGAAGAGGAAGCTGACGTCCATGGCCACCCTTTTGGATGAAAACTAAATATGAAGACAGGCAGGCAAGGACTAAATAAGGGCAGGCTGAAGTTCCTGGGGGCAGTGCCCCATTTGCCCTCATGGACCAACTTCCACTGAGCAACCCAGATTGTATCAACTAAGACATGCAAGTTCAAGGCGGTACCAACAAATGGCCAGTGACTGAGAAAAATATGGTACATCATGGTGATGAATAAAATCACTAGATATAAGCAATTATAGGACAGGAAAATTCAATCAACTCAGATATTTCAACAGAACGAGGCACTATTTGCATCATGGTGAAATCAATATAGAACTGATGAAAAAGGTCTTATGTGAAATAGTGAATATGTAATGAAGACTTTCCACCTTTATGGATGAAAAAGATGGGAAATAAATTTAGGGAAGAACCTTTGGCTATTAAATGTCACTGAGGGCATGTGAGGTCAATGTAAATGGATAAGCAAAATGTTCCCAAGAAATGCAGAAAATGCTCACTAACAAGGAGCAGTTTGGGCTAAACTTCAATAAGAAGCAGTTCCTGGATATGACTGATCACTAGTGAAGTTCACCCAAACTAGCCATACCCACAACCAAGCATGATCAAAGGGGCTCTAATATTTATTTGTCTGCATATGATGTCATCATTTTACCAAACCCTATCTGTCATCATGTTGCCAAATCTAATTGACCATGTGACACCATGAAACCAAATCAGAGTGAGGACAATCATTTTTTGCTAACTCCACTAACTCTGAAATGACATAATCATCATTATGGGACTCAAGGAGACTCATAGATTTTAAAAAACTGCTAAAAATATAGAAAATACAATAATTAAAGACAAATAAACATTGATAGAACATTAAATACAATTTATAATTGATAGAATTAAAATTTTATGCATATATAAAAGCTGTTTAAAATATACAAATAATTACAATAAAAACAGCATGGCACCAGCAGTCAGTTCCCGAAAGCTTGTTGAAACAAGAAAGTCTCCATCTGCAGATGGAAAGACAACAATGAGGGAGCCAATCTAGCTTTCTCCAGGGAGGGGGTTCTAGAGTCTGGGAGCAGCCGCTGAGGAGACATCATGATTTGATGACACAGCTAAATCTGATTAGTTATGTGGCATCATCATGAAACCAAATCAAAGCAGAGCTGTTTCCTGCCCTGACTCTGGCACAGAAGAAAGTGGGAAAGTCTCTAAGCAGTGGCATTGGACATGATTGCCGCCATCATCAGTTTATTTCCCAGCATGCCTCTAGTCATAACTAGAACCACTGTAAAGTAAGTAGGGAGTTATTTGCAGATGATGAGTGAGGTGGTTAAGTTGGGGGCTTTAGGGATCAGCCCTACTTTTTAGTAAAAATGTAGGCCTGCAGCTCTCCCACCAAAGAGTCAGCAGTGACAAAAATAACAGGGCAGAGACCACTTTCCATTGCATGAACTTTATAGGGCAGTGTTGGGCATCAGTAAGCATGAACACAGCAAAATTCCCAAGCCGCCAGTGTCCTGTGCCCATGCTATTAAATATAAATTATTTGGAGCACCAAGAGACTGTGAACCTGGCTGAAAAAGAAACATCTCCATTCACCCTGAGGCCTGGAGAAGCTGGAAGTCCCTGTGCTGGGAGTGCCTTCTTTAAACTCTCTCCATTTGGGGGCAGGAGGTTAATTAGGAAGCCAGGTAATAAGGAGTCATTAAATCTGTCTGCACAATGAAGTTAGCATAACAAGGGCAAGCTAAGATGGTTAGAGCTTGTTTGCCCCATGCCTTCAATTAACCTCTCCATGTTTTCAGGATGCGCAAACCCCCTTGAGAAAGGTTTCCCAGTACCTCTCCAAGTTTGCTAATTAGCAGGAAGGCTTGGCAAACAAGGCCCTTCAAAATGGCTATATACAGATATACTGTACTGCCTCCAGGATCAGAGGCAGCAGACTTCCGAATACCAGTTACTGGGGTATACAAGCAGGAGAGAGCTATTGAGATCATATCCTGTTTGTGGGCTCCCAATAGACATCTGGTAGGTGACTGTGAGAAATGGAACGTTGGACTAGATAGGCCTTTGGTCTGATCAAACAGGACTCTTTTTTCCAGTAGCAGACAGCATAGTCGGCTGGATGCATTTACCTGACTTTCCAGCAGATGAGGAGAGGGGTGGGGTGGGGGGGATCCAGGTCAGTGTAGTGCAAAGGCCCCAGTGGTGCTAAGGCTCCTGCCAGTGTGTTTGCACCACAACACCCTTCCACCTCCACCTGGCAGGAAGTAGTGACTCAGCTACCGTGAGGTCACAATAAGCATCTCCACCCCACTCCACTGCTCCACTTCCTGACTTGAGCTTGAATAATCTATGGCATTCTATTCCACTATCCCTGTGGGTTCTGGGAAGAGATTCGCCGCATAAAGAATAAATTGATTAAAATTGATTACAGACATTTTCAGAATATTGGTTGTAGAGAAATTAACAACAGCAAGGAGCATTGGCGGAGGAAGAAGGGGCGGTGGGAGCGTACCGCCCCTGGCAGCGCGATCCTGGTGGGGTTCCATTGTGGCTGCCCCCCCTGCGCTGGGAGACCTGCCCCCACAGGCAGTGTGCCACGCCCCCCAGAACGTGCGCAACACCCCTGTGGGTGGTGCGCCACGCCCCCAGAACATATGCCATGCCCGTGCGGGCGACGCATCATGCCCCGGGACGTGCACCACGCCCCTTTTGGCTGTGCGCCCTACTCCCAGGATGCGCGCCAGCCCCAGCCCCGCCTGCTCTCCGCCCCCAGTGCCGGAGCATGAAGCTGCACCACTGGCAAGGATGCAGTGGCCAGCAGCACCTGACATCAGTACCCAACCAGCATGGGACTGCCAGGACTGATGCTGAGCGCACTCCTTATTTTAAAAAGCATTTTAAAGTCAGGGTAGTTGAGGCACAGACATAATTACTCATCCTTATTTTATTATTTTAACTTCAAAAATGCATTGTCCTTTCGTCCAACAAAATTGTGCTCATTCCCAAATTAACGCGTTTTAATCAGGAATAGCATCCGAAACAGTGGCACAGCAGTAGAAGCAAACTTCGTTTCATACCTGCGCTCTTGATGGTGCTATGATTTCAGTGAACTTTTTCAGCTAGGAAGCTGCACGTTCTCAGAGTTTAAGGTTCGTTTGTTTGTTTTTAAAAAATCAGGATTGGTAATCTATGGTTGGTTGGTAGCTCGCTCTTAATATATCAGGAATGTAGTAATAGCTATAAATCATAGAACAGTGGAGAAGAGTAATGTTATGCTTCACAACTTAAGAAATATCCATAGCCTTCTAAAAGATATTTCTCCTGCATTAATTCCAGAGTCTAGATTTAACTAAGTGCATCACTGATTTTATGAACTTACTCAATTACTGGATCAATTACCTATGCATGTGGGTAAACAAAACACAATATTTCTGAAGCAAGAAGCATATTTTTCTTTGTTTTAAATTCTTGCACACACAAGGTCTAAGAGGCACCACCTTAGAAGAGGCTTTCTCTCCTGCCTTTGAGAGAAACAGAACACTTCTCTTCTTAAGATCAGCCAAGCTGATTAATCCAGGATTAACCTTGGGCATTTTAAGACCAAGAACCACATTCCATTCTAGGCAGCCTCCCAAGGGTCACCTGACAGTGGAGGGCGGGACCAGGAGCAAAAGTAGGAAGGGCAATAAATGCTAATTTATCCACATATCCCTCTTTATTCTCCATCCAGGCATGCAAGAGGCAGTATCACAATGTGAAGGACGTTCTAGTCAGAAAAAAATATGGAGGGTGAAAATAAGGACCAGTGAGGGTTGTAACCTGAGATGCCTGGAGGGCCACATTTGGCCCCTGGGGCTTGACGTTCCTCATCCATGGATCAATCCATTAAATATCCATTGTTTAAATAATCCTTTTTTTCAAAACTGCTTTAATTAGAAAACATTCCGCTGTGAGCAGGCCATTGCTCATGATGGTTGTGATGCTGACCCTCAAATCCAAGAGATCCCAAAGCACCCTAGTCTCCCACAACATGATTTACAGCTCCTCCAATAACATCTCTCCCATTGGGGAAATTCCTGACAGGATGTTTCCTGCAGAACCTGCTCTGAGCTCCACTACTATCCGGATTTCTGACCAGAGCTCTCTGAATAGGGAGCCTCATTGAGGCTCCACCGTTCTGCAGTCACATGCTCTGCTTGTGACTCACCAGCCAGCATTGTGCACACTTGAATCCACAGAGACTTTCTGTCCTCTGGGGATAAGGGTTACATTCACCAGCATCACATAAAACCAGTCACCCTTAATCTGCATGACCAGCATTTGCCCGCAAACCATGTGTGATTTATTTCCTTTTAAATGATCTTTCACATTTTTCCAGCTACGGTTTGCATGATTTTTTTTTTAAAAAAAATGTATTTATTGGAGACTGCACAGTGAGGCCTTATCATTTGACTAACCACAGGCCAAGGTGTTGGCTTCTTCCTGTTTTTTAAAAGCAAACACTGACCTCTCAAAAGAGGCTAGTAGTTGCTGTACAAAACCAATGAACCCCAAATGGAACATGCCCAGAATGCCTCTGAGGTGGCCACTCCCACACACATGGGTATCAATGAATCTGTCAGTTTCGGTTACATTAACTTTATGATTTTCCTAATCTTCAGTTCTCCACATTTCTATATCAGTTTGATGTGTATGTGTGTACACACACACACACACACACACATACCTCATGAGAATCCATTCGATTTTTTTTAACAAATTCCTCCTGATATTTCCCCCATTTTCTATTCAGTTTTGCCAAATACATAAAATTCTGCAATTTGGAGAAGTGCAAATTTTGAAGGATGACTATCCTAATAGGTGTCCTGCCTCTGCGGGGAGGGTGTGTGTGTGCTGAAAACCTAAATCTCGTTAGGAAGTGATCTGACCATGACAAGGAACTGATGTCAATATCCCCCACTTTCAGATCACCCTCTTCCTGCCCAGTTGAGAATAGAAGGTCCAGAGTTTGGTCTCCCACATGTTGGGACAGCCCTATGGTCATCGTGGCAGCCATGATGGCCTGAGCAACCCCAGAGCCAGTCACCTTGGCATAGACATTGATGTCCCCATAACTCACAGCCCAGGAATCTTCAACACATACCGGTAGCTGTCAACTTTTCCCTTTGCTTCCAAGGAATCCTAATTGGATTAAGGGAGTTTCCCTTTAAAAAGGGGGAAAGTTGACAGCTATGCCTCAACATCACCTCTGAAACCAGCTCTGTCAGGGCTGCTGGGCTGCAAGGTGGGTGGAAAAGCAGCAGAATCTGTAATCTGTCCTGATTGCTCAATGCCAGGAACACACACTCTAGATCCCCCCACCCAGCTGGACACAGAGCCTAGAGAGAGAGGGAGAGGGAGGGAGGGAGGGGGAGAGAGAGACAGACAGAGAGAGAGAATACCTCTATAGTCTACAGCAGTGTTTCCCAACCTTGGGCCTCCAGCTGTTTTTGGACTACAACTCCCATCATCCCTAGCTAGCAATACCAGTGGTCAGGGATGATGGGAATTGTAGTCCGAAAACAGCTGGAGGCCCAAGGTTGGGAAACACTGGTCTACAGCAACTCCAGTGTGGTGTAGTGGTTAAGAGCGGTAGACTCGTTATCTGGGGAACCGGGTTCGCGTCTCCACTCCTCCACATGCAGCTGCTGGGTGACCTTGGGCTAGTCACACTTCTCTGAAGTCTCTCAGCCCCACTCACCTCACAGAGTGTTTGTTGTGGGGAGGAAGGGAAAGGAGAATGTTAGCCGCTTTGAGACTCCTTCGGGTAGTGAAAAGCGGGATATCAAATCCAAACTCTTCTTCTTCTTCCCACCCTTGCCCCGCCCCTTGGCTGATGCTTGGCTGGGTGCTCGCCCACCCTGGTCTCCATGATACAGGCTAGGTTGGCCTCCTCATCTACAATGAGATGGTGGATAAGCCAAGTATTATTCAGAGCCTATTTGGCATTTAGCAACAGCAGCCACAGACCCAAGGGTAGCCTGATAAGACAACCACAATTCCCCAGGTTGGAGGAGAGGTTGACACATGGCACAGTCACTAACTTCCTGTGCCATGTGCCCCATACCCAGCATGTTCCCCTTCCCACACCATACCTCACCCGACCCTGAATTTGGGCCTCTCCTCAGCTCCCCTGCTAAAATATTTTAAACAAGGCAATAAAAACTTCGACAGAAACCCCCAACGAAAACACAATGCCACAATCCCTTTTGTGGCACATAGGCCCCAGAAGGTTGCAAAAAGTAAATAATTCCATTTGCATTTATTACAGGCCAGATTCTCATATTCCTTCTACCTCACTGCAATTAATGGAATCTATGCCCTTTCTCCTTAAGGAAATCAGCCCTGAGTGCTCACTGGAAGGACAGACCCTGAAGCTGAGGCTCCAATACTTTGGCCACCTCATGAGAAGAGAAGACACCCTGGAAAAGACCCTGGTGTTGGGAAAGATGGAGGGCACAAGGAGAAGGGGACGAGAGAGGACGAGATGGTTGGACAGTGTTCTTGAAGCTACCAACATGAGTCTGACTAAACTGCAGGAGGCAGTGGAAGACAGGAGTGCCTGGTGTGCTCTGGTCCATGGGGTCACGAAGAGTCGGACACAACTGAATGACTAAACAACAACAATGTCCTTTCTCATAGTCAGTTTGTGTGTGTGTGTGTGTGTGTGTGTGTGTGTGTGTGTTTATCTAAGCTATTTCATGCCGTTCATTTGCATTTTCTCTCTGAGAGTATCAGATACTGTACCAGCAACCACATTCCTGCCCTGCCTTGCTAGACTGTGGCCAGTCATATAACTAATGTAACCAGTGCTTTTCTTCTAGGAAAAAAAGGTGTCAGTACTGCGTACACTTGAGAACCCCCAGAAAAAAGCACTGAATGTGACACTACTAAAAAAAAAAAAAAACTACTTTTGTGAAGTAGTTGCCACTTACACGAGCAGTGGGTTGCTGTGACAAATTGCAGGATTGAATACTGTGAGTTCAAGAACTGGTGCACAATTAGTTTCCATATTTCTGTGGGGTGGGATTTCACATGCTAAGACTGAACCTTTTCCTGAGATGGATCGTGCCCCCTCTTTTTCTCTTTGGCTATGCTGTGCTTATCTAGTCCAGCATCCTTTTCTCTCACACAGTGGCCAGCCGGAAACAAAGTCTGCAAGCAGGACACAAGCACAATAGCACTTTCTCCAAGGAACTACCTTGTATGGTTGTTGCAAGGGTGGGAATGGGGAGGGGGCAGGGATAGATTCCATCAACAGTGTCTCCAAATAAATTTACATATCACTTGGGAAGACAGGCAAACTAATATCAGTGTACTGGATGAAGCAAGATCACCAGAAGCAATGGTTCTTCAACATCAACTTCATTGGACTGGTCATGTTGTTTGGATGCCTGACTATTGTTTTCCAAAGCGACTACACTTTTCTCAACTTAAGAATGGTAAGTGTAATGCCGGTGGACAACAAAGGAAGTTTAAAGACGCTCTCAAGGCATGTCTTTAAAAATGTAGTTTAAACACCGACAATTGGGAGTCACCGGCCTGTGAGCATTCCAACTGGAGAACAGCCTTCACCAAAGGCGTAATGAACTTTGAAGAAGTATGAATTCAGGACAAAAGGGATAAATGAGCTAAGAGGAAGGGACATTTGGCAAATCCTCACCGTGATCAACTCCCACCTGGAAACATATGTACCCACTGTGGAAGGATGTGTGGATCCAGAATTGGCCTCCACAGTCACTTACGAACACACAGCTAAGACCATATTCATATGAGACAATCTTACTAGACTATGAGTGATAGAAGAAGAAGAAGAAGAAGAAGAAGAAGAAGAAGAAGAAGAAGAAGAAGAAGAAGAAGAAGAAGTAGTTCCTTGTATCCCTTGAAGTAAAGGCAAAGCCTTAATGTAATCAATTAATCAAGATTTTAGGACACTGTGGAGAAAAGAGAGAACACCAGCATCTGTACCATTTAGTAATGATGTGAGGGCGGCGGGGGGGGGGGACTATGACTCTGCAGATGGTTTTGGAATATAACTCCCTGCTGGCATAGTCATTGGTAAGAGCTGATATCATTTGCAACCTATCCAGCAATGTTTGATGGACCAGAAGTTCCCCATTCCTGATTTAGTCAAGATCTGGTTTGGTTAATCAGTTGGTTTGGTTAATCGATTTCAAACATTTTCATTTATGGACTTTTACATATTTACAATTATTTGCCATTATTTTAAATGTAATTTAAAAATGTAGGTGGCAAATGCCATCTTAGAAGAGAAGTGTCTCTTCATTTCCCTTAGCCTCAAACCCAGGAGGGAAAAGCACTGTGATGGCACTAGACAATCAGCTCATCATCGTATCACCTTGGAACATACCATATTAGACTGCAAGAGGGTGAAGTCACAAGTCCAAATTCTTCCTCTTAGGGGAAAAATACCCTTAAACATTACATGAGCATCTATGGAAGCAGACTAGGTCTCCCTGATATCTAGCTTTCAAAATAAATGGAAGTTGGGAGCTTTCTCCTGGGTGCTGCCAGCAGAGAACTCTTCAATGCGACTTCCACACACCCATTCAGCAGGCAACAGCTCTGTGCTGCTGAAGTGAACCTGGTTTCATTCTGCAGGTAGTAGGCAACCAAACTATTCCTTCATCCAAATCAAACCTCCCCAATCCAGCAGGAAGAGGATTTGGATTGCATTAAAATACACAGATTGGAAAACAGTTGTCCTTTGTTTTTTGCACTTATCCCAATTTTGCAATGCAGTTCTGGGCTCAGCAACTGTATGAATACAAAAGTACATACTTTAGGATAAGATGTGTGCAAAAATATGCATTTTAGGACCAAATGCATTTAAAAGGTATATTGTGAGGGGGGAAATACATACAAAATGAATACAAGTTTTCATGTGCAAGCACATGTGCAAAAATGGGTATGGAATAGAAATAGACTGATCCATTCATCCCTGCACCAAGAGGGTCAATCTGCATGTGCATACAACCATTGTAATGCATACACAAAATTATGAGATGGGAGAAAATGTTGGAAAGCAGGTGAACTTTTTCTGAACTCTCCAAGAAAAGCCTCATAAATGTGGAACCAATTATTAACTGAGCTGAGGGACACACATCCATCTTTTGTTTTGTGTAGACCATGTATTGGGAGCAGCTGGTGGCCAATTTACAACATGTTGACCAACTAAAGCCTGTGGATAAGATCTTTCCCAAAAGATATCCACATCTGCTGCTGTTCTGAAGCAGTAGTGGTTAGCTGCAGCTGGGCAAGTGGTATGTACTTTATGTATTTTATTTCTCCAAACCCAGTTCTCAGACTGCATTTGAAAACTGATCTAACACATCTCCTTTTTTTCACTCCTAAATGTTTACTTTCTGCCTTCATGCTTCATCAGTAACAAACATTTTATTCAAAAGTGACCACTAATGCCATTGGTCTCAGATAACATCTCTGTGCTTTGAACTTCTGTATGGGTGTTTATGCTCCTTTCTTTCAGCTTTTGCATAGCTCTTTATGCTTCTTTTTTAGATACAAATTCTTATTCATTGCCTCACTTATTAAGCTCTGGTTTTCACTGGTTTGTTTCTTCCAGAATCCGTCATGGAGCAATTCAGATCTGCAACAATATTCTTTCCTTTTAAAAAATAATAATTAAGGTTTATAGTGAAGAATACAAAACTGAATATATTTTCCTTTTTAAAAAAAACACCAAACCAATACTTTTATCTAGATGCAATAAAAACAAAAAAAAGTGTGTGAGGGGGAAGAAAGAAATAGAGAAAGAAAAAGAAAAAGAAAGGAAAAGAGAGTAGAAAAGAGGTTAAAAGAGAAAGGTAGAAAAACAAGATTCAGAAAATAAAAAATTTCTGATATCTGTCGAATAGGGGAACAAATATCATAACAGGAGAGAGATCTGTTGGAATGTAATGTAAAAATGCTGTCTAAATTGTATAAAATATTATTGGAATGGGAGACAAAGGATGAGTAAGTAAAATCCTCAATGATACATTGGGCAAAAGAAGCATGGGAACTATTGTGGAATATGGATATAAAATTTATAGCATACTATAGTTTAAGAGAAAATTAAACCAAAATGTTATATTGATGGTACCTACCACCAAGTAAATTGGCAAAAATATATAAATCAAAATCAAATAAGTGTTGGAATGTAAAGAGAAAGAAGGGTCTTTTTATTACATGTGATGGTCTTGTAGTACGATTAAAGCTTACTGGGAAATGATATATAATGAATGGAAAAAGATGTTTAAAATAAAGTTTGTAAAACAAAACAAAACCCAGAAGCTTTCCTTTTGGGAATTATAGGGACAGAACTACCCAAACTATAGAAATTAATTCATGTATGTGACTACAGCGGCAAGAATGTTTACTTGACAAAAAATGAAAATATGTCCCAACCAAAGAAGAATGGATACAAAAACTTATGGAATATGCAGAGATGGTGAAACTTACCAGAAAAATAAGAAATCAAGATAACAAACTTTATATAAAATGGAAATGATTTATTGAATATTATAAATAAACTGTAAACAGATAAGAACATTGGCAGGATTATTGTAATAACCTGCAGTCTTATAAGAGTATGTATTTAAAATAAATGAATAAATGAGTAAATTAAGTTAATTTGGAATATGCAGAAAATATTTTTTTAAAAAATTAAGGAACCACAGAAAGAGGGAGAAGGAAGTCGATTTTTGAAATGTTAAAATGATTGTAAAATTATTGAAATGTATAAAACTGAAAATCATAAATAAAATAATATTTAAAGAACAGAAAATAAAAAATCTGATTCTTCATCTGTCCACCATATAAAAACAATATTCACTTCATCAAATCCAATATAACACCCCACAAAGCCACAAACAATATCTTCAATCCTTAAATCTAAATATCATTATTTCTGTTTCTTTTTTGTACAAAAAGTCGGTGAGAGGTTTCCAATCTTTAACAAACGTTAACAATTACTTTTCTATGATTAAACATGTCAATTTCACTATCTCAGCTAAGTCTGTTAGTTTTGACAGCCATTCTTCCATTGTTGATAAAAGTGGGTTCTCTCATTTTTGTGCATATAAAAGTCTTGAAGCCATAATTATATATTGTAGCAAAATTTCATAGTCCTTTTCTAACTGTATATCAATAAGTCCCACCAGGAAGAATTCTTGCTTCAGTAGAAAATCAATCTTCAAAATTCTCTGTATCAAAGTATGTATTTGTATCCAATATTTTTTGGCTTTTTTTACATGTCCTAGAGCGTGATAAAGCCATTTCCTGTTCCCGGGGAGATGATGTTGCAGGCTGGGAGCAAGCTCTCCCCACGCGCACGGGGTGGGATAGCCCCTGCACCATTGGATGGTCCTCGGCACGTCATCCTTAGGCCGTCCAATCCGGATGGTGCGGGGGCATGGCACGAGCTATTTAAACTGCCCACGGCCGAGGACTCAGCCCTGTTTTCTCCCTGCTCGGTCAGTTCTCCTGCCCTCCCACCATTAGGTTAGGCTCTTTATTTAAGTCCACATTAACTTCAACCCTGTCACACCACATACTGAGAGATTGTGGGGGGGGGGGATCGTTTAATCTCACTGTAAACATGTGGTACAGTGACAAGAAAGTATTTCTATTTCTATTCTATTCTGTCTCTTGACCTTGCTATGGACCTCGGTTGGTCGCCTTGGTTGTTCATGGGTCCTGGTAAGAATTTTTTCCCACTTGGCAAATTGGCACCGGCCATTTGGTTTTTTGCTTACCTCGTAGCAAATCATCACAACTTTGTAAGGTTTGGTGGTTAGGCATTGGAGTATTAGGTTGAAGGTGAGGAGAGGTAGTGGCCATCACCTACCCCTCCTAATTCAAGGGTATTCCGTTAAAGGAATTCGAGGGGCATGGTCTCTGTCTGAAGCCCCAGACAGGAGGCTAGGGCCATGGCGGTGACCCTGGGGGAGTTCCTAGTTGATGTGCATCAGCAGGGCTCCCCCTACTGGTGGTTAACCCTTCCAAGACTCCTGCAGACGGACAGAAGTCAGATATACGTAGTTGTGTGGTTTCCAATGCCTAAGCCAATACCACTCACATTCTGTAAGATTCTGTAGCCAATAAAGTTGTGGCCTTTTTCGCCCATTAACTTTCATGTGTCTTTATTCCACTTCCGGGAGGGTTTGGGACCTTGCCATGCAAATTGTCCCTGCATGTTCTTTACATTTCCAGCGTGTATTTGGATTTTTTTTTTTTTTACATTGTAAAAAATTTATTGGGAGTTAAGAACCACATTGTATATTTTAACCCTTTAGTTCACATATGTTTCCACTGTGCCATCTGTATATTATCCCCCAAAATTATTGCCCATTTAATCATGCAAACCTTGACTTGCTCTTCTTTCATTTCACAATTTAGCAGTAATTTATTCATTTTTTGCAATATGTTCATCATATGCATAGCTGTACTTCAAAATGTCTCCTTTTTTGTTCTACACCACAAGTCTTTTTATCCAACTTAAATCTCTCAAATCAATTGCAAATGAGCACACTGTAATCTTCTCTTATTAATTGTTCCCAAGTTTTAATTTTACAGTCTCCTAGGTCCCACTTAGTTAATCATTTCTCATTGTTCAGTCGTTCAGTCGTGTCCGACTCTTCGTGACCCCATGGACCAGAGCACGCCAGGCACACCTATCCTTCACTGCCTCTCGCAGTTTGGCCAAACTCATGTTAGTAGCTTCGAGAACACTGTCCAACCATCTCATCCTCTGTCGTCCCCTTCTCCTTGTGCCCTCCATCTTTCCCAACATCAGGGTCTTTTCTAGGGAGTCTTCTCTTCTCATGAGGTGGCCAAAGTACTGAAGCCTCAACTTCAGGATCTGTCCTTCTAGTGAGCACTCAGGGCTAATTTCTTTGAGAATGGATAGGTTTGATCTTCTTGCAGTCCATGGGACTCTCAAGAGTCTCCTCCAGCACCATAATTCAAAAGCATCAATTCTTCGGCGATCAGCCTTCTTTATGGTCCAGCTCTCACTTCCGTACATTACTACTGGGAAAACCATAGCTTTAACTATACGGACCTTTGTCGGCAAGGTGATGTCTTTGCTTTTTAAGATGCTGTCTAGGTTTGTCATTGCTTTTCGCCCAAGAAGCAGGCGTCTTCTAATTTCGTGACTGCTGTCACCATCTGCAGTGATTATGGAACCCAAGAAAGTGAAATCTCTCACTGCCTCCATTTCTTCCCCTTCTATTTGCCAGGAGGTGATGGGACCAGTGGCCATGATCTTAGTTTTTTTGATGTTGAGCTTCAGACCATATTTTGCGCTCTCCTCTTTCACCCTCATTAAAAGGTTCTTTAATTCCTCCTCACTTTCTGCCATCAAGGTAGTATCATCAGCATATCTGAGGTTGTTGATATTTTTTCTGGCAATCTTAATTCCGGTTTGGGATTCATCCAGTCCAGCCTTTCGCATGATGAATTCTGCATATAAGTTAAATAAGCAGGGGGACAATATACAGCCTTGTCGTACTCCTTTCCCAATTTTGAACCAATCAGTTGTTCCATATCCAGTTCTAACTGTAGCTTCTTGTCCCACATAGAGATTTCTCAGGAGACGGATGAGGTGATTAGGCACTCCCATTTCTTTAAGAACTTGCCATAGTTTGCTGTGGTCGACACAGTCAAATGCTTTTGCGTAGTCTCATTACCTATCGTCTTTCTTCTATAGAATGCCTCTTGCGTTGGAATCCATAAAGGTATCTTCATATAAAACCTAGATTTGTATCTATTCCAGACTCTCAATATAGAACATCTAACAAAATGATTTTTGAAGTCCACATTAACTTCAACCCTGTCACACCACATATATCTATAACACCCAAACTTTAAATCATAACCTGCTACTTCCAAAATTCTCCTGTTTTTTAGAGTCATCCAGCCTAAACAACAAGCGGCAAAGTACCATTTCAAATCAGGCAGTCCCAGTCCTCCCCTGTCTTTCACATCTTGCAGTACTTTTATTTTAACTCGTGTTTAAATCTCTTTGAAAAATCTCTTTGCCATTCTTTAAATGTTGGATCATTATTCACAATAGGTATTCTTTGAAACAGAAACATCATTCTATGCAAAACATTCATTTTTATCACTGAAATTCTGCCAAGCAATGACAGATTTAACTTCACCCATTTGACATAACTTCAGCCCATGTTTTGACCTAATTATTTTGAAATGATGCACAATTCATATTTGTGATGGTTATACCCAAGTACTTTTTTCCAGTTTGAAAAACCCTGTTTTCTCCATCGAAACCTTCTGGTCTTCTTTGTTAACATTTTCATTTTCTGAGGCTTAATCTTAAAACCTGCTAATAAACCAAACTCTTTTAGTTTATCCATAAGAACTCCTAGTCCCTGCAGTGGGTTTTCTAAAGTTAACATCAAATAATCAGCAAATGCTCTTGATTTATACATTTCTTTTTAAATCTCTATTCCCATAACTCTCTCATTTTGTCTAATGTTTCTAAGCAAGACTTCTAAGACCAAGATGAAAAGTAATGGGGATAATGGGCATCCTTGCCTTGTCCCCTTCTGCATATCACAAGGTTTAGTGAAATCTCCATTAACCAGTATCTGTGCTGTCTGTTGTGTATAAATTGATTTTACCCATTTAATAAAATTATTTCCGAAGTTCATTTCTTGCAAAACTTCAAACAAAAACACCCAATTCAGATTGACAAAGGCCTTTTCTGTACCCAAAAAAAATCAGAGCAACTCGCTTTTTATTATGATAATTCAAATATTCCAAGATGCCTAATGCATTTCTTATGTTGTCTCTTAGCTGTCTTTGAGACAAAAATAAACATTGATCATAGTGAATAAGGTCCTGTAGAATCTTTTCAAATCTTTGCACCAATATCAATGTAAATAGTTTATAGTCATTATTCAGCAAGGAGAAAAATCTATATTTTTTTCACTAATATTTTTTCACTTTTCACAAAAGCTAATATTTTATGGACAAGTGTCAAGCTTACGAAGTGTCCATGTGAAACAGTAGGAAAAACCTTTCCTGGCATATTATCTGTGGCTAGCATTGTTGTGGCAAATGGGGTGATTAAAAACAATCAATTCTCCTGTCAGACTGAGAATATCCCCTCACTCGTGAAATTCAGGATATTCCACCATTCTTCAGGAGAGTTTCTTTTCTTTCAGCAAAGTCAGTGGCTCACGTATATGCCAACAAAACTTTAATAAAAAAAGAAAATTGTAAATGCAATAGCATACTATCTGAGAGAAACTAAAACAACATCAAGCAAGAATGACAGTTGGTCTCTCTAACTGAACCTAACTGAACACCTGAAGGAAGGGGCTGATTCCGGAGCACAACACAAAAGCTCTGCCCACCAGATGCCAAACATTCTACTGTTCAAATTAGGCCCCAGTGTTTTTCTAACAAGCATAATGTGTCACAATTTGTTGACAGGCACTCACAAATAAATACTTCTAGTGCAACACTCTGTGCATATGAATTTTTACTATGCATTAAGGAATTGCAAGTTAGTATGACGTCCATGTGGAAAGTTGTAATGCCCACAGGAAACTACAGTTGGCAACCTAATGATTTATGTATTTTCAGCTCAGCAGTTAATTTGCAGAAAAGACAAATGTCATGGAAGTCCCCTTTTTAAGAAGAGGCTTTCATGTTAATGGATATCATAATGCATCACCTGGTCAACAAAATTCCTTTTCAATTTCCCTGTCTTAAAATCAACAATCAACAATAACAAATATTACCAACCAGTACTTCAGCAGGCTGTTTCTGCTTATGTGCTTTCTTTCAAGGTAATTGCTTTCCTTTGGGGGCACGATTCCCTCTGTTTCTGGTGTTTATCTAAAATTATGTGAAATCGTTTATATTTTGTGTTAAAGACTACCTTAAACCTTTTACAGCAGGGATGAGGAACCTCCTTTCCACAGGCCAAACTTTGCCTGATAATGGCCTCATTTGGCCCACAAGGATATTTGAAAGAAGCCATGCCCAGCTGCCCTACACCTGATACTGTACATGTTGTTGGAGGTGGGACGAAGTAAGGGTGAGACAAAGGAACTTATGTCCTAGGTTGAAAGGATCAGCACAGAGCAGGCTTTGCGAGCCTTCCTGCACTCCCTCTGCTTCTGCTGGCAGGAGTGATGAATGGGCCAAAGTAGCTTCTATCTCTCTTTCATTCCCCAGCCTCACCCCACCACTGTCGCCTCTGTTGCTGTAGGGAAAAGAGACTGCACATTTCCTCCTCTCCCTTTCTTCAGTGAAAGCAGCAGTGTGAAGTGTGAGAATGAACGGGATAAATAAACTTATTTCCTGCCTCATTCCCTGCTCCCCTACCGTCACTGCTGCTGTGTGAAGGAGAGGAAATCCTACATTTTACAGTGTACATGTCTTTCTTGCCATTTCTACAGGAACCATGCAAGGAATTTTTACAGGTGGGCAGAAGCAACCCATCTGTCAATTATATGACATCAAAATGATGTCACACAATTGGCAGATGGGCAGCCCCACTGGCCTTTCAAATTTGGCCCACAAAGCTTATGATGATAATGATCTAGCCTGTGGAGCGAAAAAGGTTCCCCACCCCTGTTAAACTGGGTTGTAATGTTTTGTGAGGCAAGGCAAGAGAACTTCAGCTCCTGAGACAATTTTTAGATGAGCCCACCTGTTAAGCCTAGCTAGGGAGAGCCAATCAGGATGGACCTGCCTCCTTGAAACATCTGGGCAGAAGCTGACAGAAGCTTCTACATGCTTCACAAAAAAGAGTTGGGGCGGGGTCTAGGAGAGCAATATCAATTCTACTCTTTTCTAAATCATACCCAGTTTGAAGTTAGTGATAATTAATCTAAAAAATAAATAATAATAATAAAATCCTTTCAGTAGCACCTTAGAGACCAACTAAGTTTGTTCTTGGTATGTATGAGCTTTCATGTGCATGCACACTTCTTCAGATACCACACGAAAGCTCATACCAAGAACGAACCTAGTTGGTCTCTAAGGTGCTACTGGAAGGATTTTTTATTTTATTTTTTATTTTGTTTCGACTACGGCAGACCAACACGGCTACCTACCTGTAACTAATCTTAAAAAGTTATCTAATTACCAATTATATTGATATATGATTATATTTTCTTTCTTTTACAAAAGCATTGATGTATGTCCACACTCTTCTTGTCTGACTTGTCTTCCAGATTTGTAAGCTGCTTGAAGACAGAGACCTGCCTCCTTTTATAAAACATTGTAAAACATTGATAGTGTAGCACAAATAATGCCCTAATAATTACTAAATTCTCGGGGAACAAATTCCTACCAGTACTGTGTCTCAGTACTGGTAAAAATGTGCCTGTATAGCAAGACGGTCAGCCGATTGACCATATGACAGAGGTTGCTCTTTGGGATTCAATTCCTGTCATCATTCTCTTCCTCCTTTAGCTATCTCCCTCCTCCACCTCCCCTCTGTCTGAAGCACACTAACTAGTTTATGATTTTGCTCTCCCACATGACAGCTTTTCCATGTCAACCCTATTTCCTTCTCTCCTTCTAGTCTAATGCCTATTGGCTGCCGTGGCTGAACACAGAGGAGGGACAGGCCTTAGGCCCTCTATAATTACAGCCCGTTCCTTTTTTGAAACTTTTCATCAAACTGTTATGAGGGCGTACATCACAACTGAGCAGCATCTCCATCAGCATCAGTTTTGGGAAGTGGCTGGATCCAAACTCCTCTGATTTCCAAAACCACCCAGCTCACTTTGTTGGGTAACTCTCGTTGGTGAAAGGGATCTTTGGTGTGAATGCGACCAACACAGAGGGCTTCCTCCTTCAAAAGGACTGGGAAGGTAACTGAATATTGTCAGGGCAGACAATTATCCTAGAGTTGTTATGACTGCAGGATATTCTTTTTTAACAGGCTGTATATATTTTAAGTGTCCTATCCTTTACAAATATCTTATATTGTGGCTAGGGATGGAGGAGAAATATGATTCATTTTGCACTTAAAGGCGAACCTTTCCCAAACAATACGTGGACCGAAATACTACCATCCTTCAAAATTTGCACACTTCTGAGTTTTGCAGTGCAGTTATCCTTCCAAGTAATGTGTACCAAGATGCACATACTATGGTAAAGTTTTCATTAAAATGTATATAGTTGTGAAAGTACTCAAATTAGGGAAACTGCTTTGCAATAATGATTATATTAGGTTAAATTGCATACAAAAATGTGTATATGAGGATAAATTTGCACCCAAATGCTGATGCATTTTCATGAGGACTTGTGTGAACAAATTCACAAACTGATACACCAATGCGGAGAAGAAAAAATGTGGGATGGGAAACTGAAATTGATACATTCTCCAGTCCTAATTAAGGATGGAGTTTGACAGTGTGTCTTTTGCAGGTGGATGAACGAAACCATCTGCCATTTGTGTGTGTATGGGCTTTTTTAAAAAAAGAGCTTTTCAAAACAATGGCACACTGCCAATATGCTTTAAAAATGAATGGGGGTTCTGTGTGAATTGGGAATGGTGGAGAAATTGGTTCAGTTCTTATTTTAATGCAAGCTCTCCAATTTTTCACTTTCCAATTTAAAATGCAAACCGCAGCATAGCTATCCTTCAAAATTTACACTCCTCCAATTTTTGTGATGCAGTTATCTAACAAAAGAAAATGTGTGCAAGAAAACCTATATTAGGGGAGTATGTGAGAGAGAGGGGGTGAGGGAGAGAGAGAGAAATACAAAAACACATTATATTAGATGTATGTATGTATGTTGTGAAAATGCAGCAAATTGTACTGTCAGGGCCGTCTTAAGGGGATCGAGCGCCCTGGCGCGACGATCCCTCGGCGCCCCTGGTGGGCCGCCTCTTCGCCCACCTCCCTCCCGTGCTGGCCGCCCCTCGGGAGGGGGGGTGGGTGAGCGGGGGATGAGGGGCGTGGCGCTGCAAGCCGGCCGCCCTCCGGAGCCCCAGCTGGAGCGCTGGGAAGGGCGTGCAAAGCCCCGCGCTGCTCCGGCGCCACGCCCCTCATCCCCCGAGGGGCGGCCAGCGTGGGAGGGAGGTGGGCAAGCGGGGGATGAGGGGCGTGGCGCTGGAGCGACGCGGGGCTTTGCGCACCCTCCCCAGCGCTCCAGCTGGGGCTCCGGAGGGCAGCCAGCTTGCAGCTTGCCCGCCGGCGCGCGCGCCCACCCACCCGCCCATGGGGGCGGCCGCGGGTTGGGGAGGGGGCGCCCGGTATGCCGGCGGGCTTGCGGGGGGGCCCCTGGGGGGGCCGGCGCCCTGGTGCACTGCGCCACCCAGCCCCTATTATGAGACGGCCCTGCGTACTGTACTGAATATTAGAAAATTAAAAGACTGAGAGAAGCAAAAATTGGCAGATTTGTATACCCCTAGCAGCACTTTTGTAAGAAAAATATGGTATGCATCCCTGTTTAATGTATACATACATACATACCGGTACATACATGGCAAGGAGCAGTAACTCACAGCATGAACAGCACCCCAGGTTTAATCCCAAGCATCAGTGATCCTGTCAACAGGGAAGACGATAGTTCAGTAGCAGAGCATCTGCTTTGCATGCAGAAGGTCCCTAGTATCTTTAAGTAGGGCTGGCAATGTTCTCAGCCTGGAACCATGGAGAGATGCTGCCAGCCTGTGTGGGCAATGCCTAGGTCATGGGTAGGCAAACTAAGGCCCGGGGGCCGGATCTGGCCCAATCACCTTCTAAATTCACCCCACAGACGGTCCGGGAATCAGCATGATTTTACATGAGTAGAATGTGTCCTTTTATCTAAAATGCATCTCTGGGTTATTTGTGGGGTGTAGGGATTTGTTAATTCCCCCCCCCAAAAAAATAGTCTGCCTCCCCACAAGGTCTGAGGGACAGTGGACCGGCCCCCTGCTGAAAAAGTTTGCTGACCCCTGGCCTAGATGGATTGAAGATTAAAAAAATAAAAAATCTGGTCACTGACTGTCCAACAGACATATTAACTGAACTTTGATTTCATAGTTTTAGCACACTTTTCATTTTCTTTCCAACGAGTTTCTTATACACCACTTAGAGATGATTGCAATTACCGGTAAGTGGTTTATAAAATATTTAAATAAATAAATAAATTACAGGCAGTTTCAGTGAACTGAAAATTACCCTTGTAGATTTATACAGGTGCACAGTCTCTTCTTTACCAAAGACACCTGAAACTTCAGTGAGTCACAGATTGATTGATTGATTGATTGTGTGTGTGTGTGTGTGTGTGTGTGTGTCTCATGACCTCTTTTTCTTTTTTGCTTTTTCGGGTTGTGTTTCTGATTTTCATGGTAGCTACAAAAATGAGACAGAATTTTTGTCTCTTCCAGTTCCCTATGTCTTTGTCATACCCTAAAGCAGGGATGGGGAACATATGACTCTCTGAGGTTTGGTTGGGCTACAACTCCCATCACTCCTGACCATCAGCCATACTGACTGGGGCTGATGGCACTTGGAGTCAATCAGTGATGAATAAATAGCTCAGATGTTAGAGCATGAGACTCTTAATTTTAGAGTCATGGGTTTCAGTTCCATATTGGGTGGAAGATTCCTGCATTGCAGGGGGTTGGACTAGTTGAACCTCTTGGTTCCTTCCAGCTCTACAATACTATGATTTTATGAACATCTGGAAGTACACAGGTTCTCTATCCCAGCCCTATATGAACAATAATCAGCCCCAAGGAAATTCATACAGAGTAACTGTTCAATATCACTGTTTCTCTCCTTTCTTGTAACTCAGAGAACTCATCCTTATCTTCCTTCCACAGGCAAGATCAGGAAAGATCTTTAGCTCCGGGTCCCATCAACAGACTCAAAACTTTGGCTGAGCTTTAAGCTTTCCATCGCAATGGGCAACTTTTCTACTTTACTTGTTCTGGCCTCTTGTCTGGCCTGCCTCATCCTGAGAGTCTCCAGCCAGACAGCCGTAAGCTTCAGGAATACCCCCATCCCCTTTGAGGTTCTGGATCAAGATAAAGCTTACAGTCTCATTCAGCCTGGAATATTTACAAACTCCAGAGCCATCACCAACCATTCAGGCAACCTTATTGGAGATGCCATCACAGAGGGCCCACAGCTGTCAGTCATGTGTGCTAAGCCGACAGAAATCCGACAGGCCTTCAAGTACATTAACACATTTGTGTCTTGCACTATCTTCATTGTGGGCATCATTGGGAACTCCACCCTCCTGAGGATCATCTACAAGAACAAATGCATGAGGAATGGGCCTAATGTCCTCATTGCAAGCCTGGCTCTTGGGGATCTTCTCTACATTCTCATTGCCTTGCCCATCAATGTATATAAGGTGAGGCCCCTCTTGGCCAGGGTGGGGAAAGAGGAAGAAAGCACCCAAGTTTGGATGAGTTTGTTACATCACTGCAATGCACTGCCTGGGGAATCAAGACTCTTCAGCAATAAACAGTGACCACAGTCTCTTGGGAGTTGGCCACTCCTGGTATAGAGTGACCATTAACAGATAAGTGAAGTCATATACACATTGCCATTTAAAGAGGACTTTCCTTGTCCCACCCGCTATTATGACCATTAAGTCCAGAGCAGGGCTTCCCAAACTTAGGTCTCCAGCTGTTTTTTGGACTACAATTCCCATCATCCCTGGCTACTCAACCTGCTGGCTAGGGATGGTGGGAATTGTAGCCCACAAACAGCTGGAGACACAAATTTAGGAAACCCCGGTCCAGAATCTAAAATTCCCTACTGCACCATGGTGCAGAGATGGGTGGTTCAGAAGCATTTAGGAAAGCTCGGTGTTTACTTCAAATCAGAAGCATCCCTCTTTGAACTCCTTTCTTTGCCCTGCAGCTGAGGACACAATCAAGCTACTGTTTTGGATCTGAGAGCCAGAAGTTGGTCAGATGTCAGAGAAGCAGCACAACTCGGCTTTCGCATGTACTCAGCTGGGAAGCCTCCAGTGCAAAATATTTCTGTGAGACGTAACTGTTTGTGCAGGCTGACTTGGATGTTTCAAGTTGTTTTGGATGTTAGCCAAGGCACCTCCTGATTACAATTAATCAGGAGGTGCCTTGGTGAGGAGCCAAAACAGTTGTGGACACATGGGATGTGAGTGTAGGGTCTCCTTCATGGGGACTTTGTTTTGAAAGGACTGCTACTCCTGCTTGCCTTCTCTGTAATTGGCACAGCAGCAACGGCATATACAATCTGACCTTTGGTTCATCTTGCTTAGTATTGTCTACAATGACTGGCAGGATCTTTCCAGGGGTTCAGGCTGGAGTCTCTCCCAACCCTACCTGGAGATATCAGGGATTGAACCTGCAACCTTCTGCTTGCAAGGCAGGTGTTGTAACCACTGAGCAATGGGCTTTCCCAAAAACTGCCCTCCTCTCCATTTCTAGATGCAGAGATCTTTGTACATCCCTTGACTGACAGAGAGAAGGAACAGAAAGTTGAACAAAATCTTCCCTACGTTAAAGAAGAAAGGAGTGGTTTTATGAAAGAGAAAAGATGGGATTAAGTTAGATCTTTAATTTGTCTACCAATTTCCCATGGAAGCAGTTCACAATATACAAAATAGAAGCAGCAATCATGAATGCAATTGTAGATTGAATTAACTGGAGCGTAGTGTCCAGATCACAGGAAATAAGAGTTCTGCCTTAGTTCTGCTTTTTTATGCAGCCTAGAGATAAGTAAATATTTTTGACTCTCTGTTTTTGACTTTTTCAGTTTTCCAGTCTTAAATGCAGTTCAGATGCATTTCTTCATCAGTCTGCAATTTATTTATTTTTAAAAGAACAATCTTCAAGGAAATTCATCAGCGTTTCTCCTAAAATACACTCCCCCCCCCCAAAAAAAACCACACAATGCATTTTTGTATGTTATTTTCACTAACAATTAATTCTATTGTTTTTATGGATCACTGTTGTGATGGCATGATGCCAAAAGTTTTTATGCCCCCCCAGGCCTGCCCCCATTTAATTTATTTTTAAATTTTAAAATAACTTTTTTTAGAGGCTGCTTCCATAGGCCCCCTGTTGTGATACTGTGCTGCCAGTGGGGTTTTGTGCCGTGTGTCCATTTTTAAAATAAAAAATAGCAATTTAAAAATTCAAAATTATTTTTAATAATTTATTTTTTAAAATATGTATTTACTGCCCACTATGAGAAGTAGCCCGCTGTGATGATACAAGATCTTTGTGCCCTCAAGCCAGCCCTAATTTTTCTCTGTTTGGAAATAGCGTTGATGGTCATGGTCATAATTTTACTGACCACTGACCACTCCTATAGATCCACTGCTGAGATTCGGTGGTGCCAAGTGTGCTCTGTGGCCCCTCCAAGATTAGCTCTCCATGGTTTCAGATGGGAAATGGACATAGCTCAGTAGCAGAGCATCTGCTCTGCATGTAGAAGTCCCGAGGTACAATCCTCAGCCTCTGCACATAGTGCTATGAGAGACTCCTGCACGAAACCCTGGAGTACTGACAGTCAGTGTAGACAATACTGAACTGGATGGGCTAACTGCCTGACTTGGTATATAAGACAGCTTACTCTGTTTCAGGTGGGAGTCTTTTCCAGCTTTGCTAGGAGATAATGGAGATTGAAGTTCATGCCTTCTTCATGCAAAGCATGCACCCTGCCCCTAAGCTCCTGCTGCTACTCAAAGCCCCTGTCTTGTAAGCAACCAGAGTCTGCCTCAGAAGATAAGCAAATGAATTGTTTGTTTTTCTAGCCCTCATGTATGTTTTTCCGGAGCAGTCTAAGGGCTGAAGCAATTCATGACTGTTACCATTTCTATCTTTAAGGGGTGAAATAAGGGGTGAATGGGTAGGAATGAATGTTTGAAAGCTTTCCAAAGTGTCGTGCACACCAAAAACTAACAGCTCAAGGATAAAGACCAGCAGATCCCTTTCCCTGCCTTGACATACTAGCTTTCCATATGCAGGAAGGGTTTATTATTATTATTATTATTATTATTATTATTTCTGGTCCCATCTGCACTAAACATATAAAGCAGCATCATGCAACTTTAAACAGCCATAGCTTTCCTCCAAAGCATCCTGGGAAGTGTAGTGCTGAGAGCTGTTGGAAAACTCATTCTCCGCACATGCCTGCAGTTCCCAGAGTGCCCTAGGGAACAGGAATTATTGTTAAACCACTGGGAATTGTAGTTCTGGGAGGGGAACAGGGGGTACTGTAACAGCTCTCTTTGCCCTTAATAAACCACAATTCCCAGGATGCTTATGGGGGGAAACAATGACTGCTGAAATAGTATCTTAGCCCTTTAAATGTATGGTGCAGATGGAGCCTGTCATACCCATTAGACCCACTGAAATGGACTGAGGACCATTTATTTCAGTGGGTCTACTCTATGAATAGTGTTGGCTATCACTTATGGTCTGAGAATGGCTAATTTTAGCTGTTTCCCATGGCTTAGAACTTCAAGCTGAGTTACTCATGGAAGTTCATCCCTGCCCCAAAGCTCAAGGTCTTAATAGGCTGTGAATGACAACTGTTCTATAAACTGGACAAGTTGTTCAGGACCTAACACAAAGAGGAGATCTCATTCTGGTTGTTGAATGGAATATCTTAACTGTTACACAATTTATTACATTAATCCACATTTTATTATTTGCCGTATCCATGTAATCCAATATTTAGCGTGAACTGAAACAAAACTTTCCAGTCTAATTCAAAGTAAACCAGTCTGGTAATCAGATTTCCATGATAGCTGATTCACTGATTTAAGAGCTTTTTTAAAAAAAATGAAAGAGGAACTTCCTCAGCCAGCAAGTCATTTCTGAACATGTAAGGAGAGCTTTCATAAATTCTTCTAACAGTTTTCAAAACAGAGATGTTTTGTAAGACCATTCTGGGCTCTTGAGTGCTGGAGCATGAACACAAAGAGGCAAACACCATGCAGGATACAACAGATTTATTTTGAATTGCATATGCAAAGCAAAAGCAAATTGTGCAGGGGAATAATTCGCCAACTGCACGCTGAGAGACTAGCGTGCATTCCTTTTATACATGACTAGTGGTTTAAACCCATTAAAATAACGGGCGCTAGAACATTTCTGACACAAAACCCAAGGTCCTGAAGTGCAGGGAGCAGGGCAAACCATGCGCTCCCTACACGGTGTTAAGATTCCTGAGGGAGAAATGACGGCATGTTTCCTTTTATTGTTCCTGTCCTAAACATACTGCACGAAGCATGGCTTGCTGCCTCCTCCCCTCACTTTCCGCATGCGCGATGCTCTCCACATGCCTGTCACTCGCCCAGAAATAACACGCTGCCGCAGACACCCACGGCCGGGGTCTTCTGGCCGGGGGAAGGGGCGGCCGAGGGAGAGCGGCGACAGGAGGGGGCTTTTTCCCCTGGAGTGGTGTGGGGCTGGGGGACGGTAGAACAGGTTTCCTTCCGGATGTGTGGGGCTCCCAGCCCCTTTCGGAGTGTGGGGTGGTGGGTGGGGAAGCAAGGGGGTGAGGCAGCAGCGGAGGTGGCAGCATCATCTCCCGGGAGGCTTCGCCCCCCACACCCAGTTCTCCTCCTCCTTCTGCCCAGTGGCGAGAGTGGCAGCGTGGCCTCCCTTCTCGGCCTCCCTTCAGCCTCCTGAGTGCCAGCGTTCCATTTCAACCGCCGCTTCAACTGCCGCCGCTGCTCCCGGCCCGATCTCTCTGCTCCAATCCCTGTGTCCGTGGGGCACATGCTCAGTAGCGCAAACCCAGAGACACAGGGACTGGATGCAGAGACACTTGTGTTTTATATATATAGATAATAGGAATTTGAAACTTAATTCATAATTAGGACATGTGTTTTACGGGAATCATATGATTTATAGGAAACCGAAAATAGAAACTTATCCGGCCTCCCAGAGCCCACCCTCCTGTCTGAGAATGTAAAGAGAGTTTGTTCTTGGCAAGCTTCCTCCAAGGTGGCAACATAGAACCTAGCTAGTGAGCACACAGATCCCTATTGTCTATTGAAGATTGAGTCTCATTCATAACACCTATGATTGCCAATCAACAAAGAAAGCATAATTTCAATTAACTGGCAATAAACTTATTGCATTAGGCTTTAGAATAAAAGGGTATAAATCAATAAAGCAATACATAAAATACTCTAACATGCTTGATGCTTATAATACGATTAATAAGACTAACTCATAAGGCTTAGACACATTCCAACTCCAAGGTCTCTTCCCCCTCTCTTGTACAGGCCGGGTGCTATTTTTCATTAATAGACAATTCAAGACTCCTTTGTTTCGCCCAGACACAGCACTTATCTTTTAACCTCGGCCGATTTTGGCCGACCGCCAAGAAAGGGGCCCTTCTAAACTGTTCTTCTTTACAGAGGCTTGTAATATAAGCAATACAGAGAAATATGAATGCACAGTGCTGTGAATAATACACAAATATATTTAAAGACTATATTTAAACAAGCTAAAGAAAGCATTAAAAGCATTAAAAGGCATTTCACAACAGGGAATTAGCAACAGGGAATAATTAGCAACAGGGAACTGTCCCCTTCAGTTTTACCTTTATAACTATTTTGTTTCCAAAGTTCATTCATCTAATGATCAGCAACTATTGCCAGCTTTTCACCTGACATTCTTCAAAATACAGCTGACTGATATTTTACATATTTGTTCCATGAGCAGAACACTTGCATTTCATACAAGAACTTGCAGATTTATTTTTTTCTAGGGAAGAGGCTACACATAGCCAGAATGGTATATCAGTTGGACTTATAGGGACGCAGGTGGTGCTGTGGTCTAAACCACTGAGCCTCCTAGGCTTGCTGATTGGAAGGTCAGCGGTTTGAATCCCCACAACAGAGTGAGCTCCCGTTGCTCTGTCCTAGCTCCTGCCAACCTAGCAGTTCAAAAGCACACTAGTGCAAGTAGATCAATAGGCACCACTGTAGTGGGAAGGTAAACAGTGTTTCCGTGCACTCTGGTTTCCATCATCATGTTCTGTTGTGCTAGAAGCGGTTTAGTCATGCTGGCCACATGACCCAGAAAGCTGTCTGTGGACAAACGCCGGCTCCCTCGGCCTGAAAGCGAGATGCGCCACAACCCCATAGTCACCTTTGCTTGGACTTAACTGTCCAGGGGTCCTTTACCTTATTAGTTGGACTCAGTAGTGACTGGTGCCCATTGTGACTGGTCCTCCACAGCTTCTCCCCCCATTCACTACTGTCTGTGGCACTTCAGGTGTGATTGGGCTCTGACTTCCATCATCCAGAGCTACTGCAGCCAATGGTCAGGCGCACTAGAAGCTGCAATGAAGAAATATCTGGCGGGCCACAGACTCCCCATCTGTAAACTAATTAAACCAATTGTCTGACTATATGAGGTATTTTTATATGTTCATTAAAGTGATCTTGTACAGAGCAGTTGCTGCACCACTGAGTCCATCCATGTTTGCTACTAGGGTGAGGGGATGTTTAGCATTTTTGTGTAGCATTTTGTTGTTGGCTAGCTTTGAAAGGGTGGGCATCAATTCGGCCTAGAACTACACAACAGAAAGAGGTGGTACAATGGTGAAAGTGCAGAATGGGACTGTAGGCTACAACCAAGGAACATTTTTGAACATTAAAATGTACTCCTGGCAACCAGAAAGCCGGGGGTGGATGGTCGGCACCAAATTGTCAAAGGCTGGTGTATGGGTTTGCCTGATGACCCCACACATGCAAAGAAATAAGTACAAAATTATAAGAATCCAATTCTCCACTGAGATGGCATGCTAGTGATGTGCTTCCTCTCTTTCAGCTACTTGCAGAAGACTGGCCTTTTGGCGTGCAGGTGTGCAAATTGGTGCCATTCATTCAGAAGGCCTCCGTTGGCATCACAGTGCTCAGCCTCTGTGCTCTCAGCATAGACAGGTAACAGACCACCTTTGTTGCCTCCTGTCAAGCCTGGTTAATTAGGTCCATTCAGCCATTCACTTAGCCAGCCCTACCTACCCTCTTCAGTCTTCCCTGAACACCGTGGTGGATAACCTTTTCAGCCCAGTGGAGCTACACTGTCTTTAGAGCAGGAATGTGGTCCTGCAGATGTTGCTAGGCTGAAACTTCCACCTTCAACTTCCCTGCTGTATTTTCTCAATGCATTGTCTGGGAGTTTTCAGATGTGAGCAAAAGATTCCTGTGCAGCAGGGAGGTTGGACTAGATGACTCTTGTGGTCCCTCCCAACTCTACAGTTCTGTGATTCCATGATTCCATTTGCTTTTTCCTGGGCTGCTCATGGCAGGTATAGAGCTGTGGCCTCTTGGAGCCGGATCCAAGGGATTGGCATCCCCATGTGGAAGGCTGTTGAGGTGACCCTAATCTGGGCAGTGGCGATCATCCTAGCTGTCCCTGAAGCCATTGCTTTTGACTTGGTGGAACTGAATTACCGTGAACAGACGCACTGGGTCTGCATGCTGGCCGCTGAACAGAAATCCAGCTTCATGACGGTATGTTCTCTCTTGTTCAGCAAGATGATTTGAACAACCAAGGGAAGGGATGGGCCAGTCTGTCAATTACGGCTTCTCATTTCCCCTGTTTTAAATCCAGCTCTCCACATTTCCGCATCAGCTTGTGATTTTTTTTTTTTTAACAGTTCTCAGGGAAATTCACCAGCATTTTTTGGTGCAATTTTCCCCTTGTTTGCACATTTTTATATGCAATTTCCCCTAATATAAATATTGTTGCATATCAGGGGGGTCAAGGTAGGATTAGATTACCCTTGTGGGCCCTCCCAACTCTACAACCCTATGATTCCATGATGCTTGTTGTTGTTTTTTCCTGGGCTGGTCATGGCAGCTACCGAGCTGCATTTTTGTATGCTATTTTCACAAATGAGTACATTTACATGCACACTTTAGTTTATGCATTTATTTATTATTTTTACACATTATTTGGATGGAGAACTGCATTCCTAAAATTTGGACAATTGGGAAATTTGAACAATGGCTGTGTTTTGGTTTGCATATTGTTTTGGAAAATGTGGCTTGTGTAAACTTGCCATTAACTGAATCAAAGTGTGTATTCTTATGTTAAAAATGTGCCCCAAATGCATACAATGAGATGGAGCAGGGCGGAATAGCATTCAGTTAACATAACATAAGAACACAAGAATAGCACCTGATTTCTTGGAGAAATCAGGCCAAAGGGGCCTCATTTGGTCCAGCCTCCTTTTCTCACAGTGGCCAGCCAAATGCGCACAAGATGCCCGAAAGCAGAACCTGAGCACAACAGCACCCTCCCTTCCTGCACCTGCTAGCAACTAATATTCAGAAGCATTACTGCATCTGACAGTGGAAGCAGAGTCATCATAGCTAGTACCCATTGATAGCCAGTGGGATGCAATGGCACATCCTGGGAGGGAAGGGGATGGAACAGCTCAGTAACTGAATGCCAGTGAAACCAGAACATAGTGGAATCAAAGGCTCAGTCCATCTCTGGTCTTCATGTGTTCCACAGGGACAAAAGTCCCCAAGGCAATCCCACCCTCCACACAACAGCTAACTCCCTTGGAGAGGCAGCTGCTTTCATTCCTTCCTTCCCTTCCATCTGCAGTTCTACAAGGATGTGAAAGATTGGTGGCTTTTTGGCTTCTACTTCTGCCTGCCTCTGGCCTGCACTGGTGTCTTCTATTCCCTCATGTCGTGTGAGATGCTGAGCAAGAGGAATGGCATGAGGATAGCACTCAACGACCACATGAAACGGGTGAGGTCCCCCAACCAAGGCCCAAGGGAACAAACCCTGTTCCTTGGCTTAGATACAAGGAATGACATCAGGCCACCAGCCCACCTAGCCAGGCTTTGCCTGCTCTGTCTGGCAGTCTACCACACTCCAAAACATGCATCACACAAGTTATTCCAGTTAAATAAGCTGAACTTTCAGCTCATAATAGTGCAGGACGAACAAAAGAGAAACCAGGGTGTGAAACAGCAATGGGGAGGAGAAAGACAGGAAAAGACAGGGCTTGGATGTGAAGAATGGGGTTGATGGTATTTATTGACGTCTGTACCATATTATACACATGCTCAAGTCATCTTTGCCTTTTGTTGCTCCTTCATTCATTAACTTCAATGGCTGGACTGCTGGTGTTCCAGCGCCGGGAAGTGGCCAAGACAGTGTTCTGCCTTGTGGTGATATTCGCCCTCTGTTGGCTACCTCTCCATCTCAGCAGGATCCTTAAGAAGACCATTTATAGTCAACAAGATGCTGATAGGTGTGAACTGCTTAGGTAAGCTCAATATCAGAAGCTCCTTATTTTCTTCTTGGTGCTGGAAGAGACCTCTACCCTCCCTGAAATTAAAGAGGCCATTTCCAGTGTTAGAAATACAGTGAGCCACTTCACACTGATTTGGACCACTGGTTCATCTAACTCAGTATTGTCCACATTACTGTTAACTAAAAGCAAGATGTATGTATGGGTGATCCATATGGTGATATGGTGTAAGGGGTGAAGGAATGCAAGAGGTATAAGGGGATTCTCCAACATACAGGGCTTTCAGACTTACTCATGAGCTGTTGATAATGCATTTTGATCACTGAGATTTCCAGGCAAGACCAGTGCCAAACGTTGGCATTGCTGGCCCACACCTCTGCTGGGAACCCACCGCCAAACTCTGGAGACTCCCAGGGCACAGGAAGTTGCCTTTATACCAAGTCATACTATTTGCCCATTTAATCCAGCACTGCCAACTCTGGCAGGCAGCAGCTCTACAGTGTAACAAACAGAGGTCTTTATAATCACCCACTATCTGATAATCTTAAGAGGAGACAACGGGGGTTGAACCTCACCCCATTGAAATATGAGGCATGTGCTGTCAGCCACAGCCCTTTCGACAAAGTTTGTATGACGGTGGCCATAAATTTTGGGTTGCAGAAGGATTGAAACATGCAGCTGCCATCATGCTCCCCTCTGGCAGCACTGACTCTCCTTTCTCGTCTCCACTCCAGCTTCCTTCTGGTCATGGATTACTTTGGCATCAATATGGCTTCACTCAACTCCTGCATCAACCCTGTGGCTCTCTATTTTGTCAGCCGGAAGTTTAAGAATTGCTTTCAGGTAGGATCGGGATTGTGCTTATGGAGGTGCAGGGGAAAGGACCAAGTGCCCCAGCCCAGTTGTTACCGGGAGGAGGAGGAGGAGGAGGAGGAGGAGGAGGAGGAGGAGGAGGAGAAAACTTTATTGGGGCTAATTCTCTCTCTCTAGTGCAGTTGTTGTTGTTGTTGTTGTTGTTGTTGTTGTTGTTGTTGTTGTTGTTATATTTTATTACTCAGCCTTCACTGTTCATATTATGAACAGATGTTGCTGAACTACAACTGCCCATCATCATAGATTTAACAGAATTGTAGAGTTGGAAGGGACCCTGAGGGTCATCTTTTCCAACTGCCTGCATTGCAGGAATCTTGCCTATAAAATCCCTGGATGAGCTCAAACCACTAAAATTCTGATGAACAGCCAGACACACTGGTCCATTGTACCACAGTCATTGACCATTGTCCCTGGTCATTGATCATGCTTGGGAGGACTGGTAGGAGTTGTAGTTCAGTTACATCTGGAGGGCAAAAGAGTTCCCATACCTGCTATCTCAATATGTTCTTGTTTTTCAATACATTTGCACATGCAGAACGAGTATCATCAGAAGTAAACATTCCCCAAAGACATTTAAAGTTACCTCTCAGGATTTTTATTTGTTTGTTGCATTTATGACCTGCCTTTCCATTCAAAAAAATGTCTAAGGCAATGATCAACAATAAAATCCACAATAAAATAATACGTAACCCTTTTAACAAATAAGCACCACAATTAATCAGATGAAACATATTAAAGTGCTGTTGCAGTAGAGGCAGTGAGTGAGAGGAACCCAAAGGATTGAAACTGGCATACAATTTTCTTCTCACAATGTTAATTGAGTCCAAAGGTCAAAAAGCCAGATTTGCAATTTTTTCAACATCCTGAAAAAATATCTCAAGGACAGCACAGAATGCAATATTGTCTCCATCTTGGCCTGCCCTTGGCAGTAATGTCCCAGCCTCTCTCTGGGATGGGGACTTTGGCAGAGCCTTTATTTATTCATTACATTTTCAGAACCTTTTCTCCTCCCAAAGAGCTCATGCTGTCATCTATGGTTCTCCCACTCCTCATTTTATCCTCACAACAACCTTGTGAGGTAAGCTAGACTAAGGAGACAGTGACAGGCTGTCTCATGGCTGAGTGGCTATTTGATCCTGGTCCAACCCTCTAGCCACCATACCCTGCAGGTTTTCCATCTTCCTAAGGCTGTGGTGTAGGGTGGTTCTTCAGAAGCCCTTAACATCTCTGGTTTCTTTCTCATAGTCATGCCTTTGTTGCTGGTGCCAGAGACCAGCTCTTGGCATTGCACCAACAGATGACAAGGGCTCTGTTGGGAAGTGGAAAGCCAACGGGCAAGAATTGGGCCTCGATCGGAGCAGCTCCCACCTGAAGTACACCTCTTCGTAGATGAGGGGATAAAGAAAAGAAGGGCCCACCAGGACTATGGAGATGGCCAGCCTGATTTTCCTTGTGATTCCTCTTCAACTTCTCTGCTTTATTCTGGAAGGAACTGGCACTTTCACCACCCAGCCCTTTGAAAAGGTCTTGCTCACCTGGTGTTCCTTAGCCTCTTTTTACTTCCTTAACCCCACCCCATTAATGAATCTTTCTCTCTTTCTAAACAGCAGAATCCCTCATAAAAATAAATGGCAGGTTGGGGCAGACCAAAGGTGCTTTTGGTATAGAGGTGGGGAAATTTGGGCCTCTCTGGCTGGTTGCTGATGCTCTCCCAAGCTACACACACCAACAGCCTTGCTTTGCACCCTCCTTGGCAGCTTTTGCCTGCTGAGAATGAGTCCCTGAATGAACTGTGATCGCGCTCCTTACCTGCCTGGATGGATGGATGGATGGATGGAGAGAGAGATGAGTAGGGGTGAGTGTGTGAAACCTTTTAAACATGTGTAGCTGGAAAGTAGCCTACTCTACAAAGGTAGGAGTAAAATTCATTGTTCTGCCCACTTTTGCTGCCTATTTGCATGTGGCCCCTGTAAGGTTGCCTACTGGTGAATGTGGCCCTTGAGCTGAAAATGATTCTGCACCCAAAGATGCAGTTGGTGTATTAGGTTCCAATTTTCCCTAGAGGGAGGACATGGAGAACAAGAAAGCAGAAGGGATGTGGTTCTGGAAGGGACAGAATGCTGGAAAGGAATTGGACAATGTAGCAGATTCCCTTCTCCCTCTTGCCTAAAGCAGGGTGGGTAGACCTGTAGCTAGGGATGGGAGGGAGAGAAATCTTATTCAATTCACGTTTAAAGCCAAATCTATCAAATTCACAACACCTGAAGCAGTATGAGAACCAAAACACAGCTGTCCTTCTGAATTTGCATGTGTCCAGATTCTCCAGTCAATTCTGCAGCCAAACAATGTTTACAAAAATGCATGTATTGGGAGGCAGTGTGCATAAAATATATTAGTGAAGATAACTTAAAAAATGCATGTGTTAGTCAAAACTGAAGGCAAAAAATGTGTTTATTAGGCACTAATACACTGAAGGAATTTCATGAGAATCCTTTTGGAAAAGATTTTTGCAAATTGCTGCATAAATGTAGGGAACTGAACTTAAGATGGGGAAAATGATAATTAAAAGAACTAAAACTGAGAGTTATTTCCATCCCTATCTGTAGTAGAGCAGACTGTGTGGCTATGGATTAGGGTGAAGTGGTGGTAATTTCCTGCTATGGGCAGTCCCTCTCCTACTTCCCCCTCTCACCCCCACTCATTCCTACACTCCCAGGTTTCCCTCTTGCACGTGTGCAGGTAGGGATGAGGGAGAAATTTGATTCCGTTCGCATTTAAAGGCAAACTTACTTGATTCATACTTTCTGAAACAGTAGGTGAACTGAAACTCAGCCCTCCATCACAATATTGGCAAGTCTCTAAATTTCGCAGCAGTTTTTCATCCACATTTAATTTAACACACACCCATAAACATGATGGCATAAAAACATGTGCTACATTAGTGGAAATTGCTTAGCAAAAAATGTGTGTATCAAGCAAGATTTCTTACAAATATGTGTATATGAGCAGAAATTCACAATGAAATGCAGATGAATTTTCATGCAGATTTTTTTTTTAAAAAAAGCTAACCGATATGTAAATAGGGAAAACTGAACTTGAGGTTAGAAAATGTTTCCTTGAATGTGTCCTTGGACTATTGTACTGCCTTTTTGATGGAAGAGAGAGTTGTATGTATGTATAGAAAACCTCTGGTTCCAATATAGCTGACTGCAATCATTATGTTGCTCCACCCACTTTTGCCTCTGGCCCGACCCACTCCTGGCATGCAGGCCTTGGAAGGCTGGCCAAGACAGAGGTCCTTAGGCTGAAAAAGGTTCCTCACATTCTTCTTCTTTTTGGCAATCACTTGTAGCCAAGTAAGATTGTGTTCCATAAACAAGGTTTTAACAGCAAGTCCATAAGTGACTGGAGGCCAATTCTGGATCCACATGTCCTTCCACAGTGGGGGCATAGGTTTCCGGGCGGGAGTTGATCATATACACATGGACAATAACAATGCTCCACCTATTGTGTCATCACTTCCAGAATATGGGTGGTATTCAAATACAGTCGTACCTTGGTTTTCGAACAGCTTAGTTCTCAAATGTTTTGGCTCCTGAACGCCGCAAACCAGAGATTGTTCTGGTTTGAGAACTATTTTTGGAAGCTGAACATCCAACAGGGTTTCCAATTGGCTGCAGGAAGCAAAACTGCACTTTGGTTTCTGAATGTTTTGGAAGTCAAACAGACATCTGGAATGGATTCTGTTGGACTTCAAAGGTACCACTGTATGTTTTACTCAGAGTGGCTCTATGGAAATTAACAGATGTACAGTGGTACCTCTGGTTACGTACTTAATTCATTCCGGAGGTCCGTTCTTAACCTGAAACTGTTCTTAACCTGAAGCACCACTTTAGCTAATGGGGCCTCCCACTGCTGCCGCGCCGCCAGAGCACGAGTTCTGTTCTTATCCTCAAGCAAAGTTCTTAACCTGAAGCGTCATTTCTGGGATAGCGGAGTATGTAACCTGAAACGTATGTAACCTGAAGCATATGTAACCCAAGGTACCACTGTAATTTAATTATGTTCATTCATTTCAATGGACCTTGGTTGTTTGCTGCTCTGCATATGTGACATCACTTATTGTGAGCTGAAGCCACCAAGAAAGCAAAATATGAGATGGTTGTAATGGGAATGCCTCTCCCACTGAAATGCTTTTGCAACCCATCAGTCACTTTGTTTCATCAGCTTCTTTTCACCTCTTCTCCTGGACTACTTGGCTTTGAAGATAGCTTAGTCTTCTTTATTTTGGATTTTGCTGGCCTGCTGGTGTTTCAGTGCTTACCTATGTGAGTGTGTTTGTGTAGACAGTAGCTTATCTCTCATGCATGTATAATATATTGTACAGAGAACCAAGTAAACTCTTAAGGGCTGTATCCAATGAAGTTGACCCATAGAAATTAATGGATATGGCTAATTTAGTAGGATTTCATTGGATACATTCCTAAGCTTCTGCTAGATAAGATAGTGCTGTGATTTAAGAATGACAAGCAGCTGTAATTTGATACAATATGACTGGTTTCCATTCGCATCAGGTAGATGTTCAAGGGTACCAATGAGATTTGAACCTGTTAATTTGTGAATGTGAGCAACTCATGTGCTGGTGATTAGCACCACACCCGGGCCTCCTTTTCCAAGTATTTTGAAAAGGATTTCTTTGCAACAGAATGAACACATCATAACTTTGGGTTGTGACTTTATTCTGTAGTTTATGTAGCCGTGATATATATTATGCTGAATTTCAATTAAAAGTTCATTGACTGTGCCTCAAAGTTTTTTTTCTGGCTAATACGCTGACTGGCAGTTGCAAGAGTTAGTGGTAATGGCAGAAGGCCTTAGCCATCCCCATCCATACTATAAGCCAACCACTTCCTAGTTGCCTGGATATACCGGTAATTTATTCTGTTTGTCTATTTGTGATGGCTGGGTGCAAGAGCTTTTGCATAACTAGCTGAAAATAGCACCACCCATTTTTCAAGGAGGTATCCACAGATGTTGGAAGCTCCAAGCTTTACAAAAGTACAGAATGTGAGGTTGGGGGACCTGAGGCAGGAGCACCCAAAGAACAGAGTATTCAACCCAAATAGTATACAAAGTGGCCATGGAATGCTGGCTGGTTGGGTCAGAGAACTGGGTGCTGGATTGCACTGCCTCAGATCCATCTCTCCCAAAGAGGGGGAAATACATCTGGAAGGTGGGGTGTGGAGGCTGGTCCATTAGGGCAAATAGATCACTGCCTCACAAACTCAACCTTTCTTACTTGCAACCAGTTCAGAGGGTGGCTCTGGCTGTGTGCTTCCTCCTCCTTAGCCTTGGTGTTCCCCTTGCAAAATTCAGCAGGATGGGGAGGAAACTAGAAATTGTCAAATCTGCCTGCTGTTGGCTCTGGCTCCACCTGCTGTTGAGCTCCTTCCTTTCCACCCAACCAGTTGCAATGAGCAACAGCCGCCACTGGGCGATTTTGCATCCCTTCCCAGCAGTTGTGCACTCAGCCTGAAGTAATTATCCTGCATCCGTTTTGCACAAAAAAGAAAACCTTTGCAGGGGGGAATAGTCACCACGCTGCAGTTCTGCCAAGTCGTTAACTCTGTCGCAGTCTTCCAAGAAGTCACCAAGTGTATCCTCAGCAGAAGTGAATGTGAAATACCTGGGTCTAGCTTGCTTCCTGGCCTAATGTCTGCATAAGCAAAGCACACCATCAAGCCACCCCCAGGGCCATGTTGGTCAATTTGTAGGTGAAGGAACAATTGTACGGCAAATGGTGACATTCATACCCCTGTCATTCTCCCAGCTCAGTGTGAATAAAATATTTCCCTGTATGAAAGATTTAAGGGATTCTTATTAATGGTTACATGGGGCTGGGAATCTACTAAATACTTCATACTGCTATCTAATTCATCCCTCTCGTGTGTGCCTCTGGAGAATGCAAACATAGTGCAGACAATCCCATGAGCCCCAGTGGCTGACATAGGAAGGAGAGAATATGCTCAGCACGTACCATGTAATTGCTGGGCTTATCTGAACATGTTTTAAGCTGCCATACCAAGTCCAGAACATTGTCTCCTGAGAAAAATCATAAACAGATTGTGGCTTAATTTTGTTGCACAACAGAATGCATGTAAGCTTTCACTATCACAGCTGATTGGATTCCTCTTCTGTGCAACACTGACACTCACTCGCTTGCTAGACAACAGCCTTTGTAGTAGCCAACACAGAACACTGGATACAGCCCTTTTGTCAAAAATTACTGGTGAACTGTTCTGGTTCCAGGTTGTGGAGATACTGAGGGAGGGGGCGCCATGGAGGATGATTCAGCTTCACTGCCAGGCGCTGCAGCAACTCTCCCTCATCACTGCTCCCATCTGCTTGCTTGCCATGCAGAGAGGAAGCAGGCAGTGACATCTGCTGATCCTCTCTCTCACCACCGACTGGGCCAAAGTGAAAGGCAGGTGAACAATCAGCAGGTTCCAATGGAGAGGTGGAGGCTGGGCCAGGGGCCCATGCCAGGCTATCAGCAGATGCCTGGACACTGCTAGTGATGTGAACAAAATCTCCTTTTTGGGTGCTCCTAGTAACGCAGACAAGTTGGCTCAACTTCCTTCTGTCATTGCCTGATGCTTTCTTGCTACCAGATACGCAATAGTAATTTTTAAGAGAATTCTAAACAGAGAGCAAAAGCATTTAAAAACACCCCCCCACACACACACAGTAAGTTGGAATGGATTGCATCATCCAATGTTTATTAGGGGGGGGGGGAACCTTTAGTCCATAAAAACAATACCCTTTCTTTCTCAACCCTACCACCTCCCCACAACAAGACAATCCAATTTAAGTCACGGGGTGCCATTATTTACTTATTTAATGAAATTTATATACCACCTCACTGTGATGCTGCAGCATTCTGCAATAACTGTAGCTTCCAGTTCAAAACGCACCCTCCCAATGTCAGACTTGGTCCTGAACATAGGGCTGGAACCGCTGCCCCAAATCACATTTGCTGGAGCCTGTCCAGGAGGATACCATGGTTAACGGCATCAAATGCCAATGAGATAACAAGAAGCAGGAGCAAGGTCACACTTCCCGTCCCACACTCTGCAAAGGCCATCCATCAGGACAACCAAAGCATACTAAGTTCTGTGGCGAGGTCTGATTAGCAGATTGGAACTCAAGACTATGCTTCCTCCATATTCACATCCTTCTGGGCATTGTACTCTTCCACGCTTGCCTGCAAGGGGGAGCAAACAAAGGCCATGGTTAAGGGATTTGTGGTCCACATTTGAGATGCAGCTCCTAGGGGGTGGATGGGCCCTTGAACCAAAGAAGCTGCACCACAACATTCTGTACAGTCCCCTTCTGTTAGCTGTAATAGGTAAATAGAACTTTTGGGCTCAGACTGTGTGCCTCTTGATCCATCCTTCTAATTCTTATATTCAAGCTGTGGGTCATTGTAGCATTGGGGGGAACCCTGAAATATGTTCCAAGTTCAGAAGAGGAGAAAAACAAAGGGGAGAGGTTCAAAAACCAATGAGTAGCAAACATGCTCAGTGTCAATAGAATGGAGGATTGGGAGGGATGGAGAGAAAATGTAACTGAATCCTGAACCCA
The DNA here is from genome assembly GCF_009819535.1 of Lacerta agilis. Lineage (NCBI taxonomy): Eukaryota > Metazoa > Chordata > Lepidosauria > Squamata > Lacertidae > Lacerta > Lacerta agilis. The sequence goes on along the minus strand of NC_046331.1, from coordinate 28,637,160 downwards.
TGCACTTCACACTGTAACAGGTCCTACTTGTCACTCTATAATGTGTATTACAAGTTCTTAGTTGCTTTTGATAACATGTTGCACCTTGCTGAGTACTCTTGGGTGACCTAGAAAAATAACTGATAACTGGTACCTGCCCTGCTCTGAACAGAAATGATGATGCAGCCAGGTACTGCAGCTATGGTACCCCAAGAATAACAAAATGGTGCTCTGTTTCTGGCAGAAGGACCTTAATCCTTAAATTAAAATAAATACATTTCAAGAGGGTTGGAAAGGACAAGACCCACCTCAAATTTGCTGAGTACATGCTGGCAGACACCCATGAGATCCTCCAGCCCCTTCTGGAACATATCGACAGCCGGTAGGCCTCCTACGAAGAAAGGGAAACATTTAGAGACAGGCAAGACTTAAAGAGGGCCCAGATCCTTCCTCTGCATTAATATGTTCCTCCATTTTCAGGTGAGCCATGAACTTGTGAAACAGAACTGCCTGCAGGCAAGAGACCATAATAATTGCCTCCTATCTATTTTTATTAAAGATTTCTTAGTTTAAAAAAAAGTGCATTGCCCCTTTTTTCAAGTTGTGCTTTCTACAGATCAGTTTAATTTGCTGTGAGACATTAGTTTCCTCCTCCTATATATCATTCATTAACACTGATAATAATAATATTAATATTAATAATAATAAAAAACCTAACATCTGAATAGCACCCTGGAGGGAAATGTACTTTGCAGCACAAGCAGTGTTTGAAACTCCAACAGTAATGGACACATTCTGTGATAGAGAATTTTATTATTGCAAGCATTTTCTGAACTCTTGTCGCAGTACACTGCACCAAAGATTTCAATTTCAATTGCATCAGCTAGTGCTGAGGGCGCTGGAAGTCCCTCTCCACCAGCCCTACGTTAAAGAGATTGCTGAAGTGGGGATCTGAAGAGAGCCGTATCCTGCCTGCCCGAGGGTGGGGTGGGGAAGAGCTGTGTGGCTTCAGAAAGCCCTGCCAGACCCTGCGCAGCTGTGGATGCTGCCGAGGTGCTGTTGCCTGGAGCCTCATCAATGCTGCAATTGTGGAGCTGCTTGTAGCTCCAAACAACCCACTCACTTCACAAGGCAGCAGCAGTGTTGGGGAAGAGGAAGAACAGGAGGCTTTGCCTGACAGAGGTAGGGAGAATAAGAGGAGGAGGTCGTGGAAGCAGGATTGCTCCTGTTGCTGCCTTGGGAAGCAAGGGGGTCACAGGGTGCTTTTATCAGCCATGCCGCCTCCGAAGCGCCAAAGCTGCAGGAGCTGTTTAAGAAGTTGAAGCAGCAGAACAAGCATCCCGCTGTCCCCTGCCGCTGCCACGAGCGACCCTAGATGTGCCTCTTTGGGTGCTGCATGAGCCGGGGGAATCTGCCGAGCACTGCAGCACAAATGCGACTAGAAACTGTGTTTCAGTGCCCCACAACCCAGATTCCAGGCACTATGTAGCACTTTGCTTTCTTTCCTGGTTTCAAACACTGAGCACAACATAACATTAGCCAATGTTAAGTGATTATGAGAACTGCAGTCCAACAACTAGAAGAGCACTGATTTTTGTTACACAATATAGTAATATTATCCCTTATGTTGAAGCTGGGAATAGGAAGGTGCAGAGAGTGAGAGTGACTGCATAAGGCAAGGACAAGATTTGGAACAGCATTTGTAACTCAGCTTCTTATCCACTAAGTTATGCTATGTGCAAGCACCATTTCTCATAAAACCCACAACTAAATTCTACAGGAGTGCCCAAGCCTGATGGTTGGATATAAAGAAGAGTTCACCACGGATGCATATGGAATGCTGCAGCTAATGACATAAAGCCCAAGTGAATATGAGGAATACACCAATCAGCCTTGTCAAAATAGTGCAACACTATGTAAGAGGGAGCTAGACAATGTTAAGGAAGGGAAGGACATCTCCAGCTAGCTCAGATCATGGCACCTTGATCAGGTACTGTAAGTAAAGACCCAGAGCTGACAGAGATGCTGCACTGTGGCTATAAGGGACCATTTGTGCTTTAATATGCAATTTGCAGGCTAATTCTGCTCAGAATCAGGCTAGCTTGGTGTACTGTATGTTGATTCTTGCTATACGTGAGTAAAATGTGTAGTTTTCACCCAAAAGTTTGCATAATGTCTCTGAATCACAAAGAATAGCTGCCCTTTAGCAAAATAGCCCTCTAAGAAGCAGGCCTGCACACTTCACCTTTGGTCTGGATGCGGAGGTTTATTTTTCTTTCAGAAGGATGGGTGATGCTATATCCACAGAACTCCACTTCAGGGCTATGGAGAAATGAAGAGGAGGTTACTCATGATAGAGAGTAGTTGTGCTCAGATATCACAATAAGCTGTGGTTTATAGTGATGGGAACAAAGCCTACCTAACCCCCAGGCTTGCATGCTTCCTCTGACTTGGTTGTGGCTTCTCATTTCAATTAACCACAGTGTAGTATTAAATCTTGTGTTAAGGATTCACCTCTACACCACCTTGTTCATTACCCAGCTGAGGAACAACCACCTTTTGAATAAACCACAGAACCTATTTCAGAGTCCAGCATCCAGATTTAGGGATCCAGAATTTATTATAGCTATTGCAATAGGAAAGAGCTCACTCAACTCAATGTGGCAATTGAGAAGGTCTGCCCTGAGGCATTCAGAACAAAAACTCATATGCTTCTGTGCATGTCTGTGCAGTCAGTGCATGCGCAGAGGTGCAATATCGTGTTTTCGCGCATGCGCTGCCAGAGTTGCGCACTGTTCAGGGTGCAAACAGCACTCCGGAACGAATTGAGTGCGCAACCCGATGTACCACTGTAATCTATTAAACATTAAAAGCTTCCCTAAACAGAGCTGCCTTCAGATGTCTTCTAAGAGTCTGGTAGTTGTTTTTCTCTTTGACATCTGGTGGGAGGGTGGTCCACAGGGCGAGTGCCACTACTGAGAAGGCCCTCGGCACTGGACCTCAGTGTCTGGGCAGAATGATGGGGGGTGGAGGCGCTCTTTCAGGTATACTGGACCGAGGCCTGGGGTATCCAATTCTTATATCAATCTGAACCCTATGCAGAACTTGATCTTAATTACAATTTGTTGAAGCAAGTCAACTTTATAAATCCCAAAATGAATTTGGCTTGCTTCAGACAAAACATAGTTAAGGTTTACAAAGATTGTCACATTTGGACAACATGACAAATTCCAATTAATCAAAAACAGAAGCAACAATCTTCTGCTTCTGGATGAAAAGGGAGGGGGAGTGCCAAGAGGGAGCCTAGGTTCATTCCCTCACAATAAATCATAGTCGATCACAATATCCAAATACAACCAAAAAAGAACACTATCAGCAATGTGTGCTTATTGGAAGTAAGCTAAGATAAAGGCAGTCTTAAAATAAACTGGTAGTGCACTTGAACCCAAGGCGATTTGGCAAAGGGAGAAACTGCCCCCTCTCTTGCACATGTTGTTTGGTTGGGCATGTGTGGCTTCCAGGGGCAGGAAACTCACCACAACTCTTCAAAATCCAATAGCCACCATGTTAAGATTGCTGCTCTTAGGGGCATTTCAGGTTAAGAAAAATACACTCTCTTTTTTGCAGTAGTTACCTTACACTTACACACACAATCACATACATCCCAGGACATTCTGGGAAACCTAAAATGGCAGTGGGGAACTTAGCAGAGATTTGAAGAGATAGTGAGTTTTTGTCTCCTCCTCATAAATAGTTGGAATTATAATCCACCACCCTCCCACCCCCACATTTCATAGTGAATACGGCAATGACTACAGAAGGGTCATTCTGCTCAGCTCCAGTTCCTAATCTCAAATGTCCTATGTCCCATCTAATTGCATACTGAATTGAACCAAAATTCTCTGAACCAGCCAGATCCCAAGGGTTCAGAATGGGCAAAATCAACCTGCCACTGATTTAACTGACTCCTTTAGCAGTCCCAGCTACATCTGAACACAGACATAGGTGCTCCTCATAAGGCAATCAATGGCTAGCCCAGGCAGCCTATGTGTTGGCCTCACCTTCGGCACGCCATCAGGCAATATGTAACTTACCTTTTCTTTTTGCTTTTTTGTAACTCTTTAATTTCAAATGTAATATTGTAAAAACGTTTGTATGACTATTTGATTATACTTTTTAGGATATTTCAATAAAATTGTTTTTAAATTTTAAAAAAGGACCCTTACTTACTTTTTCATGATCATGTATCGAAGGGAGTTGCCAAGGGTGTGGTCCTCATTGTGGAGCACAAACGTAAAACAGTTCTTATCTGTCCCATCTGCCCGTACCTAAAAGAGAAGTAGTGATGATAAAGAAAATAAGGGTCACTGAAGGACAACGTAAGAAGTGGCTATATACCAAGTCAGACCATTGGTCCATCTAGCTCAGTACTATCTACTTTACACTGATTGGTAGGGGCTTTCCAGGCCCTTTCAGGTGATACTCTCCCAGTTCTACCTGGAGATGCCACGAATTGAACATGGGACCTTCTGCATGCAAAGCATGTGCTTTACCACTGAGCTATGGCCCTTCCATCATTTCTTTTAATACCACCTTTCCTGAAAGTTTAATACCAAAATGGTATTGGTGATATATTGATTTCATGCTTGCAGTATGTCTCCATGTGCAAAAAGCGAGACATTTTCCTGATGCCAGTTGTGGATTGATTTTGGCCAAGCAATAGTTTTGAAAAACATTTTTTTAAACACCACGTTTCAGCCAAGAGGGCTCCTGGGTCAGACCATCAGCCTAACCTACTCCACAGGGTTGCTGAGAGGATAAAAGCAGGCAGGAGAGAATATAAGAACTAGGCAGGCCACACTGGGCTCACATATGAGAAATATAAATGTAAATAATAACGGCATTACTGCTGCTGCTGCTACTACTACTACTACTACTACTACTAATAATAATGGTGTTTTTCAGCTGGCCATGCTGTGGGGATAACGTGCTACTCCGTTACAATAACAACAACGCTAGTATAAATGCAATAGTAGTAATAACAACATTGTGATGTTTTTCAACACTGGATGGGCTGAGCAGGTGCCTTTCACTTGTGCTCATTTCGGCTACCCAGGGGATTAGAAAGCCGGGGTAATATTAATCTGTTTTAGCCTTTTTACTTTTTTGTGTTTTAAAGCAAGGCCGATTTTAGTTGTTTCAATCTCTGTGTAAACCGCTTTTGAGGTTTTCCCCACTCCCCATTTACCGTCAAGCGGCCTAGAAATTTTATGAAGTAAATAAAACAAATAAATATCGGTTGTCCGCGGTGGTTCTCGCCGTATAAAAACAACCCGGTTCAGATGGCCACCTTCCCCGTCCACAACCCCGGACACAGGAAAGTTTCATCAGCCTGTCGCGCACCCCCTGTGGAGGGGGCAGCCTTACCCTGCCCGGTCTCCCCCCACCATCCCCGCCACACGCTTCGGTCTCACCATCTGCAGCACTCGCGGCTTCTTCCCGTCCTCCTCGTCCCCCATTCTCTTCCCCGCGAGGCCGCCAAGCGCAGAGGACGACGGGAGCCGCGGTCACGCACGTGACGCTCACGCACCCCCTCACGCACGCAAAAGCCCAACCTACCAGGCATCAGCTCCCGGCAGCCACTGCGGCAGAAAGGCGGCGCGTCGAAGTACAGGAGCCCGCGCGCAAAGGGCTACTGGGAATCGTAGTTCCTTGGGGAGGGGTAGCACAGCCACCAATTCCCTTAGAGAGCGGGAATTCGAGCTTTAAAAAAAGTGTGAAGGGGGAAGAGTCGAATGTTCACAAACCGCAATAACTTCGCCGCCGCCACAGAAAAACTGAGGAAGGGAACTGATTCTTAAGGTCGGCGGCAGCGAAGGGGTTAATAGATACCAGAAGGCGGGAATTGCCATCCGCTGACCCAATCCAGAGCCGACTCTGCTACCGTACTTCCGATATGCGTTCCAACGGAAGGCAACAAGAACACGGGAGGGGGGGGGGCTTTGTAACTGTTTCCGCCCTCCCAGTTTGCTGTGGCTGTTGTCGGTGGTAGTAGTAGAACTCCATTTCCCAGAATCCCGCGCGGCGATCGGCTGCGGAAGCTCACGTGCTGTGTTTGCTTGTCCTCCGAGAGACGCGACGCGGGTACGGGGAAGAGAAACGGGGTTCCGGGCGGGCGCCCAACCAGGTAGGGAACAGGCGGGCGCTCGGTTGTTGCCTGGTTGTTGTTGCTGTTGTTGTGGGGATTGCGGGGGGTGGGGATTCACCTTCGTTTTCTCACCCCCGTCACCCCCTCCCTGCTGCGAGGCCTGACTGTGGCTGCCGAGAGGAAAGGGAGCAATGAGTTCCCTTTAGGGTAGAAACGCCCCCACCCCAGCTGTCGCTATGGCAACGCCCCCTCAGGGAAAGGTCGGTCTGCCCCCTCCCTTTGTGTGTGTATTGAGGGGCGCTTGCACCCCCTGCCCTCTCTAGAAATAAAGCTTGATATTGGAATACAATTCACTTTCTCTCTCTCTGTGTGTGTGTGTACTGTATATGTGTGTGTGTGTGTGTGTTTAAATATATATTTTATTGCGGAAATTACAATAAGGAAATAAAGTGAAAAGAAAAGAAAACAGCAATAACATACTTGAAATTGTGATAACAATACGATGTATATAAGGTAGTACCATTATCCCAGCAAATGTAAAATTATTAACAAGTTTTTTATAATTTTTATAAATGCATTCCAAATTGTCGTTCTATTTATCTACACAGAATCTTATCTAAAGGCAACCCGTTCATATTTTGCAAGAGTTGTCGTATCTTCTATCCATTGATCAAAGGGCGTGTAGGAAATCTAGGGTGAGGATACCAGGCTGCTTAACCCACATAATCCCCACCCCCAAGAATCCTTGGAACTGTAAGTTATGCCTCAGGGAGCTATGGTTCCCAGCACCCATAATGCATTACAGTTGCTATACTAGGATAGTTTTTTTGGGGGGGAGTAATATGCTTTAAATAAATACAGTATGTGCACAGCCTAAAATAAAAAAGGAAGTGCTTTTTGCTTTATTAAGTGCTGGCCGCTTGTTACAATGCAATAGTTAGTGAAAGTGTGTTCAGCTAAAGGTGGAGTTAGTTTTATGAAAGCGAATGTTATTTGTTATTACAACAGTATGATGAGCAGATGCAGTGAAGAGTTTCGTGTGTCTTGACATTGTGACAGAAGCTTCCTGGATCATCATCTATCAGATATGACCGTTATCATAACTGCTGGGGTTTTTAGTTGGTGTTGATTGAATTATTATTATTATTGTGACTTGCATTATATGCTATTAACCACTGGTTTAAATCAAGTTGTGTGTTATTAATGCCAAGCTGCTTTGGAAAAGCAATAGTCACAAAAGGCAGCTTAGAAATATCTGAAATAGTAAAGTGGGTTATGGACTGGGTTATGGACTGTGAAAGCATATGCAGTAATAAATGCATTGGTCTCTATAGTGCCACAGAGTAACTGTTTTCGTTGTTATTGTTTTTTGTATGAGATTAATACAGCTACACTAGTTGCCAGATTTCTGATCATCATCCTATCCCAAAAGAAGAAAAACGGACTTCTGGGCGGATTGGACATTCCTTTTAAATCATGACTCAGGATGTAATTATGTGTTACCTTAATTGATGTTTTTATAATTTTATAAATAGGGGGTGATGTTTTATGTTGTAAATTTACTGCTTAGTCTGTTACTTTAAAGTCCTTTCGAAGTTCTAAGTAGAAAGGCTAAGTATATATATGTTGTTTGAAAAATCGTGCGCGATGGGCCAGTGGCCATAATAATAAATATTTATCTATCTATCTATCAGCTACACTTCTGGAAATTATTATAACAATAAGCAGAAAGAAATGCTTCCCATCTCACATCCCTCACTTTTGAGGCAAGTTTAGATAGGGCCCTTCTCAATGCACATCTTATTTGACAGAGCATAAAAGGATAGGCCCCTGTAGTGACAAAATTAAAATTTCTCAAAAAGGAAAGATAGGGAGAAAGAAGACAGCATAGGATCTTGGAGGAAGATGGAGACAATGGTAAAGAAGATCAAACTATGTTTTCAGGAAATTTATTCATAACTTTCAAGTGTCTTACAAACCAGCAAGTTTTTTTCTTTCTTGGTAAACATGGCACCTATGAAGTACAAGAAAGACAAGTTCTTGTTCCAAGGAGTTTGCAATTTAAATTTTGCATAGTAAATAAATAGAGGAAAAAGAGAGAGATTGAGTTGAGGGTAAATAGGAGAAATTGAGTGTTCAGTCTAGTTATATCTACTTAAGCTTAGTTTTAGTGGTGGGTTTCAACTGAAGCTTTCATTGAAAAGATTTTGAAGAAGGATTTGGAGATACTCTGATGCAACAACAAATAAGCACTTCCTTGAGGGGCTATTATAATAATTTATCTGGATCCCAGATAGGTAGTAATTGCCTATTTGTGCTGAAAAATGCATTCAGGAGCCTGAATTATTGCTAGTGGAAGTATCAGCTACTAAATTTCTGCCAGTCACAAATCTGTTAATTTTAAAATTATATTTATATCTCACCTTTTCTCCAATGAGCTCAAGGTGGTATATGTGGCCTTTATCCCTGCTGTTATAGTAACAAAAAACCCCTATGCGATAGGTTTGCCTGTGAGAGAATGACTAGTCCAAAGTCATTCTGTGAGCTTCATGGCTGAGTAGAATTTGAATCTGGATACAGCCCCCAGTCCTAATCCAGTTGTTGCACCTGCCAGGCAGGAATGGGAAATGTGGAGGAGAAGTTGATAACAATTAGGTGTGATGTGTGACTGACATTCAAAGTGGGCAGCTGAAATTTCAAGGCAAAGTCTGAAGATTCTGAGCAGCAGGAAAACTGACCCTTCTCTACATTTCTGCTTTGAGACTTGTCAGTGTCCACTGTTCTTTGAAACTTCTCTTTGCAGATATGTGAAGCACAGACTGTAATTGCGGAATGGGTTGGGTGGTGGAAATATGTAGCTTATTTTCAGTGTTGTCATGGGTACTTTCCCATAGATGTCTGACTTGCACAACCAGGCAACACATCAAATGACAATGGCCCCTGCTAAGCGGACAGAAATTATTGCATTTTCTCAGCAACAGTATATTGCGGTCTGCTTAAATAATCATGCAACATCCTCCAAACTGAAAAACTTAATTGAGAAGGTAATATCTGCACCCAGTGCAAGAAATGAGTGGAGACTTTCAGTTGTGCTGAATAAGGGAAAAGGACTGGAAAGAACTTTGGACTTTAATATGGATCTAGAACACAAGCAAAAGAAAACAAGTGATGTTGGCCAGGCAAAGAGAGGGCATTTAAACTGTTGGGGGAAGCATGCAAGAAAGGCCCTTCTTGGCTGGATCAAGTTGAGCAATAGCTGCTGCCTTTAGCAAGTTAGGGAGCTAGGAAGTGGTGGTGGGGAGATACCACATTAAACTTTCTTATATTTGTGAGGTTTTGTGCAAGACGCAGGGTTGAATAAAACCTGGGACTTTTCGAACCTTTTCAACACAAGGTCAACAGCATGGGACATGGATAGTAGTAAAAAAAAGGCAACGCTTACATTGAGCAAGTGTGGCTTTTGTCTGTTACATCTAGGAGGTGAGGAGGGCCTTCTAGATCAGATTGTGTGCCTTTTAGCCATGCCTGGGATTTCTGAGCATTCTTGAATGCCAGCTCCTCTCCTTAAAGCATTGGCAGAGGGCAAAAATTAATACATCGCTTAAAGAGTAGTGAAGGCAGTTTGATTGTTTTTTTGCTGCATTCAGAAATGTTTGCTTTTTCTGTCCTGGAGGAAAGTTCTGAAAGCAGCTCTGCAGATTTCCAGAATGGTTTCCAGTTGGCATCTCATTCCACCTGGAGCAGTCTGTAATATTATTATTATCATCATAATCATTATTATTATTTTTAAACTGCGCAGTTAATTAAGACTGACAAGACTTAACAATGACAAGGTTAGCTTACTCACCAGTATTTAACTTGTTGTTCTGTGTACATTTATTGCATTAGTTGCAAAGGTACATTCACTTTGAAGGTGCAGAGCTCCTGTCCACCACTCAAAAATATGAGAAAAATAAGAAATTCCTCTACAGTAACAGTGTTCTGAAGAACAGGATGATGGTGTGAATTTGGAAACAACATGCTTGAGGAGAACAGTTAAAGTAGACAGTTTAGTTTCACCAGTTTGAAGATGAGTGAGAGCGAAATGTATGCTGAATACCCATAGAGTGTGGAACATGAGTGTAAGTGGCACAGAGAAATGTCAAGGGTTAGTGGTGGGTGTAATGTGATCTGTAGTTGCAAACTAAGTTATGTTGGTCCAGATATAGAGGTACTCAGTGGCTATCCTCCTCTCTCCCCTTCATAAAGAAACTGAATTCCAATGGAAACAAATAATGGGTTTGCTCTAGCTTTCAGTGGTTGGAGTTGCAAAACCTTTGGAAAGAGGAATGCTGTGATTGTTCCATGTGGAAATTTTAATGTACTGTATGCAGTATTTATAAGAAACTGAAATTTATGCACTATTTATGGACCCACAGCTCACTGTTCCTGTGACTGCTTCTTTGTTTGAGTTTTCCTTTCTGTGCCAGATGTTTGGCTCCATAAGCATCTTGAGGTGGTCAGGTGGCTAGTTGGATTGAATCATGTGCTCCTTTGCTTACCAACACACACACACTCACAATCACTGGAGATGACCTGGTGTTTTGTTCATACCATGGGGAGACTGAGAACTGTTGTTGAAGCTGGAATAGCACTGCTTCATATTTGCCATGGGTAGGCATGTAATTGACATTGGTTGCAGGCTATAAATTCCTTTGTAGGCCAGTTGAAGTGTCACATATATTCAAATTTTTCATAGGGAGCTTTAGAGTCAATACTTTGTGGACAACAGCCAGTATTAATTTAATCCTTAAAAAGTAGACTTTATGGGGAAGTTGCTAGGTCAACAAATACGAGTTTGAGCAGATAAAGGCATAACATGTAAATTTGTGTCTTCGTGACTAGTTAATATGTACGATGATGTGGTATTTACTGTACACTGAGTTGGACCTTGCACTTACCTGTAAATATACATAATTGAGCATCTGTACCATGAAAGTTGCAGAAAAATTCACTACATGTCTCAAGGATTAACAATACTGAGCTAGATGGACATACCCCTTGTTTACCTCCCCCAGGCAGGAGTTCTTATGTGTGTAGAGGAACCTACTAATAACCCACTACTGTGTTAAACATGACCTCCACATAGCACCAGTAACATGTGAACAAACCTCTTAAAAGACCTGGAGAGGACTTTGTTTAGTTATACAACCTGCAGTGGAATGACGGCATGTGACTCTCATTTAAGGCAATATGTCATGTGCATTTGTGATACTCAAAACAATTCTAAAAAGGGCAGTATGACAATCACTTTCAGATTCCCTGAAATACTTAGATGAGTTCTTGCAGAGAACTCAGAAAGTCCTTAGTCAAACTCCACTTGGATTGCCACATAGGCAAGGACTATCAAATATAATGATGCTCTGTGGGGTTGTTCCCCTTTGTTTTACTTGAATGGTGCCTAGCACCAGCTCTCTTCAGCAGAGGTGTCTGCAGGTCTGAGTATCTTCTTCCCCCTCCCTCGACCTGCAGCAACAATGATGTTCTCATTTTGGTCCCCCATTCTTTGTGTCCTGCAAGAACTATTAATTTCAGAATGCAAAGCTCTTAGGAGTGAATGCAAGTGATGCAGACTTTGGGTGAGGGGAAAGGGGGGGAAATAATTGTTGCAAGCAGCTCTTGTGATGTTGCTTATCTAAAAAGTGGATTTCTGCCGATGATAGTTAAAACTGGCTGTGGTTTGCAAGATATCTGCAAAGTGCGGAACCACCAATGCTCTGTTGCTGTGTGTTTCTTTTGCTCTTGGTTGCACACTGAAGAAGATGGGGCAGCGGCTGAGGTGTGGTGTGTGTGCTTTGCTCTGACAGGCAAAAGTTTTCTTTATGCTTTTTTTTTTGCTTTGTAGCCAGCCTACAGCCATGGCTATCCTGTTTGCAGTTGTAGCCAGGGGCTCCACGATCCTGGCCAAACACGCTTGGTGTGGAGGAAACTTCCTGGAGGTGACGGAGCAGATCCTGGCCAAAATACCCTCTGAGAACAACAAACTCACCTACTCCCATGGAAAGTGAGTACTGCTCTGGGGGGAAAGGATGTGGCAGGGTGGGAGAAATGGATCTGTTGCAGATGAGGAAATAAAGTGGGATGGGATGGTGGTGGTTGCTCATGAAAAGGTTGGTGTGATAGTCTCAGGTGATATGCAGCTGATCTAGGAATGTTTCCCAGATCCATTCTGTTATGTTCTCCAACTAGAGCACTGGTTAGGGGCAAGCCTGCCTTGATCAGTATATGACCATGTGTTTATCTAGCAACACTGGAACAAATCATCTAAAAAGGAGACTCCTTTCATGAACTACTGTTCTCAGTTCTGTCTCCTGGAGTTTTGAATCTGCTTACTTTTTGTAAATGTAAATGTTATTAAATCAAAGAGAATTGATGCTATCAACATCTCAAGGACCATCTCTCTCCATATGAACCTACCTGGACCTTGAGATCATCCTCTGAGGCCCTTTTTCATGTGCCTCCTCCATGAGGCATCCAGAGGGTGGCAACACGAGAAGGGACTTTTTCTGCAGTAGCTACACGTTTGTGGAATACTCTTCCCAGAGAGATTTGACTGGTGCCTCCATAGTAAATGTTTAGGCGCCAGGCAGAAATGTTCCCTTTAACCAGGCCTTTGGTTAATTAACATCCAATACCCTTTTAACTGTGTTGTTGGAGGGGGGATTGCTAAAAAAATTTTTGTTCCTATCTTTAATCTACATTATATATTATAATTTTATGTTGTGAACTGCCTTGAGATCTACAGATGAAAAGTTGTCTTCTACTACTATTACTACTACAAACAACAACAACAACAACAACAACACATTATTGCAGGGGTGGGGAATATCAGGCCCGGGGGCCAAATATAGCCCTAAGGGCTGTCCCCAGGCCATGCCTCTCACAAGCCCTGCTTCACACTCTTCTTGTGTTTTTGCCTGGCTGGAACAGGTCCTTTAACTCCGATAGTGTCTCTTGCCTACCTGAATGGAGGAGGGAGAGTAGTGTGTGTACAAACCTACTGTATAAATGTAAAATTTACATGTATTGCTTCCCACATGTTTGCCTCTGGCTGCACTCACCAATAGCATGCAATCCTGGAAGGAAATAGAGCCTTTAGGCAGAAAACAGTTTCTGAGCACAATTCAAAGTGTTGGGGCTGACCTTTAAAGCCCTGAGCGGCTTTGGCCCTGTATACCTGAAGGGGCGCCTCCACCCCCATCATTCAGCCTCTACACTAAGGTCCTCCTCCGAGGGTCTTCTGGTGGTTTCCTCACTGTGAGAAGTGAACTTACAGGGAACCAGGCAGAGGGCAAACACAGCAATGGTGCCTTCCCTGTGAAATGCCCTCCCATCAAATGTCAAGGAGATAAAGAACTGCACAACTTTAGGCAGCCCTGTATAGGGAAGTTTTTTAATGTTTAATGTTTTATTGTGTTTTTAATTTTTGTTGGAAGCTGCCTAGAGTTTCTGGGGCAGCTCAGTCAGATGGAAAAGTTGTTGTTGTTGTTGTTGTTGTTGTTGTCGTTGTCATTATTATTTTATTTGCACGCCTGCATTATTGTAGAAGAGTTTGTATTCATGTGATTTAATTAAAACGGGAAGTTGTACTATCCACAGTTCTTACAGAGAACTATAAATGGTTGGGTTTCTCGTTCTGTTGAAGTCTTCTCATGAGCTCCTAGCTTCCCAACTACCAGTTTACTGATTGAGTCCAGGGAATGCTTTGGGGTAAAATAATACTGTTCCATGACTGATGCTAAGTAGGTGTGCCCCAATCAGTGTCAGGATGGGAGTGCTAACTTCTGTGTGAAATGAAAATGTGCTAGCAATAGCCTTGCCTGCTTGGATCCATTTTGGAATGGTGGCTATGTTTGACGTTTCTGCTTTGTGCTTTGTATTATTCAGTAATTGCTTTTGCACCATGTGAATATAACTTTGTTTTCAGGTAATTTTGTTTTCAAGTTTTCTCCATGTTTTGAGGAATTGGTTGGCTGTCTTCTCTTTGAGACATTGAATTAATGGGGGCTGGTTGCCAGCAGAAGGAATTTTTTTAATGCGAACATAGACCTGTGTGCTTGAAATGCCATTGAGTATATGGCAACGTATGGCCTAGTAGCTGTTGTGTCAGAATCTATACCCACCTACTTTAAACATGGTTCTGGTATCTTGTCTTCCTCTAGCTATCTGTTTCACTACATCTGCCAGGACCGGATTATATACCTCTGCATCACTGATGATGTAAGTATGTAGGACAAAAAATGTATTTCTGTGCTCTTTGAAGGTGATTGCTAGAAATGCCCACTGGGGCCCAAATACTGTGGAGTTGCTGCCTATCTTCATTATGTAGAGCAAGGTCTAGACCAGCAGTGGCTATCCTGTGGCCTTCCACGTGTTGTTGGACTACAACTCTTGGCATCACTGTCTCTTGGCCATAGTAGCTGGGGCTGGTGGGAGATGAAGTCCATCAGCATCTGGAAGGCCACAAGTTAGTCACCCCTGGGCTGGATCTTACTTTACACACTGAATATATGCAGCAACACTGCCCCCGCAATGCAATCTAGGCCTTGTAGTTAAGGTTTAGGAAGTGTGCATACGTGGCTGCATGAAAACATAATCGCCCTTTTTCCACCAGCAGCTTCTTCCCCTCCAGCTCTCATCTCTATCTAGGTCTTTGCAGGCTTACTTGGGTCTTGTTTGTATTGAGGACTCTAGTGTGGCTAGTGACAGAATTTGCTTTAGCTTTGTACCCCCATCTTTCTGCTTAAATAGCTTTTTGGCAATTTTTGCTGTGACAGTGTTCTGAGGTTATTTTGTTTGGAGAACAAAAGCTGTTGTGGGCCCCATGTTCCAGCAGTGCCCAACCAGGTGCCCCTGTGGTTTGTCCCCAGCACCTCCTGTTTAGATATACCTTGGTTTACGAACTTAATCCGTTCCAGAAGTCCGTTCTTAAACCAAAGCATTCTTAAAGCAAGGTGTAGTTTCCCATAGTAGCGGGGGACTCAATTTACAAATGGAACACACTCAACAGGAAGCAAAACATGTTCTGCTTCCAAGGCAAAGTTCACAAAACAAAACACCTACTTCCGGGTTGGCAGTGTTCTTAAACCAAGGTACCACTGTACTGCCCATGTACATTGAGTTTCTGTTTTGCAGTCACAGTTCATAGCCGTTAATGCACCTATCCTAAGTGCATTTGTTGCTCTGATGAATTTGTTCTGCTTTTAGGACTTTGAGCGTTCCAGAGCTTTCACGTTCCTGAATGAAATCAAGAAGCGGTTTCAGACCACCTATGGCTCCCGTGCACAAACAGCTCTGCCATACGCCATGAACAGCGAGTTTTCCAGTGTTCTGGCTGCACAGCTGGTGAGGTTCATTGATGTCAGTCTGCTGGACACAGCATTCAACTATAGAGCACCTGATGTTGGGGAATAGGTCTGTGCTTGGCTAATTATCCTGTAGCTAGATTAGGGCCTCCCCAGCCTTCTAATCCTGGTGACACACTTTTATTTAAAATTGGCAGTGAATTTTTATTCAACCTCCAAAGATAGCTTCTTAGCATGCATTATAGTGAAAGGGGGCAAACTCCGCTCTTAGAAGAACTTGCATGGCTGTGTTTCTGACGAAGATTCTTGGATTCTGCCTTTCCACCTCCAGAACTGAGGTGCTCAAAGTAGCTTAGCATAATGAATTAATAAAAGTAAAACAAACTTTTAGATCAAGAATTGCAGGCAAACCCATAAAAAGTGCAAAAGCAGTAACTGACCTAAAGTTAACACTGAAAAGAACTGAGACGAAAACATGGAGAATCCTATGCAACAGACAAATTGAAAGCATGCAGCAAAAGAAGCCATTCAAGGCGATGGCAGAACTCTGAAGTAGGAACCTCATGAAATTATCTTGGAGCTCATATGGTTTCATTGTTTGTTTAGTTATTTAAGTGTGGTAGCTTAAGCTATTAAGGTCAATGACTGACTCATTGAATTGCACCTATAAATGAACAAGCAGGTAGCGTGATTGGTACAGTTTGGGAATAACATGCTCCCCAAACCTGACAACAGTCAGAACACTTGCAGAGCATTTTGGACTAGTTGATGATCTTCATGGGCAGCCCCATAAAGGGTATGTTAACATTAATTCAGCCCAGCTGTAACAAAGGCATGTGTGACTTTCGCAAGCTCCATGATCTTCAGGGTTAGGCACAGCTGGCACAACATTCAAACCTGAGCAAAAGTATTCCGGCTACTGTCATTGCTTGGACATCAGGAGCACACCCAACCTGATATTTCAGTGGAAATCCAATGCAGAACAGGCAGTCGCCCTGTCATTGGGTTGGTTGGACCTCAGATGGAGAGCATTTCTATTTTGTCCTGATTGCAGTAACTTGTACAGCAATGCTTTAAGCAGATTCTTCTGTTGGCTGGTATTCCGGATTTATGGTGCTGGTCTGCCCTGAAACATAGCTTAGGAATTTTGGGGCTAAATGCTGAGCAGATAAATCTCAGATCTGCCAATAGAGGGAAACCTTCTTTAAGTTACAGTACTGGGAAGCACAGAGAGGAATTGTTCTGAGGGCTGAAGAAGCAACTAAAGTGGAGCTGAGGGTCACCCTGCCCAGCTCTTAATGCTGAGGATAGTTCCTTTTATGAGAGGATCCTGTTGGACTTTTCAGATTGCTCTACAGAGACTTTACTTTCTCTTGCTTCATCAAATTAAGCAAGAACCAGAAATTCGTTACATCTGCTCTTCCTTTCATGCAGAAGTACCACTCAGAGAACAAGGGCCCTGACCAGGTGGCAGAGACACAGGCCCAGGTGGACGAGCTGAAAGGGATCATGGTCCGCAACATAGGTATTGTAGCGCTCATTGGCATAAAGATTGTGCAAGGTCCTGCATGTGTACTGAGGATGAGACAGCTTGGGTGTGATGAGTGTCCCTTTCTTGCAGTAGCATAGCTGTGCTTCTGCCTGGACCTTGCTTTGTTGTGGGAAAGATCAGTATGGGAAAGGAGGGATGGCTCTCTGTGTTGGCTGTCACACTCTTGCACAGCTCTTGTACAGCTGACCCACCTGGCAAAAAGGTTGCATAGGACAAAATACAAGCTGCTTGTTCTACTTGCAGTCTGCCATCGCCCTGAACCTGGCATGGAGCTGACCCTTGTGCTGCTAGCCCCTTTGCCTTGTGCTCTGCTGTTGCAGATCTTGCACTGAGTAGGGTAAAACCCACTACATACCTGCCCCAGAGATCAAGTGTACAATGCTCATACAGTCGGCTACTGTTTGTGGTCTTGAGGATAAGCCGCCTGTTTAGCTAACAGCATGAAAGGAGGTGTTTCTTCCCCATTGGATTCTCACTGTAGCCTTTCTTCATCCCAGATCTGGTGGCCCAAAGGGGAGAAAAGCTGGAGTTGCTGATAGACAAAACTGAAAATCTTGTGGATTCGGTAAGTTCTGAAATTGGCAGTGGAATTGGTTGGGTTTTCAGGGTATGTATAACCTGCATGCAAAAAAGGCAGGATTAAAAGGGAAGACTTCCCAGCCCTCATAGGCTTTTGCTGTGTTTCCATCTTAAGAAAATGCTTTGAAAGAAGTAGCATACAGATGTGGGGCTGGGAGGTGAGGAAATCGGGTGATGCTTTTTCTCAGAGCAGCCACTTCTTAGAACATACGTTGCATGTTTTCAGGTCACACAGGACCTCCTAACCTAGGTGTTCAGAACAAAATTTGTTGATGTTTGATAGGATGCTGTTTAACTTAGCAGAACTTTAGCTTGGCAGAACAAAACAGCAGAGTGGAGGTTGCCAGATGCTGTCCTTGGATAGCGAGACCCTCCATAGTCCAAGTGTAAATTAGAAATGTGTGTTCAGAAATAAAACTAAGAGAAGTGAAGAGTGGGTGCATTTTGAGGATTTCTCTAAAGCCCAGTCTAGAGAAGCTTCCAGACCAAGACAGTGTAATGACCTTCTTCATGCCGGAATTTATCCTGGTGCTAGGCTGTTGTTGTTTTTTTTGTCCTATGTGAAAAGCAAGTTGGGTGAGAAAGCCGTTGCATGGTGCACAGCAGGAAGAGATTGAGAACATTATCTGTTCAGGGCAAAGGAAATTATCACAGGGATCAGAAAAGAAGAACCAGACTAATGGACAGGATCACTTTTTGCTGTAATTTGTGAATAGATTATAGACTCCCAAGTGGGGTTCAAATTCTCCAGTGTGCCATACAGGGCCCAATCAATGGTTCTGAGCCTGAGACCAGGTGCTTTTAATGGTTGAGGCATCTTTCTGGGGGGAGTGATCTTTGCAGAAGGGTTGCTTATTCTAGGAGAGAGTAATGACAACTAGACCTGCTTAAATGTTCATTTGAATGTATTGGAAGCAAATTAAAACTTGCCTATTCTTATATGTTGAGATTGAATTGCAAAACGAAGTAATAGCTGGACGAGCTTTGCAGGGGATGCAGTGTTCGAAACTCCCATTGTTATATGCACATTTTGCGACAGGGAATTTCATTAGCACTAGCAGTTTCTGAGCTCTGGGTGCAGTACTGCACCTAAGATTTCAGATTAAAACTGCAGAGTGGAAGGAAAGGAGGAGCTTTTTCTGTCTCGCCACTTCCAGCTACTCTCTGAAGACTGAGAAGAGACCCTCTTGAGAATATTAGGGGGGTGGTCAGGGGAAGGACTACTAGACCATGTGAACAATGAACATAATATCTTAGCTGTAGTTCATTCAGTTTAGCTTTGTATTCTTGTTATAAAAACGTGCCTAGACATTCCATTTTTGCACCCATAACCAAGGATTAAGGTGCCATTCAGTTCCTAGTTTTCATATCTCAGTTTCTAACGCTGGGGGGATGGCTAGGGAGAAACTGGCATGTACATTCACAAAAGGATAATATGGTGTTGGATGCATCTCGCCTGTGCTTTTCCCATAGTCCGTCACTTTCAAAACTACCAGCAGAAACCTGGCTAGAGCGATGTGCATGAAGAACCTCAAGCTCACCATCATAATCACCATAGTATCCATTGTAAGTTGTTTGTACACATCAGACATTAAAGGGGAAGGGGGCTTTACACTTGAGTCTAGATCTCAGTGTAAAATGAAATAAACTGATGTTTACCTCTGTCGTGCACTGCAAAGGTGAATTCTTAGGGTATTCTTCTTTTCCCTCCTGGTGGCTGGTGCTCTTTATCTCTCTCCTATGCCCCCATTCTTTCCAGGCCTTTTGGAAGGAACATTATAGCTAGGGTGAATTAAGCTATAGGTCTGTACAATTCTGAGTGCCTTTGGTACCCTTAAACTCCTGGGTTCCAGTACTTTTTGTCCATAAGTGACAAATATGGCCTTTGAGCAGCCACCCCCCAAGCAAGAGGGAAACTTAAGGCAACCTTGGTTGAAATGTAGAGTTGCTCTCTTTACAACTATTGGGCAGTGTGCACATTTCATTGTGGTGGGTCCACTAAAGTGACTGTATCTTCTCCACAGGTCATAATCTACATCATTGTGTCAGCTGCTTGTGGTGGGCTCTCGTGGCCGTGTGTCCACAAGTAGCTGTTGGAACACGTCTACATGAGAGCACACGTGAGCAAGAATTTCTGAAGGAACGACCCTCATAAAACAAACATGGACCTCCTTGCTCTTCATCCTTCCAGGACGCTCAGGTCTTTTTGCCTTATCACCCCAAAAGGGCCTGTGTGGGACCCCAACCAGAGGGAGGCTTATTTCTTTTAAACCTACCTACTTGAAGGGAGTTTTGTCTTTTAACTGAAAGGCTTCCCAAGAGGAAAGTGGTTGACATTGGGAGGGTCTAAACATATTCTGTATTACCATGCTTTGCACTTTACTGTCCTGATTCCTGAGAGGAGGGGAGAGCTGATGGTCATTTGTCCTGTTCATCCTTTGGCCCTTGAGGGGGCAGTGTGGGTGGGACCACCGAAGCCAATGGGTTCCTGTTTACATCCCATAGCCCAGATGCATGTGATCAGCTCCTCCCACAATTGCTTTCCCAGTGGTGCCTTTCCTAAACTCATGTCAGGCTGTGACTTGTCCTTGGAGGAGCCTCCTGTGGCCAACTGATGTGCACACCGGTGGGCTCTGCTTTGTGACTTGGGTGATTGCCAAGTGTGTAATGTTTTGATGTTGCTGTAATGTATCTGCTCTGTGTAGTTGTGTTTTTTCTCCTGCCTGGTTTGGAATGTTTTCAGTCTGGAAAAAGTGCTCAGCTCAGACTCCACCTGCAGGGTCAGTGAGAAGGGGCTAAAATATTGTTCCAGTGAACAAAGCCCTGCAAAAGAGCACTTGCACAATGCACAACATAGGCTATTAGTCGATTCTGAATGGGGTGGGGGGTGGGGAGGGTGCTTAACAGGCAATGAGTACAGTCAGAGGACAGGCCAGAAAACAACACAGATATCCTCATCTGCTGATCTGGGGGAGGAGAAGGCTGAAAAGAACTGCTTAAGGCTTACTCAAAACAAAATTCCCATGGAATCGGCTCATCAAGTACTTTCTCCCCCCCCCCCATCTGTAATGCATTGCCCTAATTGCATACAGGAGTTTCACATCATTGTCAGCTGCTGGTAGATTGCGCAAATGCAATTGGATGCAATTTCAAAGCTTGTATGCACGCTGAGCGCACTTCTGGACACTTGGGAGTGATTTTTGTGGCAGACTCTACCTGGGAGCTAAAGCTTCTATGGGATCTTGCACTAAAAATAAAGGGCTGCTGTTTGAAATGTTGGTGGACAAGGCAAGATTGCAGTCCCAACTGGATACTCTACATATGCTGCCCCAAGACCTCAAACTGACAAGATACTTTGGCTGACTTCATCCTTGTGTTGGGAGTATAGGACAAGAACAAATTATATGGGAGAACAACACTGATTTGTGCTGGTTACAGCAGCCATAGGGCATTTAAATGTTCCTCCTCCCCCAGGTTTATATGCTACTGAAGAACTGAGGCAACTCCCTAAAGTAGGATGGCACTTTGCCACTCCCCCAGTGCTGTTCTTTTACTAATGCTTTTTTTCTGTGATGAGGTAATTTTCAACAGCAACATAGGTGAGTGTTGCTTTATGCCCTATCCACTGTGCTGCAGAAGTTGGGCTATCCTGGGCATGTTCTCACTTGCCCAGGGCCTATCTGAGAAGGGCTCCTCTAATATTTTTTCCAGGCACATGTCAATGTTCACTTAATTGTGCATGTTTTAGAATTAGTTGGTAGCAGTTAATTTTCTCTTATTTTTATTGCCTTTATGTAAAACCTTGAAGAGAAACAGCTTCTTCTTGTTTTAAAAATACACTGATGCATTGTAAAATAAAGTTAATCTGTTTAAATAAACCTATTGTACAAATAATTGATGTGAACCTTTGTGGGGGAGCTTACTGCTTTTCTTGAATGACATCAACATTTTAGAAATGCAATACAGGATCATCTCAGCTGTAGGTAGTGCATTGAGAAAGGGAATGTGTATGGTAGATATATGTGGAAGTCACACAGTATGCTAAAACACTTCTGAGGAACTTTCACTGTATTCTGTGAGATGCTTGCTTTAAAAAGTGGCCTGTAAATTACTGAAGCACACACCAATGCATGGTCAAATAACCTTCAAACTGTCCCACTTCAATTTTAAAACTCTTAACACTGCAAAAGTAGCTTTTGTGAGGAGGGGAGTAGATTTTACTACTTCTAGCTTAATTCCAGTTACTTTAACGACATTCTTAGTAGTGATCCTATGCCTTTGTAATTGTTATTCCATCATCCCATGAAGACACACCTCTTTGCCTAGGCCTTAGAAGGGTTGAGGTATGTGTACAGTTGGAATCATAGGTTTGCACAGTTGGAAGGGACTCTGAGGGTAATTAGTCAACCCCCCTTCAATGCTGGAATCTCCACTAAAGCATACCTTCTGTATCTCTCTGCCTTGAGACTTCAGAATATAAATAACATACTGCACAAGCTGGCAGTGTTTTAGAACTATATTGTAGACCTACTATTGGAATGTGCATCTGTGATGTTGCACCTCACCCTCAAATGTCTGGATTGAGGGTATATTAAGCTTAGTGTAGATCTTGCTTTTTGGCAATTCAATAGCTGAAAACAGCTTTATTTTTATAAATGGACAGTCGCTAGTACTTTAATTATGCATGCTCTTCTACCTTTGAGCATTGTTTAATATGAAATACATTCTCTTTTGTTATTTTTGTTATGTTAGGCTAAGTCCAGCTTTATTCACAAGCATGACTGTCCACTCCACTCTTCTGCTTATTATTAGTTAGCTCTTAGTTGCAAGTTACTGTTAATTACTAGTTCAGGTTTATTACCAACAAGCCCATCCCACTTAAATGCTAAATTTAAATAGTGAGTTCAGCTGCTGCCATTTCAGTGACACAATTAATATACAAGTACTGAAGTAAAAGCTTTCATTATTTGAGGGCAATATTCCTCCTGCAGAATACCTACATATAATTAACTTTCCCACAGACTTACACCAAATGCAGGTCTTTTCATGGGAGTTCACATTATCCTCAAGGCAAGACAGTGCCATAGGGGAAGGGTTTTTTTGTTTTCGTTTTTACAAAAGAAACCATACAGCCCCACTCTGTGCATATACGATTTTGAAAAAGGAACTTTAGTATTAAATAGAAGGTAGGTACTAGCCCCATCACATTTATTAACTACAATATCAAGTCACATTGGTGGCAGGAACTAGGAGTGGCAGGCCAGTTTGCATTCCCAGGTATGACTGTGTTGTATTTATAGCAAGCACCAGCAGGCACTGATTTAGCTGAAAATTCAATTTCCTTCATTAAAAACAGTAAAATATAAAGTTGTACAAAAAGCAGAAAAGGAGGATTTTAGTATCTGAGATTACCAGATGAGAAACATCAAGCACTTGTTCTGCTTTCAGATGTAGCACTACCTACACTAGATTACTGCAGCACATTATGTGGGACTGCCTCTGAAGACAGTCAAGAAACTTCAGCTGGTGCAGAATTCGGGGGCAAGGTGGCTTGAGCATATTACACCAATCCTGGCCTGACTGCGCTGGCTGCCAATTAGTTTCCATGTTCAATTCAAACTGCTGGGTTTGTCCTAGAAAATTTTGGACCACTTCTTCCCATATACTCTAACCTAGACTCTGCAATCATCGTCAGAGGTCCTTCTTTGTGTGTTGCCTCCACAAGAGTTCCAGAGGGTGGCAACATGTAAACAGGCCTTTTCTGCAGTGGTTTCCCACTTGTGGAATGCTTTCTACACAGAGTCCTGTCTTAGCACCTTCATTACATATCTTTAGGTGCCACGCAAACCCCCTTTTCTAGAACTAGGACTTAGGCTGAGTAAATATCCGATGGTCTTTTAAATGGGTTTGGGGGTTATTGGTTTGTTTTATGTATTCTGTGTTCTCATTTTGTACTTCTCCATGTGACCTTCAGATGAAGGGTGGCATACAAATTTCATAAATAATAAAATTATAATAATACACCAAAGACCATTATTACTCAGGTAAAATATAAGGAAAAGAGCAAATAGGTACACATGAATTCACTTCAAGGTACACAGCAGCCCTTCAAGAAAGCACACAAGGGTCTTGGTGTTTTGATATATTTATTTGGGAGTGTGTACTATCAATGATCAAAAACCAGCTTCAACCACTACTATAATCAAAGTAACTGAGATACCCATACTTGGGATAATTAGAAAACCTCTGAAAAGTTCCCAGAAAAGTTAAGGTACCCCATATGACACTGTAATTTCTAATTATTTCTACTTCTCTAGATGCTTTTTGGGAGGGAACCCCCCCCCCAAATCAAATGCTTTTATAGCCATAGGGGCACTATCCTGTGCTCGTCTCCCCCCCCCTTTGGGGGGAATGTTCAAATAAATGTTCAAGTGTAATCAGGAAGCTTTCTATATTCCCAAGTACAAAGCAATAAGAATATAACAGCTAAAACAAAAATAAAGGCAGTCAATTTCTACCACTGAAATAAAACAAAGGCAAAGAGGTGGTATGAATTCAGAAAAATATCCCTGTTGCTCAGGTGCACTGATGCTAAAGATGAGTAGACTTTTAAGATCCTCCTGCCCAGCCAGCTGGGCTCTTGGTCCAACTACAGTGGTACCTCTAGTTACGGACTTAATTCGTTCCAGAGGTCTGTTCTTAACCTGAAACTGTTCTTAACTAGAGGTGTGCTTTCGCTAATGGGGCCTCTTGCTGCCACGCACCGCCGGCAAACAATTTCTGTTCTCATCCTGGGGTAAAGTTCTCAACTCGAGGTAACTCTTCCAGATTAGCAGAGTTTGTAACCTGAAGCGTTTGTAACTTGAGGTACCACTGTATTTCCCAAACCAACCAGTCACTGTTTATCAGTATCTTCACAATGGCTCAGAAGCACCCTTCTTTCCATGAGTCATCAGCAGAAACACTGGCCTTCGGAAATCTGTTGGGATACAAAGATTAAGTACTTTAGAGGAGTAGCCACATGCTACTGTAATAGATTAAGAGCCAACATACATGATTAGCACTTATGTTGCTAAAGTACAGCAAGAAGTTAATGTTTGAATGCTCTGCTGTATTAAAAACCTCCAAGCACAAAGAAAACTAGCTTTCTCCCCAAATGTGCTCAGGGCATCTGTTTTCTACACAGCTGCAAGAAAAACAGGTGTTAATGTGTTTTACTACATGTGCATGTGTTGGGAAGTTATAACTGAAAGGATGGTTCCAGAAAACTGATATGCAGCAAAATAGATGTAACACAACTTTCCCTACTACAATGTATACTGCTTCTCTTATATCCACCAAAGAGAAACATTAGGTATTGAGCAGTACTCTTATTTGTTCAATTAAAAGGGGGTGATTTTTCCCCGGGCATGCTGCACAAACATGGAACCTTGATTGTCACATAGGAAATCCAAGGTGATACAGTTGTTACCATATCAGAGAGCTCTACAGCTGAAATAAATATCAAAGTGAAAGTACATTGATTGGCTTTTAAAACATTCATGCTTCTCAACATCCCTGTAGCTACACAAGAACCAGGATTCTTCCCTATGCACTAGCATCAATTCTATACCAAACAGAAGGCCAACCTCAAAATAGATGGTTTAAGCACCATATATTTCACATATACCAAGCAATCTTCCTTTACTACAGCCACTTACTGCTTGTTGAGAAAAAGAATTATGCACTTCACCCAATAAGTCGGTTCAGAATTAGCAAAAGTAACAGCAACTCATGACTGTAATAACTCCCTAATCTCTTGCTGCAAGCACCTGCCCTCACATCCACCTCCTTGCTCATATTTGGCCTTTTTAAAAAAACAAAAAAACATTTATTCAAAAGTTACAATAAGCTTTGTCCACTGCCATATCACAGAATGATCAATCTTCAATCCCACATAATGTTTGCCTTTTCACATTTCATGGTTGAAGCAAAGAAACTTAACACACTGCCCCCTAAACTTGACCACTCAGAAGGAAGTTCCACTGAATTCTGATAGAGCTTCTGCATTTTCCTCAAAAGTTGAAGGAAATTATCACAATTTGTCCACAAATTTTGGTTGGCCTTGGTGAGCCAAAAAAATTGTGGATGCCAGGATCATATAACCACAAATCAAGCATTGCCTCTGATTTTGCACTGTGTCCCTGAGACGTCATGAAGTTGGAAACAAACTTCCATCTTGGAAGTGGACAGGAGGCAGAAGCTTGCTTTGCGTCTGTGCTTGCCAGATGCTCCAAGCACCTGGCCATGTAGCACTAAAAACAAGTTACAGTTTTCTTACCAATTTTTCAGCTGAGGAGGTAGGGGTCATTCTGCCCCACACTGCATCTCCAGAACTAGGAGAATGCCTTTGGACTCTTGCCTGACTCCAATGCAAATAATATTAGAAGCCAATAGTGCTATCCCAGCCAAGCCAACAGCACAGATACTTCTTAATTCTCGGCACAAGCCCAGAACATCCTTTTTTTTACTTTGCACTTAAAACTTTTAGCTCTTACCTCTTGGCTGGCTGTGCCAGCTTGCTCTTCAGGGAGGATGTTCCCCCAACGGACGTTCTACTTTTTGGAAGGGCATGTTTTGCTCCTGTGGCCATACTATTGCTTCTAGCCACCGAACTGCCACCACCACCAGAAGTTGGATGCTGTGTGGAAGACTGTAGCTTTCGAACTCTACCAATAGTACTGGCAAAACCAGCAGCTCTAACAGGCTGCTGTGGTGTTATGAGACTGCTGGCACAAGAACCTGCTTTCATTGGCTGTCGGACTATTAAGGGTGGCTTCCCAGCACCCGAGGAATAGCGGAGCTTACTTGGAGCCAGACCTTGAAGTGGGGTGGGAGAAAAGGCACAAGTGAGACCACAATTATTATTATTTTTTACAAAGTTTATATCCTGTCTTCTCAGGATTACAAAATTTAAACACCAACAAAACAAAACAAAACCAGGACACCCCTCCTGCCAACAACCCCAAGGATAGCCATTAAAGTTCATTCCTGAAAACTTCCCATTGGAGGAGAAGCTTCAATGCCATCCTAAAAGCAGACCGTGAAGGAGTCAGATACACCTCTCTTAGGAGGAAGTTCCACAGACTGAGTGACACAACAGAAAAGGCCTTGTTTTCATTCCTAATTATCAATGCAGCGACAGAAAGAAGTGCTTCAGAAGTAAAGCAGAATTCTAAAAAAATGCTTTATGGCAGAAGGCGATTGTTGAGATATACTGTTCCAGGCTGTTTAGGACCCAAGCATGAATTGATTTTAGACACAAAATTGGTAGCCAAACAAGTTGGTAAAAGTTGAGATGACATGTTCCACCTCCTGGCTCTAGACAAAACCTTAGCAGCTGTATTCTGGACAGCAGCTGTATTCTGCAACTGCATATAGAGCTCCTTACAATAATCAAACCAGGAGATGACAATGGCATGAATGAACTTCGGTCCAACACCCCCGGGAAAATGTACAACTAGTTTGCAGAGATGGATCCAAGAGCATCTCCAAGCTGTGAACCAGCTACTTCTCAGAAAGTGTAACCCCATCCAGAACAGACTGCATGTCTACTGCAAGATTATCATAACCCTCAACCCACCAGCACCTCTGTCTTACCTGTTTTTAAGATAAGTAACCAACATTCACCGAAAGAAAAGCTAACTTACTAGCCGATGGCTGATTGATTCTGGAGAGTCGACTACTGGGAACCTGCCGATCTGACTCCAAGCTGCAGCTGTTCCTTATAGACTCCAAGGAACGCCGACCTGTTCTAGCCAGGTTAGGCATGCTGTGCCTTAGCTCTTCTATAAGGGAAATGCAAAGAAAATGAGAAATCCAACTGCTTCCATGTATTCACTTACACAACCACTGCAGGCACTGTTATGATCTTCTCAAACATGATCGGATTCAGCAAGAGTATCACATACCTTCATTCCCAGAATATTTCAGCCTTTCCGGAATGGAATTCTGCACTGCTCTCCGGGAGGTGTGAATCCGTGTGCCTGTTGCCCTGCCAAAGTCTGTGTTTGTGGATGGGGACTGGCACCGTGGTGAGTTCAGTGGGGATGGTGAGTATCTGTGGCTACTATGATAGGAAAAGGAGCAGCCATCATCCTCATCCTCCAGACTGTATGTGTCAAAGTCCTGGTCACTGTAGGTGCCTTTGCGCAATGAATGCAAAGAAGCACTGGAACTACGACGGGAAACAGAGGCTGAGCTGGAGGCATAATCCTGGCGAAGACCTAAAGTATGGCCAACCACAAAGGATACAGTCATTGCTCATTGTTTTTTCCCAGAGTTCTTGCCTGACCTATCTTTGCTGAAGTTTCTACAATATGACCCACCATTGAACTACTAAACCAGACAGAAAACAAAGACATAATACACTGCACTGCTTGTCACAACCACAGTGGTGCAATCACAAATATTGTTCCAAACCCTAGAGATGACTTATTCCCATCGTATGTTCACATTTTATGCTACTTTTAAAACCTAGTTACAAACTGTACTAGGTACAAACTATACAAACAGTATTAGCACAGTGCTATATTTCTAGATTGGTGCCAGAACTCACCATGAATGCCTTCCATGTTCTCTTATAATGGCAATGGTGCCCACCTGAGAGGTGCCAGAACTGAGTTTCAGTGAATTCCAGCTGGGGGGGAAGCCCTGACTACACATATAGTTTTACAGTGATGTGTGTGGTCATTTAAAATGAATCGCTTGAATTTTAAATTGCAGGGAGGTTAACAAGACATTTGTTGAAACAACAACAACAAAAAGCATTTACACACACACACTGCATCTATTCTTTTGTTATGGATCTTTGCTTCCCCACTATTTGACTGGATTGTCTTCCAGTGGGGTAATATTGTTAACAAGCAGCCACTCAGCCCATTTGCTCGTTTAAGTTCTATTAAGAGGATAATTCAGGTTACTTTGTTTCCATTTTAAATCCCACCTAAGCAAAAACATTTTCAGACTAACTGCACAACAGCTCAACTGAAGATCCCAATATATAAGATGGACACATTTTTGCACCAAAAAACACTAATTTATGCCACAGCATTTGATGCCTCTAACCCCATGTCTTCTCAGTAACTTCAGAACTTTGAAATTGCAGTTGTGAAAGCAACACTCTGCAAAGTAGCTGTTTATATATTTACAGGCCATGACACCCACATTCAGGGCATAACAAAATTCATGAAGATTTCAACGAGTTTTTTAGCTGTGAAGTGCATATATGTATGAGAAACCAAAATGCTCCATATGTGTTTCATACACTGCAGCTAGTAAAAGACTTCTTTAGTTTACACAAGCTGGCGGAATTTTGCTGCACTTTTCACAAAGATACTGTTTCCAGGCCACGGACCCCAGGACTAGTTATGCTATTCCAACCTGTTCAGCAAACTATGTTTGCTGTCAAACTTATTTTCTTCCCCCAAATCAGCCTGTACACCTGACCATCACCTAAATTGAAAACGTGCTTTTGATCCAGAAGCGACTGCAATGAGCCTGAAAGAAGGTTTTACATTCATCAGAGCAACAGTAGTCCTTACACATATACTGTTCATATCATTTACTAGTATAGTATCAATATAATTTATTCAGCAGGGCTACTCAATTACCCAATCTAAGTGGAGAATTTATGTTACTGTGTTACATATAATGCGAGAAAACAAAATTAAAATGTTACATATAAGGAGAGAAAACAAAAGCAAAATGTTATTTAGCCTCTATTTGGGCAGTTTATAAATCTCTTGTAGGTGATAAGGTCCTAAAGTAGAGGAAAATAAATTGCTTTCACATACTTTCTTCCTGTAGACGGGCCATAACCAGCACATCTGTCAAGTCTTGCAGTTTGTATCCCATCGTGATAGAGTCATCTGAGGTACTGAGTTCACTGTCAACGGAAGACTGAGAGCTCAATGCTGAATGCACACCCAAATAACCTTTCGGAAGTGGTGGGGGAGAGAAAAGCCAAAATGAGGACTAGAAAGTATTCTTTAAAACTCACTAGTAGTAGCATACTAGGTACACAGCCTTGTTTGAGTCTAGTAATGAGTACAGTGACACTTCCTTATAAAGCATTCATGTTTACCATTAAGATTAATTAGCAATTACTTCTGAGTAAGAGAACTTCCTTATGTAACTAAATTACAGAGAAGGTCCACAAGTACTGTACAGAGTTTGCATTTAACATAGTTGTCATCTAGGGACACAGGTGGTGCTGTGGTCTAAAGCACCAAACTTCTTGCGCTTGCTGATCAGATGGTTGGCGGTTCAAATCCCCATGACGGGGTGAGCTCCCGTTGCTCTGTCCCAGCTTCTGCCAACCTAGCAGTTTGAAAGCATGCCAGTGCAAGTAGATAAAAAGGTACCACTGCGGCGGATAGGTAAACGGCATTTCCATGCGCTCTGGCACTCGTCACGGTTTCCTATTGCACCAGAAGAGGTTTAGTCATGCTGGCCAGCTCCCTTGGCCTGAAGCGAGATGAGTGCCACACCCCATGGTCACCTTTGACCAGACTTAACCGTCCAGGGGTCATTTACCTTTACCTTTTTACCTATTATTGTTAATATCCTGCCCTTCACTCTAAAGACTTTGGGAAGGTCACTAATTTAATGGCCCAATGGCATATAGTATCTAAGCAAGGGAGTAGGGGGGCAGGGAAAGGTCTAGGGCCCTTGAAAGAATTTTGGTGGAGCTACAGCTAGGCCTATGATAACCTAGTGACTCTCTTAACTGGCATCATTCCCCATTTTCCAAATAAGAAAACAGGCACTGTAAGTCGAAGGGAGATGTGTTTTAGAATTTTGAGTGAAATGTGTTCATACAATATTTGCAAACATGTTCTTTTTAAAATAAAAGGTACCCCTTCTTCTGGCTATGGCAAAAACAAATAAACCAAATCAGATCACCAAATCTTCACGCGTCAAAGCCTCCTAGATTGCAACAATCAAAACCTTTCTTGTCCTCTTGCTGGAGGTGGATTTAGGAGTCCTCCTCCATATTATCCCTTCATCCTCAATTCACACACTGTGGATTTAGGCTGAGTCCCAAGTTTCCTATAAGACATTTTCAGAGAGGAACACTTTTTGCCTGAAAACATCATAAATAATTGACTATTTAAAAAGATTTAAAAGTCCAATGCAAAAACAACTGGGCAAGAGAGAACAGCCCCTTTACTGTGTAAGCCCACTGCGAGTCCCCACAAAGATTAGCTTGTTTGTGGAGAAGGGCTGTCAAGTATCTGCTTTGCATGCAGAAGGTCTTGAGTTCAAACCCTGGCATCTTCAGATAGAACAGAATGCCTCCTGATCTGAAACCCTGGAAAGCCACTGTCAGTCAGTGTAGATAATATTGAGCTAGATGTAACACCTCAATATAAGGCAGCTTTCATTTATCATGTTCCCCCCCTCCTAACCCATCTTCTAGTTCATTTGTGACCTAAAAGGAAACAACCTACAGTCCAATATTTGTCAAGTTTCTTTGGTTGATTGCCCAAAGATATTCTTACTCATCATAGATAATCAGGTAAATGGCTACTAACCAAGCCCTAGGACACCTTAAGGGAAATACAGGCATACTCACAGACCAAGAACCTAAGCTAATTATATTACATGGTTCATATGTATCTAGGCAGGATATGCATTCAAGTCTAACCTCAGCAATCTTAATTGTCTCAGACTCTTAGACAAACAGCAGCCATCATGCTGATTTCATTGAAGTTAAGGCAATACAGAACTGAAACTACCTGAATAACAGAAGATTCAGGACAGACAAAAAGGAAGCACTTCTTCATACATCACACTGTTAAAATACAGAATTTGCTTCCTAAACACTGGTTATTTCCACCAATTTAGATTGCTTTAAAAAGGAATTAGGTACAGTGGCACCTCGGGTTACAAACGCTTCGGGTTACAAACGGTCGGGTTACAAACTCCGCTAACCGGGAAGTAGTTGCTCTGGGTTGCAAACTTTGCCCCAGTATGAGAAGGGAAATCGTGCGGTGGTGGCGTGGCGGCAGGCCCCATTAGCGAAAGCACGCCTCGGGTTAAGAACAGTTTCAGGTTAAGAATGGACCTCCAGAACGAATTAAGTTCGTAACCCAAGGTACCACTGTATTCAGAGGCATGAGTCTGTCTGTTGCTGAGGACCAACAGCAGGAAAGGGCTATTGCTATCATGCCTTGCTTGTGGGTTTTCCATAGGCATCTTATTGGCCACTAGTTATGTGGTCTGGTTAAGCTGTTGTCACCTGTGCATACTGGTCACACTACACTTTGGAAAACACTGTGGCCAATTGAAGTTTTCCCCAAGTCTAAGCAGAGAAACTCACATGCCCATTTATATATAGTCCTTTGACTTCAAATGTCAAGCTAATCCTCCCCCAATACAGAAAGAATTTTACACATGCAAGTTAAACAACAAGTCTTCATACAAACCATGAAGAGGCAAAGCAGCAGAGGGAAGTCCTGTAACAGGAGGCTTCATCAGGGCTCTATCTTAAAGACCAATCAAATGCCCCAGAAATGAAATGCTCAGTTGTGCTGGGAGGTGGACTTTTCTCTCAAGAAATAAAACTTTTTAAATTCCCCAGAATTAGCACAAACAAGCAAAGAGGTCTAAACAAGCAGCATTAGGCAAAGGCAAGAAAAAGAACTAGGCAATCACGTTAAGCCTGAAGATACCAAACCAGTCTCACCTCTTCCTCCCCGACTCCCTCATGCATCTCCCACCTCCAGTCCTCTGAAAGTGTCCCCAATGCCATGCCATACCTGAGCTGCCACAAGTTAGTAGCGGTTTGTTAGTTGATTTGTAGTACCCGGGTATATTTAGTGCATTGCTACAGGACCCTGTGTCTGTATTCAAGTTATGCACACTTGAAGATTCCAGTGGACCGCAATACAGGGATTTCCACCTACTGGCTAAAGGAAAATACAAGAAAGCCATGTAACTTTACCAAGTTAAAAAAGATATGGACAGAAGGAATGACAGACTGCATTTGCATGCATTACATGCCAAACACACTCACCCTGAACACAATACAAACAAATCATTTGATTACCAACAGTTTAAAGTGTCTGTAATATAGAAAAAATTAAGAGAGATCTCAGTTCTGCATGCAGGGTTCTCTCCTTGGCTTAATACTACATGCCTGCAAATGTTAAGACAAACAATGCAATTGCTTCTCCCTCAGCTTATAACGCCCTCCCCATATACACCTGAGACAGCATCAAAAATATCAGACAGAAGGAGAGAGAGTGCTTCATGCATTACACTGAAATACTAATAGTGTTTCCTCTTTCCATGCTTCCCAGATAATATATAGATAGGGTAGATGGGATAGCTCCCTCATGTAGGAAGACAGGATAATTTCGACCTCTACGTCATCCTGAAAGTGAGGATTTAAATGATTCACAAATATCATTTTGTGGCAATCCTGAGCAGCAAAGCTAGCCTCAGTCTAGCACAGTTAACATTTATGCTGGTAAAGTAGCTGGCCTTCCCAAGCAGGGGCAGGGAGCTTTGCTTCACATCACCCAATGTGTTACAGGATAATAATATACAACATACATTGTGTATACTAAAAATCAAACATCCAAGAGTAATCAGTGTGAATCAGCTATCCTGCTGATCCAGATACAGGCGGAGTAGTCCCATGAAGCAGCCATCTGTGGACTTACAGGGATGAGGGAAAATAATGTTGTCCTTCTCTTCTCAATGCTCTCCTAAAGCATTTTCATTTAAA
This sequence comes from Lacerta agilis, assembly GCF_009819535.1. NCBI lineage: Eukaryota > Metazoa > Chordata > Lepidosauria > Squamata > Lacertidae > Lacerta > Lacerta agilis. Next base: position 28,603,780 of record NC_046331.1, on the reverse strand, counting down.
GTGCATTAAGAAGTTTTGAAAGACATGCTGCAAATAACAGCCATAAAAACCCAGCATGAATAGTCCACAGGTACTTGGCATACAGACATTTAAAATCAAAGACAGATTTCCCATCATTAGTTGCAGCTAAGATCTAAAACAAGTTAATGTTGAGAGTTCAAAGAGGAGTGGTGTTATTAGTGCAGAGAACAATCAAGCCTTATTCTGAACCATCTTGTCCTTGAAATCCCTCAACTCAGAATGGTACCTCATGATACAATGGGCATTTAGATTCTTTGAAAGCTAACTGAATGCCTTCTAGAGAGACCAACTCAGCCATAAAATGGAAATGGGTAGAAGCCTGAACAATATAACACATTTTCAGGTGGTCTGAATACATTTCCAGTGTCTGAATACAGGCTTATTTAATAGTTCAAGACAAAATGATTACAGTGTTCACCTTACACATATTAAGAGCCATTTTGAAAATAGTAAGATTAATATTTGGCCACCCAGTAGTAGACAATTATACTGTGTTTCTGCCTCCCTGAGCAGGCTGATAGATGGCAAGTGACAAAACTAGGCTTTGGAGGGATGTGTATCTCTGCACTCCACCAGTCATCAGAGCCTTGCCAGTATTCTGTTGCTGGCTGTATGTAGGCTAACAAAATCCTGGTGCTTTGGTGCAAGAGGAGATCTGTGCAAAACAGAAGTCTGAAGGGCTCATTTAAAAATAGGGTGGGAATTCTTTACTCCCCTATAACCCAGGCCTAAAATGGAGCAAATGAGACTTTTATTACTTTTTTTCCACAGTAAGCACAACACTTCTGAAAGCATGTTTAAAACATATTGCTACCACAGCTAATACATATGGACGCAACTTTTATTTTCAAGATCAAAGCTAGTAAAATTAGCAATTACAACATGGCTACCAACTTGACTTAACTGCTGAACAAGCAACAATAAGAGTATTGCAGACTACATACAAAACATTTTTTCAGTATTTGAAGCAGAAATGCAGACTGCCACTGCAACATACAATTATCTATGTAGAACACATCATCTGAATCTTCTTGCTTCTCACTTGCCTCAGACCTCTATTTTCTGCATTATGATCAATGTATGAACATTTTCACACACCAATGAGCAAACTGAAATGTGTGAAAAGTGTTGAGATGCTTGTTAAAATACATGCAAATCTTCCAGATACTGATTCTGAGTTAAAGGACAGATTTTGATTTGCATTCCAAAGGTAAAGGGGTAAAGGGACCCCTGACCATTAGGTCCAGCCGTGTCCGAGTCTGGGGTTGCGGCGCTCATCTCGCGTTACTGGCCGAGGGAGCCGGCGTACATCTTCCGGGTCATGTGGCCAGCATGACAAAGCCACTTCTGGCGAACCAGAGCAGCGCACAGAAACGCCATTTACCTTCCCGCCGGAGCAGTACCTATTTATTTACTTGCACTTTCAACGTGCTTTCAAACTGCTAGGTGGGCAGGAGCTGGGACCGAGCAACGGGAGCTCACACCGTCGCGGGGATTCGAACCACCAACCTTCTGATCAGCAAGCCCTAGGCTCTGTGGTTTAACCCACAGCGCCACCCACGTCCCTTGATTTGCATTCTACCCCATCCCAATAATATTTATTTTAAAATAGCACAATTTAATCAAGAATTTAATTCTTTTAAACTTGTAACTTAAAAAAAACTTTTGCCCCTGCAGTTTTTATATTGATGTATTTATTATTATTTTGTTCCATGATGCCTACAAGTTTTAAGAGAAAGTTGCCATATAAAGTTTATACTTATCATAAGGAGGCTAATCATCCACCTGCTATTACTTGCTATGAATGATGGGAAACTGAAGTCTTCAATATTATTATATAGTGTGTAGACAATTAACAAGAAATCTGATGGACTAAAATAATTTACTTTTGAGTAGACATGAATAGAATTAGGATCCACAGGAGATTCATTTTTCAGAGCTCTCTAAAAAACCACTCTCCTGTTTGTGAATAAGAATTATGAGGTTTACATAATGATTTTAAGTATAGATCATAAAGCCCTACTTTTGTTTACTACAATATCAATGGCTTTAACATTAACAATTGTTAGCAGTCCTGGGCTAACTGAGTCAGATATGATAATAAGTATTAATTTTCCATATTATTCCCCTACTTTCAAAAAATAAAATTATTTGGGGTACGGGAGCTTTCAGCTGCATCCATAGCACTGGACACATCTGTAACAGTTATCATTATAACAGTTTTGTTATAATTTTGTTTGTTATACTTTTAAACAACTAAAATACATCACACAGTGATATGTTATGATTAATTATCTTTATTCTGAAAAACTGTTTGAAGCAAATACAGTATCAAAAATTCAAGAAAATGTTTATTTATGGTTAAAAGTGATTCTCTATTTGACATGAAGTTACCAAAGCTGTTTGCTTAGTATCATCATGAGAACAGACATCATCCACTGATGAAGCCACCTCAGCCCAAGTATCATGTACACCATCTTACCTCTGGCAAGCTTAGAAAGATTATCTCCATGGCACCCTGCCCAGCCATTAGTGCTAATGCAATGTGGTTTAAGCTCTGGCAAGAAAATGCTAAAGAGCAAAACAAGAGATCAAGGTACCAAAGCTCTTTGAACTAAATTCAATTGCAAAATTCCAAATACCACCTATGGAAGGAGCAGAATTGTCCAATCAAATTTAATTCTGCAGGTGCTTTGAGAACTTTCATGGTTTATCTGCTTGGTAATTCTTGTGACAAACCAAGGCCTCAATCCTACACTCACTTTCCAGGGAATAAGTCATATTGAACTCTATTGCACTTTCTTTTGGGTAGACATAGACAAGATCACACTGACAATAATAATTTTGACCCTTCTGGGGTTTTTTTCCCTCAGCAGCCATACAACACAAAATATTAAAACACCCTTTCAAACACATTCAGCTCACCTACCTTGGTCAAGTCTGCTAATTAGGGTACGGCAGGCTGCCTCCATCTCAGGGCTAGGATTGTCTAACACGTGCCTACACCATTTCAGGGGAGACTCCTTTTCATCTGCTGGTATTTTTCTTGAAGACACATAGAGCCTTAAGCAGAAGGAGAAAGTTTAACATGCTGATTCAGTAAATAGTTATATCAGTTTGTTTACCTTTACAGCCTGGGTAAGCTGCTGAAATAAGCAACATGAAATATATACAGTATGTATGCCCACCCCAAATAGAAAACTTCATTTATTACACTGTAAATAGGGGGTCAGTGTTCTTGCAAGGTCAGTTAATAATTTTTGTATTTTATTTTTTTTAATTATACTTGGTGAATTAGATGGTTCTGGTGGAGTCCAACAAACAATGGTGCTACAGCAAAAGAAGCCATCCAGCAGCAGCTTTTACTAACTTGAACTGCTTGTGGTTAGAGCAGATAAATTTTGCTGAATACATTTTCAGTAAAGTACTCAAAGAAACCCCTTTTAACAGTTTTAAAACAGAGTTCCAAACTTGGAAGATTTTGAGTTACTCATTCATACAGCTTAAGAGGAAAAAAACTGACACTACATCAAGAAGGATGGGAAAAGAAAGTGTTGCGATTTACAAATTTCATTGTTTAACTTCTAAACAAGACTGGTTCTTTAGCCAAAGAAAGGGTAAAATCATGGTTAACTAAAAGGGAAAAGTCCTAGCACAAAACAAAGACAAGCCCCTACTTTAAGGGCTGAGGAAGTCTTCCATTTTATTCCAAATAGAAAAAAAATACTAATATTTTTCTTACATTTTATAAGATCTTGTTCTGAAGCAGAGTACTACTGTATAAACACATAATGCACTTTTATTTCTGTATTCCAATAAATTTTTTATTAAAAAAACTATATTATGTTAGGATATCCATAACAGGATATGGTTACACCACAAAAAGCAGGTATGCCACAGTGCTTTAATCACTAGATACCAGCTTCAAGTGCAGAAATGCAGAAATGATGCCTCTACCTCCGTTTCTCATTGGTAAGTCTGCCACACTTCACTCACAAAGGCTTGTTAGTGAAAAACAGAATGAACAATTAAGATGGAACTTCCTAGCACTTATCTTTAAATTTATTGGAATGCAGCAGGTGTGACATTCCTTTAGAGAATTAACAAGATCCATGGCTATATGAAATATAAGTCCTGCCACAAATTATTAGGTAACTATCTATGATATTGACATATGAGCATTAACTACAACCAGAATCATGACTCACTTCCTGAGTAGCCACATACAGCTTTAGATAAATGAATTCTCTATTCTCACAAAAATTCAAGGTGTATACAACTAACATTCAATTCCCAAATACCTTTCCACAAAAAATATAAATACACAAGTCTCCACAGCAAGCATATTCCAGCCAGAAAAAATGACATAATTTATTTCTAATGAATAGCTGGATTCATGCAAAAAAAAAATTGAGGCTGATCTAATGGTTGTATGTTTAATGGTTGTATGTTGTATATTTCTTTTTTGTAAGCTGCTTTGGGACCTAGATGGTGAAAAGCAGGATACAGGTTTTTAAAGTAAGTAAAACAAAATAGAAACTGCTCCAGAAATTTGGTCCAGTTCCCTCCTCCCTTGATAGGCATAATTTTGAGTGACTTACCAGGTGTCCTCTTCATCATCAGCATTCTCAAGTTCTAACAGCTCCACTTCATCCAGAGTTGTCTCATTAAAGAGGTGTTCTACCTCTGCATCCCCTTCGCTCTTTCTCAGCGGTGGCTCAATACCTGTGGTGAAGTCTTCTACTAGCACTGTGCTGCCACAATTCCAACTAGACAAGTCATTGGTATTAGCATCACTGTTCTGCATTTCTGTATTGCTCACAAATTTCGGGTTAGGAGGCTGTTCCCCACAACCACTGCTACAGTTGTTCTGTTCTGTGGCCTCTACATCCTTTTGCAAGATGTCATCAGTATCCCCTGCTTCTGAACTCATTTTACTCAGCGCAGAGTGTAAGTCTGCCACTATCTGCAATTCCTGTTTATCCATCAGGGTGTTGATGCTATTATTCATTTCCATCCCATTGACCCTGGAATTGCAATTATCCACTCCAGCGCCAGCTTGGTTCAACAGTTTTGCCTCTGGCACACTTCGAAGGCTTCTAGTTCTCAACTGCTTATTCTGGAGCTCAAGTCTCCTCACAAGTTCTTGCAATTTCCGCACCTCTTCCAGCTCAGGGCCCACTTGATCATCCATTGGTTCAGTATCGGGACGCATCACAGAGTTCTCTGCTGAGCCCTGGCTGAGTTCAGTTCCAAGACTGTGGTCTGGCTGAATTATAGGGGCACTCCCAGGGACAACCATCTTCATGGAACCCCTGAAGAGACTTGCTAGAAAAAGAGATCATAGAAGATACCTGTTAAAAAATAAAGTAAACATACCAGTTCTTTTAACAATTGAATGTCTTCAGGGTAATGGTGCAGAGCCAAGCCTTAATAAAATCTGAAGGCACTTATCTGCAAGGGTAGTGCATGTTACTTACAATGGACATGTTGACATGAACTAAATTTGCCCAGCAGCATCCATAATCACTACTATGGGAAAGGCATGTCATTGTTCATGGTGTAAGCAGATAGCCATAATGAACACATACAAAATAAGTAGAGTGCTCTATAATCTTCCCAACTTCACATGGAGCTGCCAAGGCAAAAGTGGTTTCAGGAAGACAGTTTTAGATCTGTGAGGTCAATTTGGAAAGGACATGACCAACTCAAACTTGCAAAATTCTTCTGAGCTAGCAAAAAAGAACCGCACACAATATTTACCTAAGTCTGTGCCAAATGATAGATTCGGAGACAAACTACCATGGAATTGATATTTCAAGTATAACTTGAATTACTGCCAGCCAGCATTAAATTTCAAGTGTTTAGGATTTTTGTAACCCAGCTTTTTCAATGGGGAGAAAAAAGACTGAATGATATGGAAAGTCTTGTTAAATATCTGAAACACTAATATTAGAGGGAAGTTCCTATGTTGTGCAGCAGCTGCATTACCATGTTCAGTAGATAAATTCTGCAATTAACTGACAGCTTGGTTACATACATTGTGTGTGCACAAACATGGGAAAATTACTTATTGGAGGCAAGAAACAAAGCAAGCCAGTAGCTAATATTGGATCATGAAAATGCAGGAGAGGAAACTGCTTCTTTCCCAATTGTTTACATTGGAACAGTAAACCATACATTTATTTCTGCAGGTTTTGGTAACAAGTGATCACAGTGAAAGAGAATTAAGGACATAAGCAGTTTACTTAAAACTAGATGCATGGAACTGACCATAAGCAACTTTTTACTATACTTCCCCCACTCCAGCAATTTGGCCTGACAAAAGCCAGTGAACTTGGGCTTCAGTTTACATAGTATGTATGTTTGTGGAAAGACAATTATACACACACACACACACACCTTTTTTGGCTCAGTACTTTACTTCAAACTGAGTGGTTATGTTGACACATGGAAGGGTGTATACGGAACCACCTTTGTCAATTAACTTGAAAGTGCACGAGACACACATAAAAGTACAGAGTGATGCCAATAAGTATGCACTAAGTCTTTCATTTAAGTCGTACCCAATTACAGATGATGAGCACAAAAAAGGAAGCAATGAAAAAACTCAAGACTCTCTGGGCTCTATTATTAATGTCGTACATGGGACTTATTAGTAAGGCTGTTACAGAAGTCTTAAGGTGAACAGGTTTCTCTGCTCACATTTACAACTCTTGGGAAGCAAAATAGATGTCAAAGCCCCTAAAGCAGGGGTCAGCAAACTTTTTCAGCAGGGGGCCAGTCCACTGTCCCTAAGACATTGTGGGGGGCAGAACTATATTTGGGGGGGAAATGAACAAATTCCTATGCCCCACAAATAACCCAGAGATGCATTTTAAATAAAAGCACAAATTCTACTCATGTAAAAACATCAAGAAGGCCCCACAAATAACCCAGAGATGCATTTTAAATAAAAGGACACATTCTACTTATGTAAAAATACGCTGATTCCCAGACCGTCCGCAGGCAGGATTTAGAAGGCGATTGGGCTGGATCCGGCCCCTGGACCTTAGTTTGCCTACACATGCCCTACAGGAACCATCATATAAACTGTAATTTCCAATTAAATACATCTGTAGGGGAGAAATATCTGCCCCGATTTTGAGCCTATAACACCCTCCCATAAAACTGAATTTACTATAAAGCCAGCTAACTGGCCTATAATTTTCTGAATTCCTCCCGAATCCCTTTTTAAAAAATAGTATTATACTGATCACTTTCCAGTCCTCAGCTATGGAAACTGATCTTGGGGACATACTACATATATTTGATAGAAGATCAGCAATTTCACATTTGAGTTCTTTAAGAACTCTGAGGTGGATGCAATCTGAACTCTTGTCATTTTTTGTTTTGTCAGTAAGACCTAGAATTTTGTCTCTTGTAACCACCATTTGCCTGAGTTCCTGTTTTTTCCTGTGAAACTTAGTTCAGGCATAGCGATCTGCCCTACATCTTCCACAGTGAAGGCAGGTGGCAATAATTCATTCAGCTTCTGTGCAATATTTCTTTGTTTAGCTTACTTGTGACTCCAACTGCCTCTCTAGTCAGCCTGCTTTTACTAATGTATTTGCTTTTAGTAATCTTTAGTAATCTTGTGTATTCTGCAATGAGCACTTCGAATTCTTTTTTATCATCCCTTATCATCTGCTTGTGTTTCTTTTCCCAAAGCTTGTGTTCATTTTTATTGCCTTCTATGGAAAGTTCCATTTTCTAAAGAAAGCGTTTTTTACCCATAATATATTCCTTGATTCTGCTCTTTAACCACACTGGAATCCTCTTGGCCTCAGTCCTACCTTCCCTAATCTGCAGTATATATTCTACTCATGTTTCTATTACTGTGGTTTTGAATATCTCCCAAGCATTCTGGGGAGACCTGACTTTCTTTATTTTCTCATTCAAATCATCTTTCCCTCTTATGTTTGTGTCCAGTCTTAGACCAGAAATGAGCCTACTGTATATCATACAAAACTGAAGGAAAGCCACTTGTAGTAATGTAACATTTTCTTTATAAAAAAAAAGAGTTCTGTTAAAGTATAATTATCGTTTCCCAGTCACTATTTTTAGCCCTATTTCAAGCAGGCTGCTGCAATTAAGCAGAAAGTGGCAACCATTATCTCTAAACTACCCATGAGATCAACTGAAGCTCCAAGCATCCATCTCCCTCTCTCTCTTTTTTCCAGGAGAGCAGTCAAGTTCTTACCAGCATAAGTGTCAGAGCAAAACAGAGCAAAAGAAGCACCCTGGTCAGGATAGATGATCTTACAGGCTGAAGAGGCGTTGCATGAAGCCCTGAGGAGAGAAAGATACACACAACCACGAAAAGAAAGAACAAATCAATTGCCAGAAGAAGCAGGATCTGGATCAAACAACAGAAGCACTTAATGTCTAAGGAGGGCCTCTCTACTTGTGAATGGAGGCTGGTGCCCCCTGCCCTAAAAATGGGGTTCCTTTCTAAGAGAACAAGAGGGACAGATAGATGAACAAAAACCTAATCTCCCTTTCTCCAAGCCCTTAAAAAAAGAAAGGTGGGACTCTCCTCAGGAGAAAGAATTGGGCAAAAAAGCTTGGGGGGGGGCCTTTCCCCAAAACCCCCATGAAGGCAGCCACCGCCAGAAGGGACAGATAGGTGGGTGCCTTCCCCCTCCAGTCTTTTTTTTAATTATTATTATTATTATTATTATTATTATTATTTCATTTATTTAAAGGATGACCGGGAAGGGTGGGGTGGGGGGAGAGCAGCAGTTGCTGAGCAGGCAGGGAAGGTTTTGTATTAGTAGCAGCAGTAGCAGCAACAGACACAATATGCACATCCTTCAACCAAAGGTGAAGAGGAGAGAGGGAGGGAGGGCACCTGCTATGGGACTTACACACTCCTCCCCACACATTTCCCGAGGCAATTGAGTCAGGTCCGCCCCCCCCCCTTCCCTACCTGGCTCCTCACCGGAGAAGAACCTCCGAGGGGATCGTCCGCTCAAGGGAGATGTGGTAGGTGGGCGCGAAGGGAGGGAGGGCAGGAGGGATGGAGGAGGCCCCGGGGACCCAAACTGAGCCACGAAGGCTGCAGGAAAGAGAGCGAGGCAGAGACAAGAGAGCGAGAGAGGCCGGGCTTAATTTCAGGGGAAATTAAGGCGGGCGGGGGGGGGGGGGCGTTCCACCGAGCGACCGTTGCCAGACCCTTATCATTGCCGCCTCCGCCTCCTCCACTACCACCACCACCCGCCACATCCCCGAGGGCGCGCTCATTACCTGCCACACACACCCCACACGCGCGCCTCCTCTCTCTCCTTCCAGCAGCGACCGTTTGCCGCCGCTGCTGCTACTGCTTTTTCGCTTAATGTTTTTTCTTTCCTTTCCTTTTTTTTTTTGGTTTCGTCCTCCTGTGGCTGATTGGCTACGTTGGCAGCCTCATTTGCATATCTAAGTCCGGCCGAGCGAAAGCGAATCAGGGAGGGGGCGGGGTGGAAGCGGTGTGTGTGTGTGTGTGTGTGTGTGTGTAAAAGTCCCGCCCACCTCCGGTTTTTTGGAAGCCTCCTGACGGCGCGCGTGTCCTAAAGGTGCACCGGTATATACTGTATCTTATTTTACGCCTGTACGTTGATAGCTGCAAGGAGATTTGGGGCAAAGAAGGGTGGCTTAGTTAAGGCAAGGCAAGGAGTTTGCTTTGTTGGGCGGGAGGTGCTAGGTAGATTGTGGCTGATGCGTTAGAGTTAAACGGGGGGATGGGGGACGGGACGGGACGGGACGGGGAGCTGCCCTGCCAATATCGGTGTGCCCTCGCAGCCTCATGCCCCATCTGCGCTACACAATAGATGAGAGGAAGCAGAGCAGAGCAAACCCTGATGGCCACGGAGCGCGAAAGGTGTTGAAAAGCAAACTTTTCGGAGTTTCTGGTCCATAGTCCCTCCTGGCTTTGGAGGCGCTAATGAATCTCTTTGCCAAGGGTGCAAGGAAGGGAGCCAAGGTACGCCTCTGTATCCCACAATGCTCAAAGTGGCACTACATTAGGGATGCTCTGAGAAATTTAAATGGTGGCTGGATCCAGCCTTCTTGTGGCCCATGGCAGGCAGCAGCAGTTTGCTGTACCAGGACACTTGTAGCTACCATGGGCATAGCCAGGATTTTTGTTAGGGGGGCAGGACTTGGTTTGGGGGGCAGAACCAACATGATTGGTCAGTTAAGTATTTCTATTGTTTTATTTGATCTGGGGGGGGGGCAGCTACACCCATGGTAACTAACCAAGGATGCCAGGTGGTTAGGTCTGCTCTATGGTAGAGCATCTGCTCTGCTTGTAGAAGGCTCCAGGTTCAAACCTCAGCATCTCTAGGTAGGGCTCAAAGAGACCCAACTGAAATCCTGTGGAGTGACTGCCACTCACAGTTGGCAATACTGAGCTAGATGCAGTTCTGCCTGTGCTAATTGTTTTAATTACGGTATTCCAAAGTCTTATTCCCTAATTGTTTTAATTATTGCAAAGTCTTATTCCTTATTTCTATCAAGATGCATGCCACTTGAATTGATTGCTCTTTTGCTTGACATAGGGTGGGTTGGAAAGAAGAAGACTCACAGATGAGCTAGCCTGCAGTGAAAAAGAGAGAGGTGACACCATCTCTCCCTAAAACAGGGGGTGGGCATCCTAAGGCCCATGGGCTGGATGCGGCCCAATCACCTTCTCAATCCGGCCTGTGGATGGTCTGGGAATCAGCATGTTTTTACATGAGGAGAATGTGTCCTTTTATTTAAAATGCATCTCTGGGTTATTTGTGGGGCCTGCCTAGTGTTTTTACATTAGCAGAATGTGTGCTTTTATTTTAAATGCATCTCTGGGTTATTTGTGGGGCATAGGAATTCGTTCATTTCCCTCCCCCCCCCAAAAAAAAATATATAGTTCTGCCCACCACATGGTCTGAGGGACAGTGGACCGGCCCATGGCTGAAAAAGGTTGCTGACCCCTGCCCTAAAAGAGCACATAGAATCATTGAGTTGGAAGATACCCCAAGGGTAAGCTAGTCCAACCCCCCTGCAATGCAGGCATCTCAACTAAAGTGTCCCTGACAGATTTCCCCTTTGCTTAAACACCTATAAGGAAAGAGAGCATGGGCACAGCCAGTTGGGGGGGCAGGACTTTTGTTAGGGGGGTAGAACCAATGTGATTGGTCAGTTAGTTAAGTATTTCTATTGTTTTACTTGATGGGGGGCAGCTGCCCCCCTGCCCCCCCCAGCTAAGGGAGTCCACTATCTAAACAGCTGTTACTGTCAGAAAGTTCTTCCTGATGCTTAGTTGGAATCTCCTTTCTTGTAAACTGAAGCCATCGGTTTGAGTCCTAATCTCCACCACAGCAGAAAACAAGCTTGCTCCATTTTCCATGTGACAGCCCTTAAGATATTTGAAGATGGCTCAGTATAAAGCAGTATAATACTGACTCAGTATAAGACAGTTTCCTGTGTTCCTGTGCTGGCAAGCCTCTTGAGTGCCAGCTTTAAAAGGGTATTTGTCAAAATCCTGGAGAATAAGGTTATCGGTGGTTACTAGTCATGTATGCTACTTTTAAGTTGCTGGAGGTCACAAGCAGGAGAGGGCTACTGCAGCTGTTTCCCTCCTACCATTAGGGTCCACACCAGGATTTTCATACCAGGAAGCTGACCATCCTTGCAATCTATTCATAAGTAGACTAAAAGTATTGTAGCCAATAGGTTAAGCTTAGTCCAGTTTTAAATCCACAGTGCTCTGATTTATTGTGTACTGTATTCTGTTTTTCCCTTTTGCTTGCTTTCCCCCTACTTTTTAAGAGACCATCACATCCTTCTGAGATCTAGGAAGAGACTTGAGGTGTGTGGGCTGCTGCCTTTACTCAACTTATAAGAGAACCATCTGGGAAAAACAGGATGTGTTGGTCTCAATCTCTTGGTTTTCGGATGTTTGGAAGAATGCAGGCTGCTTTGATCTCCAAGTGGGATAAAACAGCTGGAAACTACCCCTGCCTGCCTCCAAGCAATCTGTGTGTAGGTTGAACCAAAGTGTACAGAGTGAACTCCTCAGTAATTTGTTAAATTAATTGATTTGGTGCATCACCAGTTTTCCCCCTTTGGTTCTGGGGCTGTGGGTGACCGAAAGAAAAAGCAGGTGGCAACATCTACCAGAGTAAGATTCAACTGACAGTATTGCAGGGCTGTTGTGTTGTAGCTGGACAAGTAAACCCCAGCCAGTTTAGCCAGTGGTCAAGGATGTTGCAGGTTGTAGTCCAAAACATCTGGAGGGCACCATCTTGGCTCCTCCTAGTCTAGATTTACTGGCAGTAGAGACTGCAGGAGGGTAGAGAGCTGTTGCACTCATGTCCTGCTTGTGGGCTTTCCAAAGGTATCTGGTGTTGACTGCTTTGAGAACAGGTTGTTAGACTAGGTGGGCCTTTGATCTGATCCAGCAGGCTTTGTGTTATGCTCTGCAGGGTTCCAGGCATGAGTCTCTCCCAGCCCTGCTGGGAGATGCCAGGGACTAAACCTGGGACTTCTTGCATGCAAGCCAGGTGCTCTACCACTGAACTATGCCCTGTTCCCCATCTTGTGGCCTAAGTGAATCATGTGTTGTGCAAAGGACTCCCCCCATTCCTAAATCTAGTACTAATCAATTTAATGGCAAAGGGAGACAGATAGAGACAATGTTGTGAGACAGAAATCTACCCACTTTCTCCATTTTGTGCAGTTTGGAAATTTCCCTTAGCTGCCACCTCTTTAAAATAACACATTGCCACAATTCTCAGGAGCCATAAGAATGAGAAATGTGCTTTTCCTCTGAAAACCAATAGTCTCCTCTGTGCCACAATATGAACTTTTTAGACCAGTGCACTTCAATCTTGGGTCTCAGTCCAGATGTTGTAACTCCTATCAGTCTCAGCCAGCTTAGCCAAAAGTAATGGGTGGTGGGAGTTATAGACCAACAAAATCTGGGGACCGAAGGTTGATTATGAATGCTGCGTAGGACCTTTTTGGCTCTGGAACACCAGGAAATACATCACACAGACTATTAAGAACTTAAGTCAGCTTTCTGCACATAATATTTATTAGAACTGTTATGCAGAGATTAAACTTTTGGTTCAAAGAAAATAGGTTTGCAAGGACAATGAAGCAAAACATCTATATGACCTATATCTCCCTTCCCAAAGCAGCTTGCAGCGGTTCATGTCACTGAGGAAATAAAGCAATCAGTTAAACAGCTTCTGAAATCTTACTTGTTCCTTGATAAAAATGTGTGCTCTAAAGCCTGCAGAAAAAGAAGTCAGCCTAGAAGTTAAATATTGACCATGGACTTCTAACAAAAGATCTTGCCCAAGTCACCAGGTTTTATCGCATGCTTGTGTACTAAGAATTGGTAATTTTCATGAGCAGCAGGTATTTTAACTGGAGGCATATCTTTAAAACATATGAGGGGCATGTAAAGGAAAAAGCTAATGTCTTGAAACTTGAACATGAAAGGTTTGATGAATATAGCAATTCACCATGCAAAAGGTTTGCCGAAAACTCTGCAAGAGTTTTGCCTTAAATTTCTGCAAGAGTTAAATAGCTATAGCCTGAGGCTCAAAATCAGAGAAAAAAGAAGTTTAGGAGAAAAGATCACAAACATTTCCCTTTGCTCCACACTTTCCGGACACAGGTCTGGTTTTTCCAAGTCTGTGTCGATGCAGTTATGTTTTTGTTTTCTCCCAATGCTTTCCCCGGGGAAACATGTGTTTTACTACTGAATCAGAGCAAACAGCAATCTGAAAAATCTGATTGCCATTTGCTCCAATTCAGCAGTAAAATGCAGGTTTTCCTGGGGAAAGTGCTGGGAGGGAATAAATCACCTGGACCTGAAGGGACCAGACCTGTGCCTAGAAATGAGGCACAACAGGGAGTGTGGATGAGCCCTAGCATATTTGCTTCATATGTTGTAATGAGCCAGCCAAAACACCCTGATGCCTGGCAGTACTTTTGGGCAGAGGTAGAGGGTCTCACTGAACAGGGAAAATGACAAACCACTCTTTGAAGTGAAGGAATAGACCAGGGGGTAGGCAACCTGAAGCCCGGGGGCCAGATGAGGCCCAATCGCCTTCTCAATCCGGCCCACGGATGGTTCGGGAATCAGGGTGTTTTTATATGAGTAGAAGGTGTCCTTTTATTTAAAATGCATCTCTGGGTTATTTGTGGGACATAGGAATTTGTTCATATTTTCCCCCCAAAATATAGTCTGGCCCACCACATGGTCTGAGGCGTGGTGGACTGGCCCCCTCCTGAAAAAGGTTGCTGACCCCTGGAATAGACATTACCATCTAAAAAGACCCCTCCCCCATGAGAAGACTGTTAAGTCTAGAGTCTAAAATGGTCACCACTATTTTTAGGTGCTGTAATAAGTTTAATATTTTGAGTTAAGATGGTGGTCTTATTAATTAGCAGCCACAACAAACACTAATATTCTACTGGAGCCCTCTCAACCAGGCAGGCACACACCCCTCATACTATTCTCCAGTGATCATCTCTAAACTCCTACCCCCACGTCTCTTATAAATTTTTTTTAATAAATCCACATTACTATATGGATTTTTTTAGTAACTGCCATGAATGACACCCATTCTGGTCAGTTTATCCCCAATTATCATCACCCCTAGTAACAGAGGAAAAAGCTTAATACATGCACTAAGCTTTTCCAAGGGTTCTGATAAAATTCAGATCCTGTAGAATTAATCTAAGTCTGGAAAAGCACATAGAGCTGAAAGGAAGTGGGAAAGAGTGTCACTCTTCTCACTTCCTCCTTCAGCTCTATGTACTTTCAGAGAGAAAGAAAGACAACCACCTGCACTACTTCATGATGATGGAGGCAGCGAGTGGGGGACCTTAGAGTCTTTGGGGGCCCAGATGAATCAATGGCACTTTCACATCCATAGACGACACTTTGGTGACCCTAAAATTACCTAACTATACCACTGCATCTCCCAATATTTCACAAGTCAAATAAGGACTCTCATGTGAACACAACCCTATTCTCACACCAAGAATGATGGCACAAGGGAACGCCTTTCATGCAGTCACTATTATGCATTATGTAGGCTTGCCAGCTATACATCTATATGCATTTACCTTGTGAATAACCTGTTGAGCAGTTTGTATTTAAAAAAGAAGAAAAAGCTTAAGAATATTCAAACCCACAACAGAACTGAGGGCATTTACAGATTAGCTACAATGCAACTCAAAACACATTCAGCAACATTTCATTTCCGGACAAGCAATTTTGGTGGAATGGAAGGAAAGCTACTGGATATATGAAGCTATCCTATAATGAATGGGGACATGGGTCCTCTTAGCTCAGTAAATATCTGTGTTGCACGGCAGTATTTGTCCAGGATCTTGGGATATGTTATCAATCACTTGCTGTTCATGATCCTTTAAAAACAAAACACCTGGAAATGGCAGAGTTCAACGTTAGGCATATAAGGCATGTTTGAACTAGCTATGCCCATTCCGTATGTGCCAAGGGTGGTCAGTTCCACATAGCTCCAAAAGAGGAAATGCATCATATGTGCACAAAAAGAACAAGTCACAGATTTGCATACAACTTGCACATCTCATTTGTATGTCTAGCTACAAATTTAGAAAGAATTAATATAATAGGAATATTGTAGCCTATTGGGGTAGACAGTGTGACCTGAGCCTGATCAGTTCTGCTGTCAAGGTGCTGTTGATGGCTTCTGAAAATCTGCGTTCTTATAGTACTTTTCCTTTAAGCTTGGATCAGACAGTCCTTCAAACAGAAAGCTGCATTCTAGGACATATGGCCACCCTCCCAGGTGTGCACGTCTCCATGCTGATTTTGTTTAAAAGCACCCCAAAATCAAAACAGAGGATGTTTTCAGACTGCCACTATTTTCAGGTGGAATTCAATCATATATCAGCAAATTCAGGAGGCACAATTAAATATGATTCAGCTCTCTCGTGCAACAAACCTGCTCCCTACCCCCCATCCCACCCCCAAAAAACATTGCCCCCCCCAGTACTGATTGGGAAATGCATTGGAACACACAGAATTACAATTGCCTGGTGTAATATTGTATAATTAACCACCAGAGACAGGATTTTTAAAGAGATTAATACCAGAAAATAAGGGCTGTCTCTGGAAGATAGGGACAATGTCTCCCCCTCTGCATCACATTCAGTTTAGCATTTGGATGAGTTTATCAGAATGAATGTGTCCCAACAAATCTTCCCAAAGACAAATGATCAGCAGTTTATAATTTCCCAACACTCTTTTCTCTGACTGGTGACACTGGCTTTTTGTTCCTATTTTGGACCTGCCTGCCCGTTACTGGGAAGAAGTAAAGTTAAATGAATGAGTGTGAATTACTTTCCCTAGGAAAAGGTGGCTAAAAAAGAGTAATATAAGAGCAGAGGAAGAACAGATGTTCGCTGGTCAGAAGGCAGTCAAATCATCCTGGCCCATGTGGGCTACGGTCTTCTCTTGGGTTAGGCTCTTGTGGCCGATGGAAATCTAAGAGAAAATTGGAGAATGAATGGACGATAATGAACTGGTTAGGCAATAAACACAGCAAAGCACTGGCACAAGAAGAAGAAGAAGAAGAAGAAGAAGAAGAAGAAGAAGAAGAAGAAGAAGAAGAAGAAGAAGAAGAAGAAGCAAGTGATGCGAAACAGCACAGTGGCAATATACCACCTCATACGGGCAACTATTGCAAAATTGAGCTGCTGCTGCTGCTGCTGCTGCTGCTGCCAGTTACCGGGTAATAGCCAAAGATGGAGGAAGGCTGACAACCAGATTGGCTGCTACAACAGAGCAGCCATAGGAATGTAGGAAGCTGCCTTATCCTGAGTTAGACTGTTAGTCCATCTAACTCAGGCCTCATCCACACTTCCTTTTCTCCCACTGCTTTCCCCTGGGGAAAACAGCGCTTTAGCGTTTAGCTGGATCCAACAGCAATTCGTGTTTCCTCCACACTCTGATTCAGCACTACAGAATGAGTTTTCCCTGGGGAAGGAGTAGGGCAATGCTTTTTTAGGCATGCAAGAAGTGGAAGCGTGGCTGAGCTCTCAGTATTGTCCCCCTTGGCTAGCAATGGCTCTCCAAGGTTTCAGGCAGGGGGACATTCCCAGCCCTACCTAGAGATGCTGAGGATTGAACCTGGACCTTCTAACTGCAAAGTGAGCTACCAGTGAGCTATGGCCCTACCTCTTGTAGGGACGAGATATTAGAAGGGCAGACAAAGAACTGGCGAGGCCAGGGTTCAAATCCTTCCACTCAGCCATGGAGCTTACTGGGTGACTATGGGCCAGTTACACACACTCAGCCTAACTCATCTCACCAGAGGATAAAATGGGCAAGAGAGAAAAGGATCACATATACTATCCTGATTTCCCTGTAGGAAAGGGACTAGTAATAAGTAGTTTACGTGATCCAGATCTAGCTACATTATGCATCACAGCCACACTGTGCCTGCATCATTGGTGCCAAGCATATTATTAGTATATAATTACAGCAGTTACGACGACAACGACAAAACATATCATTAGCATTCCTAGAATTCCTTAACAGTGTTGAAAGTACCCCACATTCATTACCTGTAACATCTGACAATGCAGGACATTATTATGCCTATGTTGCTGATGTCAGGGACAGGGAATGTATCCAGTGTTAATCATACCAAGAGTAGGCCCATTGAAATGAATGGATATGACTGACTTAGGTCCATTAATTTCACAAAGCCATTGCCAAGTAGAACAACCCATTGAATTTAAAGTTAAGCTGAGGCAAAAAGAGAAAAGAAAATTCCCATTCCCACACCCACCTCACAAAAAGAATAAGATTTTGCCATTTTTTCTCCATTTTTTTAAAAAAATGTGTGTGTTTTGGCTGCCACTTAACTCCCACAATGCTTCAAAATGCAGCTAAGGCCAGGGCACTGTGAAGGGTGCAAAATGGTGACCTGACTGCCAATGCAGTTGAACCTGCTACTGCTAAGCCGTGGATGTGTGTTTGCAGGAGGGAGAAGCTGTGCTATTGCTACCGCTTACAGTGAGGTCTGCTCTGTAAGAAACTGTTGGAGAATTTGCTGTATCCTGGGGGTGATTGGTTTTTGTTTTTTTGCAGGGTGGGAGGTATCCTCCCTGAAAATTTCAAAAAACAAAACAAAACAACTTTGAATAAAAAGGAGAAGAAAAGAAACCGTTGTACAATTTTTCCTTCCCCTACTGAAATTCAGTGAAATGCCCTCTAAATCACTCTGCCTACAGATAGGGTGGAAAATTCCTCTATAGACCACGTGTGTACAGCATTGGTTAAAAGTTATAGATAAGTAGATATAATCAGCAACATTTATGTTTCGGTATTTAGCCTCTGCCTCAGTGTTTTTCAACCATGGGTCTCATTCCAGATGCTGCAACTCCTATCAGCCCCAGCCAGATTAGCCAATGGAAAGTGATGACAGGAGTTATAGTCCAACATTATCAAGGGAACCAAGGTTAAAGAACAATGCTGTATACTATACTAGTGTATTTCCCTCCTCCTGTCCTTTACCTCTCCATCCCATTTTAATGCTTCAGAGAAAAGGCCCCACTCACTTAGAAGAGCTTCTCATAGCACTTATCACAGTGGACAATGTCCCGGTGAATGAAGATTTTATCCAGGAGATCTCCCATTGGCTTGTGACAAATCCCACACTGTGGAGAGAGGAAGAAGAAATAGCTGCAACTGAAATATGCCAAAAAGGAAGGATATATCCAGAAGAATCCCACAATGGTAGAGTGGCAGCATACAAAAGAAGATACTTATTCACACATCTCGGTTGGACAGGCAGCAAGCTTATTAATATTTTCAAATATTGCACATCAGTTATACAGCCACACAAAGAACAGGTGCTTGTGAAGATTCTGAAACACACCGAATGCTAAATTTCCTTGAATTACCATCTACAGGAGGGATGGTGGAGACAGCTGGAAGATCTGCTTCCACATCTTACACGGAAAGGTCCTCCCTTCTCTCCTCCACCCCGGTTGCCAAGCTTTCAGCTGCTCTTTCTCCTTCCTTGACCTTCTCTTCTGTCTGGGGCTGCCAAACCGTACCAGATACTGACAGAGCCCAGGGACCCATAACAGATAATAAATTGTGTAACCAATACCCTACTTTTGTGCCTGGTCTTGGTGTGGTGAAATAAGACATCTTGATACTTGTAAACTATTGTTTTCAAAGGTTTCTGATTAATAAGTGTGAGGTGGTTCCCATATGATATAACCTCTCCATTTTTTCCCTTGCCATATAGATCCATACACATGAATTGTGGCAAAAAGAGGGACCTACCCGGAAGCAGTACTCATGGCAGCAGATTCTGAGGTTCTCAATGGTTATCTTAGCACAGTTGCGTATCTCACGGCCACAGTAAGTGCAGATGTCTTCAGTTGGCCTGAAGTAAAGGAGGAGGAGGAGGACTTAGGGACTTAGGAATGCATATAAGGGGAATGGGTTAACCACCACCAACTTGCCCATCAAGTGTCACTGCTCTTGACTGAAGCCTTCCTCTTGACTGATTTAAGTGAACAAAAACAAACATCAGGAGATCTGATCCTCAGTTGTCCACAATGCTGTATTTTTCTTGCTTTCCCTACACAAGGCCATGGATCTCACAGCATCTACATCTAAACATATTGCATTTTCCCAGATTTCCTGCTTTTCTAATTTTGTGCAAAAGTTTTTTTTAAAATCTAAATCTAGTGAAAAGAAGAAGAAAAAATACATGCGGGGGAAAAAGAGTAAAATAACTTTGTGTGAGCAACCCAATAGGCTCCTTATATAAAAAAACCTTTTTAAAAAATTGCTCCTTGGTTCCAAAGTATGTAATGTTGTCCCTTTGTAGGAATTACCACTTGGACATTGTAATTATTTCTTATAATGAAGCTTTCCAGGCTGACAAATGGTCCTACCTTTTCGGGGGGCTGCTATTCAGAAAGCTGGCACTGCTATAGCTTGTCCTCTCCAGTTCAGACAAATCAGCCAGGCTGCGACTGGGGGATGAAGGTAAGAATACATCACTGCATGTACAACATTACATGTACAACTTAAGGGTTAATTATTTTAGTGTTAAAGTCAACTAGCCAAGAAGGGGACATGTGGAGGTGTTACTTAGCAAGTAGGCAGAATGACATGATATTTGCTGATGTAGCTCATGCCCTGATTGGCTGTGTAGTTCTGAGGGAGCTTTTCCTCTGTAGGCTTGGTTGAATGTCTCCCTACTATGTACAAACCTCTCTGTTCTTTTCTCCTTAAAGTATAGCCTGTTTTCATTCAGTTTTCCTTATTAAAGAGTGATCAGGATTTTCTCTCTCTTTGGACCCTATCTGTGCTATTCAATTGACTTTGCAATCAAATATTGCATACAAGGAGGATCATTTAAATACACAAATATTTATAGATTGCAAGGAGCAACACAGAGAGATTATGGCAGACTGAGAGAGGTTGCTTTCATGCTGGAGTACCCAATGTCCTGGAGGCTTTTCCATTTTGAATTAAAATGGATATCCCACACAACCTTTATTACAATTCTATTTCTATGATGTTTACTCACAAATATAGCCCTCTTCAGTGAAAGGTCCCTCTAACATTAATAAAAAAGTTTCCTGTTGGAAACTCTCTGTTGACCACAGCAGAAAGATTACTAACTGCCTCATGCAATAGCCTTTCTTAATTCTTCAGTGTCCTACTATTTTACTAAATAGAAAAGAAAAGGGAACAAGAGAGGAAATCATTATTTAAAGCTGTCCCACTGTAGGGACAGGACACTGAGCCAATTAAGAGAAGCTTTTCAAAGGTAATTCATTGCTAGTCTCCCAGCCAGGATCAATAGGATAAAGACTGGCAAATTGGAAACCTTTAATTAAAGGCATAGGAGCCCCCTAAAGCCTTAATAGCAACTTTGACACTGGCTGGGTTAGTACTGTACTTGCATCTTATTGCACCCAAACTTAAAATGTCATAAATCAGAACTGAAAAGGCACTGGTGAACAATACAGAAAGCACTGGTCTGCAATGGCCTAACACTGATATTCTCTAGATGCTCTGCTAAAAGTGAGTGAACAAAGGATGGTAATTGCAAGGCAGGCTCTAATTTGGAAATATCCAGGGGAAGTCAGAGATATTTCTGGTTTCCCACATAAATGCTAGCTCTCCAAAGCAAGTCTTTGCTTCATCCCCTCCTATATCCACGCCTTTTCTCATCTACTACATCATCAGATTTGGAGGAGCCATCTGAGGCATCTTCTGCATGTGTGGGACCATTTTTTTGTGTCATCAGAGCCAAAGTAGCCAAAGACAAACTAACAAAATGTTTTGCACACAGATTTATCCATACATAAAAATGGCATAGATACACCCATCCACTCCATATTTCATTCCCTTACCTATTGTAACGTGGTGAGGATGACAATTCTGTGCTGTTGACTGATTGCTTCACGAAGAGAAGGCCTTTGCTAAAAACGGCAAGAAACAGATTTTAAACACGTTGATTTATACATCTGTCTATCTATCATCTATCTATCTAATCTAATCTACTTTCTATCTATCTATAACATATTATTTCTATCAATTTTTAATGATAATTTTTTTCTATGTCTTAGCGGGGGCAGGGGGGGTCCATCTGTAAATCACCTCAAGGTGGAAGTGGAGTATAAATATTTGTAGAAGTAGAAGAACCAAGTTCACTTCAGATTAGACAGTCTAAGAGTTTCAGGGGCTTATTTCTTGGGTTAAAATCCTAAAAAAAAGCTCAACAACTTCAATCCCCCCCAAAAAAGGTCAACAACTTTGGTTGGCCTTTTGGCCGGCCCCCAAAGACCTTCACCTGGCCCTCTTTGAATAAAGTTTGGACACCACTGGTTTAGAGAGTGCCAGAAAAGGAGCAGGAACACCCACATTCAGATCCCTAGCTCAGCCATGGTCACTAGAGGGAGTTCCAATGAATACCCTCATGGTTTGAAAGCATGTGTAAAGGATACATGAGGTTGCAATGAATAACCCTTGCTCGCCCTTGTTGATGATGCATGCAGTAGCCTTGCTGTGTGTTTGGTGGCAGTGCAAGGGGGCCACATATGGCTACAGATGAATATTATTATTATTATTATTATTATTATTATTATTATTGCTGTTGTTAAACCTATAGCCTGTCTCTCCTCCAAGGAACTCAAGGTGAGATACATGTTTCTCCCCATTTTATCATCACAACAACCCTGTGAGGTAGGTTAGGTTGAGAGGATGTGGATGGCTGAAGTCCACCCAGTGAGTTTCAAGGGTGAGTAGGGATTTGAACCCCGATCTCCCGGATCTCAGTCCAGTACTCTAACCACTGCACCACCCAGACTCATGCATGCTGGACTCCTCCACAGTGCCATATTATGGCTGGTGGAGGGTTGTTTGAAGAGTGAAGCTAGCTAGTGCAACCTCCTCACAAGCCCTTCTCAGGTGACTCTGGGCTAGCCATGATCTCTCTCAGGCTGGATCTAGACACATCAAAGAAGGGATTCGGTTAAACACATTGTAGACTTCATACAGGGAAATCCTGTTGGTGAAAAACAGGACTCTGCAGCGCTTTATCTTTCCCAATGTAGCTGAGTCCTCAGTCTAATCTACCTGACAGGGTTGTAGTGCCGAATCAAGTAGGAGAAAGGGGAACTTGTATAATATCCTGATCTCCTTAGAACATAGAGATGAAGGCGAGATTCTGGAAGTGCAGAAATGAAGGCCACATTCTGGGAACCACTAAGCAGTTCTGTCACTGTATTAATGTCACAGGCAGCGTACGATGACTTGTGGGAGTGTGTAGCCATGAAAACTAGCTTCCCCTTGACCTCCACTTTTTACCTTGATGTGGTGGGGTCTGAGTCATAACCAGAGGCCGAAGGATTCTTAAGCCGAGAGGAAGCTGTCGCAGCCCTCTCATCTGAATTCCTGTCAAGGGAAAGGAAATTAGATGATCAGCACATCTAATTAGATGTCAGCTCAGGGGCATGTGTCAGAGAAGAGAAGACATTCAGAGTGGCATCTCTGCTGTATCCCCTCATTGCCTGAGCAGCCATCAATGAATGTTTGGCCAGGTGTAGACAGTCCAAGAAACAGCAGCACTGGTCACCTCCACAACATACATTTAAAGCACATGGCTTCCCACAAACAATCCTGGGAACTGTGGATACAGGGAACCTCATGGAGATATAGTTCCCAGCACTATGAACAAGCTAGGGCCAAATATCTGTGCCAGCAATTTAAAGCTTTGGCAGGTTGTTATGGGTGAATAATAATCCCACCCAAACCTATTTAACCACCTCATATTTACCTTCTGATATCTGTGTCACAGATGTCCTTATAGAAAGGCACCCTGTGGCTCCTTGGGGAGCCAGTTATTGGGCCATCTCTGAAGGGGTAGTAGGACATACTGGGAAGAAACAAATTTATCAGTGTTAGCAAAACAGCAAGAAATGTAAGAACAAATGAGATGACGCCTTTTATGGGTTGTCTCTAAATAACCAAAGTGAGCTTTCAAAGTACATGTGCATTATTAAAAACACCCATTCCTACATTTTAAAGAAATTAAGGCGCTTGTTTTGGTCCATACATAGACATTTTTATTCATTATTTAGATGCCTTTGTTCCTTTTGGATTAACCTTTAGTTGTTCCAGTAAAATATACTTTTCCTTTTGCTTTGTGCTTCTAAAGCACATTAAGCTCAGTTCTTGCACAGTACCTGTACATGTTTCTCTGATAATAGTCACCACCAACAAAATACGGCACTGCATAATTCTCCTGGAAGCCAGCCATGTCCTTTTCCAGGACACTGCTTCCCATTCCCACAATTTCCCATTCTTTTCCCCTAACAAACCAGCCAGTATTCCATGATCACTGAACATGCTAAGTCCCCATTTGCCTATTTTGGATTACCCCACCCCTCCATTAGAGGATTTATTGTACTTCTATAAACCTTGATGTTCCCTCAAGCCTGCTGATACCTAGAACAGAGCTACTAACTATGATGGCTATTATCTGCTTCCATTGTCAAAAGGCAGTGTGTTTCTGAATTCCCATTTCTGGAAACCGCAGGAGAGGAAAGTGCTGCTGCCCTCAGGCCTTGCTTGTGGGCTTCCCACAGACATCTGATGCACCAATGTGAGACCAGAGTCCTGGATTAGATGGGCCATTGGCCTCACCCAGCTGAGCTATTCTTACGTTCTCCGTCTTGCACACAGACTGTACCATTTTGGATGGACAAAGATGGATACTTGAAGAATGAGTTTGCTATTAGTGCATAGAATTCTGGCATGAGAAGTAACTACGTCAGCCACATATTTCAAAATGTTCTGCAGGACAAGCATGCTGCAGGGATAAGAAGAAGTTCAGCTAAACCACTGTTTTGCTCGCAGAGGGTTGAACAGGATTGCACACAAGCATGGGATCAGCAAAGTTAGGATAATGGTGATACCTATTGCAATAATGCTATCCATGGCAACTGAGCTGATTTTTCCTTCCTACTAGTCTCAAGCCATCACTGGTGTTCTTGCATATCCTGCCTCTTTGCTACCGTGTTATCTGGTTGTGATGATTCATAAATTACTGCTTCCACTGACTTCTGAAGACTCTTTACTATACAGACCAGAATCCAACTGATCTGAGCCAGGTTATAAGATTCTCAGGTCCAATTCCCACACTGCTTTCACTCTACTGTTCTCTATGGATTTCTTACTTAGGTCTTTTGGACTGTTCAAAGCCTCTTTACCTTCCACTGTTGGATGCTTGGTTGTTCAGATATGATGTTATCTCATGACTGATCTCCAACTTTCTGGCGTTGGATGGCTGGTTGCTCAGATATGATGACATCCCATGCCTAGTGTCTGATCTGATGGTATTGTTGGGTTGGCAATCCAGATATGACGATCTCCTGTGATCTCTCTCCAACACACTGGGGTTGTCCATATAGGTTGGCATCCTATGACTTGTCTCTGACATGCCCAAAGTAACCCCCCTGGAGAGACTAAAAGAAATCCTAATTGTCATCATAGCAAGATCTCTCAGAGGATGACTCTGTTGCCTATCTGCCATGATTAACTATTGGAGTAGTTCATCCATAAAACATGGGAGAATCTCAGCACCATGTTTGCTTTACAAGAATGAATGTTGCCTCCTCTGTCCAAAGCTGAGGGGACAGCAAGATGGTTTGCAAGTCCTGGCATGTATTAATATGTAACGGTGGATAAATTTATCCAGATGGAAAGCAGCTGGAGAAAAAGGAAGCCCACAACATCTGGTGGTGCTAACAATGCCAAATAGTTTGCAAAATTGCAAACTATTTTAATGCTGAGGAGGAGGAAGAGTCAAGGAAAAACAAGGCAGCAATCCAAAGCAGAAATCAATAGATCTCACATCCAAATAAATGTATTTAGGATTAGAACACTTGAGTGATAAAGAAGGAAGTTTTAACCAGTCTGAAAAATAAGGGAAAGTGCCAGAAAGAAAAGCTGTGCCATATTTTTTGTTTTGTTTTAAGCCACCAGATCAGCGAAATCCTATAGAAAAAAATAGAACAAGTTATTCCCAACGAATCCCCCTTGCTTTTAATGGGACTGTTGGAACTAACTTTAGCTGGAATTGGAGCTGAAGAATGATGAAAACTTAATGAGAATAAAAACAAATAGCCAAAATATCAATTCTAATGAAGTTTTTTCAGTAGACATGTTTTGGTTTTTTTTTCTAAACCAGATTGCCATTCTGGAATATTTGGCTATTTGAAATAAATTCAGACCAGCAGGATGCAAAGGTATACCCATGGATGCTGAAAGAACTAGATGAGGAACTTTCAGAGTTACCAGCATCTATTTGGAGAACTCAGTGGAAGATGGATGAAAAGACGGTAGAAAGGTAAATAATGCACCATGAAACATGATATTTCACATTCCAAATAAAGGCCTTGGCACAGTTCAACACAACATAGGAAGAAGTTAATATCCTCGTCTCATTCTGGCTGAAAATCTGACCTGTGTTTTGGTTTCTAACAGATTAACAAGACACACAATATGCTTATTGCCAGCCTGAGATTAAGTGATGTTCCGATTTCTCATTAACCACTTCTGTCAGCGTGTTTGTCAAATTAACTAGTGCCACAAAACTGAGAAGGACTGTAAACAATAAGAAGAATAGGATTAGGTTTAAAAACGATTGGCCGCAAAGCAGTAATATAAAATGAGAAGACCCAACTATGTAAATATGCCAGAAAATATATCGCAACAAAAGAAACTTCATCTCAGGAAGCACTAGAGTGCAGATAGCACAGTTCCACAGGATAAGCAAGTTGAAAAATACTAATACTATACCCAGTTTTGATTGCCGCTTTAAGAAAGGTGTAAAATTTATAACACAAACAAACTTAAATGGATTCACAAGACAGGAACAAATGAGATCAGCTGCTAGAATGTTTGGGAAGAGACTCAAGAACTCAAGATGCTGAGTGTAGAGAGATGAAGATTAATGTTTTGCAACTTAATGTTTTGCAACTTTCATATAACAGGGGGGGAAAGTGAAGCAACTGCTTTCTCTCTTGCCAAAGACAAGAGGCAACTGAACCGAAGTCATAGCAGGTGAATATTTGTTTCACTGTCCTAACCATCATGGCACAGGTTAGTATCATGACCTTGCCTGTACACTAAGATCTGCACTGAAGGCCCTACTTGTGTGCCAACTGGAATGGCTGATGTGTGCAACAGAGAGTCACGGAACTCCCTTCTGAATGACTTATGCATGCCCCCCTTTGGCACAGGCTTTCAAGAAGGCCATGAAAACATCTCTCTTCACTGCTAGAGCGGTGGAACCTTCTGCATGCAAAGCAGATGCTCTACTACCTCTTCCTGTTGCTTATACTCAGCATGTGGCATTTCCCTCTTTGTGGTGAAATAACCCATCAAATTTAACATGCCGTCAGCATAAACCACAATTTTGCATGCTGACGTAATTCGTGAGAGGGTGTGCACTGAGCATGCAATTCCGGATTGCTGTCTTCTGTGGATGCGCAGCTAGGGAAGTGTTGTGGGCTAAGTTATAAAAAGTATTCATCCTCTTCAGTGGAGAGATAAACTCTATCAGAAACTTGCAGCAGCAGCAGCAACCCATTATGTACATTTACTAACTAAGTGAGACTCTCACATTACCTGCCGTTGCTTGGCCCCTGCCCTACTCCTGTCCATTTCACAGCAGCCTCAGACATGGAAAACAAGTAGGTGCATGTGGAACAATAAAACAATGGAGAAAGAGTTTTGTTTGCTTTGTTTTCTCATGGCAGGATGCTCTTAAAGAGCAGGATAAGAGGCAGGGAGGTGGAAATGGCAGCTCTACAGTGCACTGGTTGGGGGGGGGGGAATGATATTTTTACAACAGGGATGGGGAACCTGTGGCTCTCCAAGTGTAGCTGGATTCCAACTTCCATCAGCCCCAGTCAGCATGGCCAATGACCGGGGTGATGGAAACTATAATCTAACAACTAGAGGGTCATAGGTTCCCTGCTGTAAGTCCTGCTGTAGTAGAAATGTAAATAATACTCAATGGTTTTAAAAGAGGTTAAGAGTATCTGTACCTGCTGGCTACAATGGTGATGTTCTCCCTCCACTGCTCCTCCGAATACCAGTTGCTGGGAAGCTCAGGTGGGCAGAGTGCTGTTGCACTCATATTCCACTTGCAGAATTCCCACAGGCATCTGGTCAGCCACTGTAAGAACTAGACTAGATGGGCCTTTGGCCTGATCCAACAGGGCTCACCTTGCATGCTTATTCCCTATATTGCAGATGTGGATACCAAGGTTGAAAGAGAGAGAGAGAAGCTTGCTGAAGGTCACCTAAGTCAGTTTATGGTAGAGACAAGATTTCAACCTGGGACTCTCTATGTTTCTGATGGGAGCTGGAGTCCATTGACATCTGGAGGGCTACAGGCTGTCGGGTAATGCAGCATCTTCCCAGGCTACAGCTCAAGCATGGAACTATGAGATCATTGAGGACTGGCAACCCTGCAGACACTGCAGTCTTCCATGTTTCCTTACCCTGATGCGTCCGAATCTGACCCGTGCTCTCCTTGTTGGCTTTCCGGAGTGGCAACGCCACTCTCCGTAGAAAGAGAACTGGACCTGTCAGGGAAATAGAGGGGATATAAACATATGTATGTGTGTGCAAACCATGCTTTCCAACTTTCCATTGCTGTGAGCATTTGGGCGGAGATGGCCAGAAAAACAAGCATCCCTGTTCAAATCCTTGTGAGCAAGTTGGAGACAAGTGGGACCTTGCATATAGCATACTGTGGTACCTTGGTTCTCAAACACCTTGGTACTCAAACAACTTGGAACCCAACACTGCAAACCCGGAAGTGTTCTAGTTTGTGAACTTTTTTTGGAAGCCAAATGTGCTCCATTTTAAGTGCCATGCTCCCATTTTGAGTGCCACACTTCCGTTTTGAGTGTTACGCTGAGGTCTGTCTGCTTTTGCTGTTTATTTTGTGGTTTTGTTGTTGTGGCTCTTTTTGTTTTGTTTACGTGACTGTGTGGAACCCAGTTCAGCTACTGATGGATTGATTTTTTAAAAGTATTTTTTATTAAAGATTTTCTTGATTTACAAAGGTATGTGCAATGTCTCTCTCATATTTTTTCCATGTAACATTTTTACAAGTCAGTTTCGTTTGTTGAGACATTAGGAAGAAAAGGGGGAAAGAGGTGGGCGGGATGGGGAGATGGGTGGGGTGGGGTGACAATGTTTCTATTTTACTTAATATATGTAGGGTTTGGTGTCAGCGGTTGGTGCACGTTCACTGTTGTTCGCTTGTGCTCCTTTGGTGGTGAGAGAGGTTGGGGTTGGCGTAGGGTGTGATTGTTCATTTGTGGTTGGCTAACCTGATCAAAAACGCTCACCCACTCCACTCACACAGGAAACCAAAGACCACTACTGATGAATTGATTGTGTGACTGCAGTACATTGTTTATTGCTTCCATCTTATGGATCAATGGTCTTGTTAGATAGTAAAATTCATGTTAAATTGCTGTTTTAGGGGTAGTTTTTAAAAGACTGGAATGGATTAACCCGTTTTGCATTACTTTCTATGGGAAAGCATGCCTTGGTTTTGGAACGCTTTGGTTTTGGAACGGACTTCCGGAACGGATTAAGTTTGAGAACCAAGGTACCACTGTACTGTGTGGAAAACACAGACAGAAGCCTGTTCACTTCAAAACTGCAAGCACTGCCACAGCTTTCTCCCTTCTAAGACAGGATAAATCTGTCCATTTCCATTTCTCTCATTTCTCCCCCCCCCCCAAAAAAATATTAAATTCAGTTTGGCACATTTCTGCAAACATTTGTGCATTTATTTATTTCTACAGTCTACATGAAAATTCATAATTGTCATGTGTGCCTCCTCTAATATGCACAATTTTGGTATGCGATTTTGCCTAGTATATGCATTTTTGCAAGCAATTTCCCCCAAACAGAATGCATCTATGTACATTGTTTTCACAAGCATGTGCATCCCCCATGCACTTTTCATTCATATACACTTTTGTGTATGGGTTCTTTGGTGGGATAACTGCATCACACAATTCAGAGAAGTGCAAAGTTTTGAAGGATAGTTTGGCTTTGGTTTGTGTATTGATTTGGGAAGTGTGAATTTTGCAAGTTGACATTTAATTGCAAAGGGGGAGAATGATGTCCATTATACCTTCTTCCTTTCCCTGCCCAAAAGACCCATTTATTTTCCCTGCAACAGAGGAAATATGCAGGCAGTGGTGGAGACTCCAGAAGACCCAGTGAAGTTTGCTCCTGATAAGAAACTGATGCTACTTGCTTGAGTTCCATCAGGGAGAGGACCCCCTGAGAGCATTCTGTGAGCAAGGCATGTCCTTTTCACAGAGTGATACTCCATCGCAGCAAGAACAGTTCTTGAACCCTGCACTCACCTTGCACTTTCCAGCTCTGACTCATCCCTTTTGACAGCTCTCAGGTGTTCGCCTTGGATGCCGGTACTAAGGCTGCTTTCACTGGACCATGAACCAGATCTGACCGAGGAAAGACAGTAACACTGGCAAATCTTGTCCATTAAAAAAAGAAGAATACAGATGCAATATTCCTCTCCATACCAGTTGTTGGGAATCACAGGTGAGGTGAGCTCGGATCTTGTTTGGAAGCTTCCCATAGGACTGCCACACTAGTTTATCTCTGCTGGTTGTGTGATTGTTTGTATATTTTCCTGCCTGCTTTGTTTTAATGTGTATTTGATTTTAATGTAAATCTGGCAATGAAGACTGGAAAAAGAACATCAGAAATAAATGGGAAAGCAATCCAGCCCCCTGAACTGCCATGAGCCATGCCATCACCTGATCTGGGTTTGCTTTGCTTTTTGCTTTGCTTTTCAATCCTGGGTTCTCGTGCAGCAAAGGGGCTTCCTTCCTCTCTCCCTCCACCACACCTTCTGCTCTGCCTAGGGCATGGCAGGGCTGTGGCTGTACCACTCCATCAAGCCCTGCTATTGTTTGCCAGGGATTAGGGCTGTAGCCTAAGTATAAATAAACAATGGAAACTGAACATGTTCTGTAAGCATGGAATACTGGTTGACAGTTTTGGAGAAAAACTGGAAAACAAAGTGGGAGAGGGAATGGAACGCTGTGGTTCGAACTCTGGAGACAAACACTCCACACCGCAACATAGTGCTGCAGGGACACGGGGACACACACACACACATATCAGAAGCAAGAGTTACTTTTAAGGAACAAAGGCACAGGTGAAAAATGCCATTGGTATCCTAGAGACAGTGGAGCTGCAAAATATCTTCAACAAAGGGAAGGTTCGACAGGGTCCTCCTCTCACTACTTCTGTGAAAAGTTTTAAAGAAAGCAGCTCATCTGACTTTTGCCCCGACTATATCAAGTGGCGAAGGTGGAACCTTCTGTTCTCTGCCTCCTTACTTTGCCAGATGAGCTTCCACCTTTTTGTATTCTGTGTCACTTGGACTCTCGTATGCCATCTCTTGCATAGCCTTCTTCTCAAAGTCAGAGAAAGATCTGCAAGAAGAAAGGAGACGGTTGCGGACCCACTTGCAGTGACACCTCCCCAGGGAGCAAGGCCTAGCCTTAGAAGGTGAACAAACTGGACAAGACAATGTTCTTGGATTTAAAATTGGCCATGACTTTATTGATTCCAGGTGTAGGTAGGATTTGTCTTAGGTACTGGATGTATATTATCTCAGCCCCCAGGTAGAGGGCTGACACATGACAGGGTCAAGCCTGGGATTAATGAGTTCTCCACAAGACATGGATGGCCCTCCCAGGCCACTGAAGGAAGCTCTAGGGCCCATCTGCCCCATGTCTTGGCTTTTGGACAGAAACTTCCACCTAGTTCCCTTTAACGGGGTACTTTGTGACCGCACAGTTTTGAGGTAGGGGTGATGCACCACTTCACCCCTGGCCTGATGTTAGACTAAAAGGATTCCACCTAATGCCTTATCGAGCCAAGGTGCAACTATTGCTATGGGGAAGGCAAAACCTGCAAAGGGGCCAATCTGTTTGCAGACAAATTCCTTCCTAGCTCGGAAAAGGGCAACCATTACTGAACCACAGGAAAGCCAGTAAGCGCAGTGCCCTGGGAAGGAAGGAAGGTTGGTATACAAAAACCACAGCATCACTAAATGGGGTGGAGAGAGGGAGGGTTGTTCTTCGCCTGACTACAGTCCCAAGTGTGGGCACAGCCAGAATTTCTGTAGGCTAGGGGCAGACATGAGAGAAACTTGCTTCACTCTGGTCCTCTCACAAGCCCCGCCGGCTCAGCCTGGCCAGATGGGCCAGAATTCAAATAACCAGATGGCAGGAACACCCGCAACCAGCCTTGGGATCCCCCACCTGCTGGCCACCTCGCCCAGCATTGCTCCCTGGGAATCGAGGCCCTCCGCGACAGGCCGCAACCGCCACCCATCCTGGGACTGGGTAAGCTGCCAATTCCAGTCCACCGAAAACTATTGCCATCCATAAAATTGCCAGAAGGTGCGCCTTGCTCCCATTAGACAATGGCTACATGCACACTGTACATTTAAACTACATGCCTCTCACAAAGAATCCAGGGAACTGTAGTTTGTTAAGGGTGCTGGGAATTGTAGAACAATGAAGAGTAAAGTATGGTCCCTAGGACTCTTTAGGGGGAGCATCATGTGCTTTAAATGCAAAACGTATGAGCTGCCATATGTCTGGATTTTCCTGGGCATTTGGCTGATTTCTGCCCGGACACTGCTGCCGACTGCAGTATTCTGGATATGTCCGAGAAAATCCGGACATATGGCAACCCTAAATTAACCCACATGAACACAATGAATTACTGCAGAACCAATGACGCTAATTCTTAGCATGGCTTACGAAGCTTTAGGACAACGTATCTCTGATGAATTTTCCGGAAGTCTGAGTAGTTGTGTGCAAGGACCCTTCAGCGCAGGGGTGGGGAACCAGCAGCCCTCCAAATGCTGGTGGACTACAATTCCCATCATCCTTGAGCATTGCTTCAGCTGAGGTTAGGCTCCTTGATTTTATAAATAACCCCCCCCCACACACACACACACAAAAATCCCAAAAGCAATTTGCAACAATAATAAAATGCAGTGATAAAAATACATAAGCATATTCAAGACACAGCCAGAGTAAAAACATCCAATCGTTGGTGCTGCCCAAATGCACAGGGTACCAAAACAAGGACAAGCTGGTGCCAAGCAGACCTCTGTGTACATAGACAGGGTGCAGCCGTTTGATCGATATACTACCATATCTTGCTAAATTTCATTCACACTACCGGGCATGGTATGACACAATAGCAGACCACATTGTTCCTCCATTATTTTACCCATGAAAATGGCAGTAAATAACTGTATGTTAGAATACCACCCCAAATTTTGTCAGATGGCAACACAATCCATGACAATCATGGGGAAATTATAGATAAAAACTCCCGTAGTTTTCCAGGTTAGCAGGTAGAAAATATATTTCTTTTCCTGTAGGCAATTAGCACTAAATTTCCCCGTGGATTCTGCTAGATTTCCACAAGTGGCTTTTATGCCATGTGAAAGATCATATAAAATGCAGAAATTATCAGGAAGTTGGGAAATGCAGCCCCGGTTTGGGAAGTGCGGATTAGGTTGGCTTGCTTTTTAAAGCATGGTGAATTGAATTCCCAACCCCATTCCTAATTATGATAGCAAATTCCTCCCAAATTATGTGGTTCCCTCCCCCATCAAGGGGGGGGGGAGAATATGGAATATTTCCCTAAAATTGGACTCTTTACCTAAGATAGCTGAAACCTGGTTCTGACCTTCTGGGAAGAAGGCTGATGACAATATAGCCCAAATACCAATTTTGCTTTTTCCTATGTACCTTTGTGAGCCGGCATCCCCATCGCTGTCAAAATGGGTGGGAACACTGTATGTTGCTCTAGAAGGAGTATCGGTGCTGTCCCTATTGAAAGAGCCAGCCCTATCAGAGACAGAAATACAGTTCAGTGTTAGATGAATATTCAGTGCCTGGATTTGCTGGTTTTCCTCTTCCAGCCTCACCCCCTTTTTCATTTGTATTGTGACTATTAAACTGGAAGAAGAAGAAGAAGAAGAAGAAGAAGAAGAAGAAGAAGAAGAAGAAGAAGAAGAGTTTTGATTTGATATCCCGCTTTTCACTACCCGAAGGAGTCTCAAAGCGGCTAACATTCTCCTTCCCCTTCCTCCCCCACAACAAACACTCTGTGAGGTGAGTGGGGCTGAGAGACTTCAGAGAAGTCTGACTAGCCCAAGGTCACCCAGCAGCTGCATGTGGAGGAGCGGAGACACGAACCCGGTTCCCCAGATTACGAGTCTGCCGCTCTTAACCACTACACCACACTGGCCCATGTGCAGGGAGCATGTTGCTGTTCTAAAGTCTTTTCAGAAGCACTTTAGATGCTGCTTACATGCAATTGGGGGCCCTACTGTGGTTGTATTGGGAAGTTTTAAATGCTTGATATTTTACTATGTTTTTATATATGCTGTTTTTATATAAGCCACCCAGGGTGGCTGGGGAAACCCAGACAGATAGGTGGGGTATAAATATTATTATTATTATTATTATTATTATTATTATTATTATTATTAATGTTGTTGTTGTTGTTAGTGAGTTTGCTCCCCACTTTCCCCTTCCATGCTCACACAAAATCTGTGTGAATTCTGTGGCTCGTGAACTCGGGCTCCCGTATTTGGCCTCCCTAGTGGAGCTTCCCTCTTTGTGATCTGGGGCTGATCTGCCAAGAAAACATCCAGCGAATTTTTGTTACGCATGAAGCAACACTGATTGTCAATGGCTGCTGAGCATGACAACAGTATATTCTGCCTCCGGTATCAAAGGCGGAATGCTGCCACTGAATGCCGGTTGCTGGGAAACACAAGTGGGGGAGAGAGTGCTGTTGCACTTGTCTCATGCTGCTGGGCTTCCCACAGGCATCTGAGTGGCCACTTTGAGAGCAGGATGTTGGACTAAATGGGCTTTTGGCCTGATCCAGCAGGATTTTCGTGTGTGTTCATGCATCTCATTTCCCAGCCTTAACTCCCCAGGGGGAAAAAGGGAACAGGGAAGACGCAGTTTAAATCTTCACTAAGCTTAGGAAGCTCATTTGGTGACCCTGGGCATAGATATAGCGTGTTGCAGGGGTTAGAGTGTCAGACCTAGAGGGCTGGACTTAGAAGACACAGGTCCATTGCTGCACATGAAATCCAGTAAGTGAAATTGGGCCAGATTCAGCTTTAACCTACCTGAGAGAGTAGGGAAGGGGTATATCTCAGTGGTAGGGCATCTGAGAAGATCCCAGGTTCAATTCCTGGCACCACCAGGTAGGTCTGGGAGGGACCCTGGAGAGCCACTGCCAATCAGTGCAGACAATACTGAGCTTGATGAACTACTGGAATACTGTGAGGTGTTCCAATGTACATTCTTAGGGGTGAATTGGCAGCTGCTGAAAATTGCAATTATGGTGCCTTTTCTCAGGTGCAGGCTAATTTTTGGACCTTGGAACAGAGCAAGGTGGGGATTTCAGGGGTGCCAACAATGAAATTACGTGAATATTCTTGTCCATGGGAGGTTACTACCATGCTAGAGTTCTAATTAAACTGAATTGAAATGCTGTGGCAATGAGGTGAGTGGTGGCAGAATCCATGCCCGCACCACCCACTTTTAGGGGGAAGTCTTGCCACCACCTTTGGTGTCAGTTCAGGAGCTTTGTGTGTAGAGCTTCATTCTCGTAGGCAACGACAAAACTATCCCCCCCCCGGAAGCTGTCCCCACCACTCGCCTTTCCACCACTGTAAATGCCACCCTCTTTTGGGTTTCCTTGGAAATTTTTCAGGGCGGACGTAGTCAAAAAGTGAAAGGAGGGAGCAGGCTAGCTTTTCATCAAAAATGTGAAAAATAGTGCCTGTACCTTTTGTCTCATTTATCAACTTCTACAAATGCTAGAAGCTTTTAAAATTAGAATTAAATTGCAGGAGGAAGGATATCCCCCCCCCCACAGGATACCCA
The DNA here is from genome assembly GCF_009819535.1 of Lacerta agilis. Lineage (NCBI taxonomy): Eukaryota > Metazoa > Chordata > Lepidosauria > Squamata > Lacertidae > Lacerta > Lacerta agilis. Next base: position 28,568,128 of record NC_046331.1, on the reverse strand, counting down.
TGCAACCACTGTCAAAAATATTCATATGTTCAGTAATCAAAATATTCAAATAATTCCACCCATATCCCACTAAAATGAATCCCATACATTTGGAATGGCAAATGTGAGAAAGGGAGGGGGTGACCTGGAAGTCCCTGAACACTCTTTGTGCTGGCTGGAAAGGAAAGGAACGAGGGGGCCGGAGCGTGGACACCAGCAAATGTACCTGCACATCTCCCCCCTGGTTGCACTACTGCCCTTGAGCCCATGAGTCTCTTCAGGACTGGAAAAGCTGGCAGAGAAACAGCAGCTATGGCACATTGCCACCTGCATTCTTTTTGTGCATGTGTGTTTTCTCTGTTGGCAGTGGGGTTTCTTGTTGTGGATGGTTGTGGGCACCAATTCATACCACTCAGGGTGAGAGCCTGGATGGATTGGAGTGGGGGAAGAAAAGGGGTTAAGTTACTTAAAAGCCACAGAGTCTGTTGGCATAGAGTGTGAGAGTGTCTTTGTGTGTGAGAGAGAGGAGGACTGAGTGGGCTGCTGTAAGTGAACAACAGAGTGGGAGCTGTTGCTAAAACCACAGGTTATTTATTCTATTTAAATTGCTTGAATGCCTTGTGTTTGCTTTTACCTAAGTATTTGGTTAAATTGTTGGTCATTGGACCTGTAATTTTTTAAAAACTTTTGGTCTACTTGGTTTTTCCTCTCTTTATTTCATTAACTTTGCTCCCTGCTCTTAGATTGAAAATATTTATTGAGGAGCAGGCCATAAATACTGCAAATAAATAAATAAAGTCTAGATATCACAAGCTGGTGGAGGAGGGAGACATACAGCCCAGAATACCCATCTTGGAGGATGGTGTGATGAAAATGCAACAAGCAAATTAATCATTATAATCTAAAAAGAAGCCACTATTTTACATTATCTTTAGACCTCCAAAGTTTTAGTCATGCCCTTTTACCTTGGGGAGCCAACATCTACGTCACGCAGGTGTTCTCCAGCCATGGACTGAAGATAAGTCTCAGGTGTAGAGAAAGCATCTCTGGTTCGATAATGAGAGGTGGGCCTGCTAAAGGAAGTCCAATGAACCTTTGTGAGGACATTTGGCCAAACAAATGTGACTAATGGGGATTTCCATACTTAGAAGTAGGGATGTATTTGGCCCAGTTTTTGCTGCAGTTAAGACACTCATAAAATGCGCACTGGAACAGCTTTGTGGAAATGCATACAAAAATACATACAATAATAACACATACAGTGATGCATTTAATAGCATGTACAATTTTAATGTGAACTTTTCATGCAATCTCTCAAAAGAATTCAAACAAAACGGGACAGATTTCTGAGCGCCAGCAAAAATGAATTAGGAAGTTCTTACCTCTTTGGGCTCGCCTCTGGGGAGATGATGATGTGTGGAGGTGTTTGACTCACAGTTGTACTTTTGGGCTTTCTTGTTTCCCAGCTGTGGATGGCAAGAGGGCATCTGGTTAATAAGAGGCCTACAACCACTGTTCCATTCTCAACCAGTTTTCTGTTACTCCAGGTATCTATGCAGGAATGTTGGGCTGTGTATATTCAGGAAACTCCAACTTTTGTGTGCCCAGAATACAACTTACTGAACGAACACATCCATTGCTCCACCCTCTTGTTTACTCTGGCTCCACCTACCACTGCCATGCTATTCCTGGGATGTGGGAATGTGCACCCAAAGAGTGAAAAACGTTCCCAATTTAGGGAGTTAGAAAAAAGCCAGCTATGGCCGTGACCCTGTACAACTTTGGCCGTGACCCTGTACAACTTTCCAGGAAGTAAGCCCCACTGTACTCACTGGGATTTACTTCTGAGTAGACATATATGGAATTGCATTGTTAATTTTGCATTTTTGGTGATCACATAAGAAAAGATATATCAACTGTATTGTGTTTTTTTTCTTATATTCTGAACCAAGGAAGAAACTTACTCTCTGCTGAATTAAAAAATAGATCCAATGCCAACCATCAAATCGTATTTATACTATATGCCTGAGATAAATTTGTAGCAGACTGAGGAGTAGGGCATTAATCTAAATATCAAATAAGCAGTGCTTTTTCTTCTAGAAAAAAAGGTGCCAGTACTCGACCAGTGCCAGTACTCGACCAGTGCGAAAAAGAGGTGCCAGTACTGTGTACCCTTGAGTACCCCCAGAAAAAAACAGCAGGGTAAATAAGTAAATAGCTAGATATGCATTAGCTGCCTCAAAAACTTAGGGAAAGTTCATTGAGAGCAGCTTGATAAACTTCTAGTTTATTTTTTAAAACTTTGAGAGGAAAGCATATTGATTTTAATTCTCCAAATTTTGTACATGCTATCTTTAGTGCTTCTGATCCTTTCTGATATTGTGTTTCTGCTTTAATTATGAATGTAATCATGACCCTCATGGTTGGAAAAATAAAATGCAAGTATTCCAGTTATTCATTACCGTTTCACTCTACCGTTTGTCTAAATATGCATCCTCACTTTATCCTCACAACAGCCCTTGACAGGTGGATTCTGCTGGGGAATAGTGAGCTTTGTGGCAGAACGGGGCATTAAACCCAATTCTTAATCCAGCACTCTGACCACTATGCAGTGTAACACTTTTGTTGGGCACGTGGGTTGCACCTCTGGCCTGTGTGTCACACGTGGCCCCATGGACTCTCTCCAGGTCATGCCCCTCACTGCCCACTGCTCTGTGCTTTCCTCAAGTGCTTTTACCTGGCTGGAACTGTAATAATGGCTCTTTCTTGCCTCGATGGGAAAGTGCATGCACACCTGGCTTTTGTGTGGCTGGGGAGAGTGATGTTGCATTTGGGTCCTGTTTTCAGGCTCCCCATAGGCAGCTGGCTGCTGGACTAGATGAGCCTTTGGCCTGATCCAGCAGTGCTCTTCTTATGTTACATTATCTGCCCACTTTTGCCTCTGGTCCTGCCCATCAGTGGCATGTGGCTCTTGTAAGATTCCCCACAAGGGAATGCGGCCAATGGCTTGAAAAAGGTTCCCCATGCCTGTTGAAAGTGCTTTTTTAAAAAAGCAGCAGCATTAATTGTAAACACACTTAGTAGAGGGGTAAGTAAATATGTATAGGATTAGTCAGTGTAAAAGAATGCAAGTTGAAATTACCCTCTGACACTGCTGTGCAAACAGTGTACGTAAGCTAAACACTTTACCTCTGCAGTAAATGTGGAAGTGAATTACAGGTGTTTTAGGATAGAACAATACGAGAAGGATTACCTGTCCTCAGAAATAACGGCACTAGGTGTTTCAGCACTTCGTGTGGCCTCGGATTTTCGTTCATTCTTCTCACTGTGGATGGAAATCAAAGCAGAAGCAGTTGGAAATTAATTACGATTCATTTCTTTCTCACTCCTTCCAACCAAGCATGCCAGTTCCACCAGGAAGAGCAGTTCTCTACTTAGCTGCCTGTATTTTATGAGTAAATTAGGATTGCGCAGATTATTACCTTCTACGTGAAGGAGATTCAGGAGATTTTGGAGCAGAGTTGTTCCAGGAAGTCATCTGATTACTCTCTTGATCCAGCTTGTTACTGGAAGAAGAAAGTAGAATAATTATGTCCCTGGGAGCATATCTGGGCACAGTAAACTAGAGTAAGAAGAAGGGATTTGAACTCTGCGTGTGGAAAAAGTCTCCAGGACACTGGAGGACACTGCAGGACACTGACCCCTATTTTGCACCAGTGGCACAAATGTATAACATTCACCACAAACCTGAATATACAGGAAAACACTTGAGTACGAATAAAGCATGGTCAGTTTGTTGCAACTTACATAACTGAAACTGAGGCCTGGGCATCTATGCTGGAGAAAGAGACATCATTTCAACAAGCTAGATTGGCCAAGAGCTATTCTTAACTAGGATATCTGTTTGATTTCTGCCCAATACATTCTGCCAATGTAGAGAGGAGCTTCGTTTACCTGTTTTCCAAAGAACTGAATTGGTTGAACAAGGATTCAGAATAGGAACTGGAGGCTTGGTTTCCACTGTTCCCTGAATCGAAGCTATGAAAAGAGAACAATGCAGCACAGGGCAAGTACATTAAGGTTTTCTCCTTTTGAAACCCGGAGTTCCTCCACCCAGATCTTCTCCCTCCAACACCACTTTCCTCTTGTAGATAAAATGGGCCTGATCCAGGTTTAGAGGCAGCCTGCCACTGGATATCATGTTGCTGGGGAGCAACAATAGACCAGGATCCCACTCTCATACCTTGTTTTTGAATAGGAATGGGAAGAAAAATGCATTTCCCTTTTTGGAGCTGATTCTTATTTTTGGAGAGCAGCATCACAAAATATGGGAGGTGTGCAAATTTCAAAGGATTGTTCTAGCCCCCTCTGCACTATACATTTAAAATGTATACCACTTTAAACAGTCATGGCTGTTTGAGAACTGCCTGGGAACTGTAGCTTTTAAGGGAACTGAGAATCATTAGGAAACTCCCTTAATTTAATGCATTATGTTACAGAAATGGCTAGCAAAAATATGTATATTGTGCAAAACCGTATGTTTGGAGGAAGAGGCATGAAAATGTTGATAAGAAGACATAAAAAGGCAAAGGATTAGAAAAATTAAAAACTGAGAAAAAGCATGATTGACAGATTATCTGGTTCTGCTTGTGAGCTTTGTAGAGACATCTGAGTAGCCACTATGGGCAATGTAAAGTAGATGGACCTTTGGTTTGATCCAGCAGAGCTCTCATGATTAGGCCTCATGTGCTCCTATACCTTGCATGTCCCGGCCCTGATTTGGCTCAGTACCTGTCTTTCTAATATGGAAAGGGGATGGTTACTGAACTACAGTAACCATTATCCTTGACCATGCTGGATGGGGCTGATGGGAGTTGTATTCCAGCAACATGTAGAGGGCCACAGGTTAGCCACCCTTGCTTTAATGGAGAGCTTGGTATAACCAGTTCAGTAAGACTTGTTTCACACATTTCACAACAAAGCCACATGTCAGGATCCCAGACTCCAGGGAGATGTTTCTTGAGTTACAGGTATTTGTGAGCGATGGGCCTCCTTCTCCCTGGTGGTTCTACAAGGGGCAATGAGGAAACTGACAGCTAATGGGCCATCCTCCAGGGCAATTGAGTTAAGGACACACTTGCTTATTTCTTAGGCTATTTTGGTTTTCACCACTTGCTATCCATGTTAGAAACAGATATATACAACCTAGGTGCCAAGTGGCTCCTTAAACCAAGGTTACCGTCACCATATCGGAATGTCTAGTTGCCATTTTGGGGCAAGACAGCTCAAAAGTCTTATTTTTCAAATGATGGACTGGTTGTGATTGATTATCAGTTAAACATTTGGTTAGTTCAGATGACAACTTTGAACTAGGTTAAGAACACTGACAACTTAAAGAAGAAGAGTCACTTTATCCAGGGACATATATATTAGCCTATTTCGACCTCTTTTTCTTAATGGTGACACAGGCCATTCATATAGGTTCCTGGAATTCATTCTGATTGTGAAGATAAAATATAACTGATTGAATTCTACAGGATGTGGTTTTAGTGTACTAAAACAGTCAAGATCCCAGGATCCCTAGGCATGCTACCACCAGGTAGTGGAGACGTCAGGTGCCATCCTGGCATCTAGACACCTTCACTTGGTCACAAGTGGTTGATAGCCAGGTGCAAAATGCAATTGGCGCCTGGCTAATTTCAAACATTGCTTGCTATAGTATGGAATGGTAAAGGAAAATGCAGATTACACTAACCTTGTGCTAGAAGAAGCATTCACCATCCTTGTTTCACTTCGTGAGGATCCTGAAGTGCTTATTCTTTCCCCATAGGAGCTGCTGGCAAAACAGAGAAGGCCTAGTGGTTAGTCCATGGCATTTATTGTCTTCAGTACACCAGACCTTCCAATTGTCCCTATTTTCCAGGAATGTCCCTAATTTAGAGAAGCCATCCCAGTTTCTGATTTGATCCTGGAATGTCCCACTTTTCCTCAGGATATTCCTATTTTCATTGGATAATTGTTGGAAGTATGGAGTTTTCCGACCCAATAGCCATCTGAAAGCAATCCTATATGAGAGCCAGTGTGGTGCAGTGGTTAAGAGTGGTAGAACCGGGTTCGTGTCTCTGCTCCTCCACATGCAGCTGCTGGGTGACCTTGGGCTAGTCACACTTCTTTGAAGTCTCTCAGCCCCACTCACCTCACAGAGTGTTTGTTGTGGGGGAGGAAGGGAAAGGAGAATGTTAGCCGCTTTGAGACTCCTTCGGGTAGTGATAAAGTGGGATATCAAATCCAAACTCTTCTTCTATATAGGGAAGGTTTTTAAAAAATGTTTAATGTTTCATTGTGTTTTTATATATATTGGAAGCTGCGCAGAGTGGCTGGGGCAACCCAGTAAGATGTGTGGGGTATAAATAGTAAAATTATCATTATGGAATGGGACGTCCCTATTTTCATTGGAGAGATATTGGAGGGTATGGTAGATGCTCAAAGTAGACAATTCTATAGCAGCCAATTGCAGGTTTGTCTTTGGAATAGTTCCTACAATTAATATCAGGGTGTAAATCAGGGATGGGCAATCAGCCCAAGGGCCACATTCCTTCATGGGTAACCTTCTGGGGGCCACATGCCATTGGTAGGCAGGGGGCCAGATGCAGAAGTGGAAAGAACAATGGATGTGGCGCTTACCTTTCTACAGTACATTTCTGACATGTAAAAGGTAGAAATTACTAAACAACACACACAGCATCTCTCCACCCTCCTTCCGTGGAGGTTAGGAGCCTTATCACAATTCAAGGATCCATGTCAGTCAGGTAAATACTCAATGAGGGTGTGGCCTCTGAGAGGAGGTGTGGCCTACCAAGAGTTCCATGGGCTAGACTGCGATGCCTGGGGGTTTCATTTAGTTTTCGTGGCTTGAGGTTACCTACCCCTGGTTTAAATAATAAAATCCAGCTCAGGAGCAGGTATTTGCAAAAATCCAAAATCGGGCAACATTGTAGAATTCAATCTGGACTTTTCCCACATTTTGCTCTAACAAATGCAGGTCTTTTGTTTCTTTTTCTGTTTCGGAAGCTGCAACAAAGCTACTTGCTTCCTCACAAAACTATGCCATCATTTCCTAAACTATTTTTTTATTGTTTAAAATGCAGGTCTAGCACTGCCGCACATAAACTCTATGAAAAGGACAGGAAAAAAGAAAGGCGGGGGAGTTGCAGGCAGCCAGGCAGGCAAGGAAGAATTGGTGAAGGGTCAGGACAGCAGGTAAGGAAGGAAGGAAGGTGGCCACCAGATATACGTAGATGTCCTGATTAAGGATGGGAGAGAAATTTGATTTAATTCTCATTTAAATGTGAACTTGCTTCATTCGCATATGCCAAAATAGTACATGAACCAAAACACAGCCAACTTTCGAAACTCGCACTTCTCCATGCAGCTCTCCTGCTATGGAAATGTGTAAAACAATCCATATGCTAGGGTAAAGTGTCCATAAAAATGCTTATATTAGTGAAAATAACATAAGCAATGTATTATTGATGGAGAAATTGCTTTACAAAATTGTGTATATTACGCAAGATTGCATTCAAACGTGTGTGCATTAGGAGAAGCTCACACTAAAATGCTGATGAATTATCATGGTGGCTTTCTGATGTGGAAAAGGGAACTGAAGATTAGAAAACTGAAACTGAAAGAAGCTGAGGTTTACAGATTTGCCCACCCCCTAGTCATGGTGAGAGAGTATCAGAGTCTAGCCATAAGGCAATATGGGCCACTATCCAGAGAGGCTATTGGGGGACTGTTTTCTCCCATACCAACTGGTGGGCATGCGGACACATCTAAAGTGAAAATCACTTTAATATTGACCAAAGGGTCTTACCTCTTCCCACGGCGGCTGAACCATCCTGAAGCAGGTACTGTCTGACTTCTGGAGCGTGGGCCTGTGTCATCCTCTAGATCAAGCCTATCAGGAAGACAAAAAGCCCCAAGTATAAGTTGTGTTGTCCCTCTCTTTGCACACACTTCATTTTTAGGTTGTGAGGTGTGCCACGTATTTGACAGAGCTCTTATGTTCTCCTACCATCCACCCCAATTTGATGTGTTTGTTTTTGAAAAGCAATTTCATTGGGGACATTTAAAAAACACGGAGCAAGGGAGCCCAAAGGCATAATTCCACCCAGCCTTGCAAACTACTCAATCTATTATAGCATAGGTTTTTGTGGGCTAGCATCTGAGAAAGTGGACTCCACTCCAGGGAAGCTTATGCCATATAATACATTGGATAGTCCATAAGGTGCTGTAAGACTCTTTGTTGTCCATCCTCATCCGGACCATTGAACCAGCAGAGAGACAACAAGGGGCCTTAACTCACCTCTTGGCCATGAAGGATGGTGCCTCTTGTGTTGGACTTCTAAAAACACACAAGAATTAAAACCCATCGGCAGGGTGAGTTGAGGTCACCATAACTTTCAAAATATCAACTGTTCATGTGTTTTTATTCATTGTTTTGTGAATAAAAGTGATAGGTGGCAATGCCGTCACCACTTTTCTTACAAAAACACACCTCTGCCTGCTCCCTCATCCCATGCTGTTACACAACCTTCAGTCACCCTTTCCTCTTCTTCTGCCCAACCCCCTCAAAGGAATCCTTGAAACCCTGTTTGTTGTTTTCCTCCCATAACTCCTGTGTAAAATCTAAAGCACGGGTAGGGAACCTGTGGCCCTCCAGTTTGTTGCTGAATACCAACTCCTGCCAAGCCAAGCCAAGCCAATGATCAGGGATGGTGGGGGTTGTAGTCCAATGACTACAACTGGAGAGCCATGAATGTCACTGTTAAAAATGGGTGCTATGAAGAGTACAACCTGGCAAAATGTGTATGTATGTATTTGGTAGGGGTGGAGAGCAGGAGCGTCTTACCCATGGAGGCTAGTGGCATGGGGCGCTGGGGCGCCAAGTTCTGGAGGGCACCAGGGAAGAGGCGGAGGCTGGATGTGTTGCCTCCTGGCATCAGCTCACTGCCCTCGCCCTCCTCCGCCATCCTGCACCAAAGCAGCACTGCGCCCAGAGCCTCCGTCTGCTGTGGCCACCGCGGCACAAAAACGGCCAGCTGAGCCAGGAGGCGCCGCATCCTGCCTCCGCCTCTTCCCCGACGGAGCCGCCCTCCAGCCGCTGCCCGCCTCCTCCAGCCCTGCCAGCAGCACCACCCTCCCTAAAAAAGGTCGATAACTCTGGGAAATGGGGTGGGGCGCCACCGGAGGGAGCTTTGCACCACGGCGCCAGATATGCTTAAAATGGCCCTGGTGGAGAGGCTGGTCTATTTCCAATCCATGTCAATTCCAAATGAGTTAATTCAAAAATCCAGTCATAATTCTACTGGCCTGTTTTAGGTTGTTACACCTTCAACCGTCGCTAAGAACTGTTCTTTTGTTTCTCTTGTTAATAAATCCCCTTCCCTCCACTCAAACTCACCCATTGCTTTTCTTAGCAGCTGAAAGGACATAGGAGCGCTCCCTGCTGGCTGTTCTCCTGAGCACGCTGCTCGCAGCTTCAGTCCTGCAAGGGGAAGAGAGAAAGGAAGTAGGATGGAAACAGGACACGCCAGTTTCTACATCTGTGAAGTTTAATCACAGAATATACAGAACTGTATAGACTACTCCCATTAGGTTTGGCATCTTACATGTTGCCAAAAGAGACGAACTACATCACCTCAACAATAGGACTACCTGTATGAAATTTGCATATACTGATTTATATTTATAGATGCCAATTTGGAAATAATCACTGTGGGCAAGACTGACTAGGTGACTTGTATGCTTGCTCTCTCTGCTGCTTTGTTGGTGGGCAACAGCTGCTCCCTTTTGGTGGGCAACTTCAAAGCCCCTTCTCTCCCTTCTTAGGATCCCTTACCTCTAAATCAGACTTGGACTGGACACTTTGTACTGTATGCTTCAGACTGCAGATGAAGGCTCTCTTAACTGAAAGCTCCACACAAATCAACAAATCCTTGAGCACAGAAAACTTGCTGGTTTTCTGTGCAGATGGAACTTTTCATATGAAGTAGCATTTAATTATGTGAGCCCACAGCTGCAGTTGGAAGAAGTGCAGTCAGACACGTGAGAACGAGAACCTGGTCCAACAAAGCAATCCAATCTATATGAACTGTTGCTAGGCTGCTGGTTCATGTGACTGAGCTGAAAGATGTTTGGAATTGGTGCAATTATCTCCCTCTCTCCCGCCCCCCCCTTGGAATGCCCCTTTCATGGGAGGGGGCTATGCCTACTTAAGTTACCCTGGCATAGCAGCAGCTCAGCCTGGGTGGGAGATTTATGCCAGTGTAGCCCTGGCTCAGCTGGGGCAGCGCAAAACCCGCTGGATCCAAAGCTCCCCATTCTGGTGAGTCTGGGATTTGGATTGCATCGTAAATCCCCCATGCACAGCTGTACAAGAGCTCATTGTTCATGGTGCTCTCTCAGCTCCAGGGACTGAACTCTGTTGCTTTCAAACATCACCCTCAATGTGCAGCCTGCTGCTGTTGTGAGTTGTGACGAGGTACCTCTTTTGTTGCTCATCTGGGGAAACGGAAGGTTCCACGTCCCCTGGTTCGGATAGCTCTCGTTTGATGTTATAAGGAGCTCTGGATCATGTATAAGAAAAAAGAGGTGGATTGTTATAATTTTCAGCAAACAGCTGCAGGAAGAAGCTTGCTCATCAGCCTCACCTCTCTACAACAGCCCCAACCACAGTGAAAGGCAGCAAAGTACACTTTGGATTCTCTGAAGCCTGCCAATACCTCCCTCTTGTGGCTACATAAGGATCCACAATGCCCCTCTGAACTTTGGGAATGATGAGGCTTCTGGACTGTGAGATCATAGGATGTGGGGAACGCATGTGAGATAACCAGCCTCATATAAGCGACATACTTAAGTTTAATTAATGCAGGAAGGGCCTGCCCAGGACATGGTACCTTCCTCCCCACCAGGGATGTTCTACATCAGGAACAAGGGTGGAATAAAGACCTACATTGGGATCTCCTGCCCTGTGGATTCTGCCACCTGCTTCATGGGTGGGCCGGCCGTGCAACTTTCATGACCAATGTGTGGAAAAGCACAAGAACGGGACTTTTGGAGAGTTTGTAAGTAAATCATTTGTAACTTACTAAACGTGGTGTTCTCCTATGCTGGGGAAAGATGGGACTGTTTTGGAACTCACTTGGAAAGACATATTTTAAAGGTCTAAATAGCTTATATTTCCACCCTTTGCTTTACTGCATATTTTGTGATTTTAAATCTCTGCTAGGATTTTCTCAACAAAGAGTACTTTCTATACCTACTTATTCTCCTGAACCAATAAAGTGAAAGAAGGAGCATAGAGCTTGCGGGAAAGGCAAGGAGGGCGATGGTGTTTAGTGAGAGCTGAAGAACAACCAGAGAGAGAAGAGAACGGGGGGGGGGGGGAGGGAACAAAGCAACAAAACTGAACATTGGGAAGAAGATGAAGGCTGGAGAGAGAGCGACTGAAACTGAAAGGTGCTTTGTGTCACAGAGTATCTGACTGCTGTCCAATACTGACAGATAACTGCCATCATTGTTATGTAAAGCAGTGTTTTTCAACCTTTTTTGGGCAAAGGCACACTTGCTTCATGAAAAAAATCATGAGGCACACCACCATTAGAAAATGTTAAAAAAATTAACTCTGTGCCTATATTGACTATATATAAAGTAATTTTTCCCACGGCACACCAGGCAACATCTCGGGGCACACTAGTGTGCCGCGGAACAGTGGTTGAAAAACACTGATGTAAAGTAACGGGAGTGGGGGGAATTTAGTTCATTTGCTGCCTTTGGCTTGGATTCTAGCTTCCATTCAGTGAATGGAGCATAGCTCCTGTTCCCTGCCTCACCCTTCCATCTGCATCACCCTGCTCCTCCTGGAAATGTGATCCTGGGGCTTAGGATCTCCTTGAGAATGGCGTGGGATATGGAGCAGATGGGCTGCAGGTGCAGGAGGCAGCTGAAAAGGATGTAGCTCAGTTGCAGAGCATCTGCTTTGCACACAGAAAGCCCCAGGTTCATTTCCTGGCACCTCCAGGTAGGGCTGAAACCTGGAGAGCTGCTGCCAGTCAGTGTAGACAATACTGAGCCAGAGGAACCAATGGTATGACTCTGTATGAGGCCATTTCCTATGTTACTATAAGAAATCTCCCCTGACACGAAAAGAGGAACAAAACAAAAAAGAATCCAAGTTTTTTTCCTTGTTGTTGCTTTTATTTGTTAATTGTAAGGTTGTGCTGTTTTATTGTGGAAAGTGATAATGTTCAAGCAAATATCATGCAGTGTTTTATCTTGCAAACTGCTCTGAGGTCTTGTGATGAAGGGTGGTATATGAATCTAAATAATAATAAATGAACATTGTTCTTTCAGCAAGGTTGGGCTGGATGCATCCTTTTTATTCATGTTGCTGGATAAACACCTTTCGGCTTTTAATTTGTGCTTATTCTACGTACCTAGTTTTAAACATTGGATAAGTAGTTTGATGTTTTAAAATGTGGTACAATTCACTTTGAGGCTTTTTTTTGTAAAACAAAACAAAACAAACCATCCCCAGCGTCAATCAGAATGGGTCTTCCGTGCCTGTGATTGAGTTCTGTTGAGCATTACATATGATGTGTCTGCCCTGACCAAGATGGGGTTTCTTAGAGGAGGGGAGCAAATCCCCTCTGGGTATACTCACAGTTTCTTGTATTCCTCAGTACTCATCTTGTGCCCTTGACTGAAGCGGGGCAGGCTGGAGCTCTTGGCACTGAAAGCAGAACACGCCCAGAGATAATCAGTGGCTTGAACAAACAGAAGTGATATGTCTGCAGGGTTATATCCTCATAATGTAACGGTGAGTGTGGAGAAGTTGCAGGGTCAAAGGTGTGAGGTTTTGTATCCACGGATGTCCCAGCCTCTTAGCCACACCACTTTTCTAAATGTCCAGCTTCAGGACAAAGTGTGCAGCAAGACTATCCAATTACACTCTTGGACATAGTACAATTTAATAATTTTGGGATTATTCACACTTACCAGGAAGTAAGCCCCATTGAACATTCCTGCATTGCAGGGAGTTGGACTAGATCTGTCGTTTCCAAGCTTTGTTTGGCCATGCCCCACCTAATCATCTTGAAAATCCTGGACACCCCTACCCCCGGACATATAATTCTTATTATTTTGTTGTATTTTCAGTATTTTGTTGGAAGCCACCCAAAGTGGCTGGGGAAACCCAGCCAGATGGGTGGGGTATAAATAATAAAGTTGTTGTTGTTGTTGTTCAAAAAGTGAACTCCTATTCACGTGGACGAAGCCTAAAAGGCCATTAACTTGGCCTAACTCATACTCGAATTGCACCCCCCCCCTTAAAAATCAAATTGCCCCCCTGTGGGGTGTGTGCCCCATGTTGGGAACCATAGGACTAGAAGGTCCATGGAATCCCTTCCAACTCTATGATTCTACCATTCTATCATAACTACTTCTGAGTAGGCACGGTTTTTTAGACAAATGTGGGCTACCTATATTTATATTCTGATAGTTCTGCAATGATTGCCCATCCTTCACACACACACACCTTATTTCTGGCAAGGGGTGTGCTTAGATCGTATGGATTTGACTTCATTGACAAAGCCATGTGTCTGTCCCAAGATCAGGGATTAATCAAACACACCTCTTTTGTGAGCCATTGGATGCTGTGTTCAAAGGAGTAGTCTTATCAATGGTCTTGGTGAAAACCCCTCTAAAAGAGAGACAGAGAGAAAAAAATATGTAAGTAACTTCCAAGATCACACAGCACATTATGAGCTTGGTGGATCAGGGAATGCTGTGGACTTTGTGTATCTTGATCTCCATAAGGACATAGTGTATCTTGATTTCAAAGTCCCCCAAGATATTCTTGCAGAGAAGCTGGTAAAATGTGGGCTGGACAAAGTTACTGTTAGGTGGATTTGTACCAGTTTGAAACTATACCAGACCCTTCTTAGCTTTGCAAATGTGCTGGCAATTTTATTGCTGCACCGCTAGGAGGACACACTTAAGCAAGAATAACCAGCTGCACAAATATAAGATGGGGAAAACTTGGCTTCCCAGTAGTACATGTGAAAAGGATTTAGGGGTCTTAGCAGACCACAAACTTCATAACAGTGTTAAAAAGGTAAAGGGATCCCTGACCATTAGGTCCAGTCATGTCTGACTCTGGGGTTGCGGCGCTCATCTCACATTACTGGCCGAGGGAGCCGGCGTACAGCTTCCGGGTCATGTGGCCAGCATGACAAAGCCGCTTCTGGCGAATCAGAGCAGTGCACAGAAACACCGTTTACCTTCCCGCCGGAGCAGTACCTATTTATCTACTTGCACTTTGACGTACTTTCGAACTGCTAGGTGGGCAGGAGCTGGGACCGAGCAACGGGAGCTCACCCCGTCGTGGGGATTTGAACCACCAACCTTCTGATCAGCAAGCCCTAGGCTCTGTGGTTTAACCCACAGCGCCACCTGCATCCCTCTTATCAGTGTTACACGGCAGCAAAAAAACAGCTAATGTTATTGTAAACTGCATCTAGTGTCCTTATTAAGAGACATAATAGTATCATTGTATTCTGCCTTGATCAAGGGTCTGGAAAGCAAACCTTGAGAGGAATGGTTGAAGGAGTTGAGTATATTTAGCCTGGATAAGAAGAGACTGAGGATAGATACTGTATGATAGTCATATTCAAATATCTAAAGGACTGTCCTATAGAAGATGGACCAAGTTTGTTTTCTGCTGCTCTGAAGGGTAGGACCTGCATCAATGGATTCAAGTTACAAGAAAGGAATTTCTGATTAAATATCAGGAAGAACTTTCTGACATTAAGAGCTGTTTGTGAGTGCAATTGACTTTTTTGGAAGGTGGTGGACTCTCCTTCATTCTATGATTCTATATCAAAAGCAAAATGCCATCTCTCTCACCTGATGAGGTACCCAGAAGGTGATGTGGCACTGGGAGATCTAGGTAGAGAACAGAAATACATTATTGGCAAAAGGAGAAAAATATGCAGAGACATAGCGCTTAAGGTTTTATCCAGACTATTGGCTTTAGGAAGATTGAACAAACAGAGACATTTCCATGGAGAAGCACCGCTGTTGTGGGGAAACTACATTTGCCCCAGTTGTTGGGGAAATGTGTGTTTTGTTTTTTACAAACCATTGGAAGAATCATTGCAAGAACTACATCCATCCTGTGACATTTATTTTTTTACCTGAGAAAGGAGGGAACTACTGAGTTTAGGGCTGGGGAGGATAGGGAAGGATGGTAGATATTGGCTGGGGAGAAGCCGCAAATTCTTCTCCAGCTCAGTTTTTAATCTAAGCCAGAGAACAATTGCAGGGTTTTAAAAGTTCTTCTCTCATTGTAAGGTGGGATTTACAACTGCTCGGTGTTCATTTCCTAGCCTGGTTCAGGAGAACTTTGATATCTAGTTTTTACAGAGTATTACAGTAAACACATACACAAACTGAAATTCACAGGCTACAACCTGCAGTGCATCTAAGGTAACCATGCCCCTCTCCCCCATTAAGTGCCCTACTTTTGCAGTAAAAGGGAGTCACTAACTTTTTGGGATAACTTTTTGGAGACTGTGGTTCTGCTTGGGAAGGCGGTTCAGCAAAGGCTAATCTGGAAGAACAGAAGAGAAATGTTACCAGGTGACAAAAGACAACATCATAGCAGGATAAAGCATCACAAATTCATGATGGAATTTGAGTCCTATTGCATTTGGCTAAGGAACAGCTTGCTGTCACTTGACTTTTATGTAGACTGATGTTTGCCTAGTAGCCTTTGAAGGTAGCTGAGCAGTTGAGTCAACTGCCGTAATAAGAAGTGTATCAATTAAGGGAACTATCTTATACTGTATTGAGTCAGGTTCTTGACCCATCTAACCAAATATTATATTCTCAGACTGGCAACAGCTTCCCAGAATATCATGCAGATGCATCCTCCCAGCTCTGCAATGTGGGTTCCTTTTAACTGACAAATGAACCTGGGATCTTATGCAGCCCAAAGAAGAGTGCTTATGTCCTGCTTGAGAGCTTTCCATAAGCATCTGGTTGGCCACTGTGAAAACAAAATGCTGAACTAGATGGGCCTTTAGTTTGACGCAGCTTGGCTGTTCTTATATCCTTATGTGCTCTATCACTAAGCAAGGTCTACCATTCCTGTATGGGGAAGCAAAGTATATTTTTGGGTATGCTTTGCTATTTTTTTTTTTTAAATAAATCAATTTCTCTTAAGTAAACATAGGTAAAGGTAAAGGCACCCCTGACCATTAGGTCCAGTTGCGGACAACTCTGGGGTTGCGGCACTCATCTCGCTCTATAGGCCAAGGGAGCCAGCGTTTGTCCGCAGACAGCTTCTGGGTCATGTGGCCAGCATGACTAAGCCGCTTCTGCTGAACCAGGGCAGCGCACGGAAACACCATTTACCTTCCCACCGGAGTGGTACCTATTTATCTATTTGCACTTTGACGTTCTTCCAAACTGCTAGGTGGGCAGGAGCTGGGACTGAACAACAGGAGCTCACCCGTTGTGGGGATTCAAACTGCTGACCTTCTGATTGGCAAGCCCTAGGCTCAGTGGTTTAGACTACAGTGCCACCTGCGTCCCTTAAGTAAACATAAAGCTGTATAAAAGTCTATTATGTAATTAGCATTCTCAATATACATTGGTTTTTCTCCAGTGGAGGCTGGTCCATTAGGGCAAATGTGGCACTGCTGCATCTCAAAATGTTCTAAGTCCGGAAGGCATCTCAAACCCTACGGAGCCCACCCAGAATTGCCAAAGAAAGCAAGATGTCTGTAGGCGGTTCGTCAAAGGCACCTGCGAGTCGGTGACAAACTCTTCGGTGAGGCAGGAGATTTCCCAGTGGTGCTCCTGGTCCTCAATGGTGAATGCCTGTTGGATGGGAGATGGAAGAAGAGAGGCAAAAGTGAGAAATCAGTGTGGTGGAAGCAACCCTGGTAGAAGAGGCTTTCATGCTCTTTCAGTTATTGTTATCAATATTTAAATCAATATATCACTATTGATATCATTATATCAATATTTATTCATTACACACCCTTTGCCATAAACTCTGGAGAACCAAAACACAACCATCCTTTGAAATTTTCACTTATCTGAATGTTGCAATGCTATTCTCCAAGCAGAAGAATCATAATATACAAAAATTCACCATGTTACAGGAAACCTTCTGCAAAATGTGTATATTGGTCAAAACTGCTTGTACAAAAATGTGCTTATCTGGAGAAATTTGCACTAATATACTGAATAATTTTCATGATTTTTTTCTAATTAAAAAGATTATAAATTGTTGCAAAATGTGGAGAATGGGAAACTGAGAAAATGAGAGAACAGATTCTCCCACCTCTAGACAATTGATAGATGGGCAGTTCTGCCCACTGGCAAAACTGACTTACAAGGGTGAGGTGGTTCTGCCTTGTCTCTATATTCCCCAAGAGAATGCACAGCCAAAGCAGCACCCTTCAGGATTGAACTCTGTGTTCACCAGCTGGTGAAGTGAGGATTCAATCCTTTTGGCTGCAGGGGTCTGCTTTGTCAGTATATTCCCTGCAGGGACACCAGCTGGTAGACAGGCAGATGTGGTTTGGGAGAAATGGCCATGCAGGACAACTTGTAACTTGGTGTGGCCATGGCTGGCCCAGGGGCTGAAGGTTCCACCCTCTCCTGTGCTAGGACCAACATAAAACCTCAGTCATTCCACTTGCTTACATATGAGGTAGCTGACAAAGAATCTAAAATCCTAGTTGTTCCCTCTTTGCAGGCTGCACCTTCAGAGGAAAGTGAATAAATGGATCTTTGGTGCTCTGGATCCTCAATTGCATGCCAATGTCTCTCAGTGTTCTGGCAGATACCAGCTGCTTGACAACTGTCTTTTTTTTTTTTTAAGCAAGCCTCTTCATATTCAACAGCACTGCACACAATGCAAAATCTGAAGTCTGATCCCTTGTGAACTTTTCTCTGAGAAGTTGGGTGATGATTGAGATAGCCCCTTCCACCCATAAAAAGGAGTGGGGTTGCAGGCATCACGAGCCCTTCACGTGCGCAGGGGATGGCTCCATCCCCTGACGCCATTGGCTGAGCCCTTGGCGCGGCGCCTGACTGGCCTAACATCCGTAACCAATATAGTTGTGGCCTTTTCATGCCCATTAACCTTACTTATTGAGTCCTGTGTCTTCATTCATGCAAATTATCTTTTGGCAGCATTGGAAAGAGGACTGGGCAGATGGAACAACTCACAATGGGCTGTGGTTCTGCTCCTCCTCAGGGTCCGATCTCTGCTGAATCCAGCTCTTATCCCCTTTCAGTGTTGTCCGCACTTTCATCTGGGTGATGATCCTCTTTCGATCCTCATCGCTAGGTAGAATGACGCCATCTAATGAATGCACAAAGTGTTAGCTAAGTCGCTTGCATAATGCAGACAGAGTGGTGGCACTTGCCCTTCTGATTGGAAATGCTCTGTTGCAGGGGACAAAAAATGCAGGGGGGCAGTGAGAAATGTCCCTGTTTTCATCTGCGGAATGTTGGAGGGTATGCAGCTTAAAAGTAGAGCCCTGTAGAATGAGCTGCAAAGTTCTAAACCCTTGGGAAGGAGTAAGAATTACTCAGCAGTTCATTACCTTTCACAACGCCAAGGGACAGCATGGTTTGTGTTTCCTCCTTCCTCAATATTCCGGGTTTTTTGCTAGCAGGTATAACTGGGAAGAGAAGAATGAAATCCAGGTTATTAATGAGACTGGAGGAATGGAAGTACTTCAGGCATTGCTGAACTTTCTACAAAATGGACACTATTGTTTTACGATTCTTCCAACAGTTCCATTACTTACTGCAGGGGTGAGGAACATTTTTTCAGTCAGAGGGTCACATTCCATCCTGGAAAACATTCCAGGGGGCACTTGCTGCTGGTGGACAGGGCCAGATGCAAAAGTGGGTGAGGCAATGAATGCAAATGTTAGCTTTGCATAGCTGGTTTGTTTCTGCACAGATACACATCCCTCTCCAGCCTCCATCCAGACGAGCAAGAGGTATCAGACGTTTTCAAGGACACATTCCAGCCAGGCAAAAGCACTTAAGGCTGGGGGGAGTAGGGGGTAGGATCTAGAGGGTCCCAAGACTCAGAGAGAGAAGCCTAGATGGTACCATTTGTCCTTGGGGTATGGGTTCAGGAGGTAGTTTTTTCCTGCTATGTGAACTTTTTGTAAAAACTTAAATTTTAAAATGCATGTCGGCACCTTTAGGCTTTTCATGTAGTCCAACATCCCGAAGGATCCAACCCCCACCCCCCAAATAAATGTTGTTTTGTAAATCCAAATGTTGTTTTGTAAATCCAAATGTTGTTTTGTAAATCCACCTTGGATTTACAGAAATATGGACACAGAGGGGAAAAAACTTGGAGCTCTTGTGTTTAAAGAAATTATTAGCCCTAATGGTTAAAGAAACCTCAATGTTCAGTGGCCCCTTCCTGATTGTTGTTATCTTGCAGGTGGAGTCCAGTTGCATACCAGCAAGTTCTGGTTGCACAATGAATGTGGTTTTGGTCCTTATGTTCAGTAAACCTACTTCAAAATAAGCAAACAGGCCATTTGGAAGCAACTAATGGCAATGTTTCACTGGATACCAGTTGTTGGAGAACAATGGCTAGAGAACCAATTTCATTCCTAGCCTGCTTAAGGGGTTGGATGATATACAGCTCCGTAACAGAGTGCAGACTTCGCACGAAGAATTTCTCAAGTTCAGTCCCTGGCATCTCTAGTTAAAAGGCTCACATAGGTAGCAAAGACCCCAGAGAACTATAACCAATCACAGTAGATAATACTGAGCTAGACAGATGAACAGATAGGCCCATTTGCTACCAGGCAGCTTCTTGTGTTACAGTCTTTTCGGAAGTACCTGTTTGGCCACTGTGGGGAAACAGGATGCCGTACTAGATGGATGTTTCTTCTTAAGCATTCTTATCTCAACGTACAAGACAGGAAATGTATAAATGTCAGGAAATGTACCATAAACTAAGGAAATTGTTGCTTGGGCTCTATAGAAATTGATTACATTAACACTGCAGAACAAAAAAAAAACTGTTATGAGAAATAAAAGAAGAAATAAAAATGCAATTAACAACAAATCCACATTGCAGACCACCCTGAATGAAGTTGGTCAACAACACATCCACTGGCAGTCGACATATGGAAACCTCTGTCTCAATTCATGAATGTATTGTGTGTGTGTGTGTGTGTGTTCCTAAGGTTTATGGGCTGTCAGCAAGATTCTACAATATGGAGTTTTACTGCTGGTTGTGCAGGTCTCTTGTCTTTATAGATCAACAGTTGGTAGAGCTGCCTAGAAGAGTGTCTCTAAGGAGAGAGAATATCTAGGTGGGGTGCTGAGATCAGCATGCGTTCTGCCTGCAGGTGAGCTGCTTGTGTTCCAAAATGCAGAGTGGGGGGGAGTCCTCTGGGCTCCTGATTCAGCAGCTTCGGGGGGGGGGGGGGAGATTTGGCAAGTGTGCTCCAGTATTCCACTCAAAAACCTTAACAGAAGCAGAGAGAGGAAGCAACGTCTTATAATGTGTGGTGTCTGTGATATGACTTTAGCGATGAGTTAAAGCTTATCCTGATTGCAGAGAGAAAAATGAAGAATCACAAATAGGCTGGTCAGGGAAGGAAGAGGGAGGAGAAGACAGCTGTAGGGAGCTGCTTTGGAAATGCTCAGCTTTCCTCATATAACAAGCAGGATGGGGAGTCTGTGATTTTCCGTGTTTTGTTTGACCGCTAACTCCCATCACCCCCAATCATCAGCCATGTTGGGTAGGGCTGATGGAAGACACAACTTACAGAAGGCCACAGATCCCCCGACCTCTGCTCTTTAGCGCTTACCTGGAACCAGACCTACTTACTGGAGCTCATAGAAATGGCTCACAGAAATGGCTGACACCAGAAGTCAGTATCACTGGGTACCCACTGAAATCCATATCGTTCCATCTTGACCTGTCTTCTTGTCCGTCTGCCCTCCCTGCTTGCCTCACCTTCTCTCTCTCTGGGTGGCTCAATGGATTGGGAACACAGGAAAGAGGGCAACCAACAGAGACTGCCAGCACTGGTGAGGAGGAGGGTGCCCACTCAAGGAGGAAGGGAGCCCTGAAGGCATCTTGCCCAAGGTCTCCCCAAAACATATGGCCAGCACAACCCTTGACATTTTGAACTCAGCCATTCTAAGGGGATGTAGGTTCAGTGACATCCTGGACACAGTTGTGGGAAGTAGGAGAAAAGAGGAGGAGTTTTGATCATCATAGTGTTGACCAGTTACAGGGTGGATGCACAAGATCTTGCTACTCTGGAGTGCTCTCGTTCAGGACTCAAGCCAGCCAGCCATGCCCTTCCAAAGATACTCCATTCAGCTTCTAGCTCCAACCCTCTGCCCCGCACACAACAGTCATTCAGCATTCCATGCCTACTGAGCACACTGTTTTTGGCCCTAGGCTGTTTTCTCGCACTTTTGCAAACCTTGGCTGCCACCCAAGCCTGTTGATGCCACCCTTTTGTGTGTACGTAAGGATCCGCCCTCAGAGAATGAGTTCACTGTCAGTTTGTAAGATGGAAGGGACAGTGAGCCACTCCCATTGCTTTAGGATGAAGTAAGCACTGCTACTTCCACCCCCTGCCTAGCCATTGCTTGGCATCCTGGTCCTGTCATGCATATTTGTGCACTTGTTCGCTTCCTTATCACAATGCAATCCTACACAGTAAATGTGTCAGCCCAGCAGTCAAGAACTGGTGTCGCCAGCACTGAAAGCAGGAAATAAAACTTATTTCCCCAGTACCAGGAACTTGCCTTGATTCCAAGGTGTTTGTTTTAGCCAGCGCACCAGGTTTGGATCCCCACCCAGATCCCTCAAATATGCTAGTTTCCATAACAGCAAAGTACTGAAGTATCAGAGGCACTGAGACTACAGGCACACTCTCCAACATGTCACAGATGGGAAGAGAGAAATGCATGTTGACACCCCAGCAACCATCATACCAAGGATGATTGAAAGCTACATTCTGCATTGGGGGTTCATCCCCAAACTGCTGGAGAAGTTGGAGTGCTCTGTAGAGAATATTCTGTGAAATCTACTACAAAGTCCACTCGCGCAATGCAAATTCTGTCACCAACCAGTCCTCTTTTTTAGAAAAATAGGTGCTGCAGCTCACCATGAACTTACCCCTTGTTCTCTTAGAATGGCAATGGCATCCACCTGAGATATGCTGGAACTGAGTTCTGGTGAGTTCTGGCTGAAATAAAAGCCCTGCCACCAACAAATGGGGTGTCTATGCAAATATCTAGCTCATCTTGACGTTATAGAACCTCAGTAATGATGGAACCCACAGGTGGATAAAACTTCTATTTTTTACATATATTTTGTTACTTGTATAGGGAATATTTGTATGAGCTAATGCTTTATTATGTACTAGTACATTAACCCCATTAAATTAACGGGCGCTAGAACATATGTTTGGCCAAACTACGAGACTACGAGTTTGGCCAAACTACGAGTTTGGCCAAACTGCGAGAGGCAGTGAAGGATAGGCGTGCCTGGCGTGCTCTGGTCCATGGGGTCACGAAGAGTCGGACACGACTGAACAACTGAACAACAACAACAGAACATATGTGGTCAAACTGTTGCCCTAGCAATGTCGGGGACATGCACAGAGCTGACTGAGCGGCTCTCGCTTATCTCAGTTTTTTTTCTAACAACTGAGCAGCTCTCACTTGACATTGCTTGCCCACCGCCACTTGTAACGGCTGCTGCCACTTAGAAGTAAGTCCACGCGAGCGTGCACCCGCCGGGTGCCCGCGCACACCCGCCGCTTCAACAGTTTCACCCGGCCGTCCGAAGTCTCTGCACTCCAAGTCCCAACGGCTGTCCGTGGGGCACATGCGCAATCCCACGGACACAGGGACTGGACGCAGAGACACTTGCACTTTATTATAGAGGATTTGGAACTGCGCTGAACTCTTGTCCTCCCAGGCTGTGATGCTTTATGGTCTACATTTTTTTATCCTTTGTTTTCTTTCTTTATACCTGCACATTTTTTTGTGTGTGTTAACAAATCGGTAACATTAAAAAATTTTAAAAATGCAGTGACAAAGCAGGGAGGGGGGGTGTCAACCTCCAAAGAGCTGTAAGGTTTGCAGAAGTATGATAAAACTTCAGTGGATGGAAGAATCCAAAAGGGGCAACAGCTAAACAAATCCCAATGTACCTATGTTCAGAGGACATAGAATGCTGAGTGTCTCTGGGGTGGAACAGGAAAGATTCTTGTAAAGAGTGCTTGTACCTGTAACATGCTGGGAGGAAACTGTCAAGAAAGGGCAGGGCTTGCTACTGTTTTATGACTCACAGTTGTGGGAGGGGAAATGAGCACCGGCAAGGGCTGTTTGTTGTTCCCCAAAGCCATACCTGGCAAGTGCTTCCAACCTGCCTAGTTATGCATGAATCTGCAAAGCCAGAAATTCCAGTGCAACCTGAGTGTCTGGGATGAGCTATTCCAAGTTTAATTGAGAAAAAGAGGCAGTCTAGACCTGTTGATGAGAGAGCCTTGGCGTAGCCAGTACATACATTGTCAAGTCTCTGAAAAATTAGACGGCTGCTTTAGCGTGGGTCTGTACGAGAGATGGGACAGGGTGAAAGGGCCATGTTGTATGGCCTCTTAGTGGTTTTATAACACAGCAGCTCAGGTAGAATGCCCCACTTTGCACAGGACAGCCTTCCAGTTTAGGGGTAGGGAACCTGTGGACATCCAGATGTTTCTGGACTAGAACCCCCCCTCATCATCTCTTACCACTGGTTGTGTTGGCTATGGCCAATGGAAGTTGGAGTCCAACATCTGGAAAGCTACAGGTTCCCCATCCCAATTCTAGTTGAAGGAGTCCTACTTCTGAAAGGCTGTGCAGTTTAAGCCTAGTTTAACAATACCCATAAGAAGGGAGAGCAGTTTTCTTGAAGATGCCCCATCAACAGTGGCCTGGCACAGGCTTTCCTGTTAAAGTGAGCTGCATTGTACTGTTCTTTAAATTACAGTAACAGGGTTGTATCCAACTAAATTTTTACTCAGAATGCACTCAGTGAAATTATTGTAATTAAGTCATGTCCTTTAATTTCAAGGGCTCTACTCTATGACTAACATTGGATACAACTCATTGGGCCAGATTCAAGTAATCCAGTGTGCAAGGGCTCCCACTAGTTTAATGGGGTTTCCTCTTTTCCACTCTCTGTGTGCCCCCAATTTGTCCCCAAATTGGCTCTGGAGGGGGTCAGGAGAGCACCCAGGACAGCATGCAGGGGGAGAAAGAGGCAGAATGATCAGAAGAGCATGCTGTTGAATCCCCCCCCCATTATTTATGATTTTGCATCTATAGTAATACATTACCATATGCAATTCTTACGCCACTTTTTTGGGGCTATGTGCTTCCTGCTTTTTAGTAATGTGTACACCCAGTTCCCAATGTTGGTGAGTCATCTGGAGCAAGAGACACCCTGGATGACCTGCAGTTAGTATTGTTGTGAGTATGGGGGCTTAGTCTGCATGGGGTTAAAATCTAATGGATTGAATTAGCCAGGCAAGGACTGTCATTACCACCTAAGTAGCGTTAGCATAACAAAGACAGCTGCTCTGTACCACAGGGCAAATGAGTGGGCTGGCAGTGAAAAAGACAATAGCTGGAGTTAGAGTGTGTGTGTGAACTGGGCTAGAAGCAGGCAGAAGTCACAGAGTGAGTGCCATGGTTGATTTCTGCAACTCACTGCCGTCAACTGAAGACAATCAGCCATGCCCTGGGCCCCCCAACCTCTCTCAATGCCAATCAGAACTAATAATTGAATAGAAAGAGAACCTACCCACATGAGGCTGATACAAAAACCTTGCACATAAACAACAGTGGTACCTTGGTTTAAGAACAACTTAGTTTATGAACAACTTGGAATAAGAACGCTGCAAACCAGGAAGTAGGTGTTTTGGTTTGTGAACTTTGCCTTGGAAGCAGAACATGTTCCGCCTCATGTTGAGTGTGTTCCATTAGTCCCCCGCTGCTATGGGAAAGCATACCTTGATTTAAGAACGCTTTGATTTAAGAAAGGACTTCCGGAACGGATTATGTTCGTAAACCAAGGTACCACTGTATTGTAAAAGAAAGAAAGTTTACTGCTCCCTCTCTCCCCTCCTCTCTTCAACCCCAATTTCATACTGTATACAACATTAATGTTTCACATCAAATATAACTGGCCTGTAGAAAGGGCTTTATGATCTGAAAACAGAGATGATGTATGTACTTTTGTAACCCAAGAAAAACCTTTAATAAAAACATTTTTTTAAAAAAATGGGTGGCGAAGGAAAAAGCAAGAATTTCCGATGGGTTAATGCTGTGAGCCCCTCCATTGTAGGTTCAGGTTGTATATATGTGTGAATAAATCATATATCCTAGCACACCATAGTCTCCCTCATTCTAAGTAAACCGAACCCTAGGCCTAGAACCCCTGGAATCAGTTTGGGGTTGTGTGCAACATTATTCTTATAAGTGTGACCTACAACAAATTGTTGCAGCATGGATTGTTCCCCCATTCATGATTCCAGATGCTCCACTCTATTCCACCTAATTTTCAGGTTCCCCCCCAAGATCCCCATCAGCATTCCATTTATGAAGTTCAGTGTCATCTCTGGCCTTCTCATTTTGCAGCACCCCTCTAGAGAGGCTTTGAGCTCTGCAAAGCTGAAAGTTTCTAAGGGTAGGAGGTTATCTCTGGAGTTCTGACACAGGAGACAGTGAGTGGATCTGTTCTTCGTAAGAGTGTCAAGCTGTCTTCCTCAACCTTTGCTGAATTTGAATATTTGTAAGTAAACTCAAGCATCATAGAAATGTCATAAATCTCCAATGTTCTCTCCTCCAAAGACTCATCAATCCCAAGTAGGAAGAAAGTGCATCAGCCAATCCACCTTCAGACATAAATTGACATATAATCTTGCTGGCTTTATTTGTATATAATTGATATATGTTGTATATTGTTTTTACGTGTACCACTTTGGAATTTTATTATTATTATTAAGCAGTTTATAGATACTTATAAACACAACGAATAAAAATGTAACTTCTTGAAATGCTGAGGAAGAAGCTGAACCAAGGCAACGATGCTAGCAACTCACACAAATAAAATTTTAACAAGGCATCCCTGAAACCCAAAAATAAAGACAGAAGGATGTTTTCAATGTTGCTCGTTCTCAAAGTAACCACATTGAAATCAATAGGAATGACTAGCTGAGATGCATTAATTTCAGTGGGTTTAGCTGGATACAACCCTGAGTAGTTTACCAAAGGTAAAAAAAGTAAAGGACCCCTGGATGGTTAAGTCCAGTCAAAGGCGACTATGGGTTGCAGCGCTCATCTCATGTGGAGTCAAAAGATACTGCCTTATGCTGAATTAATCCGTTCGCTCAACCAGTTCAGTATAGCCTCTACACAGATTGGCAGCAGCTCTCCAGGGACTCAGGCAGGGGTCTTTCCCAGTGCTACCTAGAGATGTTGTGGACTGAGCCTGGGACCTTCTGCATTCAAAGAAGGTGATCTCCCACAGAGCTGTGGCCCTTCCCTGAAGCCGGGACTCAGCATGGCAAACAGAATACCCTCCAACATCTCTCAGATGAAAATAGGAACAATCTATTCTACATCAGGAAGCTTCTCCCGCATTCAATCTCACCACACATGTAGATGTCATATATACCCATATACATCTGTCACCTTGAGCCAACTACAACCTCTCTGCCTCACTTGTCTCATGGGATTGTTGTAAAGAAAAAATGTGAGAGGGAAGGCAGAGGCGTGGCAAGCCCAGGTGGTACCCAGTGCAGAATTTTTTTGTCACCCCCCACACACGCCGCTTTGCCAGGGCGCTGGCAAAGCTGCACCCTCTTGGGAGCCATGGCTCCTGTCCGTCCCCCTCTCTCCTTCCCTCTCCAGCTCGCTGTAAAATGGCAAAGCAGGAACCGCTTACAGCACAGGTGTCAAACACCCCCATTGCAATGCCACTGAGGGAAGGGATTTTATACAGCACCTTCCACAGATAAATGGAATGAAATAAAATTTTAGCTATATGCTGCCTTGAGTCCTTCTCAGGGGAAAGGTGAACAACAACAACAACAACAACGAGAATGATCAGGAATATACCAGAGAGTAAATCCTATTAAACTCAGTGGGACTTAGTTCTGAGTAAAAATGATTATGATTGCGATGCAACACTGCACAGTCTTTGCCCAGTTACCTGGGAATAAGCTCCACTGAATACAGTGAGACTTAACTTCTGAGTAGACAGTGTAAGGCTCCATTTACAATAAATGGCAATACAACAATATGAATCTGCATCTTCAGAAACTGGCTTCTCAATAATTTCGCCTCCACCAAGCACCATCCCTAAGTTGTGGCTTGTTGGTACCACTAGCATGCCTAAAGAATGCATGCACGTTTCCTTAAAAATGACTGGCTGCTGGAGAATTGCAATTAAAGAATTGAACATGGAATGACTACATTTTCCTCCAAAATTATAGGAAGGGCTTTGCATGCCAGCTTCATTGTTTTCTTCATTTGATGCAAGTATTTGCGGTATAAACAGGACTCTGTTATTGCACCTATACACAAACACACACAAACAGAGGGGGGGGGACAACAGCTCCTATTTCCAAAAAGAACAGGAAGGGGGTGGGTCTGTTCTTTCCACCACTTTTAATCAAGACGAGGAGAGGAGCAAAAAGGAAATCCCGAACATTCCAGGATCAAAACAGAAACTGGGATGGCTTCTGAAATCCCAGGACTGTCCTTGGAAAATCAGGACACTTGGAGGGTATGAAATAGGGGCGGCTGGATCAGGTGTAGTAAGACCAAGAGGGTGGCATAGCTTCTCTTAGACTAAGATCATAAACCCAGTGCTTTTTTCGGGGGGGGGGGACAGGGGTATGCATACTCCTAAACATTTTGTGATTCTGAGTTTGGCCTTACTGAGGGGGCAGCAGTATTTCAATATGAGTTGGAAAATGAGAGTACCCCTAAACATTATTTTTTTAGGGGGGGAGGCACTGCATAAACCTATTCGGCTAGCCCATGGAACAATCATAGAATCATAGAATCATAGAGTTGGAAGAGACCACAAGGGCCATCCAGTCCAACCCCCTGCCAAGCAGGAAACACCATCAAAGCATTCCTGACAGATGGCTGTCAAGCCTCTGCTTAAAGACCTCCAAAGAAGGAGACTCCACCACACTCATTGGCAGCAAATTCCACTGCTGAACAGCTCTCACTGTCAGGAAGTTCTTCCTAATGTTTAGGTGGAATCTTCTTTCTTGTAGTTTGAATCCATTGCCCTGTGTCCGCTTCTCTGGAGCAGCAGAAAACAACCTTTCACCCTCCTCTATATGACATCCTATATATCATTTTATATATCAGGGCTGGGAAATCTTTTTCAGTCTGAGGGCCACATTCCCTTCTGAGCAATCTTCCAAGTGCCGTGTTCCAGTGGAGGCAATAGTGAGTGCTCAGCAGAGTAGGCTAGTTTTTACTTACTTACTTACTTACTTACTTACTTACTTACTTACATGCACATATCCTGATCCTCCTGGCATTATCCAAACTCAATGGCACATGCCAAGCAAATATATTTGGGCTACAAAGCAGAGCTGTTGAGGGGCTGTAGCCCGGCGCCAGACAGAGATGCTTGTAGGGCCACATATATTTCACTACTCATAAATTTATTTTATTACTCTAATTATTTACGACATTTTACGACATTCCTATTCCACCTATCTTCTAAGGAGCACAAAGTGGCAAACGTACATCCTCTTCCCTCATTCTATCCTTTGCAAGGTAGGTTCGGTTGAGAGTAATTGACTGGCTCAAGGTCACCCAATGAGGTTCAGGGCTGAGTGGGGATTTGAACCCTGGTCTCCCAGGACTTAGCCTAACACCACTAGACCACACCGGTTCTCTCAATGAGTGCAGTGGGGCAATAAGCTGTCAGTAAAATGTAGACATCTAGATATATAGTAACTGCCTGATCAATTTATGTGGGCATATAAAAAAACCTACAAACCCAAGTGATGGAGATGTCACCCTCTCTGATTAATTATAGATTTTAATCTCAGGGTGTGCCTTTCCACTTTAGGGAGTCAGGACAGACCATAATGGATGTTAGGGTGTGTCATAGGGGGTGAAACTTGATTTTTGCAAATTTATTCAGTGGGAGGTCTTAAGAATATGTTTTTGGGTGTGAGGAATTCCAATCTGCTAATATATTTAAGGCTGGGCAACATTTAGGTTGGTAAGCCTGTTTTCAGAAAAGCAAAGAATTTAAATGTTACCTTCTGAAAATGACAGGTAATGCCAAATGATGATGATGATGATGATGATGATATAACTACAAGTACTTAGCAATCATTTTTAATTTTTAATGATTTCTGTGCAAAAGAAATCATTAAAAATAAAAAAATATTTTTTCCCCTTCCAGTAGCACCTTAGAGACCAACGAAGTTTGTTCTTGGTATAAGCTTTGTTGTAAAGAAGTTAAACTTGGGTGTTATGTGCCTTCAAGAAACACACATTGCAAAGAAACATAGAAGAATTTTTATTTAAAAAAAAACTGGGAAAGGACTTTGTAACCTCAGATGTAACGAAAAAGAAAGGAGTTATAATGTATATAAAATCAGAATTTGATCCAAAACAACTATTTAAAGATGAACAAGGAAGAATATTGATAACTCAGATAACATCACATGGAGAAAAAATATTGTTAATTGGCATGTATGAACCTAATGAGAAAAAAATGGATTTTTATAAGAGGCTGGAAGAAATATTATTTGTAAATATGAATGAAAAGATGATTTTGATGGGCAATACGAATGGTGTAGCCTCTCTAGATTGTGACAGGAATCTCTAGATTGTGACAGGAATGAAACAAAAGAAGGGAAACTACCAAATGCCTTTTTTAGGACAACTGACAATTTAAGTTTAATTTACATTTGGAGAGAAAAACACATGAATAATTCTGTGAGCCAAATAGACTCTGTATGGACTTCTAAAGATTTGTATACTAAGGTAAAGAGGGTAGAAATTCTATGAAGAACATTATCACACCACAAGTCTATAATAGTGGAATTAAGTACAGGGACAAGTTTCCTCATGAGATGGAGACTAAATGAAAATTTATTAAACGATAAAGAAATATTAGAAAAAGGGGCAAAAAGTTAAAAGATTATTTTGGAATTAATTTAAACCAAGACATAGATATAAAAGTGGTATGGGATGCAAGTAAAGCAGTAATGCGGGGGTTTTTTATACAGCAAAGTGCATACCAGAGAATGATAAGACAGCAGGAAAAAACAAGAAATTTTACAATAAATAAAAAAGATAAGGAATTAATAAATTCCCCTCAAAAAGAGAAAGTGAAATAGGATATCAATATGTTGCAAATGCAATATTCAATGATAATAAAGCAGGAAATAGAGTGGAAAATTAGATATTTAAAACAGAAACAATTTGAACAAGCTGACAAGCCAAGGAAACCATTAGCTTGGCAAATAAAGAAGAAAGAAGAAGAAAAATGAATTACTAGACTAAATGTAGCAGGTAGAGTTGTGGAAAACCCAAAAGAAATAAGAGATAAGTTTGTAAGTTTTTATACAGAGCTATATCGAGCCAAACAAGGTAATTTAGAAGAAATGGGTAAATATTTAGAAGACAACAAACTACCTATGATACCAAAAAAATAAAATGACATTTCTGAATGCACCTGTTACAATGATGGAATTACAGCAAGCAATTTTACAGGCAAAATTAGGGAAGACATCTGGACCTATTGGATAGCAATATATTATAAAATAAATTACAAGATTACCTAATACAACCTTTAAAAGATATCAGGAATATAACTTTGAAAACAGGAGAGTTACCAGATTCTTGGAAGAGTGCATACATAACTTTGTTTCATAAGCAAGATAGAGATCCAGAGCTGGTTAAGAACTACCGACCTATTTTGTTGTTGAATAACAATTATAAACTGTTTGCAGACATATTAGCTAGTAGGTTGAAAACTGTTTTAAAAGAGGTAATCCATCAAGATCAGGCCAGATTTTGTCAGGAAGACAAATGAAAGATAATATTAGAAACATAATTGATGTAATAGAATATTTAGAAATGAAAAACAAGCAGCTTTAATGTTTTTAGATGCTGAGAAAGCATTTGGCAATGACTCCTGGGACTTTATGTTTAAGGCTTTGGAATATATGGATTGTGGAGGCACTTTTATAAAAGGAGTTAAGGAAATATATACTGATCAATCAGCAAAATTTATAGTAAATAATGTATTGACTGAGAATTGTAAAATAACTAAAGGAATAGACAAGGTTGCCCACTATCACCTTTATTGTTTATAACAGTTTTAGAAGTTTTGGCGCAAAGAATAAGATGTAATCAATGAAGGAATAAGGGCGGGACAGAGACAATATAAATTAAAAGTTTTTGTTTGCTGATATCTGTAGAGGAACCAATAGAGTCAATCCCAAAGAGATACTGTATTTTTATTTTTATTTTAGAAATAGCAGGTCTTAAAATTAATAAAGATAAAACTAAGCTCCTGGTAAGAAATAAGAAAGATGAGAGTAAGAATAAATTACAAAGTTTATCAGGCTTAAATATTGAAAAGAAGATTAAATATCTGGGTGTGTGGTTAACAACAAAGAATATAATTTTGTATAAAGATAATTATTTAAAAACTTGGGAAGATATTAAAGGAAATTAGCAAATATTGAGTAGAATGAAACTTTCATTATTGGGTAGGTTGTTGACCATTAAAATGAATGTATTACCAAGGATATCATTTTTGTTTCCATCAAAAGACATATTGTTTCAACAAATGGCAAAAAGCTATTTCTAAATATATCTGGCAAGGGGAAAAAACTGTGAATAAAAAATAAAATACTAATAGATGTGAAAGAGAGAGAGGAGGTTTCTCCCTGTCGGTCATGAGATTACGGTATATGTAAGTGTTTATGATTTTAACCAATAAAGAATTATTTTTTTAAAGAAAAGAAAAGAAAAAACATTTAGAAGACATCTGAAGGCAGCCCTGTATAGCGAAGTTTTCCTTTTTAATGTTTAATGTTTTATTATGCTTTTATATATGTTGGAAGCCACCCAGAATGGCTGGGGCAATCCAGCCAGATGAGCAGGGTTATAAATAATAAAATTATTATTATTATTATTATTATTATTATTAGGTAAAGGTAAAGGGACCCCTGACCATTAGGTCCAGTCGTGTCCGACTCTGGGGTTGCGGTGCTCATCTCACATTACTGGTCGAGGGAGCCGGCATACAGCTTCTGGGTCATGTGGCCAACATGACAAAGCCGCTTCTGGCGAACCAGAGCAGCGCACTGAAGCACTATTTACCTTCCCGCCTGAGCGGTACCTATTTATCTGCTTGCACTTTGAAGTGCTTTCGAACTGCTAAGTAGCCAGGAGCTGGGACCGAGCAACGGGAGCTCACCCCATCGCAGGAATTCGAACCGCCGACCTTCTGATCAGCAAGCCCTAGGCTCTGTGGTTTAACCCACAGCGCCACCCGCATCCCAATGGAGGGACATCCCTATTTTCATTGGTGAAATGTTGGAGGGTATGGAAGTGCCTAAGGCCCCATATGCAGAGGTGGAGTTAGGTTTCTGCAGTTCTGAAAGACAGGATAAAGGGAGGACTCTAAATGTAGGACTGCTGTTGCCTCCCACTCTTGACTGCTACCACCAATACCTGATAGAGATTTGTTGCCTCTAACAGATTTCTGACAGGCAGAAATTCCAGTTATTATTGGCATTTCTGAAGTGCCTCGCCCCACTTCAGCTGTTGGTAATTATTGTTGTTACCTATAATTAATTCCTAATGATTATTCAACAGATTCCTCTACCTAAAGAGGATGAAGGCCCTGTGGCTGCTACAGCCTGCACAGCCAGTTTCAGGAAGCATCAGCAACACTCAAGAAATTGTCCTAAGGAGGTGCATATGGATTTCTGCTTTGATTTCAGCTTCCTAGCCTCTGATGTGATAATTAAATTACATAATGCTTGATTTCATGTAAAGTGCCTTTTTGGTTCTAATTGCGATTCTGCATACTGCATAGATCTATTTTCATATGCCTGTACTATGGAAGTGAAATGTAACAGCAATAACAACAGACACCACCCATGTGCTCCAATGATAAATCACTGACCCTATTTTCTGGGTACATCAGGGTAAGGCTTTGGGGCAGAAGTCTAGGGCCCCACTGAACAAGAGCCCCCTCACAACACTACAAAAATGTGGTTTACCACATTTTGAAGCTTTTTGAAATAATACACATCTGCCTTCTAAACAGGCAGGCAATGATGCAATTTGAAACAAGTGTAAGTCGTATACATTACTGCCTGGAAGCCCATTAATTCTAGAGTCTAAAATTACCGGGTACCCATTTGGGGGAAGAGTTTGAGGCTCCCATAACAGTGCGAGTGAAGGTCTTTGTGGGATAGTAAAAGGTAACGGGTAAAAGGACCCTTGGACGGTTAAGTCCAGTCAAAGGCGACTATGAGGTTGCGCCCCTCATCTCGCTTTCAGGCCAAGGGAGCCAGCGTTTGTCCACAGACCGCTTTCCAGGTCATGTGGCCACCATGACTAACCGCTTCTGGCACAACAGAGCACTGTGCTGGAAACCAGAGCGCACAGAAACGCTGTTTACCTTCCCGACGCAGTGGTACCTATTTATCTACTTGCACTGGTATGTTTTCGAACTGCTAGGTTGGCAGGAGCTGGAACAGAGCGACAGGAGCTCACCCTGTTGCAGGGATTTGAACCACTGACCTTCTGATCGGCAAGCCCAAAAAGCTCAGTGGTTTAGATCACAGCGCCCCCTGCACCCCTTTGGGTCCAAATAGTAGTGCTGGGCTAGCCAGACAAATAGTCTGTTCTGGGATTTTAAAAACTTCATTTGTTCTTAACTGGAAAAAGGGGCTTTCCTTATTTGTGATTTCTCTCTCTCTCTCTCTCTCTCTCTCTCTCTCTCTCTCTCTCTGTGTGTGTGTGTGTGTAGTTCAGTAGGTAGGGCACACTCTTTGAACGCTAAAGTTCAATCCCTGGCATCCTTCCTTTTAAAGGATCTGATAGCAGGTGGCAGGTGATGCAAAAGACATCTAAGCTGAGACTCTGGCGAGCTCCTGCCACCACTTACAAAGCTAGATGGACAGGCAATCTGTCCTGGGTGAAGGCATCTTGCTCTGTTGTAAATCTAAGGGTGGTGGAGAAAATATAGTTTGCCTTTAAAGGTGATCCTGCCTAATTCACAGCAATATACAAACTGAAACATGGCCACCCTTCAAAATTCACACTTCTCTGATTATTGCAATGTAGCTCTCCAGCCAAGTAATGTCTACAAGAATGTGTAGACTAGGGTAAAGTGTGCATTTAAAAATGCATATATTAGTAAAAATAGCATACCAAAATGCATTATATTGGGGGAACTCACTTCCAAAAATGTGTGTATTAGATAAAATTGCATAGAAAAACATGTACATTAGGAGAAATTTGTGCTAAAATGCAGAGGAATTTTCATTAGTGCCTTTTAAAAGAATTTTTGAAAATTGATGTGGAAATTTGGAGAACTGAAATTAAAAAATGAGACAGAGATAAACTGAAATAGGCAGCTTTGCCCATCCCTAGTTGTGGTGTTTGGTTGTGAAAATCTTTTATTTTTAAGCTGCCTTTTAAGGCAAAGCCCACACAAGTTGGCTCACCTACTGTAAAAACAACTGCAAGAGGCAAGCTCATATATCATTTAAATAGCTTTAAGGAGAAGCTGAAAACAATGCAAAGACCAGCCAAACAACCATTAACAGAAACTCCCCCCTCCATAACACTTCAATCAGGAAAGGCTGTACAAGCATTGGATGTGTGTCTGGACACAGTCATGGGCTGGATAAGAGGCAACAAGCGGAGTCTGAATCCTGGCAATATGGAGGCATGTTGGATTAGCCAGTGCTGTAGCTCTGGGGAAGGGGAACTAGCTGGGTTTTTGCCCTGGGTGAAGCCTCCAGAGCAGCGGAGGAGGAAGCCTCTTCGCTGCCCGGGTCGGTGGCGCGGAGGCACCCCCCTGGGGGGCAGGGTCACAACGTGCGCCGTGACATCACGACGCATGTCAGATGCACTGCGCATGCCCGGAATTTCTGGGCATGCGTAGTACATCCGGACCCAAAAAAGCCACTGAAGGGGGGGGGAGCAAAGCAGGAGCTTGAAAGCGCCTGCTTTGCTCTCCTTCCCCTTCAGCGGCTTTCTCTGCCGCTCAGCTGGCCTTCGGAAGGTCAGCTGAGCGGCGGAGAAAGCTGCTGAAGGGGGGGAAGGAGAGCAAAGCAGGCAAAGCGCCTGCTTTGCTCCCTTTCCCCACCCCCTTTCAGCGGCTTTTTTCGCTGCTCGGCTCCCTGGGCGGAGCCCCGACATGGGCTGCATGTGGAGGAGCAGAGACGCGAACCCGGTTCACCAGATTACAAGTCTACCGCTCTTAACCACCACTACACCACACTTGCGAGAGAAAAGATAGAGCAAAAGAAGAATGGAAGGAAGGAAGGAAATAATAAAAAGCCCTCTATCAAGGTTGTATCTTAACCCGAAATTATTATATTTATTTCAAGTAATTGCACTACCTATTAGGAAAATATGGTTTAAAACATGGAATAAGATATTTAAAAATGGATTTTTGGAAGTAAAAGAGTTAGAACCCCAGATATAGTAAATTATTCATCTCAAGAAGAGATAGGATGGGGAATACCGAATTTAGAATTTTATTATGAAGCATTCCAATTGAAAAATATAATAGATATTGGATATAAGGATGGGGGTTAAATGGATTAGGCTGGAGAATGAAATAAATGAAGGAATAGGAAGAGAGGGGATATTTAATAGAGATATTAATATGGCTTGTAAGAAGACAATAGGGCCAAGGAAAACTGCACTAGGAATCTGGAAGAACTGGAATATGAAATGGAAGGCAACATACTCAAGGTGGATGCCTTTAAAATATATGCAGGAGGGTCAAAGGGACCCTGGCTGGTGGAAGAAATTAGAAGATCGGGGATTTTATAAATTAAAGGACATGTTTGATGAAGAAGGGAATTTAATTACAAAAAAAAGGTTTTTTGGAGAAAATAGGAAAACAATATTGGCTGAAAGTGCAAGGACTTTATGACTTAATAAAAACGGAAAGAGTAGAGGAGACAATGAGGACAGAAATGAAAATAGATATGGTGCTGAACAAAAGACAAATAACGGAGAAAGGGATAGCAGGGATGTTATATAAATTGATGATAAGCGACAAAGAAAGAATGATAAGGATAATCCAGATTAAATGGGAGCAGGAACGTATGATCCTTCAAAATACGGTCCAAGAACTGATGAAGAATATAAATAATATTAAAATAGAAAAAAATATAAAGAATTAAGTAGAATTTTAAAAATTAAAATGGTATAGAACTCTGGCACAAATGGTGTATATAGTGAAAGGGTTTAGTCCCAAATGCTGGCATTGTGGTCAGGAAAAAGGATTACCGGTATATGCCCACATGTAGTGGGAATGCAATCTGGTCAAGGAATACTGGCAAAAGATTATAAAGGTAAATTCTGGATTATTTCAAACGAACATAGAAGTTAATAGGGATTTGCTCTTTTCCGGAATATTGGGAAATAATAAAGTAAGAAGTAATATGCAAGAGTTGTATAAGATTATGATTCTAGCCGGAATGGCGGTTATTGCACTGGGGTGGAAAGAAAAGGCTAAATGGAATTTGGAAAAATGGGACGATTATGTTTTTGAATATGTACAATCAGAAATATTTGCACAGATTGGGGCAGAGGGTAGATGGGAAAATAAATGTCAAAGAATCACAAAAAATGGGCATTTTATATATTAATGTTATGTAGTTATGGGCATTTTATATATTAATGTTATGTAGTTATGCATTGTAGTATGAATGAATTTTGTTTTGTATTCTTTGTTTCATAGAATATATATAATAATGTTAGGTTACCAAGCAAATTTAATAAAAGTTGTTGTATCTTAACCCTTATTCGACACAAAAGAGGATGAGCCCTCCCAGCTCTCACCTGGGAGCTTCCCCACCCTCCTACCCTGGGAGTTCCTCCCTACCCAGTCCCTTCATCTTCCATCCATCACCTTCCTGTGTGTATCTTCATTAACCCAAAGTAGGAAACATCAAAACAACAACATAAATACAGATAGAGAAAGCAAAAATTAGAAGTAATAGAAAATAAAAATAAAACGAGAGATAAGAAAAAGGAATTAGAAGGGCATCAGATTCTCCATCTGCCAATTATATATATAAATATCATTCAAAGTATTCAAAATATACACTCCAGGATAACATCCAAGGGAGATTCCAGTGGGAAGACTAGCAGTGCTGGAAGCTATGAAGTTACTTTAGGAAGCAGACATGAGAGCTTGGAAGACAATGGGGAAAATATCAATGAACTGGTTTGGGAATGTTGCTCCATAGAAATAATTACAGGTGGTCTGCAAGGGGGGTGGGTTACAAGTGTGTGTGCATGTGGCCCTTGAGGCCAGCCTTTCTGGCCCTTATAACTCTCCTAAGGCCACACCCCTCGCTGACCTTGCTTCACATCCTGAGTGCATTTGCCTTGCTGGAATGTTCCTTGAACTCTGATCTTAACTTTCACTTGTCTGGTTGGAGAATATGGAGGGGCATTTCTCAAAAGTAGCCTACTGTATAATGGTAAAATTTATGTGTGTTGCTTGTCCCACTTTTGCCTGTGGTCCCACCCAACAATGGTCTGTGGCCCCCAGAAGGCTGCCCAGAAAGGAATGTGACCCTCACTCTGAACAAAGTTCCTCACCCCTGGTCTGTAACATTGATGGACTAGGGAGTAAGTCTGCCTCCCTCAAGTGGCATCCCAGATGGGCCTCATGCAAGTGCGTGAGTATTTGAGATGTTTGCCAGGCAGGTTATTTCCTCAGGTCAGTCACCCCTGCTGTTGTTGTAGACTACATTCCAGAAAAGCAGGTAATATACAGTACAGGTCCAAACAAAACAAATGTGTCTAATAATCTCTTCATTAAAAGCCACCTGAGCCAATGGTAACCGTGTCTTCGTATATGACAGAACTGCAAGAATGGGTTATGCACACATCTGTGGCTTGAAACGCAGTAAGGTCAACACACACACACCCCTTGCATTGCGGTTTGTATTCTTACACTGCTGTGCAGACCAGAGAGGCAGCAGGGATGTCTTCATCTAACGTAAATTATCCGAATTGTTTTTCCATGCCAAATTCTACCTATGCACAACAGCTGCCTGAAACGTATGCACCCTGGCTTCTGTTCTCAAATCAGACGGAAGATGGTTTGAAGGAAAGCACTTCAAACAGGGGGATTTCTCAAGAAGATATAGGATACCTATGGATGTAGCTATTGTCATGTGTACTCCACTTCAATCACCAGTGGTGGGAGTGTGCTGGAGCTGGAGTAAGCAGCAATGTACATGCAGCCTTGCCCTGACAGTTGATGGGTTTGGGCCATAAGGAAAGTGGAATAATAATAAACCAACTGATTAATAAATCAAATCTCTCTGGTAGCAAAACAAATGATTCATACCCCACAATTTTATGCACATATCTGATCAAATCAATACGGCATAAACTCTGTTCAGCATTAGCAGGAACAGCAATTAGAAGAGGAGTGCTACCCACGCTAGACTCAGCCTTCCATCCCAATTTCAGAAATAGAAGAAGCGTTGGGAGGTGTTTGTGTGTGTCACTGGGAAAGAGCAATGAAGATTAGGTCCAATCCCTAGCATCTCCAGGGGAAGTCTCATGCCTGAAATCCTGGAGATCGGCTGCCAATCAGGTTGTTGTTGTTGTTGTTGTTGTTGTAATAAACAGAGCAGAAGGCACCTTACTAGATTCACTTCAGAGAAGTCATTGCTCAATGAAAAGCAACCCCCCCCCCCATGCACAACTTGACGAGGGCCTATTAACTCAGTGGCCGAGCATCTGCTTTGCATTAAGGCGGCCAAGTGTCCTGCTGCACAGATGATAGTCCTTGGTTTGAAAGCATCCTCTAACTAAGGGCTCTGCAGTCCAAGAACTGCAAGAAGGAAAACCTGCAGAGGCCTTGAAGTTGCCCATCCACAGCTGGTAGCCAGAGAGCAGACTAAGAAGGCACACAGGCCACAAGGGAAGTTCCACAGCTCAAGGGTAGAGCAAATGCTTTGCCTACAGAAGGTCCTAAATTTAATCTCTGGCATCTCCAGATAGGACTGGTAGAGACCAGCATTTGAAACCAAAGAGAGCAGCGGCCAGTTTGTACAGACAATACTGAGTGAGATGAACCAAATGATCTGGCTCCATATATGACCACTTCCTATATTCTAGGCTACTATCTTTGAACACCAGTTACCAGAGAGTGCTTGCAGGTTTCCCACAGGCCTCTGGTTGGCCACTGCAGGAACAAGCTGCTGCAATAGATGGACCATTGGCCTGATCCAGCACGACTTTCCTTATGTTCTCAGAAGTTCATATGGTCACATTCATGTCTCCCACGATGATGAGATGCATTTTAGTTCTACTCATATTAAACAAGTTATTTCTGTATCCCTATGTACACATTAGGATGTTTTGAAGGGGAGTGCTGCAAATCAGTATTATCCTCTTTTGTGGCAATGTGTAACTTTGCATGCTAGAGGAGCCCCATGCGCCATCCTTGGCATATCCGGAAAAGGGTGTCTCATGGCTGAGAAAGTCACACACACCCCACGGACAGTGTCAAGAGCGGGACCAAAGAGCCAGAGTTAATTTAAGACTGTTTCATATGCCCATGAGAGAGTGGGTTGCAGAAAATGGGGGAAATTATAGCTGAGTGGTAGAATACATCACACAACTTTGCATGCAGAAGGTTCAGTCCCCAGGGATTAAAAGCATCTCCGCAGAGAACTGGGAAAGACTACCCTCTGCCTGAGCACCTACAGAATCAACAGCATTCAGAGCATGTCTGATATTAATCTACATAAGAGGTTGAGAACCTGTGGATCTCCAGATGTTGGACTCCAGTTCCCACCATCATCCCTGGATATTATCTATGCTAGCTGGGGCTGATGAGCCCTTGGACTAAAATGGAGCATCGGGTATGACGAAGCATAAAGCAGCATCACAGATCTGAAAGTTTTATTTTCCAGAGCTGCTCCAGCTCCTGCCATACACTTATCAATTCATTAATTCTGATAAGGTAACCCACTTCTTTAACCTGCATATATTGTACAGATTAACTATCATTGCATATTTCTGTTTTTTGTGCATGAGATTATTCTCCACCTACAATTAGGAGAAAGAGCAGGGGAGGGTGGCACAAGGCACCGAGAGTCTACTTGCAAATGACTGGAAATCATATTCTGTTCCTCCCTGACCCTGATTTCAGATATGCCAAGGTACACACACTCACATACTTCCAAGATTGCCCTACGTTTGGACACATGACACAATGCCCTCATTGAAGATGTCTGGACTTGGTTGGTGTGTGGAGGATAGACTGCCTGGGCACCTCTATATTTACTGCCCCTATGTTTACTAATATGTTTACTCTGTGTTTACTATGATGGAAGAAAGGTGGTCACACACACACACACACATAATAGATAAGTAAAGAAAGGAAGCTGATGGATTCTTAATTATATTGAATTTGGCATTCAGTACCAAATGAAGCAGTCAGACAGAAAACATAGAGAGCCCTGTCTTGGGAACACCATCTATATCAGCAAATTTTACTTTTGGGAGCACAAATGATAGTGGACTAGATCAGGGCTGGAGAATCTGTGGCTTTTTAATTTTTGGAGAGAGAAAAGTGGGGGTTTCTGATGGAATGCAGAGGGTGCTATAAAAGAAACCACTTCCTCACTCCTTGGTGCAACTATGGGTTTGTCTACATTTGAGCATTACATGTATTTAGCTATTAGTCCACTTTCCCCCATGCGGAGTAGACTGGAGTAGTCCACACCTGTGTGTATTTGAATTTGTACAGTATATGAGGAGCCACTCCAGTCATTCCTTTTTATACCAGTAGGCATTCCTTTTTGTGTTTGTTCCCCACATTCTAATGTGTTGATTTTATGATGTCAATTAAGCATCAACAGGGCATGTGTGCCGATAGTTGTGTATGTGTGTATGTATGTGTGTGTGTGTGTGTGTGTATAAAATCCTGCATGAGAAGTGTCCAGATATGCAATTTTAAAATTGCGTGTGCATGCAGTTTCCCAGTTTCGTGCATATCTGAGGGATTGGAAGGGGGTGGAGATTCCTTGAGTACAGCTGGTAAAGAAATGGTAGTATCGAGGAAGTAGTGGGAATGGAAAAGGCAGTAGCAGAAAGTGGTGATTAATTGCCCACCAACCCGAAAGCATTGAAACAAATAATCTGTGAACCAAGTGGGAACAGCTTAGCAAGGGTCAGCAAAATTTTTCAGCAGGGGGCTGGTCCACTATCCTTCAGACCTTGTGGGGGGGTGGACTATTTTGGGGGGGGGGTGAACGAATTCCTATGCCCCACAAATAACCCAGAGATGCATTTTAAATAAAAGAACACATTATACTCATGTAAAAACATGCTAATCCCTGGACCATCCACGGGCCTTGAGAGGGTGATTGGGCCTGATTAAACCCCCGGGCCTTAGTTTGCCTACCCATGGCTTAAATTCTGCTTTCCCGCAATTTAATGGATTATCCCTGTATTGGGTCAACCAGAACATACAAAGGGAAAACACTGGGATTGGTATTGTTGGAACGTAATGCAGACACTGCAAATTAAATTGGGAACACAAACAGCTGCAAACACAAAGTAAACGTGGATGTGGACAAGGCCTGTTATTATGATGCTATCACAACATCATCTGCGCTGTTTGCCATTATGACAGTTAGAGGCCTGGGTGTGAGGACAGGAAGATAACAGGATTTGTGATCAGGTGGAAAATTGGGGCTGAGGGAGGGACTCTTCAGCACTGCCCATTCTATCAGCTCCTCCCTTGCCCAGACATTTCCTTCTTTCTCATTGTGACAGATTCGCAACAAAAATTCGATGGAAGAAGAACTACCAGGAAGGCAGATGCACTTCTTAAACTGCAGCCAACTGGTGCCTGTTCGCCTGTATTTTTATATGGAACTTGTTAATTTACCCTTTTCAATTGTATTTGTTGTTATATTGTTGATTATATTATCTTGTGTATCGAAATAACGAAATAAAAAATCAAATTTAAAAAAAAGAAAAAAAAGAAAATCAACTTAAAAGATGTTTAAATACACAAGTGAAAACTCTGAGCTGGAGAACCAGGCTTGTCACCATTTTTTTTTCCTTGCAAGGATTTAACGGTGGCACAGCAGGCAGAAATCCCACAGAGGAAGTTCCTCATCATTGCACCCATATACTGAGAAGGCAGTGTTGCATAAAGGGAGATGCAGGCGAAAATCGCTACTCCGCCATAAAGCTCACTGAATTACCATGGAGTAGTCACACTCTGTGTTTCTCCAACCACACAGGAATGTTGTGAACATAGAACAGGTTTGAGAGAACCACGTACACTACCCTAAGCACCTTGCAGGAGGGTTAAAAAATGCCACAGATAAATGTTGGGTGAACAACACCAGTTGAATTTCTGCCTGCTTTGCAATGTTAAAAGGCACTGGGGGCCTGCAAAGAAATAATGAAAAATGAATGTCGGACATTAACAAATGAGGGATGTCTCTAAAAATCAGAAAACACCTGACATCTACATTATTGCAGATCTCTTAAAACCAGCATTCTCTTCATGATGATAATGTCCAGTATCTATTTGGGAGCCGCCCACCCAAAGATATTGATAGAGCATCTGCCAAGGTCTCTTGGAGCCATAGGTGCCAACTCCCTGGGGCCCTGGGTGCCCTAGCACCCACAAAATTCCCCATGAGGGGCCAGGCAACCACAAATTCTGGCACCAGGGTTATACAAGCTGCATGGCGATCACGGGCCTGGGCACCCACAGTTGGGGGCCAAGCAGGCACTCCTGCTTCCAGCTCCGTAATTCTATCATTTTTTGACCCTGCTGTGTGCTTCCAGCAAGGTGGAGGGCAGAGGACCCCTCAGCAAAACCCTTCTCCCACTTCCCCAGTTAAGCAACTTTTTGTACTGATGGTGCTAACAGCTGTATGGCGGACAGACGTTCACAGTATATATAACACAGCAAGTGTTGTAATTAAGAGAAAGTGCTGCAGCGTTCTTAGCTCAAATGCCACCTCCTCTCCAGGACTTGCCTACCTTACAGGGCTGTTGTAAAGATTAGTAGAATTAGCAATGAGCACCAAGTAAGAAATTTGCATAAGAAATAAGAACTGCAGCGACATTTCACATCACTGCATCTGCATACTGGAGGAAAATATAAAGCTAACATTTCAGGAAATCTGCTTGGGGGGGGGGGAGTGGCAATTGTTACAACAAAGTATTGGACCATGCTAGCAGCTGCCAAGCTGGATCTATAGAGAGCATAGTGTTGCATAGTGGTTAGAGTGTTGGGTTAGGATCAGGTTCAAGTCCACTAGGTGACATCGGGACAAATGCTATTTCTCCAGCTGGCCTACCTCACAGGGTTGTTGTGAGGATAATATCTGAGGATTTTGTATGTCACCTTCAGCTGCTTGGAGGAAAATGTGGGGTAAAAATGAAATAAGTTGCCAGGATTTGGGGTGGTGGTGGTGTGCTTTACATGTATAGTGTACATGTAAAGCACATTGTTCCCCCCCAAAGATTCCTGGCAACTGTGGTTTACCCT
Source organism: Lacerta agilis (assembly GCF_009819535.1). NCBI lineage: Eukaryota > Metazoa > Chordata > Lepidosauria > Squamata > Lacertidae > Lacerta > Lacerta agilis. Next base: position 28,524,186 of record NC_046331.1, on the reverse strand, counting down.
TCACAGGGCTACAATTCCCCGGACCCTTAACGAACTACAGTTCCCGGGGTTCTTTGAAGGAAAGTGATGTGCTTTAAATATATGGTATGCACAGCCCAAATAACTGTTTAAAGCCATGCCAGCTCGTAGAATGAGGGTCATCGAGCCCAACCCCCTGCAATGCAGGAATCTCAACAGGTGGCGCATTGGGGAAGCCACTTTCCACAAGCTGTTGATCCCTGGTGGCAAACTGTCCCCTCACCTCAAAGAAAGGATAATCAAGGGAAGGGAGGAAAAGAGCAGAGGAAGAAGGTCAAGAGAGGAAACTCTCTCATCTTTCAAACCAAAAAGGTGGTACTTACTCGTAACCTCAGCGGCAGTGGGTCCCTTCCCGAAAGGTGTCCTCGAGCATTTAACAGGACTCCCGCCCTCACAGCTGTGGCTGGAGCAGTGCGCTCCCTGCTATTCCTTATGCGCTCAGCGGCGGAGGTGTGGGCAAGCCAGAATGTGTCCCAGACAGCTAAGGCTGCCCTTGCCAAAAAAAAAAGGCCCAGCCTTGTTATGGGAGGGAGATGACAATGTGGGTGTGTGTTTTTTGCCCTTCAGGGGATCAAACAGGTTTCTCTTTCCACAGCAGAAAGTCTTCCCCTCCTCTCTCTCTCTCTCTCTCTCTCTCTCTCTCTCTCTCTCTCTCCCCCCCCCCCTGCACTTCGGCAAAGAGGTGCCTCTCCCTAGTACATTCCTTACATTCTCTGCCCTCTGTCGCTCGAGACACCCTAGGCTGACAAGGAGAATTGGAAACCAAGTCACGGTAGCTTTTTTTTTTTTTTTGGCTTTTGCTTTTGCCAAATTCCGTATGGGGAGTAAGGCTTGGTACTCAAGGAGGGTTCACAAACAGCCATCTTGTGAATCAGTTCCCCTTCCTGTTCTATACAATTATTCAGCTGCTGTTAACCAAGGCCTACAAACCTAAAGTGCCCATCAAGGGATGGACACATAGCTCTCATGAGAATCCCCACACCAAAAAGTTAATAAAACGTTCATAGACAGGGGCAGGGCTATTGAGAAATTAGCTGTTTTATTTTGCTTATTTTGCTGCATTTCTGTAATTTAGGGAACTTATTTCCGTAAGAACTTGGGAACTCTTGCTGAGTTAGGACCATTTGGTCCATCTAGCCCATTATTGTCTACACAGACTGGCAGCAACTCTCCAGGGTTTCAGGCAGGGTATCTCTCGTTCCATAAAGATACAGGAAATTGAACTTGAGACCTTCTGCAAGCAAAGTAGATGCTCTGCCACTGAGCTACAGTCCTTTCCTGAAAGACATATGAACATAGAAAGCGGTCTTATACCAACTCAGACCATTAGCCCATTTAGCTCAATATTGTCCACACTGACTGGCAGCAGCTCCTCAGGGTTTCAGACAGGGTTCTCTCTCAGTTCTACCAAGAGATGCCAGGATTAGAACTTGGAACCTTCTGCATGCAAAACAGATACTTTACCACTGAGCTACAGACCAGGTAGGGATGAGGGACAAACTCTTTCAGTTTGCATTTTAACGCAAACCTAATTCACACTTCCCGGATCAATATGCGAACTGAAACATGGCTAGCCTTTGAAATTTGCACTTCTACAAATTCTGTGATGCTGTTCTCCAAACCAAAATGTGCACAGGAAAGGATGGGATAGGATAGGATAGGATAGGAAAGGAAAGGAAAGGAAAGGAAAGGAAAGGAAAAAAGGAAAAGCATTTACAGTGGTACCTTGGGTTACAGACGTTTCAGGTTACAGACTCCACTAACCCAGAAATAGTACCTTGGGTTAAGAACTTTGCTTCAGGATGAGAACAGAAATCGTGCAGTGGCAGCACGGCGGCGGTGGGAGGCCCCATTAGCCAAAGTGGTACCTCAGGTGAAGAACAGTTTCGGGTTAAGAACGGACCTCCAGAACTAATTAAGTTCTTAACCCAAGGTACCACTGTATTAGTATAAAGTACACACACAAAGTTTAAGTATGGATTTTCATGTTGGGTTTCAGAAGTCCACAAAGAGGTGCAAAGATGCGGTTTGCCAAAGAATGTAAAAATGAGAAACTGAGGAAAACATTAACAGCTGATTCTTAATTTTCATTTTCTCCCCCCGCTTCATTTTTCTGTTCACAAGGAAGATCCAGAATGTTAGCCTACTACGGGGAAGTTGATTTAAGATATGCAATTGCTGTTGTTTTGTTCCTATCTATGTAATTATTTTACACGTTTTAATTGTATTTTAATTTTCTTTGAGGTGCCTCATTGGAAACAGTTCATAAATCAAGTAACAACTACAGCAGCAGCTGCACCAACTGCTACTACTAAAAGTGTTGCTGGTCCCGTGGCTCAAACACTCTTCCAGCAACGATTGGGTAGTCATTCTCACTTTTAACTTTCAGGCGTATCTCGAAGACTTTTTATGCCAACAGATCCTTCTGTACTGCTTTTCAAGGTTTTTATTTTTAGGTTGCTATACCCTGCCCTGATGTTTTGTGAGAGGGCGGGATATAAACACTTTCATTAATAAAGCATGATGTCATTAAGGGTTTGTGAAAGCTTGAAGCTCACGTATAACAAGAAAAACCAACCTCTTCACTCCCCCCTCCACAAATCCAAGTGCCGATTTATGGCATGCCAAGTAAAGCCTTAGTTCATTAGACATGCATAGAAGCCTACTAGAGACAATCCAGTTTTCATTTGGCTGCCTTCCTGGAACTGGACAAAGAAGATGAGCTGTCCATCATCTGGCCATTGGCAATGACATGGGTACTGGGCTCCATGTGACTTAAGGAGCCAACAGTTTTGTAGACATGATTTGCACCGTGTAGAGATGCATATTCTTTCCTGTTTTGTGCAGTTTGCTGTCCATGTTCAAGTGTGTATGTGTGTATGGGGGGGTCATTCTTGCATTTTGATTTGCTAACACTTGTGCTTTGGTTATAAATCTTCAAGCTCTCTTAATGAGACTGATGAGCCCAATTATTATTATTTGACCTCTCAGTGAACCACTGTGGTGGCAAATTTCACAGGCTAAGTATAACATCAGGCAAAAGCCTAATCTCTTTCCAACAGCTCTATATTTAAGAGCCTCAGAACTTAATTGGATTTCCCGCTGTTTTCAGTAACCGTCAATCTCCCACCAGACAGAAGGCAAGAGGCTGCTTTCCTTCACCCTCCTCTTTCCCCGAACAGGGTGAATGATGCTGAAAGTCAAGAAGAAGGGTGTGGAAGTCAAACCACCCATTTGATGAAAGGAAATCAAACAGGTTTTTCACGAGTCTTGCTCCACAGAGCTTCTCTCCTCCTTAAGTGTGAGTGGCAGGTAGCAGGCAGCCCTCTTGCTAAGGCTGACAATCAATCCAAAATGCATTCAATTTTACCAAAAACAAGAAGAGTCTCATGGAACCTTAAAGACTAACATGTATTATGGCATATGCCTTTGTAAGAAGAGTTAAGTGTCCTGGGAAGTTAAAATATCCCCCCACACACATGACACTGACACCGACACATGCTCTCTCTCTCTCTCTCTCTCTCTCTCTCTCTCTCTCTCTCTCTCTTTCTCTCTCTCTCTCTCACACACACAGAGAGAGATGCAATTTCTGCTGAGAACTTTGTGTCTATTTACTCTTTACTGTAGAAATGCTTGTGGGAAACTGGAGCAGCTTTCACCATTCCCACAAAGCCTTTGGGTTGTGTGCCACTTTGTACATCATAACTGAATTCCACCTGCCATTCCACTGCACAGCCAACTAATCTGGAGATAGCATTCTGGAGCTTCTAACGCTACCATGAAATATCCAGAAATAGGACACAACAGAATGGTTTCTTTTTGACACAAATGCAGTTGTTCTAGAACAAGCTTCTTGACTCCAGCAGCTACAAAGGTTGGTTCAACAACTGTCCTGCAAGCTTCAAAGCCATTAAAATGACCCAGGTCCATTTCACTATTTTGAATCTTCAACTTTCATCTGCCTTCTAACACCGTTGTGCAATAATCTCTTTAACAGCTTTAGCATATGCCTTGTCAGGATTGTGCAAATGGTTAGGATTGTGCAAATGGTTTAAATGTCTCAATTGGATTGTATATTAAACTTGTTACTGCTTGAAAATTTGCACGCTTTTAATTCTGCAAATAGTCTTCAGCAGTATCGTAAGCGGTTATTTTGATGTTGTTATGGCCAATGGGCAAAGCAAAGCAAAACAAACATATCCATCAATCCAAAGAAAGCACAGAAAATGTCTGCTATTTATTAGCATTGCCCCAGATTTCACAAAAGTACTGGCCCAACACCTAAGATTTGTGTTTTCATTACCCAACTTATTCCTGTGACTGCTATTCATTTTAATTGTTTTTAATACTGTTTTGAATTGTTGCAACCCACCCTGGAACCTGCTGGTTAAAGGCTGGTAATAACAGCAGTAATACTCATAAATCTGAAAGGTCCGTCAACTACAGGACATCTTCAACAAAATGGCACCCTGTGTTCCCCCGTCCCATTTAATTTGGATTTTTCCAATCTGCAAAAATGCAGAATTGGGGGGGGGGAGGATCCAACATAAAATTGCATGTCACCTGTCTGTGGATGTACTGGAGTGCATTGTGTATACAAACACTATTTTTAAATGTTTAGTGTGGGTTTGCCACCTATTACTCTATCCCCTACTACTTCCATTGGTGAGTTGTAGATCTATTAATGGTTTTTCTTCTTATACTAGACAGAATCATTTTTATGCTGCTTCTGACTCCCTTGATACCATATATTGTTTTTAAATGTACTTTTAAGCTGCCCAGAGAACACAAGAAGAGCCCTGCTGAATCAGGCCAGTGACCCATTTAATCAAGTATCTTGCTCTCGGTGTCCAACCAGATTGAAAAAATGACCCCTGGACGGCTAAGTCCAGTCAAAGGGGTTGCAGTGCTCATCTCTCTTTCAGGCTGAGGGAGCTGGCATTTGTCCACAGACAGCTTTCCGGATCATGTGGCCAGCATGACTAAACCACTTCTGCCACGATAGGAAGGACACCCTGATGAGTGCCAGAGTGCACGGAAATGGTGTTTACCTTCCTGCCACAGCGGTACCTATTTATCTACTTGCACTGGCGTACTTTCGAACAGCTAGGTTGGCAGGAGCTGGGACAGTGGGACAGATCACCCTGTTGCAGGGATTCGAAACACCAACCTTCTGACCGGCAGGCCCAAGAGGCTCAGTGGTCTAGACCACAGCGCCATCTGCGTCCCTCCAACCAGATTACCTTTGTGAAGCTCACAAGCAGGACATGAACTCAACAGCACTGTCCCCACCTGTGATTCCCAGTGGCACTGAAGGTAACATAGCTATCATAATACACATTCCACACTAGTAAGAAAGTGATATTTTAGTGTGGTAGCACCTACACTTTGGAACTCCTTGCCTATTGATATCAGGAAGGTGCCTTCAATGCACTCTTTTGATGCTGCTAAAAACTTTTTTTTTTAAAGGCAAGCCTACCCAGATATTTGGAATGCTGATGTGTTTTTAGTTTATTGCTGGTTTTAATTGTTCTGAACATTTTAATTGTTTTTACCAATACTTTGTTGCTTTATTCTTTTTGTAAACAGTTGAGGTTTTTGTTTTTTAACAATCAATAGGTATATAAATTTTATGAAATAAACAAACAAACAAATAAATAAAACAATGGGTATTGGGTGACAACGCAAACACACTGAAACAAGCAACTGCTGTGTTAATCTAGGACTCAACAGGTCAAGGCGTGGAGGATACAGCAATTATGCTGGTTTTGTGCCAATTTCCACCTGCAGAGAAAGATACAACACATTCTTCCACAATAAAGGCCAAGCCCCATCTCTGCCCTTTATGCACCCAGGTGTGGCCACAACAGAGCTTTGCTGTAACTCTGACTCATGGGGAAAGACTGAATGGAATTCCTTACAATATAAAGTCCCCCAATCCCCCTTCTCTCATTCTTCAGTATCACCCAAACAGTATCATCTCAAGGTTTACTGTGATTAGCTACTTTGCCCTTTGAGACTACTTGGGGACAAGTGTTCACAGGAACTGCAACCTCTACATTATCTTTTTTCTTATGCGTTGACACCATCCACACACCCATTTGTTTTTGGCAGTCCAGATGCTTCTTCCAAACTTTTACCCAGGTAAGCACCTTAAAAAACAGTAACTGCTGATGCTTTGCAACATTTTTGGGCACTCCCATCGCAATGTTAGCACAATCACTTCCAAATGTGACACATCATCATTGATCTCTGAGATCTGCATTACAGGAATGCTTATTCTGTCCCCCTCATAGGCATAACTGGTGCTTTTCTTGCTTCTGGGCTCTCCACACACCTCACAACTATGCCTATGACACTGCAGAAGCTTCCTGGTGGCATGAATCCTCTCAAAATTCACAGGCAAAGGCTGGCAAACTCCTAAGCAGAGCAGGTATCACCCATAACTTCGATGAAACACAAGGCAGCTCTGTTGTTATAGGGCTAAATAAGGTTGACAAATATTTTGTCTTCTGTGTTGCTAGCCCCCAGAGAACTGGATCTGTGTTCAAAGGGGACTTCTTAGGCCCCTTTCTGCCTTTCCTTGAGCTTGTTTGGAGGTTCTAGCAGGGGAGCGCAGCTATCGTATACCCTTGACCGAAGAACGGTACACTCCTTCTATCTGGGATGGTCGTCCTCTTCCACCGAGCGCGCAGCTTCGGGAGGGACACACATGGAGCGGTGAGGGAGGAAGGGGACACCCGCCTAGCCAGCCAGATCAGCCGAATCAACCCTGGCGATCAATGGGGTGACAGATGTCGCAGCCAGATCACCCTGGCTTTCCTAATGGGAAGTTACTCTCTTCTGTAGTTCCTTGTCAGGCGTGCTATAATTAAGGATGGGCAGATCGATCAATTTCAGATTCTTTTCATTTCTCATTTTTCCAACCTTAAGTTCAATTCTCCACATTAGTTTGAATTCTTTTTTAAGTCCTCATGCAAATTCACCGTTTTAGTGCAAATTTCTCCAATTATATATTTTGTATACACAAGTTTGCTTAATATATAATTTAAAAAAAACCATTTCTAATAGAATGCTTTTTAAAATGTTATTTTCACCAGGTTATGTAGTTTTGTACACATAACTTGGCCTGGAAAACTGTATGGTGAACTTGGAAAAGATTGATGCGTCTCAGTTCACGTACTGTTTTGGAGAATGTGGTAGGTTGTCTTTTAAATGCAAACTGAATTCAAATTTCCCCCTCCCTTCTCTAAACCTAAACACTCATTTTTTATTATTAAATTGTTTATTTACAGTTCCTACAAACCCTTAACAAAATGCAGTCCCCTAGATTATTCAGAAGCAACGTGATTTGAAATGTATGCTGCAGCAGGTGTGACTTCAGGGTACAAACCTGGTTAAAAAGAAAGGAGCACTTCAGAAACACTTGTGGCTACAAGAGGGCACTCTAGATACAAGAGGCTATTCTGGCTCAAAGCCAAAAGGCTTTGGGTGAAATGGATTGAGGTTACTCTAATAAGGAAACGTGTATTATCACTGATGCTTCAGTACCAAGCCAGGTTCACCATTCCCTGCAAGAGGAATGGGTAACCTGGAGGAGACTCTTGAGATTCCCATGGACTGTAAAATTGTAAAAAAGATCAAACCTATCCATTCTGAAGGAAATCAGCCCTGAGTGCTCACTGGAAGGACAGACCCTGAAGCTGAGGCTCCAATACTTTGGCCACCTCATGAGAACAGAAGACTCCCTGGAAAAGACCCTGATGTTGGGAAAGATTGAGGGCACAAGGAGAAGGGGATTACAGAGGACGAGATGGTTGCACAGTGTTCTCGAAGCTACCAACATGAGTCTGACCAAACTGCAGGAGGCAGTGGAAGACAGGAGTGCCTGGCGTGCTCTGGTCCATGGGGTCACAAAGAGTCGGACATAACTAACCAACTAAACAACAACCACAACCATTGGCCCTGCAGCTGATATGGGACTCCAACTCCCATGAGCACCAGCCAACAATGCCAAAGGTTGGGAGGTGATGGGAGGTGGAGTCCAGCAACATCTGGACAGCCACACCTTGCTCATTCCTACACTCCATTAGTGTAGAGCCAGTAGGGTGTAGTGGTTAAGAGTGGTAGACTCGTAATCTGGTGATCCGGGTTCACGTCTCCACTCCTCCGCATGCAGCTGCTGGGTGACCTTGGGCTAGTCACACTTCTTTGAAGTCTCTCAGCCCCACTCACCTCACAGAGTGTTTGTTGTGGGGGAGGAAGAGAAAGGAGAATGTTGGCCACTTTGAGACTCCTTCGGGTAGTGATAAATTGGGATATCAAATCCAAACTCTTCTTCCTCTTCTTCTAGCGCTTGTGCACTACAGGCCAGGTATGTAGCCTTTGGCCCTCCAGATGTTAGATTCCAGCTCTCATCAGCCAGAGTCAGCATAGCTAATGGGCAGGGTCAGGATAACAGCAGCTGTGGTCCGCAAGCTTCTGAAGGGACATAGGATCCTCATACTTTTTCATCTAAGAATTTAGGACTACATTGATTTGCAAAGGGGTGTACAGGCTTGCCCTGTGAAGACAGCATGAAGCAGTGGGATTTCACATTTGCATTAATGTGCCAGCAAACTAAATAAACCTGTGACTGCAACCCCTATTAATATAATGTGGGAATGTCCTGCTTAACAGCAGTATTGTATGTGACTTGGCAAAAGGCCTTTACTTCAGAAACAATCAGCATCTATTGTATCATACTGAGTTTTATCAATGGAACCCACAGAGCAATTATGGCAAGCGAGCACTACCTAGAGGCAGAAGTTGATGTTGCATCCAAAGGTTCTCATTACCGAAATCATTTTCCAATGGGAAGCTTATAAGCAGTTCTCACTGTGGAACGTGAAGGCAGGAGATACATTGGCCGCGATGCTAATTCATATTACATATGCCCCTTTTCAATTTAGCAATGAACGTAGATTCACACATCCCAACATGCATTTTACGTATTTCAGGAAGGCAGAAACTGTCTCAAGATTTAGATACTTCCAGAACAGAATATCCCAGTGTACTTTATTGGCAATTGCACTGAAATACATTTTACCTTTTAGTATGTAAGCAAACTCTTCCTGTCTGCTGGACAAATGAACAGTGGCTGTCTTAAAGAAAAGAACCTGTGCAGTCACATTCCAGAAAGTTTTGGCCACAGCTTAAGTACACAAGTGCAAATGCCTCTTCTTTACAGATTTCCCACATAATCTTGTTACAGCAAAGGGTGGTTATGCTGATGTTGTCCTGATGTTATTGGGGCTACGAGCACCCGGCTGGTGCTGATGTGAGTTGCAATGCAATATCAGCTCAAGATTGCCCACCTTTACCTTAACTATGACCACTATATTATTGTTATTATTTATTAAATTTGTATACCCAAAGATCACAGGGCTGCTCACAGCATAAAAATTCAAAATGAGAACACGAAATACATGATAAAACAAGAACAAACCAATCACACACACCCTCCCACAAGCACATTTAAAAGGCCTGGCCATAGAGAAATGCTTTTGCCTATTGCCTAAACTTAAAGATATAAAGATGGGTTACCCAGCTCTGGAATTTGAGCACAGATCTCCCCACCACAAAAAAGTGACTGTCCTGAAAGAGAGTACGGAAAATTATGGCTCACCAGATGTTCCTGGACTACAACTCCCATCATCCCTGACCATTGGCGAGGTGGGAATGTCCTGCTTAACAGCAGTATTGTATGTGACTTGGCAAGAGGCCTTTACTTCAGAAACAATCAGCATCTATTGTATCATACTGAGTTTTATCAATGGAACCCGCAGAGCAATTATGGTAAGCGAGCACTACCTAGAGGCAGAAGTTGATGTTGCATCCAAAGGTTCTCATTACCGAAATCTGGCTAGGTCTGACAGGAGTTGGGGAGTCCACTGTGAAAGTCCACAAGCTCCACAGCCTTGTATTTCACAGTTCACTTCCCTCTGAATAAGGTTAAGGCGAGTAAAGGCTTGGAGAACTGTGCCTGAATTAATGAACTGCACAGTTTTTGTTTCACCCTGTGCAGCCACCACTTCAGAGATGTTGGGTCACAGCAGCTCAGCTGAGGCAACAGAATCAATTCAGACTGGGGTTCCTGCAAAAAGTGTTCTAGGGAAACCAGACTGAGAGACGGGAGCAGCCAAAGTAGAGTCCGTAGAGATAGTGGAGATGTTATCATGGGCCCCAGGCAGCTACGCAGCACGGTGGAGGTGGGGGAAGCTCTTGATAGTCTTTGCCACGGCTTCATCCAGGCTAACCAGTGGCTTGTAGCCCATGTGCTTTTTGGCCCGCTCACAGCTGTAATAGTGGAATGTTCCAGCAAGCGCCACCCGCATGGGGGTGAAGGTGGGATGGATGGTGACAAAGGGGCTCAGCAGCATAACCACCAGTGACAGGAGGAAGGCCAAGTAATAGGCCAGCCAATAGGGAATGCGGTATTTGGGAGCCCCGTAGCCCAGGCCCGTCAGGATGCGCGACATAAACTCCCAAAAGAGGATTGGCTCGTCATTTGTGATGTGAAATGCCTGCGAGTTGACACAAAGAGATAAGAAACAAAAGAGTAAAGAATCATCCTTTGCCCGTCACCCCTTTAAAGCTGCAATCCTGAAGTCGGCAGTTGTGCTACTTCTGGTTTTTGTATGCTACCCTTGGGATGCTTTTTAGCTAAAGCAGGTATGGGGAACCTTTCGCTCTACAGGTGTTCAGGAGCACCTATCACCCCCGCCCCCCCCCCACTATTGGCGATGCTTGCTGGGGCTGATGGGAGCTGTAGATCAGCAACACTTGGGAGGCTGAAACTGAGCAAAGGGGATGGAGAGACAATGCTCCAAAAGTAAGAGATCATGAACTGATCAGTTTGCTTCTTCAACTGGAGCCTCTGGAAAAGCCCTAGCAAGTGAGGGCATAATAACACTTTTATTATTTGTACCCCGCCCATCTGACTGGGTGGTGTCAGCATCCGGGGGTCGAAAGGCCAGCTGGCTAGCCCCCAGCTGCATCATCAAACATGCCGCTGCAGAGATCCATCAACCTCTGGCTCCGACATAAATCAGTGACTCAAGCCTCCCAGACCTGAGCACACTATACTCAGCAGTGTAAACCGCACAAACAGAAGAGGCTGAGGCTATGGACACATACTATGAACTAGGGATTTATTAAACATAAATCAAGACCAAGAAACATGTCGTCTCTCCTTGCCTTCTCTGAGAGAGAGTCAGAACAAAAGCAATACAAAGAATGTTACTGGCACAGAAATGGAAGCAAGAAGAATTACCGACGATGGAAGAATGGCAGATAAAATTAACGGACTATGCAGAATTAGATAAGATGACAGGAATAATTTGAAACCTGCGGGACCAGGAATTCCCGAAGGATTGGACTAAGTTCGAGAAATATTTGAAAGACAATTGTGAACAGCAAATCACGCTAGTAGGCTTACAAGGAGTTTTGTAAGGTTAATTTTAGGAAGTATTACAGAAATAATTTTGGATGGTAATAATTAATTGTTGAGATAAAAAGTAATAGTGAAATTGGAAATACAATAAGAAATTTGTAAATTTGAAAATCCTGAGAGGAGATTGGTGGAAGTCAAAAATATGTATAAGAGATAAATATCAATGGATGTTTAAAAGAATGTATGTAAAATTTATTAAAATTTATTTTTAAAAAACAAAAAAACCCACAAAAGCAATACAGCGGAAGTTCCGCTTACGCCAGCAAACTGTGCTGGAATGTAAACAGACATGTGACACGTAACAATCCCATGTCTGCAACTACAGGTAGAACGGAAAATACCAACAAGTTGTCCTAGTCACTCCGGGTGGCTTCTGTGCATCACAGTTGGGGAATTTCAAATGAGACTGGTGCATAAGCAACAACCAGCATTATGAGAGAGCTGGCTCTCTCATCCCTTAAGCACCCTTAACCATGTGCAAGTGTGACAGATCAGGCTATGTAGCTTTGACGTGAGAGAGAAGGGAGGGAAACCAATCAGAGGGATTATGGGGTTGTCGCTGTTTTGTTTCTTATTATGCATTTTCTGTTTTTCAGATTTTTATGTTGTGAACCACCCTGACATCTATAGGTACAGGCCAGTATACAAACAAACTAAATAAATAAATAAATAAAATCTCCACCTTCTTGCCTGCCTCCGTGCTGCCACAAAGTAGGTATTTTCTATTCCTGGCTGTCTCTATTCAACAGTCCTTTAACCTTTAGAAGCTAACTGGCCCAGCCAACTCTGTTTCAAATAGTGGCAAGGCAGCAAGGTGAGGCATGACTATTATAGGTTAAAACCAAAACAAATGTGGCTCTTAGTTAAGGTTTCTCTTTGTAAGATAACAGTTATGAAAAAGAGCCTTTAAGGGACAGCTATCCAAGAAAATAGACCGAGGAAATCACATCCTGCTGATCCTAAACGAGATTGCTTGCCAAGCCAATACTTACTAATTTCTGTCCTTCAGATCAGCTTATTTGCAGCATTCTCCTGGCTTCTTTCTCTATAGAGTCCAACCATCTTGTAAAACACTCCGGTGTTCCAGCAATTAATGTTACATTTCAGTTCAACCAACTTATCTCTGTTTACCAGCTTCTCTTATCCACAAAAGTTCTATTTCCCTTTCCAAACTATTAGCCAAGCCAAAAGCTAATGGAGTCCTATTTAACCCTCCATTATGAATACCAGTTGAGTTTTTCTTTTCCGTGTTAGATTTTTAGGTTTCATTTCCTCTTAGGTTCCTGGGCTTAACTTTTGACTCTGCTGTGAACTTCAGAACATCCAGATCAGGAAAGAAAACCATTTTACAAGAAAACGACAGAACATAAAATGGTGTAGCAGTCGCATTCCTTCACAGAGAAAAAGGAGGACCCACCTTTCCACACAGGGGAGAGTCTCTCTCAAGTTGCTCTGCAGCCAGCATGTGCCCATGGACCACATTTTCCACAAAGGTAAAATCCACCAAGTTCTTTCCATCTCTGCACAGAGAAAAGAAGTTGAAGGTTAACACCAACATGCAGGGAAAAATCTATTGGAAACAGAGAGCCAACCTAGATGGGGTGCTAGCTCTTAGGATGCAATTAACATGCAAGTTTGTTTTGTTTTGCTTTGAAAGTACACTGGAGTTGCAGTGAGCACCAAGCAGCAACTTGATTGTGGAGAGTCAAACCTCCCCTACTGTGGTCCTGTCAAAAATGCTGCAGTCCCCACTTAACCTCCTGTTCACAAAAGGGTTTACTGCAGTCCAGGAAGAGCATCATGACAAGGGAAAGGCCAGCCTGGCACCACCCACCAGCCAGAGGAGGAAGATCTGAAGGGGCTGGACTTTCCTTACCCAATCATGAACTTCATCTTGCCACTCTTGGCTGCTTGGATAATGACGGGAACCAGGTGAGGGTCTTGTGGGCCAAAGATGCCATGGGGACGAATAGCCGTGGTGAAGAAATTCCTCTCTGGGTCATTGGCGCTCAGCACCTCCTACAAGAGAAAAGCCTGCGCCATCTATCAGTGCTCCCGGTGTAACAATGCTCCGCCCCTGCCCCACACAGGGCCTTCTAAATACATGGGGCATCTAAAATGGGGTAGTCAGTGTCACCTTACCCAAGAAGGAGGTTTCAGTAGACTTGAGGTATCCTTACATTTTGCAGATATGGTAAAAACAGCCCCACAAAGACGGACAGAGAGGTAAAAGAATGACAACTTGGTGGGAAGAGGAATGGAATGCCTGGAACTCCAAACATAACGATTTCACACTTTGTGATTGTTCTGTTTTTCTTTTAAAATAGGCAGGAGATTGTTGGCTGTAGCCAACATTCTCTTTCTGCTAATACAAGGGCTCTTGCACTAGCAGATGTGTGAATTTTAACATTGCACAGGAATCCAACACAACAGTTGCATTAGCAGAAACTCGTTGCACACCAGATTGTGCTATCTATAATGCAAGGAAGTTAGCAGCGACCTGCTTGAGCATTCTCTTGTGCAGCAACATCCCACTAGCACAAAACAGTTCACCAATGGAACATGTATACCATTGAGTCACTTGGATAGAGCCTACATTGGATACAGCTCCCTATGTTGTTTAGCACATATAGGATCTGTTAGCCTAGTAGCAGCAGCGAAACAGAGGACATCCAGACCTTCTCCTGCAGAATCTTGGTTTCTGTATAGTAGTCAATGGGTTTCTTTGCGTAGGGGAGATCTTCAGTTCCATGCTTAATATCTGTGCCCTCGAAGACCACACTGGCACTGCTAGTCAACACCAGTTTCTGCAACAGGAAAGGGATGGTGGGGAGAAGCACAATACATGGACTTTTACACAGAATGCTTTGACAAGAACTGCAAAAATGTAATACTCCTACTGGATCTGGCCAAATGTCCACCTTGTCCAGCATTTCGTTGGCCAACCAGGGGCTTCCAAGGAGCGCAGCAGCGGGCCATGAAGGAAACAGCCCTTTCCTGCCATTTCCAGCCAGCAGCTAGTACTGGGATGCATGGATGGTGCAAGGGGATTCTGACATCCTCCCTTAGCCTCCTAGTCTAATGGGTTTCACGGACACACTGAGAAAGCAAGGATCCACAAATGCACCCACCAGCTTGCCATTGGCAAGTGCATTTTTCCTCTGTGGAGAGTACAGAATCAAGGAGAATCCTGACATGGAACCACAAGGAGTTTCTGTGCTGCCAGGCTGACCTTCAGAGATATGGGACTCTCTTAGAAGTGGCACTGAGATTTGGAAACATTTGAGTGAGGTGTAAGGACTTCCTGGTCTTTCCAAGTGTTTGCTTATCACAACGGGAACAAGCCCTCATCACTTTCCTCAGTTACAGAGGAAAGCCAGGGCTCATCCCTCCCTCTCTCTTCTGTTGGGTCTTGAGATCAGGGTAATGTCAAAGGACCCTGTTCTCTTCCTCTGGCTGGCTACCAAGGTGCACAAGGATTTGTTGACACCCCTGCAAGTTGAAAGAAACCACCCAAGGGAGAACAAAATACCTCCTATATGCACTATAGCCCACTGAGATCAGCGTTGGTATATTCCTCCCCTACCACACACAAAATGAATTGGCCATATTAAAAACAAATGTTTATAATATCCCTCACATTTATAATCAAAGTAGCAATTCATTTTTTTCAGGGGACTATCCCACATATATTTGCATGCAGCTCTTGAGGCAGAGCGATTATTTTTAGAGCTGTCTCCCCACCCCTTTAAAATCTAAATAATGTAAGAAAAATGCTATTAAGTTGTCATGTTTTGTGATATTAAGTAACACTTTGATTTAGCTCTTTAAATCACACTAGCAGAAATTTATTCCCCGCCCCATCAAATTATTTCAGTTCAACTATTTTTGATTGGCAG
Organism: Lacerta agilis; assembly: GCF_009819535.1. Classification (NCBI taxonomy): domain Eukaryota; kingdom Metazoa; phylum Chordata; class Lepidosauria; order Squamata; family Lacertidae; genus Lacerta; species Lacerta agilis. The sequence continues at coordinate 28,508,775 of NC_046331.1, read as the reverse complement.
AAAATAATTTGTACCATTTTGAAATATTTGTTCTGTTGGTTTAGCTCCATTTTGAATGCTATAACCGAGCTTTATTTTACTCTTATACTTTATTGTCCTCTTTGATACAAGTGTCTAGTGGTTGTTGGATGCTAAATAGATACTGTAAGTAAGTAGGCTCTTGATGGCAAAATTCCAATTCAAACATTTTCCAGAAAGCCCACATCACTGATCAAAACCAACCCTGTTTACTGTCTGCCTGAACATTTTCAGTAATGGTACACACATAACACTGCATCATGGTTTGCTTAGCCTACCAATGGTTTGCTTGAATGTGTGAGCCCAGACCAGCACAGCATACTAACCATGCTATCTTTTCTGCTTAGCAAACCACAACATGAAGCCACGGTTTGTTGTTGGCTTATGAACCATGACTTGTTTTAACCATAGCTCATTATGTCCAAACCAACAGCCTTGTTTAACCATGGTTTGTTTTGGTATCCCAATCCCAGGTGCTCACCAAGGTACAAAGGCACAAAACAAGAACTGCAAAAAGAAAACTTTGGAGAAACAAACCATAGATTGCTTGCTCATCTGTGAGGCAACTCACAGTTGGCTAACCACTAACAACTTTTCCTGAAGGGCAATAATGCTGAAGGGTTTAGTGCTATATGTGCACATAGCCACAAAACTTGACCAGATTCATTCAAGTTGCTTTAAGTTCTAGCTCTGCACTTACTTCGACACCAGCTTCCTTACAAGCCTCGATGACTGCTTTGGTCCCCAAATAATTGACTTTGTAGAAAAGATCTCTGTTGTGGCTGGAAGGTGACGGTGAGGCACAGTGAAACACAACAGTCACCCCCTGTAAAGCTGGAAGCAGATCCTGGAGGCACAGAAGAGGAGGTTAGAATCAACCTACCTGGAGAATCACAACAGCCACAACTGGGTCTAAGACAGAGATTATGAATCTGCAGGTGTTGTTGGGTTTCAACCTGCACCAACCTGGCCAGTGGTCAGGAATAATGGGAGCTGCAGACCTATAACATCGGGAGGAGTGTTCCACATCCATAGTCTAAAGGCAGACTTTCAAGCACAGCTCCATGAAGATAGCTAAAAAAAGGAAGCTTTAGTGCAGAGACTCAAATAACATTACACCTCATAGATTAGGGTAGTGGTCTGCTCTGCTACCCATTGGGACCCGTTGGGCAGGAGGCTAACAACAGGTGGAGCCAGAACCAATGATAGGTAGAGCCTACTATTTCTAGGTTTGCTTACATCCTTCTCCATGCTGAGCTCTACAAGGGCAACACTGAAACTGAAGAAGCTGACAGCCAGGTCACCCTCATATCTGGTTGTAAGAAAGCAGGCAGGCAGGGGCTAGCTGTCTCCACTAGATTAGGGACAGAATCATATTTGGCAGGCGTAGGGAAACTCAGCACTCCAGATGTTTTGGGACTACAACTCCCACCATCCCTAGCTAACAGGACCAGTGGTCAGGGATGATGGGAATTGTAGTCTCAAAACATCTGGTGGGCCAAGTTTGCCTATGCCTGATCTTTGGGCTCACCCAGCGTGGTGGAAATGTGTGTGCACTTCCCTTCAAATTGTTCACACTTGCATGCATTTCAAAAAATGGTCACACAGAACTCCAAGGGTAGTTTTATCATTTGGCTATGGGCATGAGCTACCCAATAGCTCAATCACACGGGTGCAGTAATTGGTCAGCAACAGGCATTAATAGGGTGAACCATACTTCTTCATCCCACCAGTTTTAAACACACTTGCATCCTTATGTATATGGCTTCCAAAAAGAACACTGGTCACCTGAAGCAGTGCCAAGCAGACCAACGAATTCCAAATCTGAAGCATGAACAAGATGCACCAGCATGCCGACATCTCTTTGCTTCTGTGCACACAGCTGTAGTTTTGGCTCATACCTTTTTGTCGCAGAGATCACCTAGGAAGAACTGCACCTTGCTGTTCTTAAAGCCCTCACGGACATCAAACACATTAACCGTGTAGCCTTTCTCTAGCAGACTTTGTACCATGTGCTGACCCAGGAACCCTGAGCCACCAATCACAGTGCATTTCCTTCTGGACTGTAAAGAAAAGCAAAGGGTAGGGCACATCAGCAGAGACCAGTGCACTGCTCAATACATGTGAGTTAGCATGCATGGTTTTTGGGAATGAGCAAAGAGCATCAGGAAATAATTCACTGAACAGCCACAACCAATGAGAAAACCAAGCAATGAAAAACAGAAGATGCATAGAAAACAAATATGGTGCAATATCTTAAGAGATGCTTTTTGAAAAAAGAAAAAAAATGCATTTACAGTAGCTATATTGTAAGCTGTTTTGTGAAAATACTTTCCCTTGAAAAATCAAGTTATCAATAAAAAAGAACAAAAACCTGCTTACCTGTCTTAGTCGAGTAGCCATATTTGGGAGCTATGGATGACTGTGTAGCAAACTCTAAGGCAGCACCCAATGAACACGGTGACTCCAAAACTTTCTTTCCTGTTAATACATATGTGAATCAAACAGAGGTCTACCATTTTCAGCTCACATAAGTAGGATTGCCAATTGACTAAGATAACAATTCCAAGCCTGCTCTTCTCTCTTTAACAGAAGTGAGATTTTGTCAGAAGTGAGACTAGTCAATACCAATGCAACCCACTTTCCTCTCCAAATCTGTCATAAGTCTATTTTTAAAAGCCATCTAAGTTAGCCACTAACGCCACATTTAGGACAGCAAAGTCCCACCAGTTAGTCCCACCATAGGATGATTTTGCAAGAGTGTACTTCTTTACACGACACAGTTTTTGGAACTCACTGCCACAAGATGGCTAAATAGAACAATGAAGTTGAAAGGTAGCCTCCACTATTAGAAAGCAACACTGCCCGCTTGCTTATATATTCATTATTATATTGATTTAATAAGAGGATCTCCCCAGTTCACAAAGCAAAAAAATAATAATGCAAACATTAAACGCATGCGATATTTAAAAAACACGAACTAATAAAAAATCAGCTTAACAAATGCAAACACAGGCTTTCAGGCCACGCAGCTTCCACTTCCCACAGGGACGACAGCTTGCTCTTACCTGCAGGCGCCCCCCAACAGACCAAACCTACCCCACGTCGCGAAGATGCAGCGCTTATTCCCACTTACACTGTTGTTGCTGCTGCTGCTGCCGCTGGACCACGCCCACCTCTGCATCCCTCCAATCACTACCCGCTCTCCCGTTCAGCTCCTCCTTCCCGCGCGGCACCACGCTCACCGCCCCTATGCCGATAATCGGCCGAGCGCTGGACCGTTCTCCCATTGGCTCTGCGTCTCTCCCATTTCGATCCAATCGAGCTCTGCCAACCGAAGACCCGCCTTGCAGGGCTCGTCAGCTTGCGGTTCAGCCAATTGGGGTTGGATACAGCCCCCGCGCGCGCCCGACTCGCCGGCCAATCGCGAGAGCAGTTGCTCCCACACCACCGCGTGAGGAGAGGAGCCAATAGGGAGCCGCGATATTGAGAGGGACCGCTGTTGTGGTGACGGTTGGGCTCGCTGCGTTTGTTTGGTTTTTTTTTTTTTTTTTTGGTTGTTCTTCCCACGCCTCCTGCCGCCTCAGGACCGGCTCGGCTTCCGACGGTCCCGGCTCGGGATGGTCAGTGCGGTTATGACTTAAGCGGGTGGGGAGGGGGAAGTGAAGGGAGAGGCCGGCGCGGCTTAGTGGAGAAGGGCCGTTAAGACCCGCCTCCCTCGCAGGGAAGGCAACCGTCATGCAGATTTGTTTATTCCTATGTTAATTTACGCAAGTGAAAGCCCAGGTTGGCGTCACAGTTTAGGTCAGCCTTTCTCAATTTTGGAGTCTCCAGGAGTAGCTGGACTACAACTCCCAATCCCTGACCATTGCCCCTGCTCGCTAGGGATGCTGAGAGTTATAGTCCAAAGATGTCTGGTCTAGGTCCTTGTGATGGACTCGAGGATTGTCCCCTCCTTTTTTTGTTTGTTGATGGAGGGGCGTGGTGAGCATCTCGAGGTGCTTGTTTTTTGGGGGGCTGTGCTGAGGGTCAGCCTCTCCCGAAGGTGGTAAATCGGTCTGGGCCGCTGCACCAGTATTGACAGCTCCTGGTGGCCTCCAAATTAATGATTATAATGATTTTCTGTCTATAAATAAAATTTAAATCCCTGTGCCTAGAAATGTATGGTGTAAGGGAGAAGCCTACCTGCTCTCTCATAAGCAAACTTCCCTAAGTGGAGCAAGGTGTTGATGGCAGTCAGCTTTTTGTTGTTGTTGTTTTGCTTTGCTTTTGGCATGAAGCCGCATTCGTCTCTCTAATCCAGATGTGGGAAGCCTTTGAGGGAACCCAGATGTTGCTGAGCTATAAATGCCATCAGCCCCAGCAAGCATGGTCAGCAGTCGGGGGTGGGAGTTGTAGCTCAGCAACAGCTGGAGGGCCAAAGGCTTCCACCCCCCTATAATCCAGCACAGGCACTTGGTAGTAGAACTGTCAAAGCAGTTTGAGCATTTCAGTTGGAAATAGGATTGATGTGCTGGGTGGTGGGGAATCCCCTAGCCTGTGGATGACAGCCAAACTACCCACAGTCAGCATAGGACTGCATCCATGTTATCTGAAGGGTTGCCTACAATTGTGTGAGGCTGTCCAGGCTTTATTATCAGCATCACAGGTTCTGCCCTCTGGCCTGCCAGCAAAAGCTGTCAGGCTGGTGGTTGCTAAAGATAGGTTTTTTTCAGTGGTAGCCCCACACTTTGGAACTGCCTGTCCAGGGAAGTATGTATGGCTTCAAAGTGTGTTTGTTGCATTTCTGCCAAGGCACCCAGGGCTGTTTACAATTTTAAAATAAATGGGGTAGGGTATTCAACCGGAAAGGCCCTGATGTTTTCTTTGCCAGCCCCCTCTTTGCTGGTCTTAAATAAATGGTCTTCAGAGCTGTTGTTCTTTTAAAGCCTGCATTTAACTGAATTCTGCTGCACTTGAATAAATCTTCAACTGCTTCTGGTTTCTCTCGTGTGTGTGTGTGTGTGTGTGTGTGCGTGTATGGATGGGGAAGTATATTTTAATGTGTTTTACGAGTCATGTAAGCTGCCTTGTGAGGGCCAGGTGCCTTGAAAGGCAGGTCAAAATACTTTAAATAAACACTGCCCCTTTGGACTGCTATCCTAAATACACTTTGAGCCCTGTGAGACTTAATTTTGAGCAAGCTTGCATAGAATTGTACTGTGAAAACCTATTTAACTTATGGCTTCTCCTGAACAATTTTGCATTCCTGACACTTAATAAGTAAATTGTGATTTATAATGTTCAGTAGATTTATAATGTTCACGGCTACCCACCTGTAACTCACCTTGATGATCCTTACAACAACAGCCAAACATAACAGTTTACTTAGGCTGTTTATGGAAGAACCAAGATTTGACCTTAGTCACTCATGTTCTCTTGGAAATCATAATCTTTGTAATTCTTCTGTGCTGTAAGTAGCCAGGTTCTAAAGCGGTGTCCTTAAATGTAGGAAATCCATCTTTAATTTCCTGTTGAGGAATGAGACACACTACTTGGCATTTGACTACCTCAACCTCACCTTACCTCAAAGGGGTTGAACAAGATTTCCATGCTTTGAGCTCCTTTCAGGGAAGACAGTACACAAATATGATCATTTGTTTGGAATTGTGAAATATTCATTCATTCATTTGGTTGACTAATGTCTCCTAAATGTTCAGGAAGATTAAAATCATGTACTTGTGTTTTAATGTTATCTTTTTTGGGGGGTCTTTGATATATGTTTTAAGGCTTCCAGCTACAAGAAAGCACCAATGGGGGCTCCACCTCAGAGGAAGAAGGCAGCTCCCAAGACTGAGCTCACTGAAGAGCAGAAACAGGAGATCCGGGAGGCCTTTGATCTGTTTGATACTGATGGCACTGGGAACATTGATGTGAAAGAGTTGAAGGCAAGCAGAAAAACATGACTGAAATGTTTCTTAAGATTGTAATCATATGGCCCATTGAGTCAGCAGGGCTTACTTCTAAGTAAACATGTAGAGGATTAAACTTTGTGGAGCTGACTTTAGCCAATGAGAGCTGTAGTCCAAGACATCTGGAAGGTACCAGGTTGTGGTTAACATTTTTCCTCCTCAGTGATATTTCAATGAGGGAATCTAAAAGGACTGGAATAAACAGATAAAGAGTACAGTGGAACCTCGGGTTAAGTACTTAATTAGTTCCGGAGGTCCGTTCTTAACCTGAAGCGTACTTAACCTGAAGCACCACTTTAGCGAATGGGACCTCATGCTGCCGCTGCGCCGCCAGAGCACGATTTCTGTTCTTAAGTGGAGTTCTTAACCTGAAGCGTACTTAACCCGAGGTACCACTGTAGAAGGTTAACCTTTTCCCCTGAATGACAGATTCAGCAGCTAAAGTAAATACAGTCTGAAAAACTCAGTGGCATCCAGATTTGTCTTGGAATGGTCCTGTTCAGATTTCATTTAATGGAGTCAAGTGTCTTTGTTACAGCCATGTGCCTTTACAAAGTTTTCATCCTATCTTTCTATATACCATGGGTATAGAAAGGGTTACTTCTTGTTAGGAGCTACAGGAGGATATTTCCATCTTCAACTTTTCAACAGTACAAAATAGAATACCTGGAAGTATTGTAATCTCTGTGATTCCTGATAGTAGAAGATACTGCTAGTGTCACTGTGCTGGCATTGTCTTTACTACGGTAAATCCAGCAGTCTCTCCTATTATTGAGTGAAACCTCCACAGTGTGTGACCTCATCCCTGTCTCCAATATGAAGTTATTTTCCCCTTGGGAGACTGGGATGGAATATCAGGAAGCAGAGAGAATCATATTTCTGGGGCAAGCACAGGGCTCCTCGGCCATCACTACCATTCACCATCTCATTTCTCATAGGAGGATTTCAACTTGCAACAGAGCAGAGATGTTAAAAAAGAGCACGGGTTTCTAGATTTTCTAGACTTGATTGTTATCTTGGAAGATGAAGATTCTTCGTGTGAGGCTTTGGGTTTCCTGGCCTGGAATCTTTTTTAATTGTTAGTGTTGTTGCCATTGAGAAAGATTATCCTTAGTTTGCCAGGGATTGCCTCTCTCTATCTCATCTGGAGGTAGAAAAGCAAGTAATTTAGTTTTAGTTTTTGAGTGGTATTGGGTTGTTTGCTTATCTGATGAAGAGTTGCATGAGCTGATTTGCCTTCTCTCCAGACTTTTGGAGGAGTACATTGTTATAATGCCAGTTCAGATGACCCAGTGTGCTCCATTCCCGGTCCCATTCCTACCTTATGTAGCAGTGGATATTCTCAGTATCTTGACACTAGTACATCTCAAAGTCTGCTGACAAGGATGCAAATATATAGTCTTTGTCTCAGATGCAGAAGTTCTGCTCCTATACTGTACAGTTGAGGTATTTACTATTCCTTTTCCTGCTGAGATGCCAGTCTGTTTTCATTGTTTGCAGGTTGCCATGAGAGCACTCGGGTTTGAACCTAAGAAAGATGAGATCAAGAAAATGATCTTGGACATTGACAAGGAAGGAACTGGAAAGATTACCTACCAAGACTTCTTAGGAGTGATGACCCAGAAAATGGTAGGTTGTTCTGAACAGCTGCCACAAAATATGGCCTTTTTCTGAAGTCTATGAGGGAGGGCTAAAGGGACCTTGTTATGATATTTGCATCTGTGTGTGCTGAAGATGTGATGGAAGCGGGACTCTGTCCTGTTGTAAGGCTCCAATTATGGGGTGTGTGGGAGATCCACATTTGCTTACATCAGCTGCTTTTCAGGTGGCTGGGAAAGCCATGTAGATGTCAGTCTCTGGTTGTGACAGATAGCATAGCTATTTTGCCTTTATTGATTGGGTAGCAGTGGTTAGATTCTTTGAAATAAATAAAAGTCCTCTTACAGAGGTCTATTCATTCACCACAACCAAATTAGGATAGACCATGCCCTAAAAGGATGTAGTACTCTCTCTTGTTTGTTAAACTTTGCATCTGCAGTAATGTGGCTATATAATTATAGCCAGAAGTTTGGTGGCAGTTCTTTAATTTACTTTTTGTTATATTTACATTTCTTACATGGGTAGGAAAGTTATAACAGTTTGCCATTTCAATAGCTGGTTGTTTTCATGTGTAACAACCAAATGTCTGAAATGTTACTATTTTACTTATCTTTATTAACAAAAATAAGGCTGAAAAAGATTCAAAAGAAGAGATTCTGAAAGCCTTCAAGCTGTTTGATGATGACGAAACTGGCAAAATCTCTTTCAAAAACCTCAAACGTGTGGCCAAAGAACTGGGGGAGAATCTTACAGACGAGGAGCTACAGGTTTGGACTGTGTGTCTGTTTGCATGCATGCTTGAGCCACTCAGTATAGTGATTTAGCAAGTTTGCATATTACTAAGAGTGCTCTGAATCACCTGCATTCAAATTCTGTAGCCTGTCAAGCATCACTAATTTGTACTTAAGTTGGAGATAAATGGAACCTTTGCTTTCAATGGTAGTATGATTCTTAAAACCTGCAGGCAGGCAACAGTAGGGGCAGGGCTATCACGTTCATGTCCTTTTTGAAGGTTTCATGGGAACACCTGATTTGCTGCTTTGGGGAAATTGAACTGGATGGACCTTGTTCTGATCCAGGAGTGCTCTTCTTATGTTCTTAATATTTGAAAGAGGTGGGGTGCTGCTTTCCCCATCAGCTCTTGCAATACTTTGGAGACCCCATTGAGTTTGTTTTCTTTTTTTCAAAAGAATTGTTACTGTTACCTACAACAAGCAGTCTGAGGAATTCCCCTGGCATCACTGATTCACCTAAGTAGAGTATTCAACACCTTGTCTACCCAAAAGGACATGTCCTTTTTATTGAGAGCCTTTGTGGTATAGCAGTTAGAGTGTTGGACTTTGACTGGGGAAACCCACTTATTCACAAAGCTTACAGTGTGATTATCATCCAGTCATTTGTCTTGAAGACTAAAGCATATGAAGATTTTTTTTTAGGGGTGTGTGGGATATGTCCTTGAAAGAAGGTTGGCATAAAAATCTGATAAGGATGTCACTTTTTGTACTGACCCAATCCTGTGCCTTTAACAACAGCCTGGCACGCTAATAATAATAATAATAATAATAATAATAATAATAATAATAATAATAATTTATTTGTACCCTGCCCATCTGGCTGGGTCTCCCCAGCCACTCTGGGCGGCTTCCAACAAATACTAAAATACATTAAAATAACTGATGAATATTTTCCCACTATCACCATGTCAGGAAAAACTACCTGTTTAATCTCCATGTTTCATGCTGCTGTTAAAAGGATAAGTGTTGAGCCAATGCATATGGTGGAAACCCTATTTACAAATTACTATTATTATTATTATTATTATTATTATTAGGAATAAATGGGTGTTTTTGCTTTCAAGAGAAAGAAACTATAGTGTTTTGCAGCTACTGGTATTGGTGAACTGAAGTTGGTTATGATTAATGTAGTGAAGTTTGTCTAACAATTTATTTAGGATGCTACAATCTCAGGCAAACTGTAAATTGTTCCAAAGGGATCTCCCCAAACTGAATGAATAGGATGCTTAGGTAACAGTATGTTACATGAAAAGCTGCTGGTGTACAAACTGATGTATTTTGAGGTAGAATGAGTGCCAAAGGCAAAAGTGTATTTTCAGTCCCCTTTGGAAACCTATTGCAAGAAAAAGATGCCTCTTCCTTCACTTCCACAACCACCATTTAACTCACTGGGTTTGGCCTTTGATTCTTTGTCATGTTTCAGGAAATGATTGATGAAGCTGATCGGGATGGAGATGGAGAAGTCAATGAGCAAGAGTTCTTACGAATCATGAAGAAGACCAGCCTCTACTGAGATGCTTGGCATCTTGTGTGTGCGGTTTTTGTTTTGTTTTTTAATCTTATCATGGTTTTGTTGCCTGAGTTTGACCTCCGTGGTGCTTGTTCTGGAAGGGATCAGCAGCAGCCCAGATCTCAATAGCTTTGTGAGATAACCCTCACATTTTTTATGCCCATGTCCTTCTCTGTTGACTCCTCCTCCTCCTCCTCCTCCACCACCACCACCACCACCTCCTAATGTTGTGCTTCAGATCCATCTTTTATATTTCCAACAGTAATGTGAAGTGGCTTCCTTGGTTGAGCTGCCTTTTAAAGGAGGTTGTGTACTTGCACACTGGACTTACATGCAAGGAAGTACATATTTTTTTGCCAGAGACAATTTAGGTATTCTCAGAAACAAGGATGTTTCTTTTTTAAAACTTGTTTTGAATTACCTGAAGCTTGCATTGTATGGCGCTTGGTACTTGCCAAAGTGAAAAGACGCCAAAGAGTGGATTGCTCCAGTTCTGCTTCTGCACCTACTCCACATTGGTCGTTCCCTGCCTTCTAGGAGGTGACTTGATTCTGGATGTTGAGGTTGAAATGCAGTGCCTGCAGTATTTAAGCCTTGATTTAAAAGAAAACAGTGTACTTACTTAATAGCCTTTACACTTTTTCAAAAAGCATTGAATGTAAAATTGGTGTGTTTTGAATCCCTGAATTGGCTGGAAAGAGCCTGTAACAGTTCTTCCAAATGCTTATGGTTTGTGTTGCTGAAATGTAAAAGATGACATAAAATAGTTCATGACAGCAAAGTTGTCTGTATTCTTTATTGCACATTACATTGGCAGATGGCGGGGTCACCTCCAGTTACCGTAATTATCCTGTTGCTGATGCTGCAGTGGGATGGCTCTCACCCAGTGTTGGATTGTACATCCAATCATTGCAAGAGCAGGAAATGCATTTCCTGTGGAGTTTCCTGCCCTGTTTCTCTTGTCATAAGTCTTTCTTTACTATTGCTACCCTCAACTAAAAACTCATCAGTGGCTCACACTCTGGAATCTAAGAGGTAAATGCTATGCTAAGCCCATCTCACCACTATATATTGGGTGGTGTTTTGTTTTTTGTTTTGTTTTGTATGTTACAACTATTCAGCAGATCATGGAGAGAAAGAAAGCTTGCACTGCCTGTGCTGACTGCACAGCTTGTACTCCCAGGTCCCACAAAGTACTGTCTCAGCCAGCAGCTCAAATGTCTGGGCCACTGTTAATTTATTCATTGTACTTATATACCTTTCTGCCAATGCACCAAAGGCAGTTTACAATATTAAAGTAGGAACTCATACATTTGAAGTCAAATGAAAAAAATCAGCAGCCTATAAAGGGGTGTGTGTGTGTGTGTGTGTGTGTGTGTTTATGTAATTTACAATTCTCCTATGGAAATGAAAAATTTAACCTCAATACTCTGGATATCAGGCGACTGAAGCTACAGCCAGGATATTTATCAGCAAAACAAGAGATTTACGCTCTTGCTTTTGTGGGTTTAAATCAAATGCCCCACTACTCCTGTCACCTCAGGGTCACACTCCTGATCAGTTCCACAGAAGAGGCACCCCTATTTCATTTTTTGGGTACTCGTGGGCCACAGGTCAAAGCCAGATATAACTACACACAGTGCTGAATCCCCATCTCATTTGTGTTGCGGTTCTAATAGAAATCTCATTAAAATACATGTTGCAGTGCATCCAGATGCAAGAAAATTGGGAACTAAATGAATTAAGGAGGGTGACAGGACTTGAGGAACCTAGGCAGCTTTTCTAATGAAGATTGTTACAAGAACACTGAAGGTAAAAACTCTTTAAATAATCCATTTGTTAGGGCATATGTGCAAGATGTCATTCAAAAGACCAAACCTACCATTATCAAAGTGAGATATCTAGTGATGATGGTGATGATGATTTATACCCCAACTATCTGGCGGGGTGACTTTCAGCAAAATATTAAAAATAATAAAATATCAAACATTAAAAACTTCCCAATACAGGGCTGCCTTCAGATGTCTTCCAAAAGTTGTGTAGTTCTTTATCTCCTTGACATCTGATGGGAGAGTGTTCCATAGGGAGGGCACCACTGCTGAGAAGGCCCTCTGCCTGATTCCCCACAACCTCACTTTTTGCAGCCTCCAGAAGACCCTCAGAAGTGAACCTCAGTGTCCGGGCTGAATGATGTGGGTGGTGATACTCCTTCAGGTATCTGGTGAGGGTACCCAACCCAAACACACAACCTGAACATTCACTTTTCAAAACTTTACGTAGCATGAACTGACAAAAGCTGTCAGCACAGGAGTAAACTGCATGAAAGGATAAGTCCCTACTCTGTAATGGTGATTATCTGCTAACTCTGCTCTCATGCAGCTCATTCCCTTATTTTCTGAGAAACCACACAAAATAACCTGTAGGGGTGGTCACAATCATGGCCAGTGTGCTAGAAACCACATGCCAACATACTGACTAGGCATTCATATATCCCATTTCTGACCCTTTATACTGAATGGGAAGCTCTTAATGAAAACCACAACTCATGTTTCAGAAATTAATTGTAAACAATAATATCCTTCGGTTGGTTACAATGGTATATCTTGGTGTTGACTTTGAGGGAAATCTAGTGTTTTTATAAAAGAACCCATGCCCTCAGTGTGTATTGCACTTTACACCGTATAGAAATCCCAAAGCAGTTTAATAATAAATCGCTCTTTCCTTGGAACTGAGAATTGTAGTTCTGTGGTGGGAATAGACGTCACCTAACAACTCTTAGCACTCCTAACAGTTCCCAAGATTCTTTTGGGAAAGCCATGCCCTTTTAAAGTGGTATGATACTGCTTTAAATGAATAGTGCAGATGGGGCCTTGCTCTATAAAACATTTATAACATGCTTCTTAAAGAAGAAATTGACAAAGGGTATACAAACAAATAACCAGTACAAAAAGCATTAAGAATAACCACAATTCAAAATTATATTTAAAAACAATCCAGCACAGCAACACAATAAGTTCCCAAGCCACCAGGCATGTCAAAAAAGTAAGAACAGTGTATTTCCAAGGACACAGACTTCAATTAGGGCTGGGCGATGTCTGGTTTTCAACATTGTGATATATCACCAGCTAAACATTGCGATATATCAATATACTGTATCATGATGTCTGAAATAAGGATGGAACTATGTAGAGGCAAACACTTTCCTCTGTGTTTGAGTCTCCCCCCACCAAAACCAATAATATTTTAAAGTTAATAGAAAAAAGAGTCATTTCTATAAATTATTGATCAATGGAGATTAATAAAACACATCTGCAAATGACACTTTTACCAATTTATTATTTCCCTTCTTCTGGTCTGTTTCAAGCTATGCCACTAGGGGGAATCAAAATATTTTTTGTGGGAAAAGAAAGCCTGTTTAGTAGGTATTTTCACTGCATGTGTGCTCTTCTAACAAGAAGTAAAGTTGAAATCCTGCTACTAAATGTTATTCTTCCTTCCTTTCCTCCTCCCAAACCAAACCATTTCAACCTTTGTTTCCCATGCCATCAGCAATTTATACATTTTAGAAATTAATTTCTCATCATTTTCACACAAACCTACTTCAAAGTTTGACTTTTGCTCTGTAAATCCATTCTTTAAATCCTTTTTTAATAGATTTTGTTTAACTGATGATATTGGAACCAGTTATCCACTAAGTTTTGTATTTCGTTGAACTTTTGAAGCTTACATTCATTATCCTGAAAACTCAATAAATCTCTATAGCCCATAAACATCTGGTTGGGCATTGTGAGAGCATGATGCTAGCCTAGATGGGCCACTAGCCTGGTCCGGAAGGTTCTTCCTATGTTCTGAGAAAGTCAGTAATGGAAAAGTATGTCAAAATTTTGGCATTTCCTAAAGAAAGATCAGAAATCAATACAGAAATGGCTTATACGGTAACCAGAGTACCTGAAGGACCATATTCTACAATACAAATCCTACTCATTTATTCATATCCACATCATAGTCTCTGACAAGGGGCTTCTAAATGATTGTACCCCATTTCAAAGTGTTCTGTCTGGCATCCACACTTTAATTTTCTTTAAAAAAAAAAAACCACACACCTGCCTTTTCCCTTAAATCATGTGGATGTCTTTTGTTATCCTTTCTGCTTCCTTTTGTTATGCCTCATTTTATTGGTTTACCAGCCTTGAAATACATTGTATTAAATTGCGGGTTGGGGTGTTAATTAAAAAATCAAGTTGCCTTGAACGTGGAAAGTGGAAAAGTAGGTAGAAGTGTGTAAAACAAACACACATATTCATAAAGCAAGATGAAAAATCTGCAACGTGGACTCACTTCTCCTAAGCTGGAGGTGCACTGGGTGTTAATTTAGTTTCAAACTCTGCATATATTTTGCATCTCATAGAATTTTTTTTAAAAAAACATTATTTGTCAAGTGGGACCTCTAGCAAAATGCTGCAGTGTGAATTGCCTTCCCAAATTAGTCTGTTTTATCTCTGCAGTTTTTAATCCTTGCTGGGCTTTTAAAATAATTTTTAACACTGTTTTATGATTGGTTTTCTGTTCTATTTTATTTACGTACACTGCTCAGGGATTCCTTACACGTAGAGCAGTTTATAATTGTTTTATACAAGTGAGTGAGAGAGTAAATAAAAAGTGCTCCTGTCCAGGGTGCCAGTCAGCCATGCTTTTTTTCCGTGACGCTCCATTTCATATTACCAGATTTCAAGATCACTCCCACCACCTCTGAGCATCCTCAGTCCTCACGGAACTGTTTTTGCTTCTTCTCTTCCAATACTGTACCCTTGTCCCACCCTAATATCCCCTCTTGGTACGATTTGTCCTTCTGCAAATCTTGGGGTTCCTCTCCATGCCTGCTGATATCTCTCTTTTATGTACAGATTGTGTCATTTGGGAAGAGAGAAGAATTTGCCTTTAGTGTTGTTAAACACCACCTCAATTTGCACAAGATTCCGGGCACTCACCCAGGGTTGTGTTTCCAGTGCAAAATCAAGGCACAGTGGAGTTGGCTGTGTCTTAGAAATGTGGTTTGTTCACACACGTTTACACCTAAAGCCTTCCACAGAGGGGGCACAGAACATTACACACCAAGAGTGTCTCTTCAACAAGCTTGGGTCCAATTTACAGCAGCCAGGCACAGCACCCCCCAGTCTCTCAGAGCTGCCTCTCCTAGCCAGCAAGCATGGAGATCTGCCCACTTCCCGCTGCTTCTTCCCAGCAGCCTTTGCAGAAAACAACTCTCCCCCTTCCGCTTCCAGCATCCCCTCTGTCACCCTGGCAACCTCCGGTTCAAAAGCCTCCTGCAAAAAGCACTTTTTTTACTGTGGTGATGTCTTGCCCCCTGTAAGTAATCCTGGCAGCCTCCCGCTGACCTTGTATCAGGATAATGACTCTGCTATCTCCCCTCTAAGGAAGCCCAGCTCCTGAGGAAGCTGGCTTGACTTCAAACCCCATATTTACTAATTTCAGAAAATATGAGGAGAACCTCGCACCCAGGAATTTTAAGGGATCCTTGCCCCCTGCAAACCCACAACAATATATTGCATTAGATGTTAGATACAACTTACATGATTGCTACTGTTCTGTTAGACAGGATTTCTTCCATTTTAAAGTTATCTATTAAATTTTCATTCTATTTCAGACCATTGCACCTATTTTATGACTGCTATGTTACCTGGTTTTATGTGTGTGTGTGTGTGTGTCTGTGTGTGTGTAAATTACAGACTAGTTGTATTTAATCAATCTTACAAACTATTCAGAGCATTTAACAACAGACAAAATATTTTCACAGAATCACAGACTTGTATAGTTGGAAGGGACCATGAGGGTCATTTTGTCCAACCCCTTGCAATGCAGGGATCTTTTGCCCAACATGAGGCTCGAACTCACAACCCTAAGAATGTCATGCTCTACCTACTGAGCCAGGGGTCAGCAAACTTTTTCAGGAGGGGGCCGGTCCACTTCCCCTCAGACCTTGTGGGGGGCTGGAATATATTTTTTTTTTGGGGGGGGGTGAATGGATTCCTATGCCCCACAAATAACCCAGAGATGCATTTAAAATAAAAGCACACATTCTACTCATGTAAAAACACGCTGATCCCGGACCATCTGCGGGGCGGATTTAGAAGGCGATTGGGCCGGATCCAGCCCCCGGGCCTTAGGTTGCCTACCCATGCTTACTGAGCTATCTAAGCCCAACTTTTCTTGCCACAGTAACAATTGGTGCACTTTCTACAGTCGTTAAGGAAACGTATGTATCTATCAATATAAGGAAATGGAGAGCATGTCTACAATTGTACAAACACTACTGTAAGTCCCATTGAACTCAACAGGTTTTACTTCTGAGAAAATAGGCTTGCACTGCAAGTGTTGAAGTCCTTTAGAACTATAATGCAACCTCTTTACCCTTTTTAACCTTCACATATTTTATTTCACTTAGCAGCATCGCACATTGTTGTTCAACTGATGTGTGTGTGTATGTTCTAATCTTTGAAGTATTTAGATCTTTTGAATTATTTTGGGAAGCTTTCTTGACTGCTTTATCTCCCATTTCATTTCCTTTAATACCCGCACAAGCTGAGATCTATACAAAAATGTCATTGTTGCCGTGACATATTACCATATTAGGGACATCAATAATTTCCAAAGCCAGACCCTCTTTGGTGATTGAAATTTCCAGGATGATATCAATGGCACTTAAAAGATCTGGAAAAGTGACAGATTGTAAAGGTTGCACTTTAGCAATCTAATTCAGTGCCATCAGAACGTCAAATAACTCAGCACTGAAACCTGATAAGTAATCTAACAGCCCAACTGCCTGAATTGAAATTTATACATACAGGGCAGGTGAATTGTTCCAAATCCAGGACACACACACACACAGAGAGAGAGAGAGAGAGAGAGAGAGAGAGAGAGAGAGAGAGAGAGAGAGAGAGAGAGAGAGAGAGAGAGACTGGTTCACATGTATGTATATTCAACACTTGGTAATTGCAGTTTTAAGTGTCCGACTCAAGTGTGTGAATGATTCACACATGCAACAGGATGAGCTGCTAGAGTAGACTGTACCACTTCAGATGCCAATGGGGAAGTCACTTTTCTGAATACTCCCACTTAAAAACTTTCTGCAAGTAGAAAATAACATTCCTGGGACTGGGCTGAGTTAGGGCCTTTTCCCTTGCTGTGATAGGTTGTTTTTGTTTTGTTTTTTCTTTCAAGTACGGTAGTTTGGTATTTTAAACTGGAATGGGAAGAGCATACGATATTGGCACACCCCCAGTCCTTTAGTGAGAAGTGGTATGATCCACTATGTCTCTTTAAGGGGTCACAAAGCACTTTCATACAACGTGTTTGTTGAGGTCTGTGTACACACTAGGACTGGGCAATATATCAATATATCATCCAAAACTGGTTTGAAGTCCATATTGTGATATCAGTTTCATAATTTTTGAACTCACAGTATATACAGGTAGTGAAGTGTGTGTGTGTGTGTGTGTGTGTGTGCACGCGCTATGCAAAAAACACAATGTGGGGGGAAACTGTAAAGCCAGCCAATGCTTCTCTCGATACCTGCAGCCCCTGTTACTCTGCCAGCTCAGCTCTCCCCTGCCTCATCTAGGGGGCAGCAAATCACAAGAGCAGGCACCAGCCAAAATCACGATGCGGGGAAAACTGTGAAGCTAGCCAATGCCTCTACATAGCTCCATCCTTATTTCAGACACTGTGATTGATACATTGGTATATGATGATGTTTAGCTGGTGATATATCATGATGTTGAAAACCAGATATCACCAGGCCCTAGTACACACCATACATTTGAAGCACACAATTTATCCCAAATAAACCTGCAAACCATTGCTTAAGGGTGCTTAGAATTGTAATTTTATAAGGGGTAAACTATAGCTCCTAAGATTCTTCGGCAGATGCGATGTCCTTTAAATGTATGGAGTACGTGCAGCCCTAGTTTTAAATGGGTTCAGTTTTCACAGCTGCAAGCTGTCAAGAGTAGGAGGGGGCAGAAATGCATTTGACATAATATATCATTTGGACCAGCTTGCCAGCAGTTTCCAAAGTATTAGAAAAATCCTGCAGTTGACCCTGTAACCTTTTACAATCAAGATACCAGGAAAGTAACTTTAGACCAGGGGTGGGAACATTTGGCCCTCGAGATGTTGCTGAACATTCATATCCAGCCATTGGCCATGCTTGCTGGCCTTGATGGGAGTTGCATTTCAGCAACATCTGGAGGGCCAAAGTTCCCCTACTCCTGCTTTATAACTTGGGACTGGCGCTTTCTCAGTTGTATGGCCATCCCCACTCATTTCAGTGGGGATTTCTTTTGCAGGCGGACCTGCTCCTTCATTCCAGAATGGTTGCTTGAGATGAAGGGTACAATGGCACCCTCCTCTCTCCCACATACTGGAGTAGCAGCTGAATCTAATCTAGTTTAGCAAGAGGCCTTATACTGAATCAGGCCACTGGTCCTCCTTGTTTATCTGCACTGACTGGCAGCATTTCTCCAGGAATTCAAGCACGATAGTCTCCCAGCCTGTGGAGGTGCCGGGGATTAAACCTGGGACCTTGATGCAAAGCAGATGCTCTATCACTGAGCTACAGTCCTTTCCCAAATATTGATGATGGAACAAGCATCTTCCACCCAACAACAGCAAGCTGAGTTGAGGGTGGAGGGCAGACTGAGTAGCACACACAGCTTTGTCCTCTTAACATTTCGCTTTCTAAATCCCCCATCTAAGGTAGTCATCTCACTCTGCATATTTGTAGGACCAAACCAGCCAGCATATGCAAGAAGTTTGGATCAGGGCAAAGACCTTCAATTTCTGCCTGTGTGTTGAGCGTTCAGTATTTACACAGTATTAGCATTTGTTAACCACAGTAGAACTGCCAACTTTGGGTGCACATTCTTGTCCTTAACTAGAGTATTATACACTCAATGCTGTAAAATTCTGAGTCACAATGATCTAACTACTTCAAGCTTTATTTTTCAGAGGCCATCAGTTAAAACTAAAGTATGTTCGAGTTTTCCCCCTACTGTCTATAAATACAACACATAAAAAGTCCTTATTACAGAATGCTTTATTAACATCAGCAGACAGTCTTACAGCGTGATCTATGGATGATCGATTTGCCTGAAAGCCACTTTAATATGGAGGAAGAAGATTGTTCTTCTCCAGAAAGAATGACAGCCGGCAATAAATCATCTCCTCCATCATCTTATATAGCAATGAAGTTGGGGGACAACAGATCATAAGGACCTAAATCAGAATATGATCCTATTTTCTTTTTGAAATTGAAAAATGAAAAAAGATCTTTCAACCATTCTTGAGACTACCAAAACTACAAATATAATTATTACAAAGAGCTGAGCCGAAACTTCACCCAGTTTCCCACCAATGTATTCAGTAGGTTTTTTGTTTTTTTTTGTTTTTTTTTTAAAAAAAGCCTATTTTTTTTTTTACTATTCTTGGCTTTCCTTGTAAAATGGTGGCATATTTGTTTCCATTGCCTTCGCTTGCTCTTGTGCAAATCACTTTCATTTGCTGTCTGTTTTTGGCACTCCTTCTGATAATGGTCAACAATTCATTTGCATTGTTTTCAATCTGTTATTGTCACTTGCCCTCGCTGATACCATGACACAGTCAAACTTGATCTGTTTTGTAGCAATCAATTATCTCATTCACCGCATTATCCCCGATTCTGTCCGATCACGCATGTGACTATTCCAGGAAGGAGTAAGCTGTACTATTGGAAGGGGACATCACTGAAAATGTACTAACCAAAGAAACCCATAACACCAAATACCATTTTAAAAAGTAAATGTTCACAAAACCAAAGTGTGTACTGAGATAAGCATTTCTAACCCATTAAAACCACTAGTTTCTACAGGAAAATCACAGTGAGTCAAGGGTAATGAATGTTGTGCCCTCCAAGTGCTGCTGGTTTCCAGTTCCCATCGTCTCTGACCATTGGGCAACAACATCTGGAGGGCATTGGGCTGCCAACTCAGCTTAAGTTATTATTCATACGTTGAGCTACACAGAAGTTGTCAAAGTAAAGCAGAATTCATGCCATGTTCCCATAGCTTGCCTGATTCTCTCTCAAAAATTCCCAGTTCAGTTTAGGAAATAGTTTTCTGGGCTACGTCTTGGAACCTAGTTGGAACACCTGGGGAGATATTCCCTCCTTAAATCTGCAGGAAGGAATACCAGGCTCTTTTGTGACAAAAGGCACTCCCTACTGTTTTTCTGAAGTTCTATAATAAGCAATATATTTAGGTTCTGTTTAAGGCTTTAAAAAAAAAAAAAACCTTTTACTAGATTTATCACACTAAAAAGCGTTATTGAGATTTTGATTTTCTTCATATCTTAATGCAATAAAGCCACTTAGCATTGCCTTATCAAGTGCAACTAATTAACAACAAAACAGATATTGTTAGCTATAATCATCCTATGATCAGCTATACGAATGCTGAATTGGCTTTTCCAAGTCTCATTCAATACTCTCACTTTAAGTACCATATAGATTTTTCTGCCTTCAATAGCATCGTACAGTTATACAAGTTAATAATGCATATGCATTTGACTGGAAAATTACCTCTTCCTGAAGAACCATCAAACCTGTCTATTGACATTTTATAGAAATTAAAAGTAACACATACTTCTCGGCTAAACGACAAGCTCACCCAACCCATTACTTTCCATCTGTGAGATGATAGAATGGGTATACATACACTCACTGCACCATTGTTATTTTTTATCTGTTTTGACATTTATATCCCACTTTTCTATGATAATTCACATTCAACACCACTTACAAAAATATGAAACATTTAAAAAAAAAACTACTAAAAAACTCTCAAACAAACAATACAGTCAGGCATGGAAACTTTCAAAATGAAAGCTGAAATCCTTAGACTGAAACCCTTCCATCCAGCCCAGAGGCATTATGGGAATGATTTCCCAATTTCCAGCACACTACAGCTGCCCCACACCATCAGAAAATTAGGTCAGGGGGCTGGAAGGCTAAATCACGCCTGTAAGCTTGCAGTTCAACATTCGTGCCTTAGAATTTTGCAACGTCATATTTGGATCCTGCCTTATACCGAATCAGGCCATTGTTCTATCTAGCTCAGTATCATCTATAGTCAGGGATAGGCAACCTAAGGCCCGGGGGCCGGATGTTGCCTATTCGCCTTCTCAATCCAGCCTGTGGGCGGTCCGGGAACCAGCGTGTTTTTACATGAGTAGAATGTGTCCTTTCATTTACCGGTAAAATGCATCTCTGGGTTATTTGTGGGGCCTGCCTGGTGTTTGTACATGAGTAGAATGTGTGCTTTTATTTAAAATGCATTTTGGGGTTATTTGTGGGGCATAGGAATTCATTCATTCCCCCCCCCTCAAAATATAGTCCGGCCCACCACACGGTCTGAGGGATGGTAGACCGGCCCACGGCTGAAAAAGGTTGCTGACCCCTGCATTAAAGCTTTCCCCAAAGAATAATGAGAGCTGTAGTTTTACCCCTCACAGAGTTACAGTTTCCTGTGCCCTTAGCACACTGCAGTCCCCAGGATTCTTTGGGAGAAGTCATATGCTTTAAATGGATGGTGTGGATGTGACCATAGTTGCAAAGGCAGTCTTGTCTGCTGATAGCCTCGTGGTCCGTCCTGCCTAGCATCTCATTGTTGGGGAATTGAATAGTTTGACATTCTTAGCACCTGCCGGAAGTAGTCATAGGAAGGCCTTTGAGCAGAAGCCCAGCGCCCCTGACAGCAGCTGGGTTTGCTTGCCACACTTTGAACTTTGAGGGACGGTGGACCTGCCCACGGCTGAAAAAGGTTGCTGACTCCTGATCTATAGTGATGGGCAGCGATGCTTTATGGTTTCAAGCAGGGGGACACTAAGGGTTGCACTTGGGATCCTCTGCATGCAAAACAGATGCTCTTTACTAGTGAGCTACAGCCCTCCCCACATTTCCTAATAGTACAACAACCAAGCATTTTTATTAGGGCACTTGCTGCTCTGCAAACCTAATGTCACATTGCTATCACAGCGGTCACCTTGCAGGAAGATGGAATTCTTGGCACCGATTCCATAGAATGATGGCATTGGTATAAACTAGCACCATCTATACTTAAAACTGAAGTACAACGATTTCTACTTTTAAAAGTAGACTACCCACCATATGTCACTACTGTCACTTTTGAAAAGCACAGTAAAATAGAGCGATAGTCAAAAAGACCACTGTCAATTAAGCAGAGAATGGCTTTGTCACTGACATTCCAAGTGCATTGCTTCTTCTAGCACATCAGGAAACTGGCTTTCTTAACCATTTCCCCTCTTTAACAATGCTACATATCTGTTGATCACCCCACCACCCAGCTCAACTGCTTCCCCGTGCTCTGTTAATAGGGATATTGCTGCCCACTCTGAATTGTTGTTGTTGTTTAGTTGTTTAGTTATGTCCGACTCTTCGTGACCGCATGGATCAGAGTACGCCAGGCACTCCTGTCTTCCACTGCCTCCCGCAGTTTGGGCAGACTCACGTTGGTAGCTTCAAGAACACTGTCCAACCATCTCGTCCTCTGTCGTCCCCTTCTCCTTGTGCCCTCAATCTTTCCCAACATCAGGGAGTCTTCTCTTCTCATGAGGTGGCCAAAGTCTTGGAGCCTCAGCTTCAGGATCTGTCCTTCCAGTGAGCGCTCAGGGCTGATTTCCTTCAGAATGGATAGGTTTGATCTTCTTGCAGTCCATGGGACTCTCAAGAGTCTCCTCCAGCACCATAATTCCAAAGCATCAATTCTTCGGCGATCAGCCTTCTTTATGGTCCAGCTCTCACTTCCATACATCACTACTGGGAAAACCATAGCTTTAACTATACAGACCTTTGTCGGCAAGGTGATGTCTCTGTTTTTTAAGATGCTGTCTAGGTTTGTCATTGCTTTTCTCCCAAGTAGCAGGCGTCTTTTAATTTCATGGCTGCTGTCACCATCTGGGGGGCCACGGTGAATAGGAATGTACAAATCTATCAATTCTGGTTTGTTCCAGTTTCCCACTTTTCCAATGTACTGTAAAGTTCATTTCTCTGTATTCTATATCAATTTGTGATGATGATGATGATGATGATGATAATAATAAAGTTCTTGAAGATTCATCAGTGTATTTCCCCTAGATGGAACTTTTATCAATCCACATTTTTGCAATGTCATTTCTGCTAAAAAATAATGCCTTTTAGAATATTATTTTCACAAATATATGTATTGTTATGCACACTTTAGCATATGCATTTTATACACAATACTTAGGTGAAGAATTGCATTGAAAAATTATGAGAAGTGCAAATTTTGAAGCATGGCTGTGTTTTGGTTTGTGTATTTTTTCAGGAAGTGCAGAATAAGTAGGTTTGCCTTTAAATAATAACTGATCAAAATTCTCTCTCCTCCCCATAACCTATAAATTAGCTGCATTTAGATTCCATTGAAATAAATGTGTAAAGTTAGTTACTTAAAGTTAAATCCTTCTGATTTCAATGAGATCTGGATGAAACTACTTGAGTTTGGATCCAACCCAAACTCAAGTAGTCTCACCTTTAGCTCACCAATAGGGATCTTGGGTAATTCTGGTGTAAAGCAAAATAGGAGTGGAAATTGCTGGTGTTTATTTATCCCATGTCTGGGGTGGAATTCAACCTAGCAAATACAATTGGTATTTGATATGGTTGTTGCTTTCAGTCTACAAACATTACATAATTGATTATGTGCTGTCTCTCTTCCCTGCTCCCTCCCCATATTTCCATTGCCTTTCCTTTGCATTGAAATGAATGAGGTGGAACAATGTAACAATAATGTAGCCATGCAATTTATGCAATTACTTAAGTTATGTAATTTTGCCACAGTGGCAGTAGGACAAATAATGACATTTTGGGCAGCAGACAAACTGCAGCAAAAGGAAAACAATGCTGCATGCAAGAAATACGAATTGAAATGAAAACTCTGCTATTTTACATAGCTAATTAGTGTGATTCCAATATGTTAAACTGAAAATAATTTTTAAAAAGAGATTGACATTCAAAATCACTAAGACTAAAGCCCAGGGCTTCCATTCTACCAGTGGAGAAATGGAATGATCAGTTATATTAAAATGGGGGTGACTTTTAAGGAAGGGATACATCCTCTGGGTCACCTTTTGTGAGACCATTACAATTTTATGGCTCCTCTGAAGTTCCTTGAGAAATGCACAGAGCTAAGGCCAGAGCATCTGACAAGTTTTAATGTTTTGCATCAATTCTCAGCCATTATATATTTTTTGGAAAATAAAAAAGTCCCATCTTGAAGAAACACATAAAGGTCAGGACGTAAAGAAGATACATTTCCCCAAAGAGGAGGAAAGGTCAGCATGCTGGTGTGGGTGTGAGTGTGGGTGTGTAAGTGCATCAAGACTAGTGTGCAGAGGCCTTTTCAGCATACAACAATGATCACCTTGTAAGAAGTATATAAAACATGAATTAATGTGACAGAGCAGACACAGAATACACACTCCTGTTCCTTGCACTATAAAAGAAAGTACACTCTATGCGCCAAGGAGTGGGAAGTGTGGGTGGAGGGAATGGCAGGGAAATGTGCATGCTGCAGAACAAATATCCCAGGACTAGTCCTGCAGTGCACCAGGGGTTAAATGACCCCCTTGAGTGGCACCATAAAGGAGTGGTAGCAGTGGAAACAGATGAAGACAGGCACTGCCTTAGGATTCAAAATGTCTTGGACAGTCACTGGAAAACACTTGCATAAAATGTTATTTTAAGTAAAATGTCAAAAATCTCTTCACAACGGAGAATGTGCCCTGACTTGTTATCTATCTAATTTGTGTGCCGCCCTGAATGTCATACGGCAAAAATAGGGGTGTCAGGAAAAATCATTTTGTGTTCCACTCTATTCATTGCATGCAACCCTGTTTCCGCTCTGTTGCAGTGCTCCTTCTGCAGAAAGCTATGCTACTTTTCTCGCTGTCTGCTGTAGCAAAATCATGTGACCTACATAATCCACATGTAAGTTACATTGTGCAACTTTCCATAATTTATGTAATTCTGTATTTGTAGGCTGAAGTACCGGGTAGCTTAGAAATCCTAAAACTACAATCAAACAACAAGATCTGTTGCCTAAGTGTTAATCTTTGATGGGCAACATCAAGGGTTCTGTAGCTCTCCCTCCCTAAGGCTCTTTTATCTTGAAGCCAGACTTGGACAGCACTTCAAATACAGGGCACCTTCCAATAAAAGGACCATCTTCTGGAAATTGGGCACAACCTCTACCCCTCCACCCACCCCAGGGGGAGGTGTCCCCATGCCCATTTGCAACAGATGAAAAATGGAAGTTGATGCCTTTAATACAAATGCCATCATGGTGTTTAAAGATGAACTTGAGCTCTGATAATTCTATTAATCTGCCAGATGGCAATGAGTAATACAGTACAATTAATCATTCTGTCAGCTCCAGCTATCCAAAGCAAGCTGGTGTACATTTGAATATATACAAAAGCTGTTGACCAAGGACCTTACAAATTGTTCATGTAAATGCAAAGGGTGTTTATCCTTATCATAGTCCTTGCATATCACTTTTTTGTTTGTTTTTTACTTCAATGGATTTCTACAAAGTCTTTTTTTTTTCATTAATCCTTTCCTCTCTCTTTCCAAGGGAAAAAAATATCTTCCAAAAGTGACACGACGGGAAAGAACATTTCTACTTGCACTCACAAAAGTTGATCAAAAGTTTTCTAGGAAGCACCAAAATATTATCACAGTATTTCTTTGTTTTAAAAAGGGTTTATATGTAGTTAAATACTGTAATAGCAAAATGATCAAACAGCAGTACACAAATAAGGATTTTACACAAAGGATATAATTTACACAAGTGCCATGAGATTAATGTAACAGAGCACCGTCTTCTGAAAGTTCTGTTTTTCAGGCTGTGTTACCACAAAACCCCTTTTCTGAAGCTTGGCCTTCAATGTTGCTGGAGGGAAAATGGCTTCCTCTTGTCCACCTCAGCTCCACAGTGGTTTTCTCAAATGGGTTGGCAATTGGAAACTGAAACTTACAGCCCATTATAAGAAAAAGAAAAAAACCAGCTGAATGCCTTGAGGTCAGGGTGGAGTACACCTCCCAGCAGGATCTGGAACCTGTGAGTAGAGCCTCAGTGTCCTAGCAAAGCTCATCTGTGCTGGGCCTCACCTGTCTATCTACCTGGCAGTGGCAAGAGCAAACAACCATTTACATTTCCCACAATGCCTTGAAGCAACTTTGTGTCACAACATTGTGAGGAATAAAATGGCCACTTCTCACTGACATTACTAAAGGCCCACCAACTTAGGACAGGGTCTCCTCAAATCTGAAGCTGGTCTTGGACCAGAGAGCACAACCAAGTCTTCTTTTTTTATTCTGTGTTCAGTCTACATACAGTCCATGCCAGTATGGTGTTGTGGTTAGAGTGTAAGACCTGGGATTATCAGGGCAGTAGGTGACCTTGGGTCAGTCACACTGTCTTTCAACCTAACTTACCTCACAAGGTTGCTATGGAGATACGATATGGAGTAGGAAGCCACATATAGCACCTTCAGCTCTTTGGAGGGATGGGTGGGGTGTAAATGCAATTATTATTATTAAACAATTATGATAATGTAACCAGCGTTTCCCCATAGGTTTGCCTGCCCTGCAGAAATAGCCGGACACCAGCCCGAGTGTCCAACAGTTAGAGATGATGGGAGTTGAAGCCAAATAACATCTCAGAGGGCACCAGCTTGAGAAGGTTGGTGTAACCAAACTTTGAGAGCTGGTTTTGACACATATAAAGTTTTGATGAAATAAAACAATGATTCTTTCCTTGAGACAAGGCAAAATGTAATAACCGTTTCTTGAGGAAGTCAACCTATTTAGTCAAATTTTGTAGCTGACGGTGCAGCTGTGCCTGTCAAGTCAGGTTGCATCAAAGCACCAGGTGATGAAAAGGTAATGAAATGTGACTGATAGTACTTTGGGGGAAATGGTTACATATAGTAAGGGGGATGTGTCAGCATTTTTGCTGGAGTCAGGGAAGAATGCTGGCTTTGGGGCAAGGTGCCTTCAAAATTAAAGTACTCTCCACCAGCAGCAGTCCACTCCTGCTTAGCCCTGATTTAGGTGCTTTGTCTGTCTGTCTGTCGGTCGGTCGGTCGGTTTGTTTCTAATAAAAAGCAGTCTGTTGGTAGCATTCAAACACTTCCAGCTGATTGCCTTGAGGTCCATTTCACAAGGTATGCTTATCTTCTGCTTGGAATGAAATAGTTGGATTCAGTTCCTAGATTCATTAAAAGCATAAAGAATTGGAATCTTATCAAGACTATATGTGTGCCTGCACACAAACATATAACCAGAAAATGCTTGTTATGGGACAGTTATAGAAATGCCACCAACATGCACACAAACATAGAAGCAAAGTGAGGTATCTACTGGAGAAAAATTAACACAAGTATATGTCAACATTGATCATGAAGGCTTAATATGTTAATTTTGCAACAGGGAATCTTTACAGCCTGGTGGGCCAGATCTGTTCCCACCTGCGCAGGCCGACTTGAGTAGGACAGCCCAGTCTGTCAATCACCCAGGGATCATTGTGACATCAAATGATTGACAGGTGGGTGGTCCTGTTCTCCTGTCAAAGCCCCTAGCATAGTGCTTACCAAGCACTATGGTTGTCAGGCACTTGGGAACTGTATTATCATTTATTAAATTTATATACCAACCTTTGGAATGCGGGTGGCGCTGTGGTTTAAACCACTGAGCCTAGGGCTTGCTGATCAGAAGGTTGGAGGTTCGAATCCCCGCGACGGGGTGAGCTCCCATTGTTCGGTCCCAGCTCCTGCCCACCTAGCAGTTCGAAAACACATGAAAGTGCAAGTAGATAAATAGGTACCACTCCGGCGGGAATGTAAACGGCGTTTCTGTGCGCTGCTCTGGTTCACCAGAAGTGGCTTAGTCATGCTGGCCACATGACCCAGAAGCTGTCTGTGGACAAACGCCGGCTCCCTTGGCCTATAGAGCAAGAAGAGTGCCGCAACCACAGAGTTGTCTGCAACTGGACCTAATGGTGAGGGGTTCCTTTACCTTTACCTATACCAACCTTCATCCAAAGATCTCAGGGCAGTTCACAATATAAAAAACACATGATAAATAGAAACAAATAGAGCCAAAGACTATGCCAGCCCTACATTAAGCGAAGCTCTGAGCATAAGACTGGGAAGCTGTTTTCTACAGGAGAACTTGATTGTGCACCCTCTCCAGCAGGGTTGAACACACACCCCTCAGCTGATGCACAGTGGCTTCAACCCTTCAGGAATCTGAATGGCAAAACAGAACACTCACTTATCTATTCAGCCTATATTGGCATGATTTTTTAGACAATAAAATCATAAAAGGGGAGGGGGGGAAACCATGCATAAAACATTGGCAACCCAGACATATTAAACACATAAAACATATAAAAGACTCAGTAGCCACCACTCAGTAAAATTAAGTAGTTTTAAATTTGACTTTTAAAATATTGGCTAAATATCCTGAAACAATCTGAGTAGTTTTGGGTATATCATCTTTCATTGGGTATATCATGGATTACAAACTCTTTGCAAGTAGATACTCTTAAGCTTCAAAGGAGTCACCGGTAGGTCTCTTTGAAGAGAGGGCAGTCCAAAAATTATATGGTATTTTGTATCTGGTTTATTCATACCAATAGAGCAAAGTCTATTCTGGAAGAGTATTTCTGGGAACCTTCCAGAGAGTACAAAAGAGGGGAATGCATTTAAACGGGCTAACTTAAAAACTCTACAATACAAAGGGGTACCTAAATTATATATTTTTAAAAAATAGTTGGGCTTCATTCCATGACGAGGCTGCAAACCTAAGCAAGCAGATGGGCATACAGAGAGCCAATGTTCGCCTCACACCACTCATCTGTTATCGCAATTCATTTTTCTTTTTCTAAATTCCCTTGTATGGTAAGTAAAGCAGTTAGCATTTGGGGCCACAGAGGACTTTTGACTGTTTCCAGTGGTGTGCCCAAAGAGCTGATTCCTGTGCCTGGAGGCTGATTGGATGCACATGACCACCAAAGGTGGAAGCAGCTGGGAAGACAAAATGGACATGAGTCGTTCCCTGTCCCCTCACTGAAGCCACCTACCATGCATCCAGATGGTCATGTGAAGAAGCTATCGGTGAGCTTTGGAACTTGAGGAGAGCGGTGTTGTGTGAAGGATGAGACGTATTAAACCCTATTGCCACCCCCATCCTTCCTTGGTGGATGAAAGACAGTCAGCTGTTGGTCTCGGGCAGATTAACAAGGAAGGTTGTTTTTTGTTTATCTGCCTGGTCAAGGACAATTTACAGTTCAGTTACTCTGAAGCAAGGACTTGTTGATCCGAGCACGCTCCTGTTATAGCTCCAGGTGGAGGGTGATAGATCGAGCCGTCAGTGTGATAAAGTGCAGCCTATAGGCAGGCAATACACAATATAAATAAAACACCCGTAGATCTGTTGGGTTCAGCTATTTAACAACTAGTAGTGGTATGTAGGCGCAAGCATCCGTGGAGGAAGTGTTGAAGCTTGAAAGCCCACAGCCCTATAGGCTTTTCTCATTCAATGAATAAAAAGAAAAAGCATTTCGGGATCTTGCAGCCTTGCTCCTAAGCAAGCTTAAACACACACACACACCTTTGCATAAAGTGCAAGTTCAATGGTGTTCACTGGGACTTAAGGGAAGGTCTTGCAGTAGCAGAGCAGATGCCTTGCATGCAAAAGTTACCAGACTGAGTTCAGGGCACAGTCCCACCAATCTCTGTCTGCCCCTCAGCCCGCTACCCAGCCCACCTGCATACCTTCTTTCTTACAACCAGTCCAGAAGGCAGCACTTCCAGTTGCCAGCATCCTTCTCCTTAGCTCCAGCATTGCCCTTGCAGAGCTCAGCAGGGAGGACAAAACTAGAATTAGTTTCATTTTCATGGTAGTGGCTCCACCTGCCCAACTACCGTTTATTTATTTGTAAAATTGTTTTCTATAATACCATATCCTGAAATATCAGGGTAGAGTACAGCAATAAAACATAAAACGGCATCCAAAATATATGAAGTATCATCGCTTGGACAGGCGGAGTCCCCCAAACCCCAGGCGACCCCTGAGCAGAATAATGACAACGTGCTATGGGATTAAAATTGGCCACAACTTTATTAAGATTCAGATGTAGGGAGCAGGGCCGGCGCGTCCATTTAGGCAAACTAGGCAATTGCCTAGGGCGCCAAAATGGAGGGGGCGCTGGCCAGGTTTGGGCGGGGTGGGCGAGCAGCAGCTCTCCGCTACAGCGAAGAAACTGCTGCTTGCCTCTCCACCCCCACCTCCCGCTAAAGCAGGCTTTGGCGGGGGCGCCAGAAGGTGGTTCACCTAGGGCGCAAGAAGCTCTAGCACCGGTCCTGGTAGGGAGACCTTGGCTCAGGCATTGGGCGTTTATCCTTCCCAGCCCCCAGCCGGGGATCTGCAAAACTTCAGGGTTATCCAGAATGTGTGGGGATTGGGCTGGCTCTGGAGAACATATGTTCAAGCAGAGAGCCCGCCCCCTGGTTCGCCGTCGCTGGAGGGGGAGGGCAATGACTACCTCTCAGCGTATGGTCAATGCCTCCCCCCTATACCCCTTTAATGGGAACCCTGGTATCACAGCCGCACTGGGGGTGTGGGATCACCACCCCACACCCCTCCATTTAGGAAGATGACTGAAGGATTCCACCCAAGGCCTGAAACCGCCAAAGTTGTGACATTTTGCTACGGGAAAGGCAAAACCTGCCAATGCAGGGAAATTCCTTTCCGGCCCTTCAACAGCAGCTTTGACATAGTAGCGCCTGTGTACCTGTGGAGAAGAGGTTAACCTGCAAAATTAAGAGTTAATTGAGGGGGTGGAGGATGGGAGAAGCTCTAGAGCCCGGCTGCCATTTCCCCAGGTAAGCTACACCTTCTATTGTGTGGGCTGGATGGTTCCCTCCCCTTACCTGGCCAATCCCCCTGTCAACGCCTCCCCCAGGTGGGAATGGATGCTGGCTGAGGTAGGCGGGGACCGCAGGTATCCAGCCTGGGGAAGGCGATGCCAGCGCAAACTGGCAGGAGCCGCTCTGGGGGTCCAAGGGGGCTGCGCGTGACCATGCAAAAGTCGCTCCCCATTTAACGTGGGGAACGGTCATTAAAGCGACTGGCTGATCAAATGGCTTGGGGTTGTTGTTTTGTTTGTTTTGGAAAGGGCTTGTGTTGCCCTTCCTGCATTCTACCCCAGCAGTCCTAAGCAGCACCAGCTACCATTGGTCTGCAGAAGCTTGTCAAGTTTTAAATAAGAGTCCCTTCTAGCCCTGCCTGGAGATGCTGGGGGGGGGGAGGTGTGGGGTGAACCTGGGACTTCCTGCATTCAAAGCATGAGCTCTGCCACTGAGGTCCTTTCCAAGATGTACACGTTTGCCTGCACATGGGAGGAAAACCATGCAAAAATAATTGCAATGCCATGCTTTGTATGATTGAATGAAGTGCATTAGATAGCAGCAGTGGAGAGGGTTTCTCTCTGCTGGCATCCTGTCTATGGAATGCTCGGTCTGAAGATGGTTCAGAAACTTTAGCTGCTGCAGAAATCGGCGGCCAGGTTGCTCACCAGGACAAGACGGGTTGAGCATATTGCAGATTGTGATGGCATTCTTATCTATATTGTTTGCTTGGACATTTTAAGGGTTTAAATGTTTTATTTTTTAGTTGCCTCTATTTATTCTCATGTGGGGTTCTATTGTGTTGTGATTTTAACTATTTTTTTAAAAACAAAGGATATAAATAAAGAACTGTGGGGTTTTTAAATCGACGCACACATGAACAATGACAATGCGGGTGCATACCATACCATGCCATAAAAAATATGGCAATATGGGATTTCTAGCGCATCGGTCCTGCTTTGAAAACAAGACCTGTTAATTCAAAATTCCAAAACCTGTGGAGAAATTCGAGTACAGATTATTTCAGATCTTTCCATAGCTTCAGGCTGGCATTTTGGAGCAATATATTTATAAAATATCTAATGCCTCCATGCTGCTACTATTTTGCAGGAGAGATTCAAGCACATCCTGGAAATTTAGGTTTGTGCAATTGATTAAAGTGCTTTGTAACCCCGTGCAACAAATCCATCCACAAACAAAACCTTGCATTCTTGTTGTTAAGCGTAGGATGAATTAATGGGTTAATGTAAATATGTATAATCAACATGCAAGCAAATCAGGGTGAATGCAGGATGAATGTTCATTGTCATTTAACCTTCCTGACAACAAATCAGAACAAATGGCTGTTGAAAACTGGACATAGTCTAACCTATATATAAGCCTTATGCAAGCAACTCAGGATGAAGGCTCAATAAGCAGGTCATCTGGAAGAGCCCTCACATTAGTTCACTCTTTCCTCTACTCTAAAAAAAAAAAAGATCAAGCTTGGATGAAATGTTTAACTGCAAAAACTGAGTGAACTGCCAACCAGAGATGGAGAGAAACTTGATTCACTTTGCATCTAAAGGTCAACATACCTAACCCACACTTTCTGAAGCAATATGCAAACCGAAACAGAGACATCCTTTGGAATTCACACCTCTCTGAATTTTGCAATCCTGCTCTCCAACTAAGTGATGTGTACAAAATGTACATACCAGGGTAAAGTGTACATAAAAATGCATATATTCAACTAACATACAAAATTGTTTTATGGCAGAGGAAATTGATTTCCACAAATGTGCATACTGTGAAAAAGTTGTACATTAGGAGAAATTCACGTGACTGAGCTCATGAATTTTCACAAGGACTTTAAAGGAATATGAAACTGATGTGGAAATGTGGAGAACTGAACTTCAAAACTAGAAAAAAATGAGAAACCGAAAGATATTGAAATGCTAACAGCATTGAGTTGTTGTTTTAAATAGAGATTGATTCCTTAATAGATTAATTAACTGCCAACACTGAGATTTTTATAAAATACAGCAAATTCCTTAACAGATGCATTAAGTAAAAATGCAAATATTGTGCTTGTTGGCTGTAGTAATAGCACAGACTTGTGTGTGTGATGGATTGCATCTTTTCCATATGATTATGTGGAGGAAAACAAACACAAACAGATCCATGTTTGCACTCGAGAAAATTAAGGAATCAATGTGGAGAAAAGAAGAATAAATGAAGAGAAAACCCAAATGGGTAAATATTCATGTATACAAAGATATGAAGATTTAGTGATGGAGGAACAGGGGAGAGAAATGTTCCTCTGGTTCTACTTGGATATTTTATTCATCAGTACACACTTTTAAAGCTTTTGGGTGCCTGAACTACACAGCATGATTTGATCAAGACCACATCCATACTATACATCTAAGTAATATTTAAAGCACAAGGCTTCGCCCCAAAGAATCTTGGGAACTGTAGTTAATTGGGAGTGCTGGGAACTATAGCTTGGTGAGATAATGCTCTTCAAAAAGGAGAATACTAAACAACTACAAATGATGTGCAGCCAGAATGCCTTTGAGTATTTGGAATACTATCAGAAGTATATAAAAAAGATTCTGCACACATTCAACAACATTTGGAGTTGAACCCATTTTTAGTTCAACTCAGAGTAGAACCATCAAAATTAACAAACATCTTAGGTCTGTCAATTTCAGTGGGTTGACTCTGAGTAGAATTTATTTGGTTACAGCCACATCATCTTTAATTCGTCTTCTTTTCATGCACAAAAAACCTGCACAGATTAAACACGTTTTGTGCATGCTCAAGCACTCGTTCTAAAGTACGAACACTTTTTTTTGAGTTTTATTTATTTTTTATTTAAAAATTAACAAAATGAAGAAAACAAATAGTTAACGCAAAAACAAAAGAGGAATGAAAAGACTATAGAAAGAACAGAGCATCAGGTGCAGCAGAGCTCAGTTGGTAAGAGCATGAGACTCTTAACCTTAGGGTTGTGGGTTTCGAGCCCCACATAGGGCAAAAGATTCCTGCAATGCAGGGGGTTGGACTAGGTGACCCTTGGGGTCTCTTCCACCTCTACTGTACTATGACCAATGGTATTTTTGTTAGGTAAACAGAGATGGAATATGTGGCATTAGGGGCTGTATGATCCAATGTAGCACTGAGTCGAAGTCACTGAGCAGTATACCGGTATGTGTTCTTCTGGCAAATTGTTTTGCCACAGACACAATGGGGTGTTGTTGCACAAGAGAACACAGGAGCAGGTTACCAGTAGCTATGCTGGGAACATTGGCTCCCCGTATGTTTCTGAGCACAATTCAAAGTGTTGGTGCTGACCTTTAAAGCCCTAAATGGCCTTGGTCCAGTATACCTGAAGGAGCGTCTCCACCCCCATCATTCAGCCCGGACACTGAGATCCAGCACCGAGGGCCTTCTGGCGCTTCCCTCGCTGTGAGAAGCCAAGTTACAGGGAACCAGGCAGAGGGCCTTCTCGGTAGTGACACCCGCCCTGTGGAACGCCCTCCCACCAGATGTTAAAGAGATAAACAACTACCAGGCTTTTAGAAGACATCTGAAGGCAGCCCTCTTTAGGGAAGCTTTTAATGTTTAGTAGACTATTGTATTTTAATATTCTGTTGGAAGCAACCCAGAGTGGCTAGGGAAACCCAGCCAGATGGGTGGGGTATAAATAATAATAAATTACTACTACTACTACTTGCAATTCTGCTATGCACCGAGTTCCCACTAGCATAGCTATTGCCTTAGATTCCTTGGCCATGCAATATACAAACTCACCCATCTGCTAGAACAGGAGAACTTGTGCTGGAGGATAGAGACTGCTGGATGCAGCCCTAGGTCATTCCAGAACGATTATGCTGGATTGATGTACACTGTACTGAGGGGCTGGATGTTTGCTATGAAATGGAATCACTGGTCAACAAAGTTATGTGGGTGGGAATTGTTATTGATGGCCATTTTTCTGCTCAAGATAAGTTCCCCCAAAATGTGGGAGACCCACATTTTCAAAAACAGCTCTATTAGGTGGTAGAAGCTGCCAACTGGTCATTAAAACAAGGTCTTTCTGTTCACACTACTGTCTTTGCACACCTTTTTTTTTAAAAAAAACCATGCCTGCTGGAAAAAGAATTCTTCTTCTTTTTGCCCACCTATGTCCAGTAGGGGGCAGCAAATGACACTGAAACAGCCCTCCTTCCCCCCAAGTCTTCCTTCTCTAACCCATTAGAAATTAACAACACAGGTTGAATGCAGAAAACAAAGTTGAATGAAGGTTATTTTAATTAAAGAAATTGGCAAAGCTAGCACAATTCCATCCACTTCCCTACCACCACCCTGTCAATTTCATAATGCTTTTAAAAATTCACAGCAGCCTCTCTCTAGCCAAACCAGCTTCTCATTCTTCCCTAAGTACAGTGCTTATCTGTTAAAAACAACAACACAAAACACCCTCATGCACACGCACAAAAACCCTTGACATTTCCTTGTTCAATGGTCATGCAAGGAGATGATTTATGGGTTAATGGCAAGAAAAGGGGTTGGTTCTATGATCCCCAAGTACAGGAAACTTTTTAAAATAATGTGAACTTGTTTGTTGAAATGTAGCTGCATGCATATAGCCTTGTATTGGAATCCAGGAAAATTAGCAGAAACGCTAGTTTTGTGGGGGCTGTTGGAGCATTATACTCTGATAGTGGTTGCCAACCACTGAGGGGAGGGGAGTCAGTCCTGCCTGTTTCTCCTTCCCCCTTCCAATTTTGGACAAATAGTTATTAATTTTGGTTAGAGCTAAAGTCATCACACTTTAGTAGTCCCAATGAAACCATAGATCCATAGAGATGGAAAGGGAACTTCAAGGGGCATTTGGTCCACACACACCCCACTGATGCAGGGAAACCAATGCTACAACATCCCCCAAATGTGGCCATCCAGTCTTTCACACATCATATCCAACTAGCATACAGTCCACACAATAGTTGACCTGTGTACATACCATACTTTCATACAAACATCTCTACATTCGTAGAGGCAGCAGCTTCATATCTGTGTTGAGAGTAATGTGTGAACAAGCCTACAGAAACCTGTAGTGAAGGATAACACACCACTTTCCAAGGCAATCTTTTCTGCTGTTGTGCAATCTGGTAGTTCTTCCAGGTGAGCTAACTTGTTGCACTGATTTCAATGGGAATAAAATGTGCCTTAACTCAAGCTGCAATTCTAGACACACTTGAGTGTACGTCCCGTTGCATTCAATGGGGAATTGGGACTGTTTCTGAGTAGACCTGCACAGACAGCCTAGACTGAACCAAGGAGCATCAACTAGCCCCTTGAGATGTGCCCAGAACTGTATAGAAAGGGCCATCTTAACAGAACAATGTGACGTCATCTTATGCTTGTTATGTACTTATTCCCAGATTAGCGAGTATAAGATTGCACTCTCAATGAAGTAATGTCCTCATGAGAACACACCAGCATTTTAGTGTGAACTTCTCCTGATACACACATTTTTGTATGCATTTTTCTCGAATATACACGTTTTCCCAAAGCATACAGTATTTCCCCATATGTTTATATTTTCCACAATATGGTACACTTCTATATTCTGTTTTCACTAACATATGCATTTATATATGCACACTCTACCTTAGCACATGCATTTTTGCACACATCACTTGGCTGGAGAAGTGCATTGCAAAAGTTGGATAAATGCAAGTTTCAAAGGATGACTGTCCAAAAGATGGTTCACGTACAGTTTCAGAAAGTACAAACTAGATATCTTTGTCTTTAGATGAGTGCTGAATTGAATTTGACTAGAACCCCTACTTCCAAAAACCAAAATGTGCTTCATTTGAAAGAAGATCCAATGTCATGTTTCGTTTCCCTCCTTGTTTTACGGAGCAGTAAGTGGAGATTGACAACACGTTCCTTTGCATGCCAAATTGCTGTACACCACACTGGAGCCCTAACAGACTAAAACAAGGTTAGATGTTCCAAATAAGCAAATAACCTGAAACCCCATTGAGTTCAATGGGACTTACTCCCGACTAAACATGCTGACAAAACAGCAAAATGAATTGGCAAAACAAAGTGATTCAGGGGTTGGGGGGCAGTTTATGAATCTATTTCTCTTCAATGGCATTTCCACAGTTCTGGAAGGCGGTAGCTCATGATTTTATTATTATTATTATTATTTTTACTTAAGAGAATTTATGCCCTGCTCTTCTGTCAAAAAAAATCTCCCAGAGCGGCTTACATTCCATCAATTAAAACAAGATGGCCCACAGTGGGCTTACCATCTAAAATAACAACACATTAGGGAAAAGGGACAGAGAGAATAAAGGGGGGGGGAGTAAACTCATGCACCATTTCTGCTTAAGAACTGGTGCCTGATTTTACTGTTTTCCCTCTTCCTTCTCTGTCGCAAACGGCATAGAGACAGTCCTGGATTAACAGGTGCCTGTTGGAGCTGGTCTTTTAGCAAATCTGATGCGATGAACCTGGCTTACCAACTCTCCCATTGAGGCAGACTGGTTGAATTTTATTTTATTTTATTTATTTATTACATTTATATACTGTCTTTTTCTTCCAAGGAGCTCAAGGTGGTGTGCATAGTTACCCTCCTCTCTATTTCATCCTCTCAACAACCCTATGAAGTAGGTTAAGCTAAGACATAGGAGCCACCTCTCAGGGGCCATGGGGGCTTTGGCCCCCACAATATAAAAAATTTGAGGCCACCAGGCCTCCACAAAGTCAATGGGTATTCCCATTCAAATTGTGTGTGTGTGCCTCAGGCTTACCTGGGCCCCCACAATATTTTATTCAAGTTGGCACTCCTGAGCTAAAAGATAGTGGCTGGCCCAAGGTGACCCAGTGAGGTTTATTGGCTGAGTGGGGGAATCGAACCCTGGTTTCCAAGATCCTAGTCCAACATTCTAGCTCCTGCCAATGTAGCATAAGTGACACCTGAGAGCTAGGAGTGACACCTGAGAGCTAGGAGTGACACAAGTGACACCTGAGAGCTAGGAGTTCTGGTGGAGCTGAGACTAGATGGATGAATGGATAGGTGCACACACATGATGGAGCGGATAGAACAATATTCTATTCTCTGTTCAAAAACCAACTGGACAGCTAGTTGAAACTTGATTCAACACAACAGCATCTACCACAGCTGAAGCCAGCAAGCTGGCATAGGAGGTGTATGGCAGGGAATATACACACAGTTCTGGAAGGCGGTAGCTCAGTGGGAGAACATCCCTTTTGCATGCAGAACTTCCCAGGTTCAATCCCTGGCATGTCTAGGTAGAGCTGGGGATTTCCCCTCTGTGGAGGGCCACTACTAGTCAAAGCAGAAAATACTGAGCTAGATAGACTAATGGTCCTATGTTTGCTGTTGCAGTTGCACTCAGGTCCTGCTTGTGGGCTTCCTGAAGGCCACCTGGTTGGCCACCATGAGAACAAGATGCTGGACTAGATGGGCCTTTGGTGGCCTGATCAACTCGGGCTCTAGTTGAATGGTGGTGTTGAGACTGCCACTGCCACGCACAGCATCTGCCTAATGATACTTGGGCTGAGTCACTAGTTGATTGGATGGGTCCTTACTGATGTGGACCTCCCAAATGAACCCTGGGATCCCTCATCTTGAACAGTGAACACAGAGATCAAACTGTGGCAAAGAAAGTATGTGTGTGTGTGTGTGTGTGTGTGTGTGTGTGATTGTTTGTTTCAGGGTTTCTTTAAATGGAGGCGGCACTGCCTTTGGCAGAAAAATTTGCTGATGCCTACAGCTGGCCTTGAGAGTTTGGAAGGATTTATGTTCATCATTCTTAAGTAGTAATCAGTTTTCTTACAACTGTTCCCTCCGATTTCCAAGATTATTTAGTGTCAGCAACCTTCCATCCTCATGATTTGCTTTCCTTAGTAAAACTTCGGCTAGAAATAAATTACTCAATAACCAATACAGCTTGAATATTTTAGCAGTGCTCCTTCAGCCGTTTGTTTGCTCTGAACTGTAATTTTTCCTCGTTAGCAGCCCACACAGCATGGCCGGTTAACAATCTGTTTATTGAAAAGTTGTTCCACCCATCATGCTGACGCAATGGACAAGGGCTTCTCTCTTTTTAAAGTAAGGACACGGAACATTGCTCCTTATGAAATGGCCATATTGAGATGATCAAGTGCCATTTGGTAATGCCAGAAGGTGATGCTTAAGGGCACCAACCACATTATTTGGGGAATGGTGCTTTGGATATGAGAAAGGAATGGCGTGGAGTTTCTTTAACTGGGCACAAAATTAGGAGAAACCAAGTTTGTATGATGTTGGGGCAGTTGTGATGGGAAGCTGAAGCACAAATTGAGAACTTCACTTGTCTATATGTATGACTGCTATGTGTGGGGAGTCAATTTTGGCTGCAGAATCTGCCTAGGCTGCTTAGTATCCTATAGGCCAGGGCAGTATGTATCTGGTAACTAAACAAGGTGGGTGGCTACCCATTGAAAGGTGGTAGTGAAAAGTGCTGAAATGACTCAGGGTGGGGGGGGGAGCATGGAGGGTGATTTTTTTGGCGGCATGGCAGTGCCAGGCCAGTGGGGGTCCTGTTTAAAGCCCTGGGACCTACAATCAATGCTAAACCAACCACTGGCACTGGGCCTGTTGAACAACCAGGTCTTCCTGAACTTTAGTGTGTTCCCATTCACAGGGAAACCAAAATGCTCATTTACAAAGCCATTGTACTACCAACTTTACTGTACGCTTGCGAAACATGGACCACTTATAAATGCCATCTCCAACTCCTCGAAAGATTCCATCAAGGGCATCTCCAAGAAAAATTACATAACACTTGGGAAGACAGGCAAACTAAAGCTAATGTACTGGATGAAGCAAACCTCACCAGTATCGAAGCAATGATTCTTCATTGGACTGGTCATGTTGTTCCAGTGCCTAATTATTGTCTTCCAAAGCAACTACTCTATTCTGAACTTAAAAAGGGATAGCGTAATGCTGGTGGTCAACAAAAGAGGCTTAAAGACTGTGAGGCAGGGGAAGGTGGGGAATTTGCTGACGCGTTCCTCTCCTGAACTGTCCTATCTTCCTTCACCACCTCCTGCATGCCTTCCTCCAATTCAGACTGCCCTGACTCTCCCTCCTCCCCTGGCCCCTGCCTTGTAGGTGGAATAACACCCCACAAATCACTGCTTCCCTCTCCAGGGTCACTCCCCTGGTCCCAGACCTCCGCCACACAGACTGCAGGGCTCTGCCAGTCCCCGACAGGTTGCCTGCATGGTTTGAAATTAACCTGTGATGGGGCGGGGGCGGGCAAAGGTATATCCTTGTGTTCTGTGAGCCTGATCATCACACCTGCACATCCCCACACAAGACACTTTGCAACAACCAGCAGCTGATGGGAAAGAACCCTGCCAGAGAACCGCAATACCTGGAGGGCCACAGATTAGCCACCCCATGCAGATTTTTATTTTTATTTTTTAATCCGCAAAAAACACTAGGATGAATGTGCATGTTAGAGCGCATGCAAAACTGTCATGGAATGTCAATAGGCTGATCCGTCTATCCCTCAAAGTGTTTCTGCTTTCACTCTTCTTTTCTATAGAGAATTTTACAGCAACTTGTTATAGACATAGTCATGGAATTTCCCCTACAGAAAAGCATGAACACACACACACACACACACACACACACACAGTAATGAACATCTGGAGACAAAATGCTTTTTAGTACCAACTGAACAAAATAGAAAAGTAATTGTGTGGGTGAAAGAGGCAATAAAATCTTTTTGGCTGCTTGTTACTTTTGTAACTTCAAAATAGTTTCCCTCCCAATCAATATTATTCAAGGAAACTTTTCAAATGGTAACCATCATTAAAAAAGAAAAAAACAACAACCAAGGAGAGGTGTTGCGGAGGAAACCTACACAGACTAAACTACTCCTAAATCTGGATGTATTAATTGTGAAGCTTAATGGAACATTTTATGCGTCTGAACAACTGGTTTGCATAATTAAAATCTCCTTTGATCTGTGAGTGAATGATTTAATCATAATGCTCATTAGGCTAAACGGGTCTTCCATTTGATTGTATCAAGATGGCATGGAAAATTTTCAGACCTTTTAGAGATTATTTGTGTTGTTATTAAGAAAGCATGGAAGCCTATTTGAAAGCTTTTCTTTTATTCTGATGAATGTAATTGATTCTGAAATCATTCAGATTAAAGCATTGTTTTTCTTTATCTGATTTTGTTTCGCTCCCCCCACTCCGACGCCCAGCAATAGCATTTCAGTGAAGTAAGTAGTTTCTCAGTCAATTTATGTTCCTTAAACACTTTGCTACAGGAATGACACATGGATAAAGCAATCTGATTGCTCTGCTCTTCAGAGAAAGCTGCTGTATTTCCCTGTTAAGAAAATGTGATTATTGACCCTTTGAAGTAGAAAAGTGATATATTAAATGGATGGCCGGGATGGGGTGTGTGTGTGTGTGAGTGTGTGTGTGTGGTGCTTGTGTGCATTATCAATTTATTTATTATTCATAATGAGCTTGGGATAGGAGATTGCTAATGAGTTCCGTAAGCCCTAAACCTTAAGACAATTGACAGGTTCAGACAAGGTCCTTGTTGTACATTATGTTTGTAATGGAAGGGGGAGGCAAAGAGAGCCTGCTTATGCCCTTCCTTGCACAACTGCCTTGCAATGTAGGCCAGTTGTGACCTAAACTATCCAGTAATACTGCCACCACACCCTTTATTAACCCCTATGACCTCCAGGTGGGGTGAAGTCTGGGAGACCAAAGCAATTGCTTCCAAAGTGACTCTGAGACACAGCACCATCAGCCAAATCCCTCTCAATTTATCAGGAATGGCAGGGCTAGCATTCATCTTCCTTCCTCACCCTGGGGCTCACTGCAGCCTGCTCTTTCCCCCATAAATTCTCACTCTTTCACTCAGGTAGTATGATCCCAGTGGCTAGGCATGTGGGAGACTACAAGAATCCTCAAGTTTGGCATAAACACACTTCAGACCAACAGCCAAATCATATGAAGTTTTACTAAGGATAAAAAAGAAGAGATGAAGGAAAATAGACAAAGTGGGAGGTGGAAAAGAAAAGGAACCTGTTGGTTCAAATCTATTTAACCTAATTTTAACACGAGCATTTTCTTCACACCTATGTGTTCATTTTCTTGTCTATTTCATGCTTTATATTTCTTTTGTGCCATGTGGAGTGAATTCATTTCTATTCCACTGCAGAAGGTGATGTTTTCTTGCACACTGACTCTGAGAGGAGCTAGTACTTAGCTTGCACCATACTGAATACCTAGAAACAACAACATGCTATTTGTAGTGAGCTGAGCCTAGGAGCATTATCTC
The DNA here is from genome assembly GCF_009819535.1 of Lacerta agilis. Lineage (NCBI taxonomy): Eukaryota > Metazoa > Chordata > Lepidosauria > Squamata > Lacertidae > Lacerta > Lacerta agilis. The sequence goes on along the minus strand of NC_046331.1, from coordinate 28,466,445 downwards.
CTGTTCTCTCACCCACCTTTCCAGTTGCCCAAATGATAGGGGACATTATTTCTTTACTAACCAACGAAGTTCTCTGGGTGGGTTATGATAACTGTGTAATAGAACAGTAAAATATAAAAGAGAGGATAAAATCAGGTAGGCTTACCTGGCAAGAATCCATATTGGGTAGCTGGGTAAAGCTATCCTTTTAATTCTGCACAACAATCTAGAGAGAAGCTTCACTGTGTCAGAGCACTATCCCTCAACCCTTCTCTGAGTGCACCAGGTCCGGCAGGTATTTAAACCCTGAAAAACTGGCAAAAATATATAAATCAACATCAAATTTATGTTGGAGATGTAAGTCCTCAGAAGGGTCTCTATATCATATTTGGTGGGGATGTGAAAAAAAATCAAAGAATTCTGGAGAATTATACACGAGGAATTGAAGAAAATATTTTTAAAAAAACAATCAATAAGAAACCAGAAGCGTTTATTTTGGGAATTGTAACAAAGATAAGGTAAAAATCTTGTACGCTACAGCCGTCGCAAGGTTATTGGTTGCAAAAAATTGGAAAGCAGAAGTTGTACCAACATTAGAAGAGTGGCAAAAAATTTTTTTAAAAAAATGATTGAATTATCGAAAATGACGGCAGCAATTAGAATGGAATCTAATCAAAATCTCAAACAAGAATGGAAATGCGTAGAAGAATACATGAACAAAAGAGGTTTCAACAAGAATTTATTGGTATGCTTAGATTGAATTCATAAAGACAAGATAGATCAGGTTAAGTTACGTAAATAAACAATAAAGATTATACAACATTAAGGTACAGAAGCACAATCTCAATAAGAACAATAAACAAAATGATTAAGGAAGTCACATACGGGTGAAGAGAAGACAGAGGGGGAAAGAAGATAGGGAAAATGTTAATAATAGAAGGAAAAGTGAATTTGATATAGAACAAATACTATAACTACAATATGTATGTTTAAATGAAATGTACAACAGTTACAGTAAGAATTTCATGAAAGTACAAAGATGTAAATCACAAATGTAATGCAATATGGATAAATTATTATTATTTTTTAAAAAAAACAATCTAGAGAGAAGCTAGTTCAGAGCGTTGTCAGAAATTAGAAGGGTGACTAGATCCATCTGCGTGGTCTACTTAGAACGCCAGAAAAGGAAAGGAAAATTAATGGGAGTATGGCAGGCATCAGTAGTGAGCTGTGCCAGGGCACTGGTAACTGCCCAAGGCTGCCAGGTGTTGGTGCCAGCCCTGCCATGTGACACCTATGTGGCTATTGTGGTGATGTCCACCAACTTGGATGGCAAACTCATGTTCTACCTCCACTGCTGGAGGTGTTATGCCTCCGGCAACCAGTGACTGGGAATCGCAAGTGGGAAGAGTGTTGTGTTCAGTTCCTGTTTGCACCTGGATTCCCATATATGCACCTGATTGGCCACTTCTAGAAACAGGATGCTGGTAGTAGATGCCACCCACTTTGCCCTGACCCAGCAGAGCTCTTCTTATGTTCTTTTTAAAAAAAACACAACATGTATTTCTGAGGCTAGCATGTCCCATGGAAGTATTTCCCTTCCTTTAACTCTTAAGACAGCCAGAAGATGCTTAACTAGGACAACCCACAGAATAATTTTAGGACAGAAAAACCGAGTGTCATAAATTAACCTGCTGTTTTGGTTCGCTGCCACTCCTCCACACACTTATTTCTCTTCTTCTTTTACTGTAGCATTCTTTCCAGTTCATTTCACCTGCTAATGAGGACTTAGCAGTGACATGCAGGGGAAGGAGAATACAACCACAGGCATCACCAAAAGAACCTCTCCTCTCAGTTGGGAGTAGTGACGATTTAGATATTCTAACATTAGATCCTTACAAAAAGCTGTGACCCATATATACAACTCTTTGGGCCAGTAGTTCCCAATTAACTAATTATGGACCCCCTATTTTTCAAAAGCCAAGCCAAGGACTCCCTACTTATGAAAATTTTACCAACTCTGTGGTAATTGCCTCAGCAAAGCAAAGCAATTTTTTGAACAAAATAATAAGCAAAGGATTTTAGGTATACTAAAAAAAACAAAAAACCCCAGACCACAAAATTTGTGATATCACCATGCAAAATTGACAAAAAGTTAGTTGGGGGGAGGCAAGGGATGGGGCCATGAGCCCCCTGGGTGCATTCCACAGACCCCCAAGGGTCCCTGCACCCCTAATTGGGAACCACTGCTTGAGGCAAATGAGTGGTGTTCGTTCATAAGGCCAGACCTGCAATGAGGTAGTATAAGGTTAGGTGGCAGGTTCTGAGACTCATTATAGCAGGGGTGGGTAATCTGCCCTCCTTCAATTTGTGCCCCCCCCCAAATGTGAATGTGTGTACATACATATATTGTCTTTTTTAAAAAAATCATTGACTGCTCTTCTGGACCTCCTTCTCTGATGATTAAAGGGAGGCAAATGGTAAATTATTTAACTGTTGTAAATCTGGGGCAACTCCACCTAGGGTTGCCATATTTTGAAGAGCAAAAAAGAGGACACATTTGCCGACTTCTACTTTTAATTATGGATCACTATGATGATTCTCATTTTACATAACCATGAAAAAGAGCACGTGTCCTGAAAAAGAGGACATATGGCAACCTGATTCCCACGCCACAACTATGGTGGAAATTCTTCAGGCTGTTGGGTTCTCAAGGCTCAAGACTAAACCAGATCTGTTATAGGTTCTCCTGCAATTTTATTCTTTCCTCCTTTTATTAAATAGCTGCTAGGTCCCCCTGGTTCATTAGACCATGAAAATGGAGGACATGTTTTTAAGCTCGTACTGTTGTCCTGTTGCATATTTTCCCTTCCCCACCACCATCACCATTTGAGGGGCTGCCATTTCCTGTAAGGGGATATTTACAGGCACTGTATGGGGCTTATCACATCCATCTTGGTCCTCAGAGTTCTTTTTAGGAGCAAGAGACAGCACACTCAGTGAAAGGGAAAGTTTATTGTGCCACAGGGACAGGTGGCTCTACATTTAGGCTGAGAGAGGCAACTGCTTCAGGTGGCAGGTCCTGTTGGTGGCAGCCCCAGAGCAACCCTTAACTGTCCCACCTGAACTCCTTGGTCATTTCATTCTGTTGCTACCATGGTCTGTCCTAGCCACCCCTTCTAAATGGCCTATTGCGAGGATAGTATCCCACCATGTGTTGAAACATGATTCAATTGCTAGTTAAGTTAGGGGGAACAGCACCATCTTGCCCTTCACCTTAGGTACCTCAATATCTTGGGCTGGCCCTGACAACAACACAGATGGGTTCAGTGCTAAAATAAAAAACTGTCGCAAAACAACAAAACTAATGCTAACCACAATAAAATAATTTAACACATGTGACCTAAAACCAAACAAGTCAAAGCCAACCAGCCTTCATCAAACAGAAGGACTACAAAAAAGAAAGAAAGAAAGAACTCTTTGAAAGATTTTTAAGATGTTCGCCTGATGTCAAAGAGATGCTAGCATAGGCACCAGGTGAGTCTAAGTAGAAATGATGTAGCTCAGTGGCAGAATATCTGCTCTGCGTGCAGAAAGCTCCAGGTTCAATCCCTGGAATCTTCATGTAATGCTAGGAGAGACCCCTGCCTGATATCTCGGAGAGCTGCTGCCAATCAGTGTAGACACTACTATGGTGGATGGGGCAGTGGTCTTGATTCAGTGAACAGCAGCATCCGATATTTCGTAAGCTTCTTATCAGAGCATTCCACAACTGGTGGAGCACCCTTGAAAAGGTCTTCTCCCTCAGGGGGGAAAGGGACACAATGCAGTGGCCTCCAGAACTTGTTAAACTGCAGCTCCTATCATCCATTTCCCATGCCTTGCTAGGGCTGATGGAAGTTGTAGTCCCACAACATCTGGAGTGCATCATGTTTCCTACCCCTGATGGGACAAATAACTGATGTGGGAAGGTTAGGGTAAGCAAGGGCTTGAGCATACCAGAAAATGGGTTTTGATCTGAAAGAAAGAGAGCAGTGTGACTCTACCTCAAGCTCTGCTTACACTACCCAAAAAAGGGGGGGGGAGTCAAAGGATGGCTGATAATTTTCCCACACTCTTTCTCCCTAATGCGTTTTTAGAAGTCTTTAAAAAAATGTGCCCAACCAATTTTGCCCTTTTCCCCATTTGATTCAAATTGATTTGTTATCCTGTTCCTAATGGAGCTTGAAATTAACACAACTCTCTTTATTTACTCTCTTGTTTGTGCACCCAACATCACTGGTTAAAAAGGAAAAAAATCGCATCACAACACAAAAAAAGAAAATGCATTACCTCTACCGTCCGCAGGCAATGGTCTGCTACTACTTCATAAGTAGTGTGAATTAGTTTATTTGTACTCGGGGGTGGGGAGTTGGGTCAGCTCTGATGGTGAGGGATAGCCCATAGTCTTGCTGAATTAAAGCCACACTCCAGAAACACAGCACAGGAAAACCCAAACGCAAAGTCATTGTTATTATTTGTTGTATCTAAGTTTAGAACATTTGCAACCATTGCTTACAGTGACTGCTCTCCACATCAAACAGAGGGCACCCTTTGCGTGCCTGCACACAGCACCCCTGATCCTACATGATTCCCGGCAGAGCGCTCCTGGGCCATCTCCCCAAATCGCGAACCTTGAGGTTCTCGCCAAACCTCTGTTCAAATAACCAATCGTGACTGGGAAGGCGGAGCCAGGGGAGCGGACCAGGTAAGGGTAGGGTCCGCTCTTTTAGGCGTAAAAGGGAGTGGACTGCCCAATGTACATTTCTGTGAGGGAATGCACGGAGTCTTAGCACTACTTCCCCCTTGTTCTAAGGAGGAATAAGTGCCTTTCTGGCAATAGCAGCCATTATACAAATCCAAACCCTCTTCTCATATCTATTTGCATGTCCAGCAACCATGCAAGAGCATTGTCAGAGTTCAAGGAACATTCAAGCCAGGCAAAAACACTTCGGGTGTGAAGCAAGGCTAATAAAGGGTGTGGCCTTAGGAGATTTTGGAGGGCCAGACTGAGAACCACAGCACACGTACCCCAGACCTGAGGTTCTCCAGGCCTATTATAGACCACATATTATTATTTCTACAGAGCAGGATTCCCAAGCCATCTTATTGATGTTCTCCTTATTGTTTTCTGAGCTCTCTTTTCTGCTTTCTAGCATAACTCCATAGCCTCCAACTCTGCTATTCTTCCTAGTAGAATCCCATTTGAATTCTATATGGATACTGCTAACATCACAGTGCTGGTGATGTTGACCATTAAAGCTTGGGATGATTTGTCAGCTTATCTGAAGTACTGCCTTAAGCTACACAATTTATTTAAATTTGATTTCTATGGTAGGCGAGACGCATTTTCAGAGTTCAGGGACATATTCCAGCCAGGCAAAAACTTTTGAGGTATGGAGCAAAGCATGGGAAAGGTGTGGTCTGGGATGAGCTCCATGGGCCAGAGAGAGAGGCCTGAGGTTCTCCAGCCTGGTTTTAGGATATGATTCTGGATACATTTGCCTAGGATGGCATTGCATGCCTCATTTTCATGTACCCATGCATTCCTTCCACTAGGTAAGCATTTTTCTACATTTTGCATCCTTTACATGGAAATAATTATGAAGGGTATCTCAGACTGGCCTACAGGCAGAAGCCAGAAGTCAGGACTGGAGGATGAATTAGGAGACAAGACCAAAGAATACAGGTACACAGCAGAGCTCAGGGAGATCTTGTTGCTCAAGTAAGGCTCAGCTGGAACACAAAGCAATTCCTGTCCACAGGGTCCAATGGCAAGCCTGTGCAGGTGGAGTCAGTCCTGGACCCAAGTTACTGCCTGCAATTTGGTGGTTTACCACATGGTGGTGCTGCTCACAGATCCAGCAGCTCCTGCCAATTGACTTTAAAAAAGAAGAGAGAGAAGTGGCCACAGCCCATTTTGAACCTCTTAATAATGTGCAGATTGATTGATTTATTCAAAACCTAAATGAAATATAGAAGGCATTGTGAATATATCTGCCAACAGATATCTAAATCAAGCTGAATGACCTTATTGTTAAAGCTAGCTGCTGTGGACTTTTTCCATCTCCCAGCACGTAGGGCAGATATTTTAAGAATATGTTTTTTGTTTCTTTGGCTCTCACAGCTAAATCTTTTGATGCAAAAGATACGCTTTCAATATTACCTTGAAGCTATACCTCCCCACTCTGCAACAGGAGCCGTGATTCAAATAAAGGGGCTTAATTTTCCAATAAGTGCTAGGTTAGTTTTATATGAGCAATCCCCATCTATCAGCACACAGGAACACGAACGAGCATGCGCCACCACCACCGCCCCAATCCCTGTGACCTGTACATCTGTGCTTTATTTATTCTCGTGAAATATTTTATTTTCTAAAATGTAAGCAAACTTTGAAAACCTAATTCAATTTAGTATTAATTTTGAGATTGTGCCGTTTGGTTTACAAAAGAACCGAAAGGGTTTTGAGTTCATTGAGTGCTTGTTTATTTTAAGCCTGAAAAGTCAGCAGCTGTCAGAAAGGGCGGAGGGGTGGAGATACCATACAGTCCTAGGTTCAATTAAGAAAACAGGTCGCTTTTATTAAATGCATGGTTCTTATTCATTTGCAGTGATATTGCTCAGGAGAATATTTTTGCGTTCCCTGCCATGGAGTGGTGGCTTTCCCTGTAGGGTGGTTACAAGTAGGTAGCCGTGTTGGTCTGCCATAGTCAAAACAAAATAAAAAAATAAAAAAAATCCTCCCAGTAGCACCTTAGAGACCAACTAAGTTTGTTCTTGGTATGAGCTTTCGTGTGCATGCACACTTCTTCAGATGCACTGAAACAGAAATCAACAGACCCTTATATATAGTGAGAGAGTGGGGAGGGGTATTACTCAGAAGGGTGGTGATTGGCTGTAGGGTGGGTTGGTGGGGTTGAGTTCTTGATTGGAGATAATGGCCATAGAAAGGTAATAACCGTTATTTGTCTAAAACAGGGGTCAGGAACCTTTTTCAGCCAGAGGGTCCCATTCCCTCATGGATAACCGGCAGGGAAGAGGGGAGCATGAGGGTGGTGGGAGACGCCAAAGGGTGGAGCAACAAAGATATCTCTTGCCTTTGTACAATAAGGCCTCATTTGCTCCACACATTTAAAGGCCATGCCATACCACTTTAAACAGTCATAGCTTCCCCCAGAGAATCCTGGGAAGTGCAGTTTATTGAGAGTGCTGAGAGTTGCTAGGAGAATGCTTGTCCCCCTCACAGATCTACAATTGCCAGCATTCCCTTAAAAGAGTGGTTGCTTAGGCATTGGTTCCGACTATCTGTCCCCGCCTGGGGACTGACTGACATCCGCCCGCCTTGCGGAAGTCAGTAAAGGGAAAACACTTTGGGGAGAGAATGGGGGCCGGGGGATCACGCCCTCGCCTCTCCCCTAATGTTCCCAGGGGCTCTTGCGTGGCCCTAGCCCCTGACCAGGGGGTATGGACAAAAGCATGGTGAGCCCCTGGATTCCTTTAGGCCACTTCCGCATCAGCAGGAGGTGGATTTGCGGGCGTCACGATGTCACAACTCCTGGTTTGGCGGTTAGGCATTGGAAAATTTCTATATGAAGTGGGGAGGGGAGGTAGCGTCATCAACTGCCCCTCAATGGAAAGGTATTCCATTAAAGGATTCCGGGGGCGTGGCCCTGTCCGAAGCCCGGGGAACTGAGGGCCTAAGGCATGCCCCTAACGGTGATCACAGGGGGAATTCCAGGCGATGTTCATCACTGGGGTTCCTTACTGGCTAACCCTTCACTGACTTCCAACACACGGGTTGGGGTCGGATATAGCTGATAGGGTCCAATGCCTAAGCCAATACCACTCAACATCCGTAACCAATAAAGTTGTGGCCTTTACGCCCATTAAAACTTGCATAACGTGTCTGTGTCATTAATTCCTCGGGGAGGGGAGGGACATTGCCACGCAAACGGAATTCCCCACGCAGCAGCAGCATTGGAGGGGCAGGCACAGCCAATCCTTACCCCTCCACCAACCAATTTAATAACCAGTGCCTAACCACAACCTTACAAGTTGTGGCTAATTGCTATGCACTAGGCGAAAACCAGATGGCACCAGTCAGTCAGCCAAATGGAAAAATTCCTACCAGACCCCTGCCCCAAAAGCAGACCACCCCATGACAGGCATAGCAAGGTCAACGCAGAAGCCTAAATTATAGGGAGAGAGGGAGGGCAGGTGATCTGATACACGCAGCAAAGAGGGGCTCACGCTGTGTGCCAGAAACATATATAGCCTCTGGGCTGACCATCAAAACTTGCAACATTAAATTCTCCCCAACAACCCGCAGAACCCAATCACAGTCCTTGGCCATCTAAACGATCCCGCCCAGCAACAGAGGGGTGTCTTGTTGGCCCCCACCGCAACACATGCTCTCCATGAAGGAGAACTCGCTTTCTCAGAACTCTTTACAGCAAGGAACACTAAGCAAAGCCCTGCAGCTATCAGGATGGAATGTTGAGCTGGTAAGCTGAGGATCCAATCCTGCTGGGTTCTGATTCCCCAGTGCCTTTCCTCAGGGGAACACTCTAGCTGGCAGAAGCAGACCCCTGCAACCTGCAGGAATGAATTCAGTTCAATTCTGCTCAGTTTGACTGCGGCCATGTGCTCCCTGCTGGGAACAGGCACCCAGCCAAACTTCCTCCTTTTCACCTGACATCCCCACCCCCTGACAGCTGCAGGGCATCCAACACAAACTGGGGTGTTCTGGCGTTGTCCTCTTACAACTCAGCCAAGGCCTGGTTCTGCCCTGGTAGAGTTCACAACACTCACTCAAAAATCCAAATGCACCCAGAGGCTAAAAAATGTTGGTGGCTCCTGGGATAGGTAGTGTGCTTCCTCTTAGTGGCGGTGGCCTCAGCAGATGCTGACCCCTGCTCCTGCTCATGGTGGACCAAATTATCTGCACCCAACACATGCACCACCACCACCACTGCCAGCCTAAGAATTTGCTCCTCTTAGCTCGGCTTCTTGTTTTAGCTCTTGGGAATCAGGTTCTGAAAATAGATTGTTCTCAGAGAACAAAAATATATGAAAATAAAATTGATTCCTTGGATTCTCGGCATTAGGGCAAATTATGAGAGGTATGTGAATGGAACATGGAGAGATATAACAGCAATGTGCTGTATATTTGGCTTAAAAGGGAGTTCTGTTGAAAAGTATAAGGGATTATGGAATGTTTCTTTGTTATAACCACACAAACTGGCCCGGTCCTTCTCATGAAAACCAAAGTGATAACTTCCATTCCCCTCCCCACCTTCTGTCGTAATCCATCTCAGGGTTGCTGGGACATAATAAACTATTTTAAACCAGAGGATTTGGCGGAAAGCCCCATCCTTAGCAACTCTTCCAACTGGTTCTGATGCTCAGCACCTATTAAAATAAAGACCTTTTCTGCAAACAATCCTTTCTGAGATCTAATCCAAGAGGCTGGGAAATACTGAAACTCAAAAGGCGGATAAATAGCACTTTTACTTTCTATGTGTTGCCTTGATTTCATTAAGGAAGCACACAGATGTAAAAAGAGAAAAAACTTAACTGGATCATGCCAGTGACCCATTCAGTTCCAGGCCTCCTTCTGTTCTCTCAGATGACTATGGGAAGCTAACAAGAAGAATATGAGCACATCAGCATTCTCCCCTTTCTGTGGTTTTCAACAACTGGCATTCAGAGTTGTGTTGCCTCCAAAAGTGAGCATAACCATCATGACTGTTAGCCACTGATAGCCTTCTCCTCCATGAATTTGTTTGTCTAACCCTATTTCAAAGCCACACAAGTTGATGTTTAATGGCTGAAGGGGAGCACTTTGTATCATGAAATGTGTAACTGTGTAAATGAAACGGAAGCTGTTTTAACATGTAGGCTTCCAAACTTCCAACGCGGAACTGGGAGCATGGCCTTCTTTCCCCTTGTTCCTCACGCATATTTGGGCATCGCGACCAGGACTGGAACCTTTGCTTGGAGGAGAATGAGGAATAAGTAAGCATAAACTAGTAGCTAATACTGTTCTGGGCAGCCTTGGGCAACTGTTGCCCCCAGGGGATTGGAGTGTTTGGACAGGTAGGTCAAGGGGAATGGTAGGGTATTGTGGAGGAAGGAAGTGTTGGTGAATTTGTGGCATACGTCTGGTGGAATATACCTTGGTAAAGCGTTGCAAGTGGCTGTGGAGGGCAGAGAAGGAGCAAAGCAGCAGTGGGAGACAGCAGCCTGCAATCCCAAAGAGAAAAGAACGAGGGTCTTTTGTACCTGTGGAAATGGCTTAACAAGATGATATTGTGAAGAAATATACACCATTTGCTTCAGTGAGAGGTACAGTGGTACCTCGGGTTAAGAACTTAATTTGTTCTGGAAGTCCATTCGTAATCTGAAACTGTTATTAACCTGAGGTACCACTTTAGCTAATGAGGCCTCCCGCTGCCACCGCACCGCCGCCACACGATTTCTGTTCTCATCCTGAAGCAAAGTTCTTAACCCGAGGTACCATTTCTGGGTTGGCAGAATCTGTAACCTGAAGCGTCTGTAACCTGAGGTACCACTGTATGCAATTTATATGCAATTCCAGGTACTATAAGACCCTAGCCTTATGCAGTCCCTGATTAAAAAAGGAAGAGGACATTAAAATTAAGAAGTGTCCTTGCATCTGTTTAAAGAAGCTCAACCATCAATTAAACTTCACCTTTCTATTTGGAAAAAAATAAATAAAATCATTTTTGGCATTTCATAAAGCTCCACTGCGGTAATAATAACACCTTTTATTATTATTTCCGTTTTTATGTGTATAATCACCAGTTCCCCCTTTCTTTCCTACCTGTAAATGGATAATTGTACTTTTATGTTATATCAGCAAAAAAAGCAAACTCAAAAGCGGGAATTAATTTTGCGCCGAGTCCGGAAAGTTCATTCTCTTTTGACATCAGTCATCCGTTTTCTTTCATTACAAAATGATTAGTATTATTACTTTATTTTCTAAAAAAAAAATACATTGTTTCATAAATAGCAACGTATAAAACACAGTGCAGCAATTTCACGTAATGGTTGCAAGTCTACAAGGAAAATAAGCATTGCTTCGGAAATCCTTTTAGTCCATTGACATATGGAGTTATAGTAAAAGAAAAGGGGGAAGGGGGGGGGAAGGAACATAGGAAGCTGCCTTCTACTGAGTCAGACTATTGACCCATCTAGCTCAGTATTGTCCACACTGACCGGCAGCAGCTCTCCAGCGTTTCAGGCAGGGGTCTCTCCCAGACCGACCTGGAGATGTTGGGGGTTGAATATGGGACCTTCTGCATGCAGAGCAGATTCTAAATACTGAGCTATGTCTACTAGGCTACTCTCAGCTATAACACTCATTATTTATTTTACGTATTTAGTATTTTTATATCCCCCACATCCTGCATTCTGGAGCACAGGGCAGCAAGCACCACCACACAAAAAAATCAATAAAACAACCCTAAACTAGACATCAATTAAAACAATTAAATTACATTAAAATATAAAAGGACAGGAGTGATGAATATCTACAGGACCACACACAAGATCCGAAAGCTTGGGTAAATAAAACAATGTCTTCAGGCATCTATTGAACATTTCAACTGTGGGGCAGCTGGATGTCACTTCGTTCCATAACTGGGAATGCAGTGAATGTAAAAGAAAATATTTATTTGCACAACACAAAATTAACGGATGGAATTTGTGGCGGCCAGATTTGTTGATGGCCACTTGCTTAGATAACTTTAAAAGTTGGAATTCGGGGTGTTTTTTTGGGGGGGGGGGAGGTTAAGTCCCTCAATGGCTATGAATCCTGATGGCTTTATACAACCTCCAGATTCACAGATAAAATGCTTGGCAGTAATCAGAGCAAAGGGCTATTGCCTTCAAGCCCAGAGTGGAGGGTTATGACTTCCCAGTTATTTCGTGGTTGCTTTTTTTTTTTTTTTAAATAGTTGCTTTTTTTGCTATAAAGACCCCCCTCAATAGAAGGGTCAAAGGAAGTTAAACATTTGAAGGGGTGGTGTGTTCTGGAAGCAGACCTGTAGCCAGCCTTCCTTCTTATGAGCAGGGGTGCCATCTGGGTGGCTGAGGGCCCCCAAACAATTTTCAAGGGGGCCTCCCTCAATATTCCACAGCCTGCCAGGCCCTCCTGGATCTTCCCGCAACTGCAGCCAGTCCCACAAGCCCTACCCTGGGCTGCAGTGGGCCCCACCGGGCCTTCCTGCAGCTAGTGGAAGGCTGCACAAGCCTGCGCAACGTTGTGATGTCATATGTGTGTGAGGGGCTCCTTCAATCCTGGGTAGCCTGTGCTTTTGGGTATGAATGAAATTTAAGCTCTTGAATTGTCTCACCCATTTTTGAGATATTCCCAGGAATACCAGACTGAAAAGCTTGACTTTGCCTATAACCACTGGCGGAGGAAGAGGAGTGTGGGGGCAGCGTGATCCCGGTGGGGTGCCATCGTGGCTGCCCCCACCTGCTCTGGGTGCCACGCCCCTGCAGGCGGCATGCCACGCCCCCAGGACGTGCGGCATGCCACCCCCACCTGCTCTCCGCCCCCCCCCCCGGTGCATATAACTACAGTCCTCTTTAACCAGTGGTCTGCCCCCCACCCCTTTCCACCCTCCCATATTCTGATTGTTCATGAATTGCACTACTTTGGTAATGGTAATGATCTCCTGAGCTCGGGTTTTGACGCTGGGTAAATTCTTAGGGCCTCAAGGTAGCAAGTTTAAATCTCAGGGCCCTCAGCTTGTCTAAAACTATTTCCTTTAGATCTTGAGTTTAATACCAGTATTATTCTGAAACATAATATACCCCACCCATTTGGGCGGCTCCCAACAAAGGACTAAAAACACAATAATACATCAGACATTAAAAAAAAAAACTTCCCTAAGCAGGGCTGCCTTCAGATGTCTTCTAAAAGTCAGACAGTAGTTTATTTCCTTGACATCTGATGGGATGGTGTTCCACAGGGCGGGCGCCACTACCGAGAAGGCCCTCTGCCTGGTTCCCTGTAGCTTCACTTCTTGCAGTGAGTGAACTGCCAGAAGGCCTTCAGAGCTGGACCTCAGTGTCCGGGCTGAACGATGGGGGTGGAGACGCTCCTTCAGGTATGCAGGTAAACATGATTATTAGCCTTTTAAAATAACATTTTGAAACAGAAAATGTTGCATAAGACTTATTTATTTTAAAACCACAACAAAGTGTGCTGCTTCTAAAGTTTATTTCTGGTAGTTTGTATATTTTTGGTTCAAACACACACACACACACAACAAACACTCATGAAGAAATGATATTGGTACACCTCTTTATGCCACTTCAGAATGCAGTTTTCTACACTACATTTAATGGTTCCTTTCAAGCACCACAAAGCCAGTCCAAGATCAACCAAACAAATGTGGGCTTCGATGGCTGATATCATGATATGCCAAATTAGCAAACTACAGGGTATAAAAAGTGGACAGTTGGTGGGTGGGTGGCTGGGCTTTCACCAGAAATAGCAGAAAAACACTTAAGTCATCTTGCTAGTTATGTGGGTGGTTAATCATCCCACTGGAACAAGATTTAAAAGCCTGCTACCCTGAACTCTTTGATGTCAGATGCACTTCCACATTCACCAGACCAATCAGAATTCAATCAGCTTTTACTAACTAACTCACACATTCACACATTACCATCCACTTCAGACCTAAATTTCAAAGTGACTTTCAAAAACTCCAGTTTACATTTGTCACTTATGCAAGTCTCTCAAGAAAGTAAAAAAAAATTTTTGTACTACTTGCACCTCTGATTGTTTCAGCTATAGGTTCTGTGTATCTTGGAAGACACATGCAACACACCTTTTCTTATGATGGTACTCTCCACTTACCTGCCTGTATCTTACCACAAATATCCAGGTAACCAACTTTATCATTTCCCCCCCCCTTGTGACCGTACCATCCCATGACAGCCTTGGTTTGGATTAGTTTTTGTATTTTGGACTCATGAAGTTCTATTTTGTCAGTTGGGTTTGTGTTGTTACTGTTGGCATCCTTCTGTCTCGAGAGACATTGGAGTGCACATCCGGGGGTGAAGTCAAACCGCTGTGTTAACCAGCACCAAAGTGTCCTCCCTGGGGTACAAGCTTGGACATTGTGTGTGGAGATCCTGGGCTGCCCAGGTGAGAAGATCCTCTTCTCAACCTTACTGATATGGTCCAGAAGAAAACAGGCTAATATGTTTGGCAGCAGCTTGGCTGGAGGAGTTGACAGAAGGAATAAATTAAAAAATTGTCCAGTAGCACCTTAGAGACCAACTAAGTTTGTTCTGGGTATAAGCTTTTGTGTGCCATCCTACTGCATAGCTGTCAAGTTTCGGATTTGAAAATAAGGGATCAGCAGTCTCACCTATCCCGGGGACAGTCACATGTCAGTGGTGGGCGGAGCCAAAAGCAAAAGTGGGTGGAGCAGCAATGTAAACTCCAAGCGGGCTCGGGCTTGGAGCGGAGCAAAGAGGAGGGCAGCCAGCAAAGAGGAGGGCAGCCATGTGCTCTGCGCGATGGAGCCCCATCATCTTCTTGTCAAAACAGGACAGGAAGCAGCAGCTGCTCAAAGGCAGCCAGGCTCCGCCCACCAGCTAACCCTATTGGCCGGCTGAGGGGCTCGGCGGCAACGGACAGGGGCTGATGCAGGGGGAGGAATACGCCCCCCTGTAAGCACGGGAAACGGCTCCCACTTGCTTTGAAGGCTGAGGCTTTTCTCTCCAAGTAGGCGAGGTCTTCCTACCCAGTCCCTGGCCAGTAGGAGAGGAGCTGCTTCCATTAAAAACGGGAAATTTAAGGGAAATAAAAAATAAGAGAGAGCAGCGGGAAACTGCTTGAAATAAGGGAGAATCCCGGGGAAAACGGGATACTTGACAGCACTGTCCTACTGTGCCACCTTCCCAGGTTGATGAGCCCTGTCTGCCCTTCACTTCCTGCTACAGCAAATGCAGAAACCACATCTTGGACCCACTATCAATCTTGTCTTCTCAATCTGCCGGAGAATTTTTTTGCATGCAGGGGAAGTCACAAACTCACTAAGGGTTTGAGACCCATTGGCTACCCTCCCCTGTTTTAGCCAGCCAGTTGAAGCTGTTCCTGGAGTGTGGCTGCTGTTTCAAGCTGACAACTTCTAGGAGCCACAGGTGAGAGCTGAGTGCAGGGTGGGAACCAGTGTGTTGTTTTATTTAGGTTATATGAAGAAAATTCAGTTAAAATACTTAGGACAAACAAACCCTCTAAGGACAGAGGTAACATCTCAGAAAAGCAATGAATGGGTCCTGAGTCTGTTCAGTTGCTATGGAACATTTGCTGATGGTTGGATGAGTAAACAGAAGATCAAGCTGCAAGAGGGGAGGAGAACGGAATGGAGTATCCTGTAAAATGGAACATTTGGCAGAAGTGGCACACACCACATTGTTTTAGTTGAAAGTCCCACTTCAAAAGTATAATTATAAAGTGGATATAAATTAAAGGTTAGCAGTTTCCACTTAAGGCGGCTACTTGCGCATCTATAAAAAGATAACAAAAGGAACACAATTTTTTGTGTGTCCCCCCCCTTCTGTCATTTCTTATAGGGTGGGAATAGAAAAGCACTGACCTCCCATCTGCTTGGGGATCTGGCAGAATGGGGCATTTTTTCCTTTTGCTCCTGAATTGTCCTGCCATGGGAGATGGGTGTGGGGTTAGGGACTGGTCAGTTTGTGCTCCTATTTGCTGAAGATATTGTGGAGTTATTAAAGATAAGCCAGTTCCTGAATTTAGAAGAGTGTGTGCATGATTTGAAAATAATTTTCTGTATTTACAGAACCCATCTCCTCCAGAGCACCTCTCCTTAAAACTGAAGTGGGAGTCTGTGGCTCCACTCATTTGATATCAAGGCTCCGGATTTCTCCAAGCAAAAGTGGCACCAACCCAGAAAAGTGTCTGCTAAAGATAAACTCACAAAGTTCATTTGGGAGGGAAATCCAGGTACTTTAAATTCCATGTATGTAGACGCCATCCAGTGTGGCCTGCTTAAATCTGGGACAATCTTGCACAATGTGGAATAAAGTGAGGGATCTATCAGTTCATCTTTTTGCAATCTGAGCGGAAAGTCCTATTTGTTTTCAATGGATTGCACACATATCCAGCAATTATCTTGATAAGATGACAGTAGCAGAGCCCGTCTCAGTCAGAAACCTATAACCTGCCTACCAGTATATCTTTCGCCATGGCTTTATGTTAAAGCTCTGTGGTTCATTATTGTGTGGATAGCCACAAGTGGAATTAAAACACTGGAGAAAGTGGACCTGAGTTACCCAGAATGGATGGGCAACTCTGTCAATTTCTTTTCTCCAAGTTTCTAATTATGACCATCTTAAACCCAGTTCTCCACATTTTTGCAACAATTTTCCTTTCTTGAAGGAAAAAAAAAGAATCCTCAAGAAAATTAGTCAGCATTGTAGAGAAAATTTCTCCTAATATATTTTCGTATGCAGTTTTGACATGTATGCACATTTTTGCAAGCAAATCCTCCCCTAATATAATGTTTTTTTTAAAAATGCGGTTTTGACTTATAGATGCATGTTTATGCATTCTAGTATACACATTTTTGTATCCATTACTTAGCTGGAGAACTACATTGCAAAGGTCGGGCATGTGTAGACTTTGGAGGATGGGTGTTTTTCAGCTTCTGTATTGTTTAGTGTGCATATCTGGCAAGTTCGCCTTTAAATGTGAACTGAATCAAATCCCCCCCCCCATCCCTTCCGCAGAGGCCCCTGCCCCATCCCCATTACTGCAAAGCCTGGCTCACTCATGCTCTGCGTGATGCTAACCATGGTGCTCCCAATATTTTGGCCTTTTTATCATGTTCTTTTTCAGAACCATTTTGTGATTTTTTTAAAAAAAAATTGTGATGGTCGTTTTGCTAGTTTTTTTTTTTAATGGTGTGAGCATTACACACTCAAGTTCTTACTGTTGATCAATGGGAGTTAGCAATTCACATAGTCAGCTAAAGCAGCACAAAGTTAACATAGGCATACCAGAAGCTGCCTTCTACTGAACCATGATGAAGAAGAAGAAGAAGAAGAGAAGAAGAGGAGGAGTTTGGATTTGATATCCCGCTTTTCACTACCCGAAGGAGTCTCAAAGCGGCTAACATTCTCCTTTCCCTTCCTCCCCCACAACAAACACTCTGTGAGGTGAGTGGGGCTGAGAGACTTCAGAGAAGTGTGACTAGCCCAAGGTCACCCAGCAGCTGCATGTGGAGGAGCAGATACGCGAACCCGGTTCCCCAGATTACGAGTCCACCGCTCTTAACCACTACGCTACACTGGCTCTCATGCCATTGGTTCATCAAGCTCCGCACTGTCCACACTGACTTGCAGAAGCTCTTCATGGTTTCAGGCAAGGGTCTCCCCAGCCTTACCTGAAGATGCTGGGAATTGAACTTGTTACCTTCTGCATGCAAAGCATATGCTTTAAACCTTGAGCTACAGCCCATCTCCAACCAATGTGGCAAATATAAATCTGAATAGGCGGCTAGCTTTGCTACTGTTCAGATCTGTAACAACCTTTTTAGAACAATTGCCAAGTCTGACATGAGCCATTTTCCTCTACCATTGCAAATTGTGGACATTTGTATACTCAGGGTTACAGTACTAGATTACAGTCAGTAATTATTCATATATTTTTCCACATTGTTTTTCCTCCTCTTTGGGGGTTGTTAGATAAGAAATCACTTTCAAAATGTGTTGTCAGAAAACCGCCCTTAATGCAATAAAAATATTTCAGATATGTGCCCAGTGTCATTCAATATGTGTTGATCTGTGTTGGCTCATTCATTGCAATCTGTTTACGAAAGGAAGGGGCAAGAACATAGCAGAGCGGGTTGATGTTTCGAAAAGTGCTCTGTGGAATGCTAAATGGGTTTTGGAGCAGAAAGATGGCAAGAAATGTCATGTAGCATTTCAATTCACAGGTGTGTGTGTGTGTGTGTGTGTTTGTGTAGAAAATGGTAAATTTGCAAACTCTCTGTGTGGTTCTCTTTCTGAGCATTTGGAATAAGGCTTATTTCCTGTAAGCTTTGGTTTCAAATATGCACTCTCACTCAAGTGGGATATGTGGCTAGTTTGTGAGTGTAAGTGAAAGATGAGAGTTTGTGTCTGAATGCAGCAATATCCCCTCAGGGACCAAAGAAACCAACAGCAACACCTTGTGACAGATCATAGCATTAGGAAAACTGGAATTTTGTGGTAGAAGTGCTAACCTTCCTAAAACAATGCTTCTCCAGCAGCTCTCCTTTTGGATGAAATGCTTATAGTTGTCGAAGTTATATGTTACTTGGAAACCAATAAAGATTCTATATAAATGAAAGATTTTCATAGTAAACAAAATAAGAAATTATGGCACTTTTACATCATTTTCAAGTGTTAATATGTATATATTGGGGGGGGGACACCACCTCTGCATCGCCGCTTCACTCACCTGCCTACTCACTGAAGGTCTTATTGCATCCATGGAGACTTCCTGGGCATTTTAGAAAATCAGGGCTATGGTGGGTGGGGGCAGAGCTCACTCCCTTACATGTTTAACTTCCTTAAAAGAATCACTTTAAGAGGCCTGTTATCACATCCATTACTAATGTGTGAATGAAGGACACATCTGTTGTTGTTGTTGTTGTTGTTGTTGTTGTCATTATTTCTTACCCACCCTTCATCATGAGCTCTGCCAGCAGGTTGCAACAGTATAGAATAGATGGAAATCAGTTGAAACAATTTACAACTTACAGTAAGCTGGGTCTCACATGTCAAAAGACCAAGGCCAAGGACTGCATCTTCAGCATATGATGAAAAATACACCCTGAAGATGCCAATGATCCCTGTTGTCTGATTGCAGGCCTTTACGTATTCAAAGTGGCATCATCCATGCACAAGGAGGGGAGGCATTAGCAGGCCTGGGGTTGCAGAAATGCAGAAAACCTTAGGGGGGGAACCCTTGAGGGGGAAGGAGATCCGCCCCCCCCCCCAACACCCTAATGTTAAGAATGTTAAGTGGACATAGAATTAAGACTGTCTTTTGGGGGTCAGCAGAAGAGACTCAAGCTTGCTTTAACTAATTTTGGCTCATGCTGATTACTATGAAAGCTCTCCCACAACCCCCTCCACATGGACAGCAGAGCCATCCCACTCCATGCAGCATATATTTCTTCCTGTTTTTGTGCTATGGGAGACACTCATCCAGTAGCACAGTAAGATCCCATGTGGGCAGAGCGACTGCTATTTCTTACACTATTTATTCTCAAAGCTGCCTGCCATTATATATTAGCCATGCACACCCAGTAGAGAAATGACAGAGAGAAGTCTGAATTCCAGTGCTAGGTCATACGGAGATCAGAAGCAGAAATAAATATACATGTTAAATCTCTGTCTTGACTGGCTGCCACAGGAGTCATGAGAACCAAAATATTGAGAAGTTGTACCGAGCACTAACTAAAATATACCCCTTCACACATATTAAATGTTTCATTATACATGCTGCACTGAAACTGATCCCCAATGGAAAGGTCCCTTTCCTGCCTCCATTCCACACATCCATTTAGATTTGGGGGCACCTTTTTCTGGCTTGTGCTATGGAAACCCATTCAATGCAAGGGTGGAGAAATGATTAGCTCCAGAATTTGGGGTGTTTTTGTGGGGCCACCTCCCTCTGCCACTCCCCCCCCCCATCTCATCCATTCAGCTCTCAATTCTATACATCATGTCAGCATTCACATCCATTATCATATTATAGATAAGGGAGACCTTAGTATAAACACCCCACTCCTACAAGTAGAAGCCTAGTCAGCCAAGCTGCCTGTCATCCTCATCCTCATCCTCATCTTCATCATTTATTATTTATACCCTGCCCATCTGGCTGGGTTTCTCCAGTCACTCTGGGTGGCTCCCGACAGAATTAATGATAATAAAAAAGCAATAAAACATCAGACATTAAAAACTTCCATGAGCACGGCTGCAATCAGGAATCTTCTAAAAGTCAGATAATTGTTTATTTCCTTGACATCTGATGGGAGGGCGTTCCACAGGGCGGGCACCACTACCAAGAAGGCCTTCTGCCTGGTTCCTTGTAACCTCACTTCTCGCAGAGAGGGAACTGCCAGAAGGCCTTCAGAGCTGGATCCAGGCTGAACGATGGGGGTGGAGACGCTCCTTCAGGTATACTGGGCCGAGTCACAAAGATGGCCAGTGGTGTTCCTGATGCCCTTCCTCAACAGCAAGGGAACAGGAGGGCAGCAGCACTGAGCATGGGTCAGGTGGAAGAACAGCTGCCCTGCTCCACAGATTGCCCCAGCCACCATGTCTGTTGAATCCAGGGCTTAGTCAAGCCCACTGTTATATTTTGATGCAGTGTCAAACTGGGTATATTACCATTTTTATGATGTTTGCAGCATAATTGGGTAATAAGAAATTTCACTGCATCTTTGAATAATTTTGTATTACATAGAACTACGCCTGCATTTGTTCAGACAGCATTGACAAAATTCCCTGTTATTTATTTTTGTCCTTGACTATCCTGGCCAGATTCCATTCTAAAAATTGTGTTTACATCTGGAGATCAAATTGCTGATTCAGTAAGAACTAGCTTCTATGTTCACACTGCATCATAGCATCCTGTTTTTCTGTATACATGTTCGGTCTTCTTAAATATACCTGCTCAATAGCTAATATGAACCATCACCTTTTTTGGCACTTAGATATTATTTATGAAAGTCACACTTTCCCCAAATAGTAGTATCAATAGATGGCACTATATATATTTGCCTCCTTTGGTACTGGCTGTGCTGCTGTGATGGCATAGAAAATTCAGAAGCTACTGGTCATGACTGAGCTGATTACAGAATGTGAGTGGTTTTTTTAGGCACTGGTTCGACTAGCTGCACCTACACTTCCAGCAGGGCAGCACTGACAACTGGACACTGGCAGAAGTCAGTAAGGGTAAACATACTGGGGGAGTGTTGGTCCTACCACAGATGCAACCTCACCCCAAAATGCTCCCAGATGCTCTGGCGTGGCCCTAACCCCCGGAAGGGGATTGGACAAAAGCTTGGCGAGCACCTGGATTCCTTTAACGGAATACCCTATCACACACTGGGAGGGGCAGGTGTGACAACCTCCCCTCCACTCCACATTGAACCAATGCCTAACCGCCAAACCTTACAAAGTTGTGACGATTTGCTACGCAGCAGGCGGAACCCAAGTGGCACCAGCCAATCAGCCAAATGGTAAAATTCCTACTGGGCCCCTTCCCCAAAAGCAGACAACCCATGGCGGCATAGCAAGGTCATGGCAAGACCCTAAATATAGGGAGGGTGGGTGGGTGATCCGATGCACAAGGCGCTAAGAGGAAGCTTGACACAATGTGCAGCGGTATAAATAGGTCTCCCAGCTTCAAATTCTCTCAACCCCATTGGCCAGAATTACCCCAGCAACCGAGGGACCTAATCGGGTTGTTGTGGCTATCCAAACGATCCCACCCACACAAACGGTGAGGTCAGTCTTGGTGATCTCACCGCAACACGTGCCCCTCCGTGATGAGGACACAATTTGGCCCATGGGATCAAATTAGAAAGGGAAGTAGCAAGGATCCAGCCACTGAAAGCTACTGTTGAGAGAGACAGACACTTGCCTACACTTCACAACAAAGCCCCACAACTTTCCCATAATCTCAGAAAGTGCTATTCCTCTAGACAAATAAATGCATTATGAAATGTTTATTTTTGAATTCTTTCAACTTAAATCTCTTGGTATTTTCTCCATGTTTGTGTCCTGCCAAAAGCTTTCCTTTGCTTTAGTTTTCCTTTCAGCCTTTTAAGACTCTTGCTGCTTTTTATTTTTTTTATTTTTTAGACCCATAGTTTTTGTTGTTGTTGCAGTGAAACATTAAGAGGAAGGGGGAATGCTACTGCCAGATCAAAAGACGAAAGCACCGTTCCTTTGGCTACTAAATTAATTCCCTTCAAAGGTTTCATTAACAGCAGATTTCTTATCACTGAAGTCAAGTTTTAGATTGGAAGCTGGACAAATTTCTCCTTTTATCAACAGGGAATAGATTTCTCCCATATTCCCATTCTCCCCCCCCCCACCTCCTTATGTTCATTTTGGAAGTTGAAACCTGAAAGAATCATGAAGAGGTGGCCACACAAAGAGGATGCATAACAAAAACAACTTTAATGCAAAACAGTTTATGGAGGGGGTTAAACCACGCCAGCAGGGTGCTGCTTGCAGTGCAGAACTGAAACTAAAAGCACAGTGCCTGAGAGTTTCTGGTATGGCAAGCCAGGAGGGCCAATACTTTACAAAGCCCATTGTGTGGCACTCACACCAAGTTTTCCCTTCTTCCTTCCTTCCTGAAAGAAGTAGATCTCTTTACAAAACATCATCTGGTACATTGAGCTGAAATGTGTTGCTGCAATATAAGAGCAGGTTTCAGAAAGTTTCTGAAATATGGAAGCAGATTTGGAATAATATTTTCTTATTAATTATTATCAGTGCTCCCCCCCCCCCCGAAAAATAGGTGCCGGTACTCACCATGAAGTTGTTGTAGTAAGTGCCACACTTTTTAACAGCAACAAAAGGGGGTGCCTTTTAGTACCCCCTAATCCCCCAGCACTACTACTACTTCTTCTTCTTCTTCTTCTTCTTCTTCTTCTTCTTCTTCTTCTTCTTCTTATTATTATTATTATTATTATTATTATTATTATTATTATTGCTATTATTTAATTAATTGCCTGCCCTTCAATCTAAGGTCTCAAGGCAGGTTACAACAACTTAGAATGCAACATTAAAAACAGGCCCCTTGGCATAGCTGTCAACTTTTCCCTTTTCTTGCGAGGAATCCTATTCAGTATAAGGGAATTTCCCTTTAAAAAGGGAAAAGCTGACAGCTATGCCCCTTGGATTCCTATGCTTCTGAGGCCAAAATGGCACTGCCATTGTGAGGTGTGCAGTGGCAGCAGAGCAGAATCGTTGATGGGGAGCTACTCTTACCTGTTTCCCTGTGGCTCACCTTGGCCATCACTGTCATCATATTGCAGTTCATGTGGTCACCTCTTGGCAGCTTGGAACTGTGGTAGCAGTAGAGAGCTCTTCTAGGGGATACTTCCAACCTGTGAGGTTCTGCACACCCCAAACTCACCCTCTCAACATCCATACATATAGATCATAGTTCCTGGGAGGGGCACCAATCATGGGGAAGGGCTACAGCTACAGCTAAGTGATAGCTCCTAGGCAGCTTTCTGTAGACCACACACCAATTCTGGGTGTGAAAGTAGGTGTGGCTAGACAGACATACTTTCTATCCTCCATTATCAGAGTTCAAGGACACATTCCAGCTGGGTAAGATCACTAAAGAAGGGTGCAGAGTGGGGCCAAAGATGGGTGTGGCCTGAGGAGGGGGTGTGGCCTCCCCTGGGCCTGAGGTTCCCCACCTCTTAGTTACGAAAGGCTGTTCCCTGTCTCATCCAAGCAGAGTAGACCATACTGGGCTCAATGGACAAATAGTTTGACCTGAAATTAGTGTGTTGCAACCATGTGTGCATAGATCCTGCTTTTTGGAAGTCACAAAAAATAGGTGTGGTTATGCTCCCTCTTCTCCACACCTTTCATGTGTGCATGGAGAAGGCTTGAAAAGGTGAATGACTAGGAGAGGTGTTTAGAGTTCAGATCCCTGTATTCAGTATTTGGTCATGTGCCTCCCAGTTGTTTGCTGTCAACATCTGAGAGTATCTGAACATGACTGTTCCATGCAGCTGTCATAACTGATAGGTGGGCTTGCAGAGGCAGGGCTGAAGGTAAAACAGTTAGGGGGAGCTTCATACGAGTGAAGCAGTGGGAAGATGGGTTGGCATGATAGTGGAGTGGCCAAGTGGAGGGGATTTGTAGAAATGCCAGTTTTGGGGAGGCACAGTCCACCTCTGCAGATCACATTCTGCCTTGATCTTGTTTCTACTCTGTTGAATGGGTAAACGTTGTGTCTGACAGATTCCTCTCGTTTTGTTTTTTGAATTTGTTTAGAGAAAGCCATTGATTTTATTTACTTAACCTAATTTATTATTACATTTATATGCCTCCTCCCCTCCAAGAAGTTCAAAGTAGCATGTAAGGTTCTCCCTCTCCTCATTTTATCTTCGTAACCACCCTGTGAGGTAGGTTAGGCTGAGAGACAGTGACTGGCCCAAAGTCACACAGTGAGTTTCATGACTGAGTGGGGATTTGAAACCGTGTTCTCCTAGTCCAACACTCTAACCATTTCACCACACTGTCTCTCATGTGGATGTTCAAACAGAATGCTGAGGTAGACGTGCCAAAGGCTGATCGTTTCAGTACAAAGACTGTGTTATGTTCTCATATAATGATCCCTTGCTGTGATAATGCTTTCAAGCCTCCTATTTATAAAGGGGGGGGGGGTTGAAGAAGAAAAGAAAGATTGGAAATAGATTTTTTCCAATTAATAAATTCCAATACCTGATTTATTGCATTAGAAATGGAAGGAAGTTTTAGTCTTCATAAATGGAATTCTATGCCATGGGTTTGAACTGTGAGTTGTTGTTTTTGTATTTGATGTGGCAACTTAAAAGGCTGGTTGCCATGTAAACCAGGTGTTCTGAGTTAATATTTACACATGCTGCAGTGTAAAAAAATTATACAAGGCTAATAAATAGTTGAATCCCTTAATTAAAAAATGAAAAGGAAGGCACTGTGAAATCAAAGTCTTTACGCTTACCTTAGGTCGAGTATTATGTCTAGGAATTCATCTCTGAAAGGCCTTATGGCGTCTTTCATCACTCTTGGACTTCTGGGAATTATTACCAGTAAGTGGGATGGTGATTTTACTTAATAAATGGCCTATATGTGAAGTAAGTAATAGAGGTAAAATGAAGTTCTCCCTATTGGGACCATTGCTTTACAGAGTAGCTTGAAAAGTCAACTGATAGATAGTTTAAAGTTGCTATTCTCCGTTTAAATAGCCAACAGGGAGACTGTTGGCATCTTTCTGTGAACAAAGCTCTCTCAGCTAACATCTTCAGTGCTGCAAATGAGAAATCTACTTGCTCCTGAATAGGATGTGAAGCAAAAAAACGACACTAAACAGCTCCATCTCCAACTCCTCATCACTGCGGAAGGAGACACAGCTGTAAGCAAACTCCTCCAGGTGTGAGCCAGACTGGGACTGGCAATTATGAGCAATATTAGAGGATTTTAAACCCCCCCCCCCATGTACAAGTAATGGCAACGTTGGAAATGGTAAGGAATCAGGGGGATATCTGTGCTCGCTTGGAATTAAGGTGCTTCTCAGAATATGTAGGATTCAAATATTTCTTTTTCTGAAAACATAAAGGCTTAGCAGTATTATTGTGTGCTGACCCATGTATTGTTTTCTTTTCAATAAGCAAACAAAAATAGGTGAAACGCTGGGTGTGACACACAGGAGGAAGTGATTCATTCCAATGGGACAAATTCTTAAGTGTTGGTGCTTATTAAATGACTTTCACAGAAGTGCCGTGTTCCTCTGGAGGATTGCAGCACACAAACATATGCTGGATCTCTTTCTTTTTATTTTACTTTTTGGAAGCCTTGTGTTTACAGAAGTATTTGCACATGAAATTATTTCACATTCCCCATGAGAGGAAATACAGTGTTCAACCCAAATAGGACTGCTTTCAATAAAAGCTTTTGTCATCACTGATGAGAATCGATCAAATGGTCTCTTGAGGGTTGTTGTTTTTTTTACCCCAGTGCTATTTTTGGAAGAGAAAACAAGTGGTGGTAGCACCTGAAGTATATGATGTTAATAACAGAAACATAGGGAGCTGCCTCATACCAAGTCAGACTGCTGGTTTTCTAGCTTCATACTGCACAGGATTCTTTGGGGGAAGCCATGTATTTTAAATACAGTGGTAACTTGGGTTAAGAACTTAGTTCGTTCTGGAGGTCCATTCTTAACCTGAAACTGTTCTTAATCTGAGGTACCACTTTAGCTAATGGGGCCTCCCGCTGCCGCCACGCTGCTGCCACATGATTTCTGTTCTCATCCTGAAGCAAAGTTCTTAACCTGAGGTACTATTTCTGGGTTAGCAGAGTCTGTAACCTGAAGCATCTGTAACCTGAGGTACCACTGTGCGCTTTAAATACTTATGGTATGGATGGGATGTGACCTAACACTCTACACCACACAGGATTTCAAGACAGTTGTTCACCCTTGGTGCAACCCCATAACATTTAGGAGTGAACCTGACTTAAAAGCCCACGTGGGCAGGGAGAATCAGGTGGATTTCCTCTCCCATTCAATCATTGCCCTCCCTCTTGGCTCCCTCACTGCTGTGGGTGTTTTGTGAATGGGCTTGTTCTTCATGCCACCACAAGGCCATTACTGAAACAGGCAGATAATTGAATTCCCAGAAGGGGCGGGGGAGGGAAATGAGATATGAATGTATTTTTGACATAAGAAATGTTTGAGTCCATTGGAACCAGGCTGGTTGAAAGACTAGCTTCTCCCATACAAGAGGGCCTTTTTAGTAGTGGCACCCCAGTTATGGACCTGCCTTCCCATGGAGACTTGTCTAGAGCCATTGTTATGTTATGCTATGTCATGCTTTTGCACCAGGTAACAGCTTTTCCATTCTCCTAGACCCCTGTCCACTTTTATATCTGTGGGTTTTTTTTTTTACTTCAGGGTGTGTGGTGAGTTTTGTTTTGCTTTTTTATGCTGTTATTCTGTTTCCTTTTTATGGGTTTATAACTTACTTTCCACTTTAAAAAAACCAACCTTATTTTTAAAACGTGCCAATTTTTAGCTCTCTTAGTTTCTCATCCCCCCATCTTAAATCCAGTCCTCTGCATTTCTGCAGCAATATGCATCATTTAAATAAATAAAAAAATCCTTATGAGATTTCATTAGCATTTGAGCGCAAATTCCTCCCAAATTTTGTCTGCAGTTTTGACATATATACATCTTTGCAAGAAATATTCCTTCATATAAGGCATTTTGTATGATATTTTCACTAATATATGCATTTATATGCATACTTTGCCCTACTGTGTGCATTTTCCTACACATGAATTGGGTGGAGAACTGCACTGCAAAATTCAGGAAAAGTGTGAATTTTGAAGGGTGGCTGTGTCTTGTTTCTCATATTGGCTCAGAAAGAGCAAACTTGGTAAGTTTGCCTTTCAATCTAAATGGATTCGAATTGCTCTCTCATCCCGAGCTGTAAATTACCTAGAGAACTTTATTTTATGGGGCAGCATACACAACGTAATAAGGAAATAAATAAATACTGGATAATATAAAGAAATGAGCCCATAAAAAATAACAGTTATCTCATCTGTTACCAAATTGATTTATCATTTTAAAATTCCAGGGTGTTGTTTTTAAGGCTGCTACCCATTAAACCTTCTTTTTAAACAAACAAACAAACAAACAAACAAACAAACAAACACAATATACTTCAGGCTTCACATTCTCCTTCAGTGAAAGACTCGTAAGTTCTGGCCAACAGATTGTCAACTCAAAATGTTGTGTTTGGCATTTCTTTTTCCAATGTCTGAAAAGCTGAGATGCTGATTCTTTGAACATTTTTCTTGATCTTTGCAGCCACAGGAAGGTCAAGGCTGAAGATGCTGAAATTATACACACACACAGACACACACACACACACAGAGAGAGAGAGAGAGAGAGAGAGAGAGAGAGAGAGCGCTTGGCTTCTTTCCAGCCATTGTGTCTCTTTTATATTTGACAACAGTAATTGCCTTGCAGAAATATCTCCTTTTAAAACCAAGATTTGATTTAATGTTGAGAACAAGCTAGAAGTTTTCTGCCGTGGAGCTGGAGAGAATGATAATCCAAAAGATTTAAGTTTGGACTTGAAAGTAGCTGGTTTGGAAGAAGACAAAAGGCTTCATGTTATGTAACAGTGCTTCTCTTATATAGCCTAGCATTTTGTCTTGGATACAAGCTCCCCTGGAGAACTCACAAAAATGGCTTAAAACAGTCTTCCCCAACCTGGTGCCCTCCAGATGTTGTGGGCTACAATTCCCATCAGCTCCAGCCAACACTAAATAAAATAAATAGTCCAAAACATCTGGAAAGAGCCAGGTCAGGGAAACCTGACTTAAAATTGAGATACATACCCCTCGTTCCTTGTCTGCAGAATCTGAGAATCACATTCCCTGTGTAGATAGATGTCTCAGTCTTCATTCACATGGATGTGATACAGTGATAGCTGTATTCAAGCCAATTGCATGAATTAAAATAAATAAATAAGCCGTACAAGCTGCAGGATCTTGTCAGACTGTGGACTGCAAGGATGGGAAAGATTCTCTCCCATAAATGTACCCTGTATTAGAAAGACTGATATTCCTGTTGAGGTTGTTGCTGCTGCTTGGTTATCTCTACTGAATAGCTTGTGGACTTGGATCTTGGAAGAGAACAAGTGGAAATCTTTGTCTTTTAGGTAAATCCCAAGGGCACCCAGAAGCAGATCTGAGCATCCTGACTCAGGTTTTGGGGGCTTTTCAGAGATGCAGGCAGTATTATTGGACAGGGTTGGTTTTCCCTTGACATCATCCTACTAAGTTGCAAAATTGGGAATTTAGTCCTGGGTAGACCAAACTGCCTGACCAAATTGGAATAATGCGGGGAGGCAGTTTGGTCAAACTTGTCTGACCAAACTGCAGGAGGCAGTGGAAGACAGGCCTGCCTGGAGTGCTCTGGTCCATGGGGTCACGAAGAGTCGGACACGAGTGAACGACTGAACAACTAGAGGGGACTGACCCTCCCTCCTTCGTTACATGCCTGGCTTAGCTTCCTATACTGTATTTGGTGAAGCAGCCATATCTTGGTGCTTTGTGTGCAGAAGGCCCCAGGTTCCGTTCCCAGGAATTCCAAGTAGGGCTGGGAGAGGCTCCCTGTTGAGCTGCTGCTGCCAGGGAATGCAGACAGTACTGAGCTAGATGGACCTATGCTCTGACTCGGTACATGGCAGCTTCCTATGTTCCTGTGAAGCAGCACCATCAAAAGGCTCAATGAATCTTCCAAAACACTGAGCTCAGAACACAAACGCAATCTGCACTGTTTGATCAATGCACCACCAATATTGGCACCATCACAAAACATTATTTGGATACAAAAGCTGTTAGGTAGCAAAAACAACATTGTCTTTATGAGGGTGTGTGTGTGTGGGGGGGGTTCTTTCTTTCTTTTTTCTTTTTTGGTCAGACTCAATTCCAGACTTATACCAACACATTTGACATTTCATACTGCTCTGCAGAAAAGCATGTAAAATGAGTCCATGTTTTAAAACAGCAGGGAAGCTTCCAGTTCTACAATTAACTGGTAACATATGCCACTGTTGCCAAGAGGATTTTTTAATCCCTTTAAACATTAATGTAGTATTTCTGCTTCTGTCGCAATACGGCAGCCATCTGCGTTTGAACCTGCTGGGAAACCAGGGACATGATAACAGAGAGAAAGACTTAGAAAGAGAGAGGAAGGGAGGGAAGCAGACAATATTGGGTTTGTTTTTCACATCCAGCATCTAAAACAACAATTTAAGTGTTTTCTAAAGTATTATTAAGGAGTCAGATGGCTGCAAGAATGAGGCACAAACTGCTCATTGTATGGTAGGATGGATCCAAAACAAATCAACACAACAAATATGTGTTTCCCTCTTTCCACCCACACCCACACAAACACACCCCATGCTAAACACTTTTTTGGGGGGGGGCATACTTTTGCAGAACAAATGCTAAATGTCTAACAAAGGCATTTTCCTGCCTGGGAAAATAAATACCTTCAGTGGTGTGTGTGTGTGTGTGTGTTGGGAGGGGTTGAAATCATATAGAAAGTTGGCTATCTCAATTATAGAAACATTTAGCAGTCTGAAGGTGAGTCTGTAGCTTGCTTACTCTGCCTGGTTTAATGCTTGGTTAAAGAGAGCCTATGTCATGGAAGCCTTAGGAACAAGTGCTCAATGCTGCTTTCTAGGACTCTCTGTATGACCTCAGGCTAGACCTGCTCCCCAGGCCACACATTGTCTCCCAGGCTACTCCCCTCACCTATCCTGCCATCTCCTTTCCCATCCTTGCAGTCCACAGTCTGACAAGATCCTGCAGCTTCTACGGCTTATTTATTTATCTGAATTTATCTGAATTTCTGTCCCCCCTGTGTTTCCTGTTGCAGCACGAATTTTCATCCCCTTGTGTTTCCTGTTGTGCCATGAATTTGTGTCCCAGTGTTTCCTGTTGTGCCACAAATTTATGTCCCCCTTAATTTCATGTTGTGCCACTGATTTTGTCTCCCTGTGTTTCCAGTTCAACCACGAATTTGCGTCCACCTGTGTTTCCTGTTGCGCTTCTAATTTTCACCCCCCTGTGTTTCATGTTCTGTTTCTAATCAATGTCCCCCCGTGTTTCCTGTTGCACTGCTTATTTGCGTCCCCCTGTGTCTCCTGTTGTGGCACGAATTTGTGTCCCCCTGTGTTTCCTGGTGCGCTTCTAATGTTAATCCCCTGTGCAACGGGATTCCGCACGTGCTCCGTGTGTAAGGGATGCCGTGTGTGCACAGTCTGTACCTGATGTCCATACCTGATGTCGTGTGTGTTCAGTCTGTAGGTGATGTCACACTTGCGCAGTTTGCATGGGATGCCGCACGTGTGCAGTCCGTACGGAATGCCGCACGTGTGCAGTCCGTACGGAATCTGCACGTACAGCATCCCGGACACACTGAGCACGTGCGGCATTCTGTACAGACTGCACACGTGCGGCATCCCGTGCCAACTACACAAGAGTGGCATCCGCTACGGACTGAACACACACGACATCAGGTACAGACTGTGCACACATGGCATCCCTTACACACTGAGCACGTACGGAATCCCGTACAGACTGCACATGTATGGCATCCTGTACGGACTGTGCATTCGCGGCATCACATATGGACTAAACACACATGACCTAAGGTACGGACAGGGCATGCGCGGCATTCCATACAGACTGCACATTTATGGCATCCTGTATGGACTGTGCATTCGTGGTATCACATATGGACATCACATATGCGGCATCACATATGGGCACAAATTTGTGGGGCAACAGGAAATACAGGGGGACGTGATTTATGACGCAACAGGAAAAAACAAGGGGATGCAAATTCGTTACAACAGGAAACAGAGGGGGACGAAAATGAGGAGCACAACAGGAAACACAGGGGGACAAAAATTCGTGGCACAACAGGAGACATAGGGGGATGCAAATAAGCACTGCAACAGGAAACAAGGGGGACACAAATTAGAAGCGGAGCAGGAAATACAGGGGGTGTAAATAAGCAGCACAACAAGTAAAGACGGGGACACAATCAGTGGCACAACATGAAATTAAGGGGGGTGCAAATTTGTAGTGCAACAAGAAACACAGGGGATGAAAATTAGAAGCGCACCAGGAAACACAGGGGGACACAAATTCGTGCCACAACAGGAAACACAGGGGGGATGAAATAAGCAGCGCAACAGGAAACACAGGGGATGAAAATTAGAAGCGCACCAGGAAACACAGGGGGACACAAATTCGTGCCACAACAGGAAACACAGGGGGGATGAAATAAGCAGCGCAACAGGAAACACAGGGGATGAAATTTAGAAGCGCACCAGGAAACACAGGGGGACACAAATTCGTGCCACAACAGGAAACACAGGGGGGGATGAAATAAGCAGTGCAACAGGAAACAAGGGGTACGTTTCTAGTCTGTACCTTATATCGCATATGTTTACTACATAGGGGATGCCACACTTGCACAGTCTGTATAGGATGCCGCACATTTGCAGTCTGTACGTGCTCAGTGCATACGGGATGCGGCGCGTGCGCTGTCCATACCTGATGTCGCGTGTGTTCAGTCTGTAGGTGATGCCACACTTGGGTAGTTTGCATGGGATGCCGCACGTGTGCAGTCCGTACGGAATGCCGCACGTGCATACCGTACGGAATCTGCACGTACAGCATCCTGGACACACTGAGCACGTGCGGCATTCTGTACAGACTGCACACGTGCGGCATCCCGTGCCAACTACACAAGAGTGGCATCCGCTACGGACTGAACACACACGACATCAGGTACAGACTGTGCACACACGACATCCCTTACACACGGAGCATGTACGGAATCCCGTACAGACTGCACATGTATGGCATCCTGTATGGACTGTGCATTCGCGGCATCACATATGGACTAAACACACATGACCTAAGGTACGGACAGGGCATGCACCGCATTCCCTACAGACACGCACATCATCTCCTGCGTCGTATGACCCTGGGCGCAAGAGGAAACGGGGACACAAATCAGCGTTACAACAGGAAACACGGGGGACAGAAATTCGTGGCGCAACAGGGAACACAGTGGGGATGCAAATAAGCAGTGTTACAGGAAACGGGGGGATGCAAATTTGTGCCACAACAGGAAACACAGTGGGACGCAAATTCGTGGTGGAACAGGAAACACAGGGGATGAAAATTAGAAGCGCACCAGGAAACACAGGGGGACACAAATTCGTGCCACAACAGGAAACACAGGGGGACGCAAATTCATTGCACAACAGGAAACACAGGGGGGACGAAATAAGCAGCCCAACAGGAAACAAGGGGTACGCTTCTAGTCTGTACCTTATATTGCATGTGTTTGGTACATAGGGGATGCCACACTTGCACAGTCTGTATAGGATGCCGCACATTTGCAGTCTGTACGTGCTCAGTGCATACGGGATGCGGCGCGTGCGCTCTCCATACCTGATGACGCGTGTGTTCAGTCTGTAGGTGATGCCACACTTGCGCAGTTTGCATGGAATGCTGCACGTGTGCAGTCCGTACGGAATGCCGCACGTGCATACCGTACGGAATCTGCACGTACAGCATCCCGGACACACTGAGCACGTGCGGCATTCTGTACAGACTGCACACGTGCGGCATCCCGTGCCAACTACACAAGAGTGGCATCCCCTACGGACTGAACACACACGACATCAGGTACAGACTGTGCACACATGGCATCCCTTACACACTGAGCACGTACGGAATCCCGTTTCAGACTGCACATGTATCGCATCCTGTACGGACTGTGCATTCGCGGCATCACATATGGACTAAACACACATGACCTAAGGTACGGACAGGGCATGCGCGGCATTCCGTACAGACTGCACATTTATGGCATCCTGTATGGACTGTGCATTCGTGGTATCACATATGGACGTCACATATGCGGCATCACATATGGGCACAAATTTGTGGGGCAACAGGAAATACAGGGGGACGTGATTTATGACGCAACAGGAAAAAAACAGGGGGATGCAAATTCGTTACAACAGGAAACAGAGGGGGACGAAAATGAGGAGCACAACAGGAAACACAGGGGGGCAAAAATTCGTGGCACAACAGGAGACATAGGGGGATGCAAATAAGCACTGCAACAGGAAACAAGGGGGACACAGATTAGAAGCGGAGCAGGAAATACAGGGGGTGTAAATAAGCAGCACAACAAGTAAAGACGGGGACACAATCAGTGGCACAACATGAAATTAAGGGGGGTGAAAATTTGTAGTGCAACAGGAAACACAGGGGATGAAAATTAGAAGCGCACCAGGAAACACAGGGGGACACAAATTCGTGCCACAACAGGAAACACAGGGGGGATGAAATAAGCAGCGCAACAAGAAACACAGGGGATGAAAATTAGAAGCGCACCAGGAAACACAGGGGGACACAAATTCGTGCCACAACAGGAAACACAGGGGGGATAAAATAAGCAGCGCAACAGGAAACACAGGGGATGAAATTTAGAAGCGCACCAGGAAACACAGGGGGACACAAATTCGTGCCACAACAGGAAACACATGGGGGGACGAAATAAGCAGTGCAACAGGAAACAAGGGGTACGTTTCTAGTCTGTACCTTATATCGCATATGTTTACTACATAGGGGATGCCACACTTGCACAGTCTGTATAGGATGCCGCACATTTGCAGTCTGTACGTGCTCAGTGCATACGGGATGCAGCGCGTGCGCTGTCCATACCTGATGTCGCGTGTGTTCAGTCTGTAGGTGATGCCACACTTGGGCAGTTTGCATGGGATGCCGCACGTGTGCAGTCCGTACGGAATGCCGCACGTGCATACCGTACGGAATCTGCACGTACAGCATCCCGGACACACTGAGCACGTGCGGCATTCTGTACAGACTGCACACGTGCGGCATCCCGTGCCAACTACACAAGAGTGGCATCCGCTACGGACTGAACACACACGACATCAGGTACAGACTGTGCACACATGGCATCCCTTACACACTGAGCACGTACGGAATCCCGTACAGACTGCACATGTATGGCATCCTGTACGGACTGTGCATTCGCGGCATCACATATGGACTAAACACACATGACCTAAGGTACGGACAGGGCATGCGCGGCATTCCGTACAGACACGCACATCGTCCCCCGCTTCGTATGACCCTGGGCGCAAGAGGAAACGGGGAGGCAAATCAGTGTTACAACAGGAAATACGGGAGACGGAAATTCGTGGCAGAACAGGAAAAACAGTGGGGATGAAAATTGGAAGCGCAACAATAAACACAGGGGGACGAAAATTCGTGCCACAACAGGAGACACAGGGGGACGCAAATAAGCAGTGCAACAGGAAACACAGGGGATGAAAATTAGAAGCGCACCAGGAAACACAGGGGGACACAAATTCGTGCCACAACAGGAAACACAGGGGGGGATGAAATAAGCAGCGCAACAGGAAACACAGGGGATGAAAATTAGAAGCGCACCAGGAAACACAGGGGGACACAAATTCGTGCCACAACAGGAAACACAGGGGGGATGAAATAAGCAGCGCAACAGGAAACACAGGGGATGAAAATTAGAAGCGCACCAGGAAACACAGGGGGACACAAATTCGTGCCACAACAGGAAACACAGGGGGGATGAAATAAGCAGCGCAACAGGAAACACAGGGGATGAAAATTAGAAGCGCACCAGGAAACACAGGGGGACACAAATTTGTGCCACAACAGGAAACACAGGGGGGATGAAATAAGCAGCGCAACAGGAAACACAGGGGATGAAAATTAGAAGCGCACCAGGAAACACAGGGGGACACAAATTCGTGCCACAACAGGAAACACAGGGGGGATGAAATAAGCAGCGCAACAGGAAACACAGGGGATGAAAATTAGAAGCGCACCAGGAAACACAGGGGGACACAAATTCGTGCCACAACAGGAAACACAGGGGGGATGAAATAAGCAGCGCAACAGGAAACACAGGGGATGAAAATTAGAAGCGCACCAGGAAACACAGGGGGACACAAATTTGTGCCACAACAGGAAACACAGGGGGGATGAAATAAGCAGCGCAACAGGAAACACAGGGGATGAAATTTAGAAGCGCACCAGGAAACACAGGGGGACACAAATTCGTGCCACAACAGGAAACACATGGGGGGACGAAATAAGCAGCCCAACAGGAAACAAGGGGTACGCTTCTAGTCTGTACCTTATATTGCATGTGTTTGGTACATAGGGGATGCCACACTTGCACAGTCTGTATAGGATGCCGCACATTTGCAGTCTGTACGTGCTCAGTGCATACGGGATGCGGCGCGTGCGCTCTCCATACCTGATGACGCGTGTGTTCAGTCTGTAGGTGATGCCACACTTGCGCAGTTTGCATGGCATGCTGCACGTGTGCAGTCCGTACGGAATGCCGCACGTGCATACCGTACGGAATCTGCACGTACAGCATCCCGGACACACTGAGCACGTGCGGCATTCTGTACAGACTGCACACGTGCGGCATCCCGTGCCAACTACACAAGAGTGGCATCCCCTACGGACTGAACACACACGACATCAGGTACAGACTGTGCACACATGGCATCCCTTACACACGGAGCACGTACGGAATCCCGTACAGACTGCACATGTATGGCATCCTGTACGGACTGTGCATTCGCGGCATCACATATGGACTAAACACACATGACCTAAGGTACGGACAGGGCATGCGCGGCATTCCCTACAGACACGGATGCCACTCTTGTGTAGTTGGCACGGGATGCCGCACGTGTGCAGTCTGTACAGAATGCCGCACGTGCTCAGTGTGTCCGGGATGCTGTACGTGCAGATTCCGTACGGTATGCACGTGCGGCATTCCGTACGGACTGCACACGTGCGGCATCCCATGCAAACTGCCCAAGTGTGGCATCACCTACAGACTGAACACACGCGACATCAGGTATGGACAGCGCACGCGCTGCATCCCGTATGCACTGAGCACGTACAGACTGCAAATGTGCGGCATCCTATACAGACTGTGCAAGTGTGGCATCCCCTATGTAGTAAACATATGCGATATAAGGTACAGACTAGAAACGTACCCCTTGTTTCCTGTTGCACTGCTTATTTCGTCCCCCCATGTGTTTCCTGTTGTGGCACGAATTTGTGTCCCCCTGTGTTTCCTGGTGCGCTTCTAAATTTCATCCCCTGTGTTTCCTGTTGCGCTGCTTATTTCATCCCCCCTGTGTTTCCTGTTGTGGCACAAATTTGTGTCCCCCTGTGTTTCCTGGTGCGCTTCTAATTTTCATCCCCTGTGTTTCCTGTTGCGCTGCTTATTTCATCCCCCCTGTGTTTCCTGTTGCGCCACGAATTTCTGTCCCCCTGTGTTTCTTCTGGATCTTCTAATTTTTGTCCCCCCGTGTTTCCTGTTGCGCCACGAATTTCCATCCCCCGTGTTTCCTGTTGTAGCGCTGATTTGTGTCCCTGTTTTCTCTTGCGTCCAGGGTGATACGACGCGGGGGACGATGTGCGTGTCTTTACGGAATGCCGCGCATGCGCTGTCCGTACCTTAGGTCATGTGTGTTTAGTCCATATGTGATGCCGCGAATGCACAGTCCGTACAGGATGCCATACATGTGCAGTCTGTACGGGATTCCGTACGTGCTCAGTGTGTAAGGGATGCCATGTGTGCACAGTCTGTACCTAATGTCGTGTGTGTTCAGTCCGTAGCGGATGCCACTCTTGTGTAGTTGGCACGGGATGCCGCATGTGTGCAGTCTGTACAGAATGCCGCACGTGCTCAGTGTGTCCGGGATGCTGTACGTGCAGATTCCGTACGGTATGCACGTGCGGCATTCCGTACGGACTGCACACGTGCAGCATTCCATGCAAACTGCGCAAGTGTGGCATCACCTACAGAATGAATACACGCGACCTCAGGTATGGACAGCGCACGTGCCGCATCCCGTATGCACTGAGCACGTACAGACTGCAAATGTGCGGCATCCTATACAGACTGTGCAAGTGTGGCATCCCCTATGTACTAAACACATGTGATATAAGGTACAGACTAGAAGCATACCCCTTGTTTCCTGTTGCCCTGCTTATTTCGTACCCCCTGTGTTTCCTGTTGTGCAATGAATTTGTGTCCCCCTGTGTCTCCTGTTGTGGCACGAATTTGTGTCCCCCTGTGTTTCCTGGTGCGCTTCTAAATTTCATCCCCTGTGTTTCCTGTTCCACCACGAATTTGCGTCCCACTGTGTTTCCTGTTTCGCCACAAATTTGCATCCCCCCGTTTCCTGTAGCACGGCTTATTTGAACCCCCACAGTGTTTCCTGTTGTGCCATGAATTTGTGTCCCCCTGTGTTTCTTCTGGATCTTCTAATTTTTGTCCCCCCGTGTTTCCTGTTGCGCCACGAATTTCCATCCCCCGTGTTTCCTGTTGTAGCGCTGATTTGTGTCCCTGTTTTCTCTTGCGTCCAGGGTGATACGACGCGGGGGACGATGTGCGTGTCTTTACGGAATGCCGCGCATGCGCTGTCCGTACCTTAGGTCATGTGTGTTTAGTCCATATGTGATGCCGCGAATGCACAGTCCGTACAGGATGCCATACATGTGCAGTCTGTACGGGATTCCGTACATGCTCCGTGTGTAAGGGATGTCGTGTGTGCACAGTCTGTACCTGATGTCGTGTGTGTTCAGTCCGTAGCGGATGCCACTCTTGTGTAGTTGGCACGGGATGCCGCACGTGTGCAGTCTGTACAGAATGCCGCACGTGCTCAGTGTGTCCGGGATGCTGTACGTGCAGATTCCGTACGGTATGCACGTGCGGCATTCCGTACGGACTGCACACGTGCAGCATTCCATGCAAACTGCCCAAGTGTGGCATCACCTACAGACTGAACACACGCGACATCAGGTATGGACAGCGCACGCGCCGCATCCCGTATGCACTGAGCACGTACAGACTGCAAATGTGCGGCATCCTATACAGACTGTGCAAGTGTGGCATCCCCTATGTAGTAAACATATGCGATATAAGGTACAGACTAGAAACGTACCCCTTGTTTCCTGTTGCACTGCTTATTTCGTCCCCCCCTGTGTTTCCTGTTGTGGCACGAATTTGTGTCCCCCTGTGTTTCCTGGTGCGCTTCTAAATTTCATCCCCTGTGTTTCCTGTTGCGCTGCTTATTTCACCCCCCCTGTGTTTCCTTTTGTGGCACGAATTTGTGTCCCCCTGTGTTTCCTGGTGCGCTTCTAATTTTCATCCCCTGTGTTTCCTGTTACGCTGTTTATTTCATCCCCCCTGTGTTTCCTGTTGTGGCACGAATTTGTGTCCCCCTGTGTTTCCTGGTGCGCTTCTAATTTTCATCCCCTGTGTTTCCTGTTGCACTACAAATTTGCACCCCCCTTAATTTCATGTTGTGCCACTGATTGTGTCCCCGTCTTTACTTGTTGTGCTGCTTATTTACACCCCCTGTATTTCCTGCTCCGCTTCTAATTTGTGTCCCCCTTGTTTCCTGTTGCAGTGCTTATTTGCATCCCCCTATGTCTCCTGTTGTGCCACGAATTTTTGTCCCCCTGTGTTTCCTGTTGTGCTCCTCATTTTCGTCCCCCTCTATTTCCTGTTGTAACGAATTTGCATCCCCTTGTTTTTTCCTGTTGCGTCATAAATCACGTCCCCCTGTATTTCCTGTTGCCCCACAAATTTGTGCCCATATGTGATGCCACATATGTGATGTCCATATGTGATACCACGAATGCACAGTCCATACAGGATGCCATAAATGTGCAGTCTGTATGGAATGCCGCATGTGCTCAGTGTGTCAGGGATGCCGCACGTACTTCTTATTTTCGCCCCCTGTGTTTCCTGTTGTAACGTTGATTTGTGTCCCTGTTTTCTGTTGCGCCCAGGATCTTACTAAGTGGGGGTGCGATGGGCGCATCCATACGGGATGCCATGCATGCACAGTCCATACCTTAGGTCATGTGTGTTCAGTCCGTAGGGGTTGCCACACATGTGCAGTTTGCACGGGATTCTGCATGTGTTCATTTAATACGTGATGCCGCGAATGTGCAGTCTGCGCAGGATGCCATACATGTACAGTCTGTACGGGATGCCACACGCGCGCAGTACGTACAGGATGCTGCGTGTGCATAGTC
Source organism: Lacerta agilis (assembly GCF_009819535.1). Lineage (NCBI taxonomy): Eukaryota > Metazoa > Chordata > Lepidosauria > Squamata > Lacertidae > Lacerta > Lacerta agilis. The sequence goes on along the minus strand of NC_046331.1, from coordinate 28,426,848 downwards.
TGTACCTGATGTCATGTGCATGTGGGATGCCCCGCGGGCATACCCTATGAAATGCACACGTGCGGCACCCTGGGCGCACTGAGCACGTGTGGTATCTGGTATGCACTGCACACGTGCGGCATCCAGTGCTAACTATGCAAGTGTGGCAACCACTATGGACTGAAAACATGCGACATAAGGTACAGACTGCGCATGCGCAGATTAGAAGCGTACCTCCTGTTTCCTGTTGCGCTGCTTATTTCGTCCCCCCGTGTTTCCTGTTGCACCATGAATTTGCATCCCCTTGTGTTTCCTGTTGCGCCACAAATTCGCGACCCCTGTGTTTCCTGTTGTGCAATGAATTTGTGTCCCACTGTGTTTTCTGTTGCGCTTCTAATTTTCACCCCCCTACGTTTCATGTTCTGTTTCTAATCAATGTCCCCCTTGTTTCCTGTTGCACTGCTTATTTGCATCCCCTGTGTCTCCTGTTGTGCCACGAATTTGCGTCCCCCTGTGTTTCCTGTTGTGCCACGAATTTCCGTCTCCCATGTTTCCTGTTGCACCACAAATTTGCATCCCCCTTAATTTCATGTTGTGCCACTGATTTTGTCCCCCCTTTTTCCTGTTCCGCTTCTAATTTGCGTCCCCCTTGTTTTCTGTTGCACTGCTTATTTGTGTCCACCTATGTTTCCTGTTGTGCCATGAATTTGCATCCTCCTGTGTTTCCTGTTGCGCTTCCCATTTTCGTCCCCCTCTGTTTCCTGTTGTAATGAATTTCCATCTCCTGTGTTTCCTGTTGTAATCCTGATTTTCATCCCCATTTCCTGTTGCACCCAGCATCATACAAAGTGGGGGGGGGATGGGCACATCCATACGGAATGCCACACATTTGAAGTTCGTACCTTAGGTCGCATGTGTTCAGTCCCTAGGGGATGCTGAACATGTGCAGTTTGCACAGGATTATGTGTGTGCTCAATTCATCCGTGAAGCCGCAAATGTGCAGTCCATGGAGGATGTTGCACATGTGCAGTCTGTACAGGATGCTGCACCTTTGCAGTCTGTACCGGATGGCGTTCATGCTCAGTGCATATGGGATGCCACACGTGCTCAGTGCATACGGGATGCCGCGTGTGCACAATCCATACCTGATGTCACATGTATTCAGTCTGTAGGGGATGCTGCATGTGTGCAGTCTGTACGGGATGCCACACATGCTCAGTGCGTCCGGGGTGCCGCACGTGTGGACTCCGTACAGTATGCACGCATGGCATCCTGTACAGACTGCACAGGCGCGGGTGCCACATGTGTGAAATCCATACGGGATGCGGCACGTGCTCAGTGTGTACATAATGTTGCGCAGTGCATATGCAATGCCGCACGTGCATATCCTACTGAGTCCGCACTTGCGGCATCCCGTACGCACTGAGCACTTGCGGCATCCTGTAAGGACTGCGCATTTGTGGCATCCTGTACAGACTGCGCATTTGTGGCATCCAGTATGGTGTGCGCATTCGCGGTATCACATATTATTTGAATACACGCAGAATTTCATGCAAACTGTGCAAGTGCAGCATCCCCTACAGACTGAACACATGAAACATCAGGTACGGACTGTGTATGCACAGCATCCTGTATGCACTGAGCACATGCAGCATCCCGTACAGACTGCATATGTGCGGCAACCCATATGGACTGCGCATTCATGGCATTATGCATGCATTGTGTTCACTGCGTACGGGACGATACGTGTGCAGTCCACCTGTGCACACTGTACGGTATGCCGCGTGTGCTCAGTCTGTATGTGGTGATGCGCATGCGCAGTCCATACGTGATGCCATATGTACCCAAGTGCCCTGGTGACATCACTTCCTGGTGCAACTGGACTTCTCAATGACCCTTCCCCTATTCAGGGACGTAGGCCCTATTCAGATGGTCTGCCCCGCCACTTAATGGATCCAAATGGTTTCCAGAGAGTGGTAAGGGATGCTTTATCCTATGTTGATGCCCTTTCAGCTGATTCCCTGGTTGCCCACTGGAATGCAGAGTTAGCCAGGGCAATTGACTGACTCCGAAGCATCCTCTCCAATTACATGGAGCCTAGATAGCCCATTGGTTTTCTCTGGAGCTGAGGGCAAAGAAACAATCACTAAGTTGGCTAGAGCACCGGTGGCAGAAAACTCATCCTGAATCGGACTGGACACTGGTTAGAGCCTACCAAGGGGCAGTAGTTGCCACTTGTATTGCGCCTGCAGTAAATAGTAGCAGGAGAATCTTTCTGGTGGTTCACAATTTAATAGAACCACCTATACCATCGGGGCCTTGTAAAGAACCCAAGATCTCCTGCAACGGAAGGAGAGCAGCAGTCCATACGACTCCGCGCGAGCAGCGCCCATACTGTCTGTGCACGCCCTCGGCCACTCTACAGCTGGGGGCAGGCAGGGGCCATCTTGTCAGCCCCTCCCCCAGAGTGATGCCTGGGGCGGCCCACCCCCTCCGCCCCCCACGTCGTACACTCCTGCATCCAGCCAGTCCATGACAATGTGCTCTTTAAAGCATACTCACATTTATCCTCACAGAGGGGTGTGTGTATCTGGAAACATCCAGACACACTTGTATGGCAACTGTTGAAAGGTAAGAGTGAGAGTCATTGCTCCATCCACTTTTGTCTCTGGCCACACCCACTAATACCATGTGGCCCCTGGAAGGTGTTCCATGAGGGAATTGGAGCCCATGGGCTGAAAGGGTCCAACACTCTATGCAACTAGTTATACAGGTATACAGGTAATTACGTGGTGAACACTGTTGACTGTAAGGTGGTCATGTGTCCTACTTTACAGATATTAATCCTCTATTAGAAGGCATATGGAGGAGAGTCTTGTGTTTGAAGGGCTGTCCAGTTCAAGTCTAGTTTAAACCTGAAGTATTTTATTTATTTTTAAATTAAGAATTTATAAGATTTTCCAATTAACAGCACAAATCATTACAGGGTTAAACTTTTCATAACTCCCCCCTCTCCCACCGAAGGGAGCAAAATATCCTCACTCCCCTCTCACAGGAGTTGCTAAAATCATTTCACGTTCAACCTCATTCAATATTAAAATCATTGCTTAATCCCAACCCCCCTCCTGGGTCAGGTAATCATATGTCCAATTTTTTTGCCCTGACTTCCCCAGGTCCCCGCCTGCTGACTCCATAATAACATATAATTTACAGTTTTCCTCTCTCATCTTTTAAATCTAATTTAATCCCCTTTTCTTTCCTCCTAGACAATTTTACATAAACATTTATATTCCTTACCTACTTTATTAACATTTCCTTTTCCTCCTTAGCTTCTTTATACTTCTGCACTTTTCCTAATTCTTCCCCCTATTGCCCCCCTCCCTGAAGCCTCAAAAACTTGGCAAATTTTAATTAATTTTAATTAATTAGCATTTACCATTGTCAAATATCCATGTCCCTTTATACAAAACCATATATCCTAAAATATTAATAAAAAGTCCAGTCTTTCTAACCTACCCCAACCCTTTCAAACAGCCCACCCCAAGAGTCAGAAGTAACAACTTTTAATTCTTGTTCATCTTCTTGCAGCTTTGTAATCTTCTCGCAATTAAGTTGTGTAGCACTGGGTATTTGCATTTGTTCCTCTTCTTCATGTGAGGCGGCTTCTTCATTGTAAATTTCTTCTTGTGCACAAAGTTCCATTGTTAATTCTTCATCTGTATTTCCTTCTTCCTCCTGACATCAAGTTCTCCAAATTGTCCCCAATCTCAAATTCTTCATTCTGTGTAGTTGCTTCTGTTTCAACCATCTGGCCCCAGCGCTGCACTCTTTTTGTTAAGTCCTGCATAAGTTGCAAAGTCCTCTCCTGAAACAGCGGTGACCATTTTCGCTTAGCCGGTAAACAGATTTGTAATCAAAACAACTATTTCCTTTCCGCCTTCGGCGCCATTATTCTTTGTTCTTGCCAAATTATCCAAGACCCTAGGAAAAGGGGTATATATTTCGTGAAACCACTCAGTCAAGCAATTCTTAAAACCTAATTCTCCTCAGCAGGAAAACCAGTTACAGAAGTTTTTCTTTGTTTCAAATCTTCTGACAGCAGCTTCGGATAAATTGCAACACTGTCTCCACTGCGTCAGCAGTCAGGGAAACGACCTCCGTTTTTTAATTTCCCTTCCAAGCCAAATTTTTAGGATGAATTTCCTTTAATAATTGGGTACTTACAAGGCCCAAATAAGTCCAAATCGTGGAGGAACTGAGCGCTCCTTCTGCCAGCAACCGCTACTTCTTGCTGAAGGGGTAGTGGTGATCCACGATACCCAGCCTTCGACCCCGCTCGCTTCAGCAGCCCTTACTAGGGCTTACCGAAGAGTAGGGGAGGCTCTGGGGGCATCCGCAGGATCCATGCCTCCAGGATGCTCTTCCTGGAGTTTTTCAGGGGGTCGCAGCGCAGTTGCGACTCCCCCTCCCCCCTCAGCAATAGAGAAACCTCGGAGCCGAGGCTTCTCCCAACTTTGCAGCTCAGCGCCCAACCGGAAGTCCCCAAACCTGAAGTATTCTAAGAAGGGACATTTTAGTGGCCTTGGAGTTCTCCATCTGCAGTGAGCACCTGAACAGCAGACTAATGAGGAACATGGATCACAGTTTCCCCCAGCATTGTGAGATAGTTTGCGTTCCTGTTTAATTATAGGCCTTATTTCTCAACTTAAAAAAAAGCAAATTCGCATATGAAAGTAATGTGCAAATCTGAGTCCCCTTTTCAACTTTGTTTTTTTTGTTGATGCCAAATAGGCCACCGTAGCTTAGCTCTCCCCATCATGCACTGTTGATGAGAGCTTCCCAAGAGCACCAGACTACCCTCTATTGGAGACAAGAGTTTGGTCTAATCCTGCAAAGCAACTTCGTTGTTCCATGCCCTGTTTGCCACAGGCACTTACATTGTACTGAGGACATTTTAAACTGCCTTGGTCAGGCAATTAGCATACTGCTGAGTAACATCATTCTTCCAGTGTCCCTGTTCACAGATTAACATTTCTCAGTAATGAGTTCCACAGATTTCATACCTATTATGCAGTTATTGTTGATGTCTGTCCCCACCTTTCTTGGTTTTATACTTTTCCCAAAGAAGAAAGGGGAGAACTTAGAATTACCAAAATGCACCATTTCTTATTTCCATGTCACTCTGGACTCTTCAACAAAAATTAAACTGTGCCTACAGGTTTTTCTCCATTCCCCTTGAATGAGGAAAACACCTGCCTCATTATATGTGCATTTTCCTAAACCAAGGCACCTAACCTGTGGACCTCCAGATGTTGCTGGACTATAACTCCCATCATTGGCCTTCCTGGTGATGGCTGATGAGCCTTCAGCAACATCAGGAGGGCTAAACAAAAGGATTTTGGCATCAGATTTCAGTCTCCAAACATCAAAAACAACAGGAGAGGAGGCAGTAAGTTGTTTCCATTTCATACATTTAAAGCACATTGCTTCCCACAAAGAAGCCAAGGAATTGTAGTTTACCCATCGCGGGGCTACAATTCCCAGCAACATTAATGAACTACAGCTCCCAGGATTCTTTGGGGAAAGCCATGTGCCTTAAGTGTGTTTTTAATCAGCAGGTGTCAATTCAAAATATCCATGTCTGCCTCAGTTACACAGGTGGGCACTAGAAACATTGAATTATATATTTATGGTATTATTATTTTTTTAAAAAAACTTATAGCCCACTCTCCCACAAAAAAGGAAAAAAGAAAGAAACCCATGGCAGCTCACAACAAATTTTCGAAATACATTAAACCACTCCGAAAAATTACCGTTATCATAAATTCCAAAATCAACAAAAAGCTTGCATTTTCCTCAGGCATTCTGCAGCTGAGTTGTCCTTAATTTCTTCTCGCCAATACAATCTACAATAAAGGATTCTTTATTATGCTTTTAATTTTTTTATGACTGAATTCGTCCGATGTATTTTTATATACTCTTGTTCACCACTTAAAATATTTTGTACCAAGAGGTTTATACATTCCTAAAACAAATAATGCAGCAAACAAGCAGCAAAAGCAGTAGTTCATAAAACTCAAAAATGCAAGTGAAGTGATCAGTACTTACCTCCCTGAAGCGTATTGCCCCCAAAGGCTTGGGTTAGATAACTACAGTGGCACCTCAACTTCCGAGCGACTCGACTTCCGACGTTTTCGACTTGCGAATCATTTCCGGAAGTGAAAAAATGGCCGCCACTTCTGAAATTTTCGAGTTGCGAAGGGGAAACGGCGGCACAATACCTCGACTTACGAGATTTTCAATGCGTTTTTTTTCAACTTGTGAAGTTTTCTTCCATTCCGAGATGGCGCCTTCGACTTACAAAGATTTCGACTTACGAGGGCGCCTTCGGAACGGATTATCTTCGTAAGTCGAGGTACCACTGTAGATTGAAATGCAATATGGCATATTCTTTGAAATCCAAAGAGCAAATGAAAGCTTAAGGTGCAACCAGGGGCGGACTTTGGTACTATGGTTCCCTAAGCTGGGCCAAAATCACACACACACACACACACACACACACACAGTTGTTGGCTCTCATCCAGTCCATTACAGAGGCAAGACAATGGTCAAGAACATCCACTGCCTCCCCTGCAGATGTAAAGGAGAAGTAGAGCTGTGTGTCATCAGCATATTGCTGACAACATACTCTATAGCTCTGAATGGCCCCACTTAATGGTTTCATGTAGATGTTAAACAGGATGGAGGATAAAATTGAACCCTGAAGAACCTTATGTTGAAGGCTCCAACAGGGCTGAAGAGCAAGCATCACCCTCTGGAAACAAGTAGGACCAGAACCACTGCAAAACAGTGTCACCCCCACAACTCAGATAGCCACTCCAGAAGGATGCCATGGTTCATAGGACCAAAAGCCACTGAGAGATTGAAGAGAATTAACAAGGACGCATTCCCCCTGTCTCTCTTCAAACAGTGGTCATCATCCAGGGTGACCAAAGCAAATTTTGTGCCAACCAGGCCTAAACTCCAACTGAAATGGATCTGGAGAATTAGTTTCCTCCAAGAGTGCTTGGATCTGGTATGTAAGCACCCACTCTAGAACCTTGCCCAAGAAAGGAAGATTGGCACCTGGCCGGTAATTACTTAGATTTTCCAAATCCAGGGAGGGTTTATTGAGGAGTGGTTTTACCACTGCTCCTTCAAGCAGGCAGGGACCATCCCCTCTTGTAATGAGGTATTAATCACCTCCCTGGAATAGCCAGCTGTCCCTCTTCCTGCTAGTTATTATAAGCCAAGAGGGAAAGGGGTCCAGAATGCAAGTGGTTGTCCTGAACAATCTAAGCACCTTTGTTTGCATCTTCAAGCTTTTTTAACTGAAACTAATCCAACACAACAGGACTAGACAGTGCTCAAGCCACCTCTTGAGAGTCATCTGCTGTAACAGTGGCATCAAGTTCTCAGCTGATGCAATAGTTTTTATCCACAAAATGCTTTGCAAACAAGTCACAGTGAGTGCCATTGGTTCTGCCATCTCCTTCAGGACAAACTGCAAAAGGCCCCACACTATCTGCAAAAGCTCTGCTGGGTGGCACACTGAGGATACAATGAAAGCAGCAAGGTATGGTCTACCACCATCCTTCCAGCCCCTTTCCCATGCTATACACCCTATTTCTTTTGTTCTGTGGAGGCCTTTGTTCAAACAGGTTTTCGAATGACTTTTTAACACACACATACTCCAAGACTGCAAGTTAAGACAATAATGTGATGAGTGCACACAGCAGTGACTCTTACCATATTGCCTTCGGTTTTCTGGGAGGAAGGTCATAGCCTCATTCCCCCAAGTTCTAGAGAATTATCATGTGTATATTATGCTTGCTTGTCACAGTCTTCCACCCCAGATATGGCAGCATGATTCCTGTATATGCCAATTCATAAAGTTGTATATAGAAAAAAAAAGTAATCAAGACTAAGGAAGGAACTCGACAGAGAAGATACAAATAAATAAAATATAAATATAAATAAAGTAATAAAATAGCTTGATTTTGGAGATGAACCTGCACACTCACAATGGGCTTCTTCATACACACCACAAGTAATTGTGACTTCCTACGTTGTGATGCATACATTTATCACATGCATGCCCTGCACATGTTTTCCCTTCAAAGAAGTGACAGCTATCCAGAGAGGACAGAAATGAAGGATGGAAAAGATATCCATGTATGTGGCTTTACCTGGGAAGCCTAACAGAGCCAACTCATGCTGTCAGCAAAATCACATGATATGGCTTCTACTCAGCCTGTGCCACTACATGGCAGAATGTTTACAAATGCAAAGGAAAATGCTTACAGTAGCAAAGGCAACTAGTGCACCAGGTATAAAATGCTGTTGGAGAGGAGGGAAAATGAGGGAGGGGAAGGGGCATGTATGTGCTTGGCTGCAGGGCACATGTTCACAGTTGCAGCAAGTGCATGGGGCCCATAACAGTTTTTCAATTTTGCAAATACGCTTGGAAGGTCCCCGGAAGGTTTGCAACCACTGAACTAATATTAGTATTAGGGAGAAAAGAATTGGAAAAAAATTGTATTGACAAATTTATTTATTTATTTATTTATTTATTTTATAAGAATTTATTGGTTTTTCAAGGAAAATGACAAACAAATAAAAACAATACAAACATTCAAATTACAAAAAGTATACATACTACAAAAAAATTAAACAAAGAAAAAAAGACTCATACAAAACATAAGAAAAAATACATAAAACACCTATTTAACTATCTTGATCTTATTTTATATCTTAATTGGGGGGACTTCCTCTCGCCCTCTCTTCTGCGTTCATTTCCAATATACTTTAGTAACTTTATAACTACTTTAAATCTTCTTTACAACTTATCTTAAACCTTATCTATGTATTGACAAATTTAATACAAAACAAGGCCGTTATGGAGTATGGACTGTGGAGAGTCATGGGGGCCAGATAGAGAGGCGTGCATGGCTGCATTTTGCGCCCCCACCCCCACCCCCGGACCTGAACTTCCACATCCCTGGACTGAGTGCTCAGTCAGGTGACTAGACTGGCACTGCAACATGAGTTGTGCTCTTGAAGAACGGAGCTCAGCCTACAACAGCCAGCTGTCTGCCCCCTTTATAATACTGTACAAATTACTAGACTTCCATGACTATTTTAATGATTTCAATTATTTAATTTCTCCATTAGCAGTTGCAAAAAAAGGAGAAAACTCCAATAAAGCCACAAGAGATGGCTTTATGATAGGCACTTTTCTCCAAAGAGAAACCTTTTTTCCCTGAGGCAATGTCATTAACATACCACCTTGTGGCTTTTGAACTCTGCTTTACTTTCAGAGCTCCACTTAAAACAAAGGATGATGGGTACCTCCCCCCCAAAAAAACAGAATCTTGTTGGGAAAAGGCAGATGTGTTTCACTAGGGCCATTGCAACACTTTAGCAGAAGGACCTGCTGGGCAATTTTGCTCCTTTGATCAAGAAAGCATCTGTTTGAAGATTACAGAAATCCTCTCCCTTTGAGCTAAACATCTGCTCTGCTGCAGCTGATGGTTTTCTGCAACTGCCTCTGAACCCTTCATTCTTCACCAAATGTATGGAGGGAGAGCCAGAAAATAGGGCAGGGCAGGCAGTATCTACGTGTGGGACCCACTGATCAGTGGAAGCTACTCCATTATGGCACCACCAATCTCAGGCTGCTTCCACCCAGCTCCTATCTGCCCACATTCTTACAATCAATCAGGGGGTAGCACTGCCTATCAGGTTCCTCTTAGTCTCAGAATTATAGAACTCGGCAAAGAGGAGGAAGGGAACAAAACAAAGCTAGAATTAGTTGTTTCTGTCTTTCATTGGCTTTCACTCCACCTCTTGCTGTCCTTCCTACTGTCTACCCTACAGGTCCCATTCATGCTGAGTTTTCCCCTGCCTGACCCATCCTTTCCTCTCCTGCAATGTTAAACCTCTGTCCTTCCCTTGATGCTCCTGAACAGCCGAAGTGCATAAGCCAATGTGGAGCTGGGAAGGCATTTTTTTTCTTCCATCTGCTGAAGCTGCAGAAGCAGTGCCCTCTATGAAGAGTTGGGTCAAGATTTGAGACCCACTGGCTACCACTGGCTAACTTGGTCAGCCAGCCAACTGAAGCCATTCCTGGGGTGTGGCCACTGTCACATGCTGACAGCTTCTAGAAGTCATAGATGAGAATTGAGTGCAGGGTGGGGACCAAAGGTGGACAAACTACCCCAGAAGCAGCACAATGTGTCCCCCACCAGAGAGATACTACTAATCCCATAACACCCCATACACCCCTCAGCCTATATAGAGCTTCGGTTATCTGCAGAGACAACATCTCTGGAGCTGTCCAGTGTCCTGAATGCTCTCAGTTTGACTTGGATTTTCAGGTGGTCAGTATGCCGCCTTCTCCTGTTGCCTAAGTTTCCAATCATTTGCACACTTACCTGGGAGTAAGGATGGGCAGGTCTGTCAACTTTGGTTTCAGTTTGTTGTATTTTCACATTGGTTTGCATATTCTTTCTTGCAGCTTGCACCAAAAAAAAAAAAATGTAATGCATATTACTGCATCTTTCCCTTACTCAGAATTATAGAACTGTAGAATTGGAAGGGACCACGAGGGTCATCTAGTCCAACCCCCTGCAATGCAGGAATATTTTTTGCCCAATGTGAGGCTCGAACCCACAACCCTGAGATTGAGAGTCTGATGCTCTATCAACTGAGCTATCCCAGTCCTTATCACTGTACACACTGTGGTAACTGGATAGCTCAGTTGGTAGAGCAGGGGGCTCTTAATCTCAGGGTCATGTGTTTGAGACCCACGTTGGGCAAAATATTCCTGCATTGCAGGAGTCTGGACTAGATGGACCTCATGGTCACTTCCAACTCAGCCATTCTATGATTCTGTGTCTTGGCCAATAAACATTTTTGCAAGTATCTTCCCTATATGATGTATTTTTGTAATTATCACTAAATAAAGCACATTAGTGTGTGCATGTTTTTCCCCCATTGAAGAACTGCACAACTGTGCCAACTTTAAAGTTTGTGTTTCAGTTCTGGAAGAGTGAAATAGGTAGATAATACATTAAAATGCAATCAAATTAGTATCTCCTCTGTCTTGTAAGTTCCAATAAACCATGGATAGACAAACTAAGGCCCGGGGCCAGATCTGGCTCAATCACCTTCTAAAGCAGTCCGCAGGTGGTCCGGGAATCAGCATGTTTTTATATAAGTAGAATGTGTCCTTTTATTTAAAATGCATCTCTGGGTTGTTTGAGGGGCCTGCCTGGTGTTTTTATATGAGTAGAAGGTGTGCTTTTATTTAAAATGCATCTTTGGGTTATTTGTGGGGCATAGGAATTCATTCATTCCCACCCCACCCCACCCCTCAAAAATATAGTCCGGCCCCCCACAAGGTCTGAGGGACAGTGGACTGGCCCCCTGCTGAAAAAGCTTGCTGACCCCGAGGGCTGAAAGTAAGTTAAAGGTAAAGGTAAAGGGACCCCTGACCATTAGGTCCAGTCGTGTCCAACTCTGGGGTTGCGGCACTCATCTCACGTTACAGGCTGAGGGAGCTGGCGTACAGCTTCCGGGTCATGTGGCCAGCATGACTAAGCCGCTTCTGGTGAACCAGAGCTGCACACAGAAACGCTTTAGTTGCATTTAATTCCCATTGCAAACAGCATAACTCAGGGCTCAGCTATGTTAAGCATTACTAAAATAAAATAAAATAAAATAAAATAAAATAAAATGTATGGTTCTATTATTTTGTAACCAATTATGTGAAACGTTAAATTTAGGGTTTTTTTTAAAAAAAATTAGAGGCACTCACAATCTGAGGCCTTAAATATAGCTAACTTAGCCTGTGTGTACCGGTAAATCTGGCAGTGGTGGAACTTAGGTCATGACTATCTTGTTTTGTTAATTTTGATTGGGCCTAAGTTCAATGGATCCACCCCATTGACTCGGGATTTAGTCCAAGCACAATCCCCACTGAAACAAACACTTAGGAACTGGCACATGGGGAAAAAAACTCTTCCACTAAGCTTTTGAATGGAGAGGCATGAAAACGAAGGCACATCTGATTAGGAAGTGTGGGGAAGTATAGAATGTCTCAATCATTCTCAGAAACCCCCTCCCTTGTTTTGTCACCAAAATAGTAATCACTTAAGCATCTCCTGCTGTCTTTTCGTTCAACATCTACTCCTGCCCATCTGCCTATCGATTGGAAGGAAACTCCAATTGGGGATTTCATCTCATTAATCATGTCTCATCACAGGGCTTGCAATGCACACAAAAACAGAAAAATCCTTTATGCTCACAGCAGTCAGCTAATACCCAGAAAGATGGGAATGAATATGATAGGGGTGGAATGTATTCACACTAATTGAATGTCATCCACTTTAAAACAGCATATCATGCTTGTTTTGCCTATCCAACCAGCTAAACCTATAACTACAGATACTATGTGAAACTAGGTTTTCTGTCATTTGCATTTTTCTGTTTTCATTGTGCGCGCATGCGCGCGCGCACACACACACACATGCTGAGATGTGATGGCAGTGTACCCACTTCAACATCCAATGGTGCAGTCAGATAATTGTAGATTCTGGGCTTAATGGTTTTACAGATAATGATCCCATGGCTAAAAGCTACTTATCTCAACACCAGCAGCTTCATACCCAGTGTTGCTTGGGAATTTATAAAAAAAAAGAAAAAGAAAAACCCTCATCATTTTAGTTTTGAAATCAGTGGTTAAAAACAGTGCAGTCCTGAAAGGTTCAGTCCACCATCTTGATTCAAAATGGCAACCAATTGTATTCTTTGGGCCCCATGGTGGGAACCAGGTAGTGGGCCCTCTTGGCAGTAGCACCCTCCCTGTGGAATGTCCTCCCATCAGATGTCAAGGAGATGAAGAACTAAAACAATTTTTTGAAGACATCTAAAGGCAGCCATGTATCAGGAAGTTTTTAATGTTTGACATTTTATTATGTTTTAATATTCTTCTGGAAGCTGCCCAGAGTGGGTGGGATATAAATAATAAAATGTTGTTGTTGTTGCTGCTGCTGCTGTTACTGTTGTTACTCCCCTGGGCTCTATCCAGAATTGGCTTGGCAATTCTAACTTACTAACAGGATATACCCTAAAATTGCTCATAGAATGATGTCCCCTGCTGCACTTCCAACATTCTATGATTAGAATCTTGTGTGTATGGAGTATTCTAAACACACTCGGCTGAATGCATGAATATTTCCCCTTCAGACTGTCCCATTCAATGTGCAGAAGGCAGAGTGGAGCTGACAGTGACAGGAGTATGAAGGGTGGGACTAAAATGCACAGCCTTGCTCCTCCCACAATGCACTGCGGGGGAAACAGGGCTTAAGCTGAACTGCAAAGCAACAGCCTCCTTAGCAAAATAGTGGCGAGGTGACAATTATAACAGCCTATCAACAACATGGTCATAACTCAATGGTCATAACACTTGATCAAGCTAGTGGGCCTGCCCTTAGTTCTGTTGGAGCTAATAAGTACATGAATACTTGTCTATATGGGAGTCTTAGGGAATCACACATAAACTCCTCTGAGCAGGGCAGACCCAAGACATTTTTGTGCTTGAGGTGAAGGGCAAGATGGTGCTCCCCTTTATTCCACATTCAGAAGTCAGCTGGACTGGCAGATTAATTTTACTTCACCACTGGCAATGGGATAGCATCCCACACAACACCTGAAGCAGCAGGCCAGGTTAAGGGGGCCAGGAGAGACCATGTGGCCACAGAGGAGAATATAGTGGTGACTGGTCCCCTTTGGGACTGGTAAGACAGAAAGGCAGGGAGGCCAACATTAGGTGACAGGCAGAGCTAAATAACTCTTTAAGTTTGTCCCCAATCTCCTCCCTGCTGAGTCCTACAGGAGTCAAGGGGGAGGGAGCTAACAGGCAGCGCCATCTTTTGAACTAGTTCTAAGTAAGAAGGTAGGCAACTGGGGGGCTGACTGGGAGCACACTATATTTGGTGGAGCAGTGCCCTATTCACCATAATGGAGCAGCCTCCACCGGAGGAATGGCTGGTTGGTTCAGAAGGAATACCAAGGGCTGCTACTGCATCCCCAGAGCACTGCCTTCTGAGGCCGTTGTCTCACACCGCCTAATGGTAGGGCCGGTCCTGACTCGGAGTCTTCTGAAGGAACACTGGGATGTAAATAAAATTAAATATCTACAGATTCTCTGTATCTCTGTATGTTTTTATTCCCCCCCCCTCCACAACAAAATCACATTCACAGCAAGAGGCTAAGGCTTTCCCCTTCTGCTTAGTCCCTGATATGCAAAAGAGAAAGCAATTAAAATGCAGAGAGATGACAGAACAGGTGAGTCTTCCTTACCTTCTGGACATTGTGGCAGATGAGCACTATATGCACATACACACACACACACACACACACACACATACAACCTTGGAAGACAGCCAACTTATTAATGAAATTTAACCATGCAAAAACTTGTTGCTATCCCTCTAGAACTTTGAACGTTGCCCAATGATGTCATTGCCAAATTCCATGGAAATAGTTTCATATGATTTGGTTTGGGGGAGGGTGTAGTTATTTTTGAATGATAAACAATAAATATTTTTGCAAGTGTATCATCTTGCCTTTCAACTTGCATTTGATGAAGTGGTCTCTAGTTTGCTGGGTCAACACTAACAAAATTAATTTCAATAGGGACAAATGTAGGGCTCTATACTTAGGCAGGAATAACCAGCTGCACAAAAATAAGATGAGGAACACATGGTTTGCCAGTAGTAGATGTGAAAAGAATATAGGGGTCATAGTAGACCACAAACTTAACATGAGTCAACAGTGTGATGCAGCAGCAAAATCAGCTAATGCTAAGTCCAGATCAAGGGAAGTACCACTCCCTTCAGTAGACTGCCTTCAGTAGACCCCACCTGGAGTGATTGTGTCCAGTTCTGGGCACCACAATTTAAGGAGGATATTGACAAACTGGAATGTGTGTAGAGGAGGACAACCCAGATGACCAGGAGTCTGGAAGCCAAGCTTTATGAGGAACGGTTGAGGGAGCTGGCTAGGTTTAGCCTGGAAAAGAGGACACTGAATGGAGATATGATAACTAACTTTAAATGTCTAAAAGTGTTGTCACGTGGAAGATGCAGCCAGCTTGTTTTCTGCTGCTCCAGAGGGTAGGACCCAAACCAATGGACTGAAGTTACATGGAAGGATTTTCGAAATAAACACCAGAAAGTACTTTCAGACTATTAACAGCTGTTTGACAGTGGAAAAGACTCCCTTGGAAGGTGATGGACTCTGCTTCATTGGAGGTTTTCAAGCAGAGGTTGGAAGGCCGTCTATCATGGATACTTTAGTTGAGATCCCTGCATTGCAAGGGGATGAACTAGATGACCCTCAGCGTCTCTTCCAACTCTACAAATCTATGATTCGATGACGATCTTCTGCTGCAACAAATCTGCATCATTAGACTCTATTTTACTTGCCATTTAAATATAATGAGAGGGAGGGAGGGAGAGAGAGGGGAGAGAGAGAGAGAGAGAGAGAGAGAGAGAGAGAGGAAATGATTATTATTTATTATTCTTGAGATAGTGATTAACCTAACAGATAATTATATATCCACATTCCAATGACTATACCAATCTGAAAATCAGTAAGATGTGAGCGAGAACCTTTAGGATGAAGAGAGAGAAAATAGCAACGCTGCAATCCTACCTCCAATTATCTGAGAGTAAGTCCCATTGAATTCAATAGTATAGTATACATGGTTAGGATTGCCTTTGCTGGTCCACTTTCTTTGGGAGAGGAAGCCCTACTTTGCCCTCCTGTAGGGGTGGGAGAGAAATTTGGTTTAGTTTGCATTTAAAGGGAAATCTACCTAATCTGCACTTCCTCCAAAAGGCATGAACAGTACTCTCAAGTAATCTCTTTCAAGTATCTTGGTGTGGGTGGTCTGCACAGGTCCAATTGTGGTGGTGGCCCAAAGGGCCACAATAAATGTGATAATGTGTACCCCTGTAAATCTTTGATTATGCTTCTGATAGAGAAGTTATGGTAACCTGTTGCTTTATGAAACTGATGATTTTGCATGTTGCTGCCCCCCATTGGGGCACAAATACAGCTAATATGTGAATCGTAAAGATGCAGCTCAAAGCAAGTGGCGTCGCAAGGTGGGGGCGGAGGGCAGTGTGACCCAGGTTCCATGTCTGGGGGTGGCAAGAAGGCCCCCCGCGGGGTACTTGCTCTGCCGCCTTGGCCTGGGTGCGGTGGCATGAGCAGCCATCGCGCTGCCGCAGCCGCATGTGGAAGATCCTCGGTTCCCAGCGGCAACCATGAGCAGAGGATCCCGCCACCATCTGTATGACATTGGAGTGGCACACAGTGGCGACCACTGTGCATGCATTGTACGTAGTGAGAACACACATGCGCTGTACATAGCGGCGGCTCCTGCTTTGCCACTTTACAGAGAGCCAGGGAGGGGCGGACGGGAGCCATGGCTTCCCCTCCCCGGCTCACTGTAAAGCGGCAAAGCGGGAGCCACGGGAGCCACTTATGGTGAGCAGGGGCCCCCCTCCCAGCCTCCCTCCCTCCCTGGCTTGCTGTAAGCGGCTCCCACTTTGCTGCTTTACAGCAAGCCAGGGAGGGAGGGAGAGAGGGGAACAAACGGGAGCAGTGGCTCCTGAGAAGACGAGCTGTGCAGTTTTGCCAGTGCCCCGGCAAAGTGGCATAGCTCCCCCCTTCCCCCAACGGCTCAGGGTACTTGGGAGTCACGGGGGTGGGGGTGCAGAGGTGTAGGAAGGGGGCGGACCACCCCAGGGGTCATCGCTGAAGGGGGAACATTCGGTGCCCGCCAGTGGCTCCCAAGCCTACCCCGAGCTGTCAATGTGTGTGTGGGGGGGGGGGTGACAAAAATATTTCCGCAACAGGTACCACCTGGGCTTGCTACGCCTCTGCTCAAAGCTGGAACATAAGTTGCTACATGGTGCAAAATGGCTACACATAACACAGGAGCTCAACATGCATACTAATAAAATGTAACAGATCATGGTGAGAATCAACACTGAATCAGCAAAATTGCCAGTGCTTATTGTGCATGTGTATTAAACATGAAATGACATAATGATGTACACAATTGGTGTAGATTTAAATGCTTTGTTTGAAACTTTATAAATAGCACTGCCTGAACCATTGGGCAGGGTTGCAGTTTTGCGGAACAATCCAACTGTAACCTATTGCTTTGCAATAAACAACGATGGACCCTTAACTCCTCAAGCTTCTGGGTTTTATTGGCATAAACTCAGGAGATAAGCCATTTTTGGCTTACAACGTTTGGTGCCGTGACTCTTGAACCAGGACTATTTTGGGGCATTTTTCTTTTCTTTTCTTTTCTACTACTTCAGTTGAGGTTGAGTGGATTTTCTGTGAAGCACATGCCAAGGGCTTACAACACAATCCAGTGCACTATTAGCTTGTAGAACTTTAAATGGATTATTATGATTCCACCATGCAAAAGGGGGCAACTTGGTTCAGCCCACTTTAGAACTTTATAAAGCCAGAGTGTTGTTATATGGAGTTGTTATATGGAGCGCCACTGTGCGCCATCACCAATTGTGACTCCCTGGAGAGAGCGCAAAACAAAACAAATTGCGCAGCCCCCATTTCTCCAAAAATAGCACTATTCTGTGCAGAACTGAATGTAATGCATATTAAAGCCGAAGCCCTTAGACTAGCTCTGCTTTTCTTCGGGGGGGGGGGTGTTAAATTTATTTTTAAGCAGGTATCAGAATCTTTCATGACATTTTTGGAAGACAAGGCTCCAAACTTGTGGAAACGTGAAGTGCAGTTTGGGGCCACGAGCTTGGGACTCTCTGCCCCCTTTCTTGTGATGCAGGGTTTTTCAGAGAGCTAAAGAATTAATACTCCAAAGGTTGAGAAACACCAAGATGCAATCACAAGTTGCTGACACCAACATCTGTCAATCTAATAAACTGTATGCCTCTTTTATCCAATTGTGTCCATCCCTGCCAAGATATCTGGTAGATTTACAAATGTTAAAACGAGGATAGCCTTTTTCACAGCCAAGACTAAACGTCCTTCCATTAGCAGACTGGATGGGCCAACATAAAGGAGTTCCTTAGAAGGATAGAGCTTGCGGCTGCAACTCCTTATCAACAGAAGACATAACTCATGTGCTCCTTGAGTGCCCTTTCTGTGACGATCTCAGAAACAATTACATCCACCCATTGCTAAGATTGCAAAAGGGAAGGTCGTCTCTTGCAAATACCCCCCTTTTTTGCTGTCTGATGTTGAGAGAGATATATCCTTTAGAACATCTAAAATTCTTTTTAAGGCTTTACAGATTTGTGTAACAAAACTTGAGGGGGGGCACGAGAAATTATTTATCCACTAGGGGTCAGGGAGTAGAAACGTAAACCATTATTAGTAGCAGTATTCCTGTTGTTGTTGTTATTATTATTATTATTATTATTATTATTATTATTATTATTATTTTATGTGTGTAATGGCTGCTTGCTAAACACAATAAACCAAACCGACTTCCCCCAAAATGCATGAACAGTAAGCCAGTCAGCCTTCGAAATCTGCAGTTCTCCAAATTTTGCAATGCAGTTCTCCAGCCAAGTAATGTGCGTAATGGATAACAAAGGAAAAGAGTGCAAAAATTCATATATTAGTGGAAATAACATACAAAAATATATTACATAAGGAAAAATATGAATACCATATTAGGGATAATATAAATATTAGGAGCATATGCTTTTCAAAAATGTGTCTGTTGGGCAAAATTGCATAGAAATATGTGTATTTTAAGAGAAATCCTGAGGAATGTTAATGAGGGCTTTAATTCCCCTCCCCACACACACACACTTGGACTTTCAAAAAGCTCTTGAAAAGGTACCTCACCAAAGACTCCTGAGCAAGCTCAGCTGTCATGGAATCGGAACTAGCTGTGATTGACCAGGAATGGGATCTAGCATTTGTATTGGATAGGTTGATGAAGATGCTGCCCCAGTGTGTAACTGCTGCGAAAAAGGCAAATTCCATGCTAGGAAACACTAAGAAATTAGGAATTCAAAGTGAAACTGCTGATATCATAATGCTGTTTTACAAATCTATGGTGCTACCGCATTTGGAATTCTGTGTACAGTCCTGGCATCTGTACAGGATATTGTGGAGCAGGAAAAGGTTCAGGAAATTATCAAGGGTGTTGATCGACTCTGTTATGAGGAAAGGTTGCAGCATTTGAGACTTTTTAGTTTAGATAAAAGGGGAGTAAGAGGAGACATGGCAGATGCTTATAAACCTCCTGTTAAAGCTTTCTTTTTATCTGTTAAGAACATAAGGGAAGAGCCCTGCTGGATAAGGACAAAGTTCCATCTAGTCCACCAGCATATTTTCACACTGGCCAGCAAGATACCCATGGAAAGCCTGCAATTAGGATGTGAGTGCAACAGCTCCTTCCACACTTGTGATTCCCAGCAACTGGTATTACTGGGCACTCTGTAAAAGAGTAAATCATCAATTGCCATCATGGCTAATGGCCATTGATTCTGGTTCTGGAACCACACACAGAGAGTTTTGGGTGAGACCACTTCCATCATGCAGTTACAGGTATGAAATCCTTACCAAGCCATATTTTTTATTTTATATAGGAGAGGAGAATGTTTAGAAGAAAAAGAGGTACATATAAAGTCTTTCTCAGCCTACGTGATCTAGCTTTCTTTCTTTCTTCCTTTTCGTGGTGGGCAAAAGTTTGTCAACCATAATTTTATAAAGATGACAATTGAACAGGCCATCTGGTAAGAATTAATTTATGCCTTTCTACATTTTAAACAACCTGGCTATTTTTACTCTCTCCATCCCTCTCCAAGGGAGCGAGACGTAATGAAGCATGAGCTGGAGGAGGGCCACGCCTCAGCTGGAAAACGTCAAACTCCATCACACAGCCTTCCAAAACATAAATCATTGCTGGGGCTTTTGAATAGGTACAGAAGTATCAGAAAAGACAGAGGAACGGTCACGTGAACACAGCACTTCTTGCAGTAACCCAATAATGCTTTGATGGAGAGACCTGGATCACAGAAACAGCTGCAAAGACATCACTGGAATGGGTTCCTCAGAGAACATTTTTATTTATTATTCATAAAAATATTTATAAACCACTGTGTCATGGGAGGGGGGGAGCATGCTGGTGTACAACAAACCATTAACATTTTGTATTCAGCAGTGATGAAATATCAAAAGTGTAGGTACTTGTCTGATTTTAGTAGGAAAGGTTTCATTGTATGATTGGAGCTTCTTCTTTTTAAGTCATTATAAAAAATTATCTTTTTTAGTGTTTATTCCTTGTAATGTACACATTTTTGCAAAGCAGTTTTCCCTAATAAAATGTCCTTTTGTATGTTATTTTCACTTATATATGCACGTGATGCAGATTTTACCTTCATATGTATGCATTTTTATAAACATTTCTTGCCTTCTCCTTGGCTGGAGAAGGTGCCTTGCAAAGTGTGAAGTTTGAAGGATGGCTGTGTTTCAGTTTGTTTTTCAGAAAGCAAGAATCGGCTAGATTCACCTTTAAATGTTAACTGAATTGAATTTCTCCCTCCATTCCTACCCAGGAACATATGAACCAACATCCACCACTGCATCTTGTGGTCTACAAGGAGCTCAGATACTGAAAGGACACAGGGTCCAGGCCCATAACAAAAATATGAATAACATTTGCATGCACTTTATTTATAGATGCCCAGCACTACTGTGTTTTGCTGAGTCCCCAGTTGCCCTGCAAGCAAGGGAAAGGTGCAAGGCTGGCGCCTAGCATCCCTGTGATGGTAGCCATGTATTAATTACATACGTGCAATTTAATTCTCAGCAGACTTAAGATAGTAGCCTAGTTTTTGTTTAAGAGAAGAGGCAAGCTGTCTCATGAACTGAGAATATTTTCTTGTCCTCTACAAGTATGTAATATTGAAAACGGTAGAGCTTGCATCAAACCTAAGTTGATCACACAGTCAAGGAGAATTACTCTGAGATCTGAGCACACCAGGAGGGATCGTTGTACATTGAATTTCTCAGTGTAATATGGTATAAATCTTCGTGAGAGGCTCAACTTTTATTGGACGCACAAAAGGTGCTCTTTCCCCCCTTATTAAATGCAAGAGATGCTCCCAAGGGATGCCTAGCCTTCTAAAACATCTCTATCAATTTTTTTCTCCCTGTCTACAAGCTCCAGAAGGCTGATGGGTACAGTCTGGTAAATCACTCCCTCTTGTTTATCAAATGTAAAATAAATTACTCGTTTCCTGGTCTGAAATTCTCAGAGTCCCTTTCTCTAGCAATGAATACATTTTCATTTGCTTAGTTACAGTGTGTTAGCTTCTAAGAACATTCCAAGAAAAAGTAAATCTTCCAACAGGCAATAGGATGAAGTCTGCTTTGTTCAGTTGGGTTCTTCAGACTCAGGGATAGCCCGTCCTGTTTTGCCACCTGAGGTGACACAAGAGACATGCCCCACAGCCACTGCACCCTGCCTGCCCCACCACTTCTGCTGCCAACAAGCAAGATCAGGACTGGGGATGTTCTGGTGCTGGCAGGGCAGGGCGGGTGTTATCTCTTGTGCTTCTGCTGCCTGAGGTGTCTTCATCACCCCACCTCATGGGTGGGCCAGCGTTGTCCAGAGTGGTCATGTAAAAGGGCTCTTTAATAGGGCTGAATGACAGCCTAGGGCAGGGGTCAGCAACCTTTTCCAGCCGTGGGCTGTTCCACCGTCCCTCAGACCATGTGGTGGGCCAGACTATATTTTGGAGGGGGAAAAATATATATGAGCAAATTCCTATGCCCCACAAATAACCCAGAGATGCATTTTAAATAAAAGGACACATTCTACTCATGTAAAAACATGCTAATTCCTGGACCGTCCGTGGGCCGGATTGAAAAGGCGATTGGGCTGCATCCGGCCCACGGGCCTTAGGTTGCCTACCCCTGGCCTAGGGTTGCCATTTGTACATTGCCAAAAAGAGAGGAAATTCCTCACCAAAAAAGGAGAGGAGAGGACATTGAATTACATATGCTGATTTAAATGCATTGGCTCATATTTAATTTAAATATAAGTACCTTTTATCCTAGGGGGATAGGATACTGTGACCAGGTGTTCTGCTTGCTTAGTCTGCTGTCTGGGTGCCAATGGCGGATGGGAAATGTCCGGGGTCCTGATCTCTCTCCTTAGTGTTCTTCCACAAAGCAAAAGCTTGAAGTCTGTGATTCTTCCAGCAACTTTAATTATATATGGCCTACGTGCTGCCCAAATCCCCCCTCCCCACCTTGATTTTGTAACTTAGGACAGCAGCCTGGAGAAAGGTGACAGGTAAAATCTATAACCATGTTTGCCACTCCAATAAATTATCTTGCGTATGCCACTGTGGGTAAACAACTTGGGATGAAACCAGAAGTTCCACCTGGTTTGAAGCCACGTATTTTTTATAAGCCAGACATTGCCAGAATAACAAAGCTGGAAAATGTATAATGAACACACACAAATCTGTCTTCCCCTTGGAACACCTTGTCTTCGCTATTTCTCACCAATGTCATCTGCACCTTTCAGGCTGAGTTGCTTAACCAGGACATACTATTTGTTCTATGCGGAGGAATCCTCTCTTGGTCTTTCATAAGGCTCAAGCCATCCTCAAGTGTGCCTGCTGTCCATTGAACAACAACTTGCCCTCGTCTTACAAACACACACACACACACACCTCTTTGAAGTGCATTAATAGCAGCACAATAACAAAACAATTCACACTGGGCATGAAATATTGCCACATATCCCACATATCCAAGGATATGGAAGAGTAGTTGGGGTGGTGGGACTGTGTCTGCAGGGCCCACCCTTATCCACCTGTTCACCCAAAACTGTATGCTAGAGGTGGTGAGAACCTGTGGCTGGACTCCCATCATCCCTGACCTTTGGCTATGCTAGTTAGGGGAGCTGGGAGCTGGAGTCCATCAACATCTGGAGGCCAACAGGTTTCCCATCTTTGCTGTAAGCAGGGTTACACAAGCTTTAAATGTCTCGGGTCTCCACGCAGTAATCCAAGGACAGAAAATGTAGCATCCTTTCGATGTTTCGGATTCCAGTACTCATCAGTGACAGCCACTACTGCCAGTGGTCAGGAATGATGGGAGTTATAGTGTACAACATTTGGAGGGTGCCACATTGACTACTCCACAGTAATCAATGGTCATACAAAAGACAGGTTCTCCAGCTGCAGGGAGGGATTCCACATGCAATTTTTGTTTACTTGTTGCATTTTATCCCATCCTTCAAAATATCAAGGGTTGCATGCATGATTTCTCCATGCCCATTTTATCCTCACATCAACCCTGTGAAGCGGTTCACTTGAGGCAGGGAATCACAAGTTGGGAGAGTGCACCCAGGTCCTGCTTGTGGGTTTCATATGGGCATCTGATTGGCCACTGTGAGCAGTGGCGGAGCTTCATGCTCCAGCACCAGGTGGGCAGAGAATAGGCGTGGCATGGCTGGCACCTGTCTCGGGGGTGTGGCGTGCTGCCTGCGGGGGCATGATGCCTAGCGTGGGTGGGGGGCAGCCGCAATGGACCCCACTGGGATCACGCTGCCAGGGGCGGTGCGCTCCCCTGCCCCCCTCTTCCTCCACCAGTGACTGTGAGAACAGGGTGCTGGACTAATGAGCCATTGGCCTGGCCCAGCAGGGCTCTTCTTCTTCTTTTCTTAAGAAACAGAGTGACTAGCAGCCCAAGGTCACTTACAGCACAATTCAAATCCAGCATCCACCAGGGTGAGAGAGCTTTGACAGATCATTAGCTTTCCCAGTTGAGCATAAGTCCCTCACTGTGGCTCAGCCAGCTCAGCTGGGTCTCAGGCAGTGGAACTTAATCCAGCATTCTGGGACTGTGGTAGAGATAGCACAGGACAAAGACAGACTTTCACCTCTTCCAAACCCCTTTTGGCTTGGTCACATGACACAGCAGCCAGCTTCCTCTGTTGGTGTAATTTGGGGGAAATGGGGGAAATTGCACTAAGTGCTTGGTCCATGTCTTGAGCAGCCCACTCCCATGTCAGGATTCTGTTTGTGCAAGGCCAAAAATTGGTGCCCCCAAATGGAACTTTTCAGTTATAGATCTTCTCAATTTTGCACCCCTTGAGCTTGGTGCCCTGTGCAACAGAACTGCCCACACTGCCCACTGTATTAACTTAAAAACAAAACAATAAGCAGTAAAAGACTACAACAATCATGATGATATGTCACCAGACAGCTTACAATTAATTGCACAACCTACAAACTCACAATAAATTTAAAGAGGAAAAGTGGGGAGGGGAAGAAGAAAAACAAACCATTGAGAAGAGCTGAAGCTCAGTGGTAGAGCATCTGCTTTGCATGTAGAAGGTCCCAGGTTCGTTCCTTAGTGTGTCATTAGCATCAGTTGGAATACATGAGAACTGGGTGGAAGGCATCTTTGCTCCCCAGCCCCTCCTCTGTCTGACATCAGGGCTGTGGGAGACCTTATGTCAAAGAAAAAGCCAGCAGTAAATCACACCATTGGAAGTTGGAGTTAACTCTTTATTTGCAAAATCATGATCTTCACAGACTTGGCTCAGTGTCAGCACAGCAGCTCTTTCCCTATAGGTCTTACTCCACGAAACCAGTTGCTGAGACTAAAGGTCCCCATCTTCCCACAGCCTCCTGTGCCTCCTCCTCTCCAGGGCTTTTCCTAAGCAATCAGAGACTGTGCCTGCATGCAGCCTGTCTTTGCTCTACCCATTTCGTGCCTCTCCTGGTCCTGGAAGTCAGGTGGGTGGAGGGGAGCTTGTCACAGCAGGAGGGGGAGACACCCTTAACTCTTCACTAGCTGTCTCATCTCTGCATGTTGGCCTCCCTCTCCCACTCTCCTGCTTCAGCTTCTGACTCTGATTCTCTGCCGCAGACTCTCCCAGCTCACTAAGACTTGTTAGCTCCCAATCACCTCCTCTTCCAAGTCTTTACCCTGTGACCACTCATCATTATCACACCACCACCGCCCAGGGTCTGAGTCTTCTTCCCTTGGTGGTTTCCGCAGCTGCTTCCTCCCACCATTCCTCTGCAGCCAGTCAGTCAATGACACCTTAACAGCAGCCACCCAATGAGGAAACTGGATGTGGCAATATCTGGAGAAAGTCCTGCATAACCAGAGAGACCTAAAGGGACTCATTTGGCCCCTGGGCCTGAGGTTCTGTATCCCTCATCTGTGTATACCTTGTAATGAAAGAGGAATGAACCCAAGTTCTGCTTTGTTTGCATATGTAATAAAACCCATTCAAACACCACAAAAACCCTCTGATTTTTCTGTATTGCCCTAACTTGATGTTGTAAGCTTCTTTTTCTTAACCTTTGTGGGATGTAAAGGTGCAGTCAAGTGCAACATTCTGACAGAGGACTAACGGCTTCCACGTTCCAACCGGTTGCTGTGACAACCAGTTTGTTGGTTGCTGGTAGTTTTGAAAGATAACTGCTCAGTTGCAGTCACCTCAGGACCAACTTCCCTTTGGTATAGTTTATTTGCTTGTTATGTAACCTAAGCCTGCCTTCAGGTACAGTTCTGTAAATCTGAATGAATCTAAGAGTAAAATAGTTTTATATTAACATGAATCAGATTCGTGTGTGTATTCTTTAAGAAGGATTCAAAGGGATTTTTAACCAGGAAGGCATCTTCATTAGTAGAACTCAGACGAGTCAGCAACAAGCTGATTGCTGCATAAACTTATAAAGGGGATTGTTTAACTCTGCTAAAGTAAACCTTCCCACAACCTTGAGTTTCAGGTACATATGCATAAGTCTGGAAGTGGTGAGGAATTAATATGCCATGCTTCTCTCGCTTCAAAATGTAAGCTATCCTTGCTGAATTTGGACCCCTTTTGTTCATTTTACTGAATGAGACGTCTGAACTCTTGCCCCAAAGTTCCACCCTGATGGTGCCGCTGCATGAAGATTGACGCTTGTTCTCCATCACGCACAGGGCAGGGCTAGATCTGAAGGGTGGGAGGGAGGTTTGTAACACATTTGTTTCCCCCCTCCCCAGCACCTTCTGCATCTGCCACCAGGGCCTGGGGCTATGAGAGGCAGCAGTAGCAGCAGCCACCCAGTAAGGAAGTCTTCATGACCTGTGTGGGAGGAATTGCTTCAGTTGTCAGCCCTAGGCATTTGTTGGAACATAAGGGAACAAGGAGGAAAAGCTTATACAGTGGTATCTCTGTTTCTGAACGTCTCAGAAGTCAAATGTTTTGGTTTCCGAACGCCAAAAACCCGGAAGTAAATGCAGTCTGTTTTCGAACATGCCTTGGAAGCTGAACGGTTTCTACTACGTGTTTCTCAATTTTCTCAGTTAAATTTGTAGGCTGCCCTTCGTGCCTGTTTTCGGATGTTTCGGAAGTCAAATGGTCTTCCAGAATGGATTACATTCGGAAAACGAGGTACCACTGTCCAAACCTTTGCCCTGCTTTAGTGACTATTGTATCATTGTCTATTTTACTGTGCTTTAAATCTTGCAACCTGCCTCAAAAACTTCCGGTTCATAGGAGGGGTAGAAATACTCCTCAATCAATCAATCAATCAATCTCCAAGCAGAGCTGAGAGAGCTGCTGTCAGTCAGTGTGTAGACACCACTGAGCTAGCTGGACCAATGATCTGACCCTGTGTAAGGCATCCTCCAATGTCCCTGTGATAAAATAAGGCCTTATGTTGCAATCACAAATTTGTCTCTGATACAGAGCATACCCATGGCCTTCCCCACCTTCAGAACAGCTGCTTTTTTCCTCCTGAGTTAATCACCTTAAACTTATGATTAACCAGCTATCAGATTTCTTTAATCAGGTGAAGCTCCAATACAATGTTTCTTTCGCAAGCCTATGCCACAGAGTAATAGCTTGAGGTGCCGTCGGCACCTGGATTAAGTGAAATTATGTTCAACTTAAAATTGATCAGGGTGGAAGCTACAAGTGGATTTATCTTTCCTATTGTCCTCCTGATCTTTCAAGCAGCAGCTGAAGGGCCTGGATAACTCTCCCTTGACTCCACACAAGCCTCTGTAAAACCCTGTATTAATTTATAGGGCTCTTTCCCCCTCTCTGTTCCCTTCACAATATGATTCAAGCCCAAGGGCCCTTCCCTTTTAATATCGCGAGCAAAAGGAAACAGTAAAAACCTTCTTCCCTCACTGCCCATGCAAGTTCTGGAAACATATGACAATGACATATCCAGTAAATACACTTCAGTGTTTGCCATGTTATTTACAAGCTGTCATCATGGTCACAGGAGGGTTAAATAAATAAAACAAGGAAGAAACAAACAGGGCCCTCAAATCACAGCAGTGTCTATGATCTGGCTGATACCAATTGGATTACAAGAGGCCGAGGTGTGGTTAGCCAGCCCAATGAAAATAAGAAGAGCCTGACTTTTGGATCAGACCACCTAGAGACCAGCATCCTTTTATCTCAGTAGCCTTTGGGAAGCTTGCAAACAGGACATGAGCACAACAGCATTAGGGCTGGGCGATACATCATCCAAAACAAGTTTGAAGTCCATATCGTGATATTGGTTTTGTAATTTTTGACCTGGCAATATATCGCGAATCATGATGTGCATTAGGGCTTGGCAATACAGTGGTGCCCTGCTAGACGAATGCCTCGCTAGACGAATGCCTCGCTAGACGAACGGCATTCGTCTAGCGGAAGCTGCCCCGCAAGACGAAAAAGTCAATGGGGCTGCTTCGCAAGATGATTTTTTTTTTTAGCGCGAAAACCTCCGCGCTCCATTGCCGCTTCGCTAGACGAAAAATTCGCTCTATGAAAAAACTCGTAGAACGAATTATTTTCGTCTAGCGGGGCACCACTGTATATTGTCCAAAAACAGCTTGAAGTCCATATCATGATATCAGTTTCATGATTTTTGACCTGGCAAAATATCACAAATCATGGTGTGTGTGTGTGTGTGTGTGTGCTATGCAAAAAATTACGATGGGGGACAAACCGTGAAGCCAGCCCCTGACTCAACATAGCTCCATCCTTATTTCAGAGATTGTGATATATTAGTATATTGTGATGTTTAGCTGGTGATATATCACAAAGTTGAAAACCAGGTGTCTCCTAACCCTAAACAGCACATTCCTCACCTGTGATTCCCAGCAACTGTTATTTAGAGTTAATACTGCCTCTGGTCCTAATAGGTTATCCTTGATAACCATAGCCACCCCAGATTTGTCAGATTCCCTTCCAAAGAAATTCTGTGTACAAAAATCCAGAAATGTTTTAAAAGAGAAATAATAGTGGCTTTCTACTACACCAGTTTCAATTTAGGGTGGGGGGAAACAGAGTTGGAAACAAAACCTGATAAAATTAAACATCAAAATCTTGTGATTCCCAACAAGTGACATTCAGCGGCATACTGCCTCCAACAGTGGAGGGAAAATGTAGACATTATGGCTATGTCTTTTAAAGCATGGATTCAACAAGCTTCCCCAATAAGGGCATTTTATTTAATTTTTCCGGTTCTTCAATGCCTGGGAAGGATTGATAGAAGTGTAAATGCAAACAGCGTCTTTTTTTTCTTTTGGCAGAACGATATCTAGTTTCAGAAAGCGGGTGTTTATGGAAAGTAAAATGCATTATAAAATTCAGTAAATGTTAGTGTGGCTTTTTCTACTCTGGTATGAGACTCATTTCAACAAATTTTTCTTTGGCTTAAAAAAATGTGAAGTTATTGAAATTGTCATAAACATTCCTGGCCATTATTCAAGAAAACATAATGGAAATCGGCCTGGCATAAAAGTTTTGGGCAGCTGATTTCTCCTTCAAATACTGTTCTGTGTTCCAGTTTATGCCCAGCTCACTGAATAATTAGCTGAGGGTGGGGAACTGGCCAACAATGCAAAAGCACCACAGCTATTGGTCTTTGGATCCTTTCTAATTTATTAAAGAAAATATTACACAGGGACAGAGGCATAGGAGGGGGGTCAGTGGGGGCGGCCGCCCTGCGTGTCATGACAAAATGGCAGGCAAGTGGACGGCACACCTCGTTCCCAGCGGCAACAGCTCTTCTGACCCAGCGGCACAGCAGCCCTACTCAGCCGTGGCAAGGCGCACCCAGCTTGCCCACTCCTCTCCTACCCTGAACTGTGGCGTGTGGGAGGGCACCCTCTTGGGAGCGCGCCCACCCTGGGCAGTGCAGGCATATGCTCCGCCGGATTTGGGTGAGTTGTGTTGTGTTATTATGGCCGATATACTGCTGATACCTTGCTATCGCTTTTACTGATGTGATTCTCGAAGTTGTTGCTTTGTTGGTGCATTGATGATTGCATTATTCTTTTCATTCTGTGGAAGGAATTCAGCGTAGCCCTAAGGAGATCACTCCATCTGTGCAAACATTTTTGACCTCCTCTCCCCTCCCTCTGCATGCTGTTTAGGGGGCAAGTGGGCACACAGGGTAGGAGAGTAGGGAGGGGAAAGCCTCATTGCACTAGCAGAGGTCCTGGCACAAAGTGCTGCTGCCAGGGCCTGCGTGTCCATTTAGGCGAACTAGGCAATCGCCTAGGGCGCCAAAATGGAGGGGGCGCTGGCCAGGCTTGGGCGGGACGGGCTAGCAGCAGCTTCTCCGCCGTAGCGGAGAGGTGCTGCTTGCCCCCTACACCACCCCCCGGCTCCCGCTAAAGCAGGCTTTGGCGGGGCGGGCGAGCAGCGGATTCTCTGCTACAGCGGAGAAACCACTGCTTGCCTCTTCACCCCCCACCTCCCGCTAAAGCAGGCTTTGGCAGGGGTCGGGGTCGGGGGGGGGGCGCCAGAAGATTGGACTCGCCTAGGGCGCCAGAAGCCCTAGCACCGGTCCTGGCTGCTGCAACAGGTCTTTTTAGACAATACTGGGCTATGTGGACCAAGGAACTGACTCATAGAATTGTAGAGTTGGAAGGGACTCCAAGGGTCATCTAGTCCAACTCCCTGAAATGCAGGAATCTTTTGCCCAATGTGGGTAGGACTACTCAAGCATTCCTATTCTTGCCCTACCTTCTGGCTGTGTGATAATCAGGTGAGGAAAAGCTGCATGATCTGTTCCATCTATGCAGTGCTAGCCTTTCAGTACAGTTGTACCTCTACTTACATACCCCTCTAGTTACAGAATTTTCAGGTTACAGCCACGACAAACCTGGAAGTGTGTACTTTCGTGTTTTGCCACGGGCACATGCGCAGAAGCGCCCTATGCACCTTGCACATGCACAGAAGTGCTCAATCGCACCATGCGCAATGTGCAGCACTCAATCATGCCGTGTGCAAGCACAGAACCGCACCTCTATTTACCAAATTTTTGGGGTGTGAGCAGACCCCCGGAACGAATTAAGTTCGTATCTGGAGGGTCCACTGTATTAGTCGAATAGGCAGGGGTACATATTAAATACACAAGAGCTGACTGAAATTCATACAGGGGCTCTTGATAGCTGGATGTATGCTTTTCATGGAACCATTTTATAAACTCCATTCTTTAATAAGAGACTTCTCCTGTTGCTCGATCTACTATCTATCTAGTACTACGTTTTAGAGAAAATATTTTGTCTCTGTGTTACATTTTTATATGTTTGGAGTTAACAGCAGAGGGTTATGGAAGTAATTTCAGACGGTTCTCCCCCACCCCCGCCACCCGAACTGTGTGGCTCTTTTCATATGTAATTATTCTCAGAGCACATTAGATAATGCTGCTGTTCCCACAGCTGTATACACATCTATAAATCATTAATGAGGCAGTTAACTGAAAGAAAACTATAAAAGATTTGCATTACCCAGCAGAACCCAGCCTTAATTGACTTCCAGTTATTTACAATTAATTTTTCCATTTGGAATAATAACACGCAACTTTCTTTTTCCTTTAAAATTATTTTAATGGTTTAGGAATAAGATGCTGACTTCTCATCAAAAGTTTATACATTAAGGTCCCCGCTGACATGCAGATGCTAGTTTTCTGCTTGTGTACAAAGGGCACATGCAAAAGCATTATTTGCAAATAACAACACATGCCTTTGTTTCAGTTTATACATTACCATAGGACAGGTGTGAAGAACCTTTGGCCATCCAGATGTTGCTGAACTACAACTCCCATTATCTCTGGTCATTGGCTATGTTTGATGAGGCTGATGGGAGTTGTACTTCAGCAACATCTGGATGGCCAAAGGTTCTTCACACCTGCTGTAGGACCTTCATGTGATGGAGCAGAAGAGTAGCTTGTTCCAACCACATGTTGGTTTTCTGAACTGGGGTCTCATTATTCAAATTCCCAACCATTTTCTGTCACTGCTCCTAGGTTACGGTATTCCCTCATTACCACCTCAGATGTTTTTTGGAGACCCACCCTATTCCTGTGGCTGTGATTTGTTTCAACACTGAGTTGTGTATCACCACTCTGGGACCTGCCTGTGAAAGGTGTGAAATAAACTAGATCACCATTCTCATCCAGTTAAATACTGTGTGAAGCAAGACCTTGGAATAGATAGGCTGGTGGCTTCATCCATCAGAGCTCTTATGTTCCTTGTTCTTACCCATTATGTAGATGTGAACACTGATAGTACATGTTGTGTGGACATTTCTCTTGAGAAGTGTGTGTGTGATTAAATCATGTTAAAAATTCATGATCTGGAGCCCCATGTGTGCTCTCAACCGAAACCAAACAGTTGCTGGAGTGGAGAAAACTGTTGCACAGGTCCTGCTTGCAGGGACCAGATTGGGCCAGTGTAAGGACAGGACGTTAGACCTTTGGCTTGATCCAGTAGGACTCTTCCTATGCTCTCATATTAGGGATAAAAAAAATGAAGAAGGGGGACAGGGAGAGGAGAGAGGGAGGGGAGATGGAGAAGAGGGGCAACTAAGAGAGACATGGAGGGGCAGGAGCAGTGGAGGTTGCTTCATTAGCAGAAGTGGGGAACTGCCCCACCAGCCTTAACCAGATTGCACCTGCACGATTCCTTCTTACAGCCAGACCAGGGGCTCCTGTTTGTCTATATCTTCCTCCTTAGTGTTTTCCTTGTAGAACTCAGCAGGGAGCAGAATGGGTGCAAAACTGGAATTAGTTGGCTCTTGACTCCACTTACAGTTGGTCTCTCTGCATTCTGCCCCATCAGTCCCAATGGGCACGCATGCACACACATGTAAAGAAGACAGAAGCCAACACTACTAAATAGCAGAAATAACTCATTTTCCCTCTGAAGAACTTAGGGCTGTGAATCCATTTTAGCCTCACAGGTAGCATATTTGATATTCACAACTAATTGGTGAGGTAGAGGAGGCTGGTAAAGCCTGCCTGGGTGGCTCAAGGTTAACCAATAACCTTGGTTGAATGGATATTTGAACTCTGGTTTCCCCAGCAGCTGAAGCTTGACTGTCTGTCCATTATGTCACACTTGCTCTGTCAATCAGTTCTGACAAAGTTGTTGTTGTTGTTGTTGGTGGTGGTGGTGGTGGTGAAATGCTATTTAGCTGCATAAAAGTAAGGAACAAAACCTTGGGCATCTATTGTTTTGAAGGAGCTCATGCATACACCTCTCAACATGGATGGTGAACATGATCTAAGTCATGCTTTTGTTTGAAACTTTTCCCTTCCCTAGACCTCATTTGCCTGTGCCTGACATTTAAAACCATTATTGGCAATTGTGCTTGCCAAGCTGGTATCAACATAGGCCAGTCTTTGAGTAGGAAAAGGATGCTATGATCACTTTCCTGAAGTTGCTTCAAAGGATAAATTCAGTTGTATACTATAGTTTATTCTAACACACACCCCCCACCTTGGCAACACAAAAAACACAAAAGAAGCTATGCCGCATCAGACTAAAGCTCCACCGAGAACTCAGAATCCTGTTCTCAATTTGAGCATCCAGATGCAACATTGGAAGTCTGCATGTAGGATGTGAACGGTGTCAGTATTCATAAAGAGTAAATATGAAGCCTATTTAATAAGTAAATACTCAGATAATTCGAGATCGCAATCAGTATATACCATGATGACTACTCTTGGTGAAGAAGTGGTAGAGGACCATCTTGGTATGCTGCTTTTATTATCTGTATTTTAACAAATTTGCTTTTGTATTGCTTTAATTTTATTATAGTTTAATGAGTTTTTAACTGTTATAATGTAAATGTTTTTAGCTTTCTGTATTTTATGTGTGTTGTTTTAACCTTGAGTCCCAGTTTGGGTGAAAAGGCAAGATATAAATGTAACAGTAACAGTAACAGCAGTAGCAGTAGCAGCAGCAGCAGCAGCAGCCGGATCCAGAGAACCATGAATGCTATAGAAGCTATGGTACTTCAGATGTTGCTGAACTCCCTACTCCCATCATCTCTGAAATCAGTGTTAAGAAATTGAGATATAAAAGCTAGGAGCTAAATGGCACCTTAATCCTAGGTTATGGGCACAATAATGAAATGTCTAGGTGCACTTTTTTTTTTAATAACCAGAATGCAATGAATGAGAATGAATGAACTGCAGCTAAAATATTATGTTCATTTTTCACATGGTCTAGTCCTTCCCCTGACCACCCCCTAATATTCTTAAGAGAGTCTTCAGAGAGTAGCTGGAAGTGGGGAAGCAGAAAAAGCTCCTCCTTTTCCTTCCAATCTGCAGTTTTAATCTGAAATCTTAGGTGCAGTACTGCGCCCAGAGCTCAGAAACTGCTTGCACTAATGAAATTCTGTCGCAAAATGCGCCTAGTACAATGGGAGTTTTGAACACTGCCTGAAATGAGTTAAAATTGCAGATGCTTGCTTTTTCATACGATGTCCGGAATGAAAATCAATCCAGAAAATGTGACCAGTATCCACTGCTGTTCTTGTTTTCATTCCAAAAACAATACAAATGCTATGTGACTGATGACTTCCCCTGTCTCCCACCAGCTGCATTGCGTTTTTTTTGCATTGAAATGAATAGTGTCAGATAATGCAATTAATTGCTTAAATAATTATGTGAAGTTTTGCTATGGCAGACAGCAAGACAGTAAGATTTTTGACGGAAACTGAATTGCAGCAGATCAGAAACAATGCTGCAATAAATATGGGCAAAATAAAAATCAATGCTTTCTTACATCCTTACCAAACACAAACAAACAAACAGACAAACACAAACACTGTTATGGCTTCGTCTCCCTTTGGCATTTCCCCTCTCCAACACTTAAAAAAAATGCAATCAATTTCCAAAGTCAAACAAAATGTTTTTAATACTGCTGTTTTTAGCAAGAACATTTTAACAAAGAATGTGTACTTTTAACTTAATATTGTACAACAGAGAAACTATACTTTAAAATTTCTATTGTCTAATATTCTACCATATAGTCATCCTCCCCTCCCCCCCATTCTTCTTGAAAGACCAAAAGCCAAGCGGAACTGAGAATAATAATAATAATGTAATAATAATAATGATGATGATGCTGAATCAATTTATAATCCCCTTATTACATCAGCTATTGTGGGTTAAGTTCACACCCTCTCAGATTGCTCATCTAAGGAAAGGACAATTTTTACATCGTTATCATAATAAAAAATGTACATACTTTTATCTTCGAAATGTATTATATATTGAGTTTCAGCTTCAGTAAACAAAGCTTAAATTTATAAACACAATTGAAACGGCTCTATGTTGAACTGTTTCAGTGCTAACACTGGACCTGTAGGACATACAGCCAGTGAGAATCTTTGCGGCTTGTTTAATCCATTGTGCCATTGCTATACTGTAATAGCTAACTCCTTGGGGTGGGGGGTGGGAAGTTAGTTATTTTGGGGAATCATTCTTGTGTGTGCTTAAATATACTAAAACTTTTACCCCCTCCCTCTCTATCCTCTGGGGCCTAAAATGAATTGCTACAACAGGTTTGGTATAGTACAGAAAGCTTGAAAGAAGTCATAATATTTCTCAATGACATTTTGGCAGTTTTCAACACAGGAACAGTAAATTGCTTCACACTGTCCACATTTCAATGCTACCAATCCTGTCCTTCGCAGAACACTGAAGGCATCAAAGGTTAGAAGGGACTTCTTTCATGAGTTATATAGTCTTCAAATAGTGATCATTATATTTTCCCCATCCCACCCCTTCATTTTTACTGTCTTCAGTACATAATGGTAGGTTTGATGTATGCTCTGTTTTCTGGAAGAAAAAAAGAAGAACACAGCATGGTAATTACATAAATCTAATATTTGCACTTTTGAAAAGGCTGAGTTAAAATCAATATTTATGAATCACACACGTTTCAAATCTGCAAATGCAGGAATATCCCTGATTGGCTAGAGTAAAAGTAAGACTTTTGAGTACAGCGAGAAGTGAGACATGTACCATGGCAATTCCTTCTGAGTAAATATACAAACAATATTTGTAAGGCTCTGTACAGATGGACAAAGATGGTGAGCCTGTTGTGGATCCGCCTTCACTTCGCTTGGGTCAGACATACAACCTTCCTAAAAGAACTGAGCTCAGTAACAACCAATTTCTTCCTGATTCTGGCTGTGCAAAGTGCTGATTGGCTGGCCCTTGTGGAAATTATGAACTCACTTCCCCTCCT
This sequence comes from Lacerta agilis, assembly GCF_009819535.1. Lineage (NCBI taxonomy): Eukaryota > Metazoa > Chordata > Lepidosauria > Squamata > Lacertidae > Lacerta > Lacerta agilis. Next base: position 28,391,217 of record NC_046331.1, on the reverse strand, counting down.
CTGCATTGATCAATGTAATAGTAATAGTAGTGATGGTGGCGATGATGATGATGATAGAAAACAATGGACCAGCTAAAAAAACATACCTAGGTGCAGAAATAAACATTTAACCTGCTAAACGTATCATTCACATCAATTTTTTAAAAGCAAAAAAGCTTAGCCATATTGTTGTTGTTTTTTTGGGGGGGTAACCTGTACTGGATTCAGAGTCAGGTATGCATGTCATTAGAGGAGCAAAAATGAATGGAAGCAGAATTTGCTCTGCAGCAGAAAAGCCTTCATTGGTTCCTGACTTTATGACTCTGTCTTTATGGGTTAGGCAAAATCACTAAGGGCTGAACTAGCCAAATAAGAGCAAAAGAGCTATGCAGAACATTTAAAAAGCTCTAGTAGTAGTAGTAGTAGTAGTAGTAATAATAATAATAATAATAATAATAATAATAATAATAATAATAATAATAATAATAATTTATTATTTATACCTCGCCCATCTGGCTGGGTTTCCCCCAGTAAGACTCTAGATCCTTTCTAAGTTAATAAAAACAAAACGTTGCTAAATCCAAGGTGCTAGATAGTTCTGGTGGGAGGTCATGCACTTAAGATTCCATGCAAGACTTCAAGACCTCATCCAGCAAACTAGGAACCAACAACTAGTTTATGACCAATTAGATTTATTTTTATTTTTGCTTTTTAAAAGACTTAACATTTTCTTTTCTGCTTAAAAGTATGACAATAAGCAATAAGTTTAAGTCAGACCTTGATGGGGGTGGGGGGAGACTTGGGATTGGAGCCATACCTGGAAATATCTGCCTTTCCAGAGAACCCAGGGAACCAGTACTGTCAGCATCTGCCCCGTTCTCTTTTGAGGGCACCTCCGCTTCAGAACCCTTCTCAGTGTGGGAGGGCACCCTACCACTACCACCTATCAGAGACCATGCTGAAGAGGGCTGCACTGAGGAGGAAAGGTGGGAGCCTCCCCCTCCCTGTGCTCCTGAGCTGGATCCTAAATCTTCCCAGGAGCAGAAGGACAGTATAGATTTGGAACAGTGGTTTGCAGAGGGACATAGTTCAGAAGGAAGAAGCTAGGAAATACTGGATGGGGAACAGCTAGGAGAAGAAACACTGGGAGAGAGAGAGGGTTAACAGATTCACTGTCTCTGGAAAGCATTCCTCCACTCTCTCCAAGGTCAAGAAGAGCTGAGACAGTGGCAGAACAGAAAGCACACAAAGCACAGAGGGTATAAGCTCAGATTTCAAGACACAGAAGTGACATGGATGAATAGGGATGTAAGGGGGTGAGATTCTTAATTGGGAGCAGCACCATTCCTAGGAGATGGGTTCTTTATTCTCTTGTTGTGATCATTAAAGTTTCTAACTGGTAAGAAGACTCCCTTTCCCTTTGTTCTGCTTATCTGCTGCCACTGGGGGGTGGGGGTTGATTCCCTGAAGCCTGACACCACCAGACAGGACCTCCCTCCCTGCCCCACCAAAGCCAATGCCTGAGAAACAGAGTACAAGCTCTTTCAGTCGCAAGCTTCCTCAGAGGGGGTGCAGTTAAAGTCCTCTTCGGTGCAGGACTATAAAAATCCAGTTGACTTTGGACTGCTTTTAGTGCCTTTACAGCCAGTCCATGACACCAAATCCACACAAGAGCTGACCATGGTCCTGATCTCCTGCAGCTGGCCTGCCCTTTATCCAGGTCTTGCCAGTACTAGTATGTGAGGTCCTAGACTGAAGCAGCTTAATTTATTTTGTTTTTGCATATATTCTTGAATAAAACCTGGAATATGAAATTGAGAGAACTAAAAAGGTGTCGAGTGAATCAAGTGAATACTTCCATTAGTCTACAAAGTGAATTAAGCTCATCACATGCCCAATCCATCTGCAAGAGGGCATATTTTAAAACATAAAAGACTGCATTACAAATCAGCATGGTTAGTAAATCAATATCTTCTCCTGGGATTGGGAGGAGAAGCCACTTCTATCACCTTTGTTTTCTGCAATCCTCTTTATCTGGAAAAGCAAACAGACACCAAGCTCTTTTCTTAATGATAAGAAATATGCTGTTTTAAGTTCAGGCAGTGGTGGTGGGGATGGGGGGGGGGGGAGTCTACAGAGAGCCAAAAGGAATGCAAATCTATATTCCTATTAGTCTTAGAATACATTTAAAGTCCAAACAGCTGCACCAGCAACTACTGCTTTTGGAGGCTGTAGGAAAATGATCAACCCAACCGGCGTGTGTATAATGTTGACATATCTCCCATTACTGTTTTACATATGCCAATACCAAATCTTCATAAGGAAAGAACCTGTATTGACCGGCTAACCGACACAGATCCTTGGAGCAATCACCAAGTTTTGCTACATTTCAATTTTGAAATGCATTTCAGATATAATATGAGTGATTTATCATTTAACGGGAGCTGTCAAAGTAAACTCCTAGATAAAACAAAAACATCTGGAACTATAAACAGCCGAGTGCAGGAGCTGAATTTTAATCCACATCCAGCATGTTCACTCTATTACAAACAGGAAACAGCTAATTAGTAATTGAATGTTTCATGTTTTTAAGAGGGCTTGTGCTTTCCAAACAGTGATGATCTAATATGGAGCTTGGACATAAACATGAATAAATACCAGGGACAAATGATTGCCAGAGGAATGTTCAGGAGCCTGGGAACCTCAAAAAGGATGCCAGGAGAACTGGACTGTGGAGGTATTTATAGTGGCGCAACATTACTGCCATGAGATCCACAGGGGCTTGGGCAAAGAGTAAACAACTTTCAACATTTCACATAAGTGAAGAGTGCTCCTTTCCATGAGTCACAGGGCCCAGAATGGAGTCTAGCAGCCATGGGGCAAGGTCACTTATGGTGGACAATGGTAGGTCAAGGGTATGGCCTGTGTAAAGTATACAGGAAGCAGATTTTACAGAAAAATAATGAACAGATGATGGTAGGCAGATAATGGATATGTTCAGATGTCATGACAGACGATGGTTTATTGCTCTGGGAATGAGCCTAGTCTCTGTTAATCTGGGCCCTGCTAGGCACGAGGGCACAAGCCATTTCAGCAAGCTTCACCCAACAGCAGAGCAGCCATGATGGATCAAAATGGATGACAAGGATGGGAAAGTTCAACTCTGGTCCACTCTGCGAAGGCTGCTTGGAACTGTTAGCCAGCTCTCTCAGTGGCAGTCATGTGAGACCTTGGCATCTTGGAAAAGCACAATGTTAGCACAATAAGATGCTAAAGAGCACAAAAAAGAAAAGAAAAACCAAACAGTGCTTCCAAACATTACTGAAAATAGAATGTGCTGGGATGAGTTGGATAGACCATGATCTTAATGAAGCAATGCTGGACAAGCATGGACCCCAGATATACTTCCCCCTAGTTAGGTTATGGACATTCAAGGTCTACAACTCACGTAGCTTGCCTACGCAAGTCAAATAATGATGGAAAAGATGGAAAATTATGTTCCATTTCCTGCTGCATGAGAAACTACTTTATCCCTTATATACCCAGTAGGTCACTGCAGTCTGTGGGAGAGCTTCTCCTTCAAGTCCCAAGTGCACCAGAAGCCGGATCCACAGTAACTCAGAGCAGGGCTTTCACTGTGGCTGCCCCTGTTATGTGGAACAGCATTCCTGTTGAGATATGACAGGCAACCACTATCTGCATTTTCCAGAAACAATTGAAGACATTTTTGTTCCAACAAGTTTTCTCAGCCAGATGAATAGGTCTCTGCCATGGGGATCTACTTGATATTAATTTTTAAAACAATTGTTTTTAAAGCTGTTTTAATTGCATAGAATCATAGGATTGTAGTGTTGGAAGGACCCCAGAGAGGCATATAGTCCAACCTCCTGCAATGCAGGAATCTCAATTAAAGCATCTGTGACAGATGGCCATCCAACCTCTGTTTAAAAACCTCCAAGGAAGGAGAGCCCACTGCCTCTTGTTGAACAGCTCTTCCTGATGTTTAGTTGGAATCTACTTTCTTGTAACTTGAATCCTCTGGAGCAGGAGAAAGCAAACTTGCTCCATCCTCCTCCGTGTGGCAACCCATTTTAGATATTTGGAAATGGCTATCATATCTCCTCTTAGTCTCCTCTTAACCAGGCTAAACATATGCAGTTCCCTAAACTGTTCCTTGTACGTTTGGTTTCCAGACCCTTGATCATCTTGGCTGCCCTCCTCTATAGACATTTCAGCTTGTCAGCATCCTTATTAATTGTGGTGTTCAGAACTGAACACAGTATTCCAAGGCAGAATTTCTATGTTCCATACCTTATCCTCATTTCTGTGTTTCTCAGCATGCCTAGCATTTGGGAATAAAGTTCACTGTTGCCCAGACAGAGCTGAGAGGAAGCACTTAATGAAGAGCTGAATAGGTACCAACAATGAAAGAAGAAAGGAAATGATTCTCTGCAAATCATTATTACTGATGTTATTATTAACAATATATTATAAATTGCTTTCCATACACATGTCTCAAAGTGATGTAAAAAAACCCCCAGTTAATGCTATTCTATGCTGCATCAACAGAAGTATAGTGGCCAGATCAAGGGAAATAATAGTCCCACTCTATTCTGTCTGATAACTAGGTGGGCTGAAGGGTGATAGGAGGCGAAATCTTCAGTTAAGAGTCGGAAATAGCAAGCTTAAGATGCTCATTCAAATGACTCTGATTGCTTTGTCAATGTAATTATAATGCTATTAAGCCATTCTCAACCCGTATTTTTTTCTAAGTACCATATTGCTATCTTTCATTGCTTTATGTTGCCAAGTTCCGTTTCAAGTTCAGAGTATCATTATCTTCCCTATGAAGGTAATAATATGCTTTGAATGAAGCACTGCATGTCAATAAACTGATGGATTTGTTTCAGTTATAATCTTGAGTCTGTGGTATTTATCACTGGATATGCACTATTCCCTAATTCTCTAGTTTGCTAATGTGCAACTTTGAACCCTGATCAGATCACCAAATTAGCAGCCCCCTGCCCCAGTTTGTTAGGAATTTTGGAAACTTTTGCTTCTGGTTTCATTTAACCACAGTTTAGCATTACACTGCAAGCCCAAATTGTGATTAATCTATGGTTTGTTGAAACCACAGTTTGAAGCAAATCATAGTTAAGATCCTTTGTCAGGTTTGGACAATACAGCAAGCCATAATTAACTGAAAACAGAAACAGGTGGGTTGCCGTGTTGGTCTGCCATAGTCAAAACAAAATAAAAATTCTTTCCAGTAGCACCTTAGAGACCAACTAAGTTTGTTCTTGGTATGAGCTTTCGTGTGCTTCCAATGCCTCCTTGTAGCCACACCAGCTAAGACAATTCCATTGTGACAAACCATTGTTTATTGTGATGTCTGGATGCAGTGTTATGCCGTAACAATTACACATTAGCTGATATTAAGTATACAGGCTTTGTGTCACTATCACCACTATTTACCGTTGCCTTGCTTGCAGAATGCGGATGACGCATATCTGTGAGCAGCCCATAGAACATACATTATTAGGTGACAATGCAAATGTAAGAGATGTTGATGATAATCAACGTCACTGTGTAGGGAAAGAGCTTTCTCTGCTGTGGCCTTCTCTGTCCCTAGGGAGGCTCACTTGGCACTGAATGTTTGAGGGAGTTGGGTTTGTTTAGCCTGCATAAGAGGAGACTTGAGAGAATATATGGCAGCCATCTTCAAAGATCTAAAGAGCTGTCAAATGGAACATGGAGTAAGCTTGTTTTATTCTGCTCTGAAGGGTAGGATTTGAACCAATGGATTCAAGTTACAAGAGATTCCGACTAAATGTCAGTAAGAACATTCTGACCCTTCCAACTCTACAATTCTGTGTTACTATGATTGTGTGCCTTTTCATCAGGCAAATATTTTTCTTTACTTTCCCTGGGCTTTTATAACTTGAGGAGTTTTACTCCATTTGATTTTATTGCTCTTTTTGTCCTACTTCTTTAATTGTGTTGAGTTTTATTGGAGCTTGTATTTTTATTGATATGGGTTTTGTTGTTGTTGTTGTTAAACCACCATGGGAGTTGTTGCATTTAAGAGTTGCATAGGTGTTGACTCTGAAATACAGATGGATGTTCAATCTGAGACTCACACATTCAAGATGTACCTTGATGCTGCACTCATTCAATAAGGTGCATGTAGGAACCAGTCCTACAATGTTATGCCTACTACCTTATTTCCCACTTCTTTCCCTTTCCCAAATCCACCAAAATCTTTTTCATTGTTCAGGCTTTGTGCAAACTGGTTGAATAGGAAAAGAAGCTAAGGTCAAAAATTCATCCTGTATGGAATGTTCAGGACCTATTGATGTTTCCATTTTATAGCATTTTTTACTGTATTACATAGTGAAGATTTTAAATAAATCTTTGGGCCATAAACGTATTATTTTATTAGGTTTATCCCATAATCAAATATTCATTTATGTGGGCTTCATTCTATTAAAAAATGAAATTAGACAAAGGTGAGCCAAACTGTGGATTTACAGTAGTTTAAAGCATAATTTAATTCTCTAGGGATAATATTGACAATATAAAAAGGGTATAAATGATATTCCCCAACACTAAAATATGCTTATGAGCCCCCAGTGCATGATAGGCTGTTTTACAACCTACCGTGAAATGCATGACTGCCTTAATAAGGAAGACATTTAGAAAGGGTTTTCAGACCCAGTACATTGTGTAACATGAATAAAGATCTCACAATTTTGCCTGTGAGCCAAATCCTATGTTAATGATGGTAATTTCCCCTTTGGATGATATTTTCTTTCCTAACAGGGTTGTTATTACATAGTATAGATGTCTCCCTCTGTTCTATATTTGGTATCATGGAAGAAAAGGGGGGAAACTCAGTAATTTTGGAGGTGGGACTCTTAATAGCAACCTAGGAGGCTGTCTTATACTGAGTCAGAGCACTGGTCCATTAGCTCACTACTGTCCACATTGACTGGCAGCAGCTCTCTAGGGCTTCAGGCAGGGTTTGTTCCTCAGCCTTACCTGCAGGTGCCAGGGACTGAACCTGGCACCTTCTGTGGGCAAAGTAGGTGATCTTACCACTGTGCTGCAGCTCTTCCCTTAATTCTCAGTGCATGGTCATGAGAGCACAGTAAGTGGCTCATTTGATGTTGCTCAATCAAATTGCTGGCATTGTGGGTACATGCACACAACAGATTTTTACATTTAGTTTCTAATTTTGTGAAACTTGCCCCAAAGCACAGCTTCTATAGGCCAGTTCATATGCTCTCCAGGGACTTGAAAACTTCAGAATGTAGGTGGCAGGACGGCATGCTTGAATACACTGCTGTGTGTTCAAATCTCTCCCTACATGTAGAGTCTTTGGCGATTAAATGGCAAGCAAACAAGTAAGCAAATGAATAAATAAATAAATAAATAAATGGTAGGGAGAACAGCTCTCCTCTTGTCTTTGATAGTCCTCAGCGAGGACCAATAAAAACTGTCCAATGAGCAAATTATAATGCTAGACTGTACCGTTTCTGAATGAGGGGGTCCCACATATTTGAATTATTCCCCTTTACTTAGGTCATACAGTAATTTAGTGAGAAGGGGGTTTAGCAAAGCATACTAGCTGATTGGTGCTTTAACTCTATTCCAGATTACATACAGTCAAAACTGGAGCTCTCAAGCTTCAGTCTAATCCCCTCAATTTCATCACCCTTTTCAAGATGTACAAAGAGTTCCCCTTTCCCCTATGTTCTCACCCCATCCCTCTTCAGGATGGGGTGAGAACATAGACAGATAGTTTGCCAGTTCTGTTTCTGCCACTGGCAACGTTGGTGGTACCCCATGTTGATGAGTGGCACCCATTATTTCTTTTAGCTGCATAATGCAACATGAGAGCAAGAGTAAGAAAGCAATGCTCTCTGATTTGGTTTCATGATGATCCAACAAAGCCAATTCAGAGTGAGGAAAATAAAATGGTTTTGTGATGATATCATGAAGCCAAACCAGAGTAAGGCTCATATTTTCTGCTGCAACTAAAGAAAAAAATGGATGCTGAACAGTGGCAGGGAATGCGGTTACTGCTGCTGTCAGAACTACAAAGAGGTGGCAAAGAAGGGATACATCCCACCATTCTAACTTTCAATTTTAAAATATTTTATTCAGAAGATTCTGCTCAGGTCTTCTTTTAAGGTCTCACCGATTTTGTCAAGACTTTCCAAATGAAATCACTGGCCTCTAAATGTGCTCAACTTAACCACCCTACAAGTTTGTTGTTATTTTGTTTTTTAAAAGTGAAGATTTTCATGTTTACTGTGATGGTACATCTGTAATATTAAGGAGTATTATTAACTCTTATTTTTATAGAAGAAGAGAAAGATGAAACACTAGCATTGGTTATTATTTTCCTCTTTTTTGCATCTACAGGCTCTTACTAAATGAAATATAATAATATACAAAAGTTAACTAAGGTATAAACATGCAAAAGGAGAAGTCTCCTTGCGATCATAAAATGATGTTATTTTCTGTTCAGCAGTTCATGTTACTGCTGTTCATGCTAATTAATTAAAGGAGCTGTTGCTGTAATGTGCAAACAGGGAATCTGAGAAACTGAGAGGGCTTTTAGGTCTCCGAGTGAAGTTAAGTCAATCTGGGTGCGAGCAATCAAACGTAATGAAATCACATGTCAGTGCTAAGCTTGCAAAAACTGTGAAGTTTGACTGGGGAGTAAAAGGATTATAATTAGATTTCCAATAGGATAATAACTAAATGGCAGAAAGCAGTAAAGAGAAAATATTACTTTGTTAGCTAATGGTGCTGCTGTTCGAGCTTCAGTTTTTATCAGCACCGCTTGTAGTTGTGCTAATTTAATTTGCTTTTATCAGCAAAAAATGTACCACTCGAACGGTACTTGAATGTCATTTGCAAAAATCATTGATCTGAAGGTGCACTTAATGACACCCAGTATGTTTATTTTATGGGAAACGGAGATTGGTTGATAAAAATTGGTTGATGCACCATCCTTGCATTTGGCCCCGCAAGTGAGTTATGGCAACTGAAACAGAAGAACATTCAAATGTGAATCTTTTCTTCGGCTTTACAATGCAACTGCCTGCTGGACGCCCACACAAGAGTGAAGAGTTAAGACTTGCATGCTGAGGAAACAGTGGTGGTTTCCAAGGGCAAGACCGGCCTGAGAGATTTTGCTGCTTGAGACAAACGATATCTGGAGGGCCACAGGTGGAGAAATCTGTGGAGAAATCTGTATGATTAGAATTTCAGAAGCATCTTTAGGGCTGTGTAGGCTTTGTTCCCATTAATTGCTAGCTTGCTGGGTTAGAAGCAAAAAAAGGATAGAAGAGCCGAAACATACCATACCTTGCATTGGTGCACTGTCATGTTGGGTTCCATTGCGTTCAGTCTCCATGTCTGGAATCCCAGCATCTGCAAAGCACAATTTGCAGTTTTTTATGTTGTGAACTGCCCTCAGATCTACGGGGATAGGGCAAATATACTCATTAATAAATAACAACAACAATAATAATTTATGCAACCGCAGTATCTGAAGAAAGTTAAGCACAGATCAAAATAATATTTCATTATTCCATTATGTTTATACTCCACCTTCTCTCCAAGGGCTCAAGCTTCCCTCTCCGTGTCTATCCTCACAACCACCCTGTGAGGTAGGAGTTCATGACTGGCCCAGTGAATTTTCTGGTCTTTGGAGATTTGCTACAGACTGGTGAAAAGTTTGGACAGGGGCAACTCTGTAAGCATACTTCCTGAACTGGGATTAAAAAGGATTCTAGATTTTAACTTGTGTGGGAGAAGTGCATTTCCGGAGCTGTTTACTGCAGCAGCCTAATATTGGCGCACCTCATTCTCAGTTGTTCCCTGGATACAGCAAGGAACACTTCTTTCCACACAAACCTGACTGACCAGGTAAGAGGATCCACATCAGAGCCCAGGAAAATGGATTTAGGATTGCAGCTGTGTAGCACAATCCAAACTCAAGATGAACTGATGGCATGCAGGAATAAATCCCTCTATCTGTCTTTGCTGGCTCAGCTGTTGGAACTTAAGAAGGCCTAAGTCAGGGGTCAGCAACCTTTTTCAGCCATGGGCTGGTCCACCATCCCTCAGACTATGTGGGGGGGGGGCCGGACTATATTTTGAAAAAAAATATGAACGAATTCCTATGCCCCACAAATAACCCAGAGATGCATTTTAAATAAAAGCACACATTCTACTCGCGTAAAAACACCAGGCAGGCCCCACAAATAACCCAGAGATGCATTTTAAATAAAAGGACACATTCTACTCATGTAAAAACATGCTGATTTTTGGACCGCCCAAGGGCCAGATTGAGAAGGCGATTGGGCCACATCCGGCCCCCGGACCTTAGGTTGCCTACCCCTGGCCTAAGTCCTGAAAAAGCTATGTGATTGGGGATGTGATGGTGCAAGGAGACACTTAACACTTATTCCAAACCTCTTTCAGCTCATTCACATGACCTGGCAACTGTGACAAAAAGGGTGGTTGTACGTCAAACTCTTTTTTTAAAGGGCTGTTTTCCTTCTGCCAGGCTTGGGCCAACTCAGACAGCAGTGGCCATACTCCTGTATGGAGTTTGGAATGCAGTTAACTTATGCCTGCTTAATTTAAGCAGGTATAAATTTTGCTGGCTTCATATACTTAGGATTGCTCTGCAAATCTGACTGATGAAGTCATCAGGCTTTTAAAATGTTCTCCTGTTGTGATCTTCTTATGCAGTGCTGCATTAATCTTCATCGAGACTGTATTTTTTCACACTTTATAAACTGCTTTGGAAGGTTGTACTCCTGAAAAGTAGTATAATATGATTTAAATGAATGAACAAATAAATGAATTCACCAGCGATGCCCAACTAACACGTTACCATTTAGCATCCTGAGACTATCGCCTGATGTTGCCTGTTTAAGTGCCTGTTCCGCTTGCTCTCTCCTCTTTGATTCAAACTCAAGAGCTTCTTGCAATTTTCTCTTGGCTTTCTTCTCTTTCTTCAAGCGCTTTTGAATTATTGCTGAAAGATGAAAACACAATTATGAAAGCATTAATGGGACCTTCCCTGGGAATATAAAACAAATATATTTCTCTGCTGACATTCCAGTTCTGCTTTGGGTTTACAAGACTATTACACCCTCTTTCTCCATATAAACATTCTTGAAAATTAGATAATTGTGATTCTGCTTGCTACACATTTGGGCATCAAAATGAAAATTTATCTTATCTGTCTATCATCTATCTATCAATTTATTTATTTAAAAAAATTACCTCCTGCCTTTCCATGAATCATGAGCAGAGTGTTTAGCAACAACAAACAAACAAACAAATAATAGTAATAGTAATACTACTTTTAATCATAATAATACAATTAAAACAAAGACATAACCTGGAATGTCAAATTTCTTTCCATTTGGAAATGGTAAGCACACCGTCGAGGTTTCTGTTCTGCTTTTGCAAAACTCAGAGGGTTTGATCTACTCTAGATAATTAGAGTAGACCCACTGAAATCCATGGGACTTTCTTTGGGGACAACGACAAAACAACGGTTTGGATCTACACTGTCATACTTAAGAGAATAAACTATTATATTCTCAAAGTATGATAGCATACTCTACATGTTTTGACTTAAAGATGTCATCAATGTCATAAAAATATAAGAGGAGCCCAGCTGGATCAGTCCAAAGGCCTATCTAGTCCAGCATCCTGTTTCTCACAGTGACCAACCAGATGCCCCTGGAAAGTCCACAAACAAGATATGAAGGCAACAGCTCTCTTCTGTTGTTCTCAAGTTTCTCCCTGGCAGCCTCTCCCTGTTTCCCTCTGTGATATAGTAAGAGCACATATAGAAGAGGTGAGGCCATGGTGATCCAAATGAATTAGGTTTAGATTAATTAATGAATTAGGTAGGAAGGAGAAAGGCTTCTAACCATAGGGAGCAGCATGCCAGAAATCAGTTTTTCTTTTGGCTTACCTCTGTTTTGCAGCTCAGCAGTGAGTTGCCTTTCCAGACTCTCTCTCAGTTCTCTCTCCCTGCACAGCTCCATCTTCAACTCTTTCTTATCCTGCTGGATCTGTTTCTCCTGCACTCGAGCATTATCTACAGCAACTTTCAGCAACCCCTGTTAAAATAGGTGCACACAAACTGATCCTGAAAACATCTTTTAAATGGAATGGTAGGGCTGAGCTCAGGCGAGGGAACAATGGGCACTGTATTATTTTTTGCCTTGTCAACATGATCACAATTCTGGTGAATCTAGTGGTTGACAATATTGTTGGATGACATCTGGATGAACAATCCCATTCAGAGTCTGCAGGAGACAGATGGTTTACTACAGATCCAGGCTCTGGTTAATGCACACTCCAATTTCCAGTCTCATACATCAGTGCAATACAATATAGCAGTCTTTCTCAATCTGGTGCCCTCAGTATGTTTTGATCTGAAACTCAAATCTTTCCTGACCATTGACCATGCTAGTTCAGGCTGATGGAAGCCGTAATCCAAAGCATATGAAGGGTTCCAGGCTTAGAAAGGCTGCACCATTAATTAACATGGATTCCCACTATTATCTTAGCACAAACTCTTCCAATTTCAGCAAATACTGGATTCACCCAAAGATTTGTGTTACTGGAAAAATAAACATATTTTAGGACCAAATGGTTTTTGTGGGAGAAGACTCAGCAATGACTTAATTGTGCTCCCTCTAATGCTCATGCATCACTCTTTTTCCAATTTAGGGGCTTCCTCATTTATTTCAGAACTTGCATACGTTGTTTGGAGTTCTCAGTCTGAAATACTTGTGGAAGATTTTGAAGGTGGGGGTACTCGTGTGTGCCTGAAGTCCCTTGCGTGAAAGAACTCCATGGGTTGGGGGCATTCAAATATAGTGGAACTGTACGTATCAGCTGAATCTCATTGCTAAAATCTATTGATGAATGAAGGACAAGTGGACGTTGGCAGATGATCCATAAATAATTCGGCATATGCATTCTAAGGAGAAGAAGTATTTGTTAGTTGATTTATTTAAATGATTTCCATCAAGCTTTTTGACTATAAGATCCTCAGGATAGCTAAGAAAACCAATGACAAAAAAGCAAAAGGTAAAAAGTTAGGTTGAAGTGCTTGCAAGCTTATAACATTTGTAATATAACATAATATCACACAAACTTTCTACTTTTCACAATTCACGTTAAAATCACCATCCATTAAAAAAAATGTGATTCTGAGATCAACGAACAGTTGATTGAAACTAAATCCAAATTTCCCACCATAAAACAAAGTTCCTAAATCCCAACTATATTATAGATAATAGAGATTTATCCTTCTCACATATCTGACCTCATATACATGAGCACATCTTTCATATAAGGCATATGGGTTTACTACAGCCTGCATATTATTATCCAATACAAAATAAACTCAATTTCTCTTGTTTGCCTCCCTTCCCTGGCTCTGATTACATTTATTCTTTTTACATGTATACTTGTTCCCAAGTTTCCATTATCCAAAATGCTAATTCAGGAGGGTTTTTGACTTTTTCTGAACTTGACATATAGACATCATACTGTGTAGTCATCTGGGCAGTTGTTGCAAGTTGTCCTTTGGGGACACCACTTCTTTAAGATAATCAGACAGACTAGAGGAACTCTTGCTAATTTATAACCAATAATTTATCTTATTTCTGTTAATATTTGATACCAATATAATTTGACTTTAAGTCTCTGTCATCTCAATGCAGGGTGGGAGGTGGAATAATCACTGGGGCATTTTACCTGTATGTTGGTTAATAAAGTTTCTACGGATGACAATCCATCTGCAAAAAGAAAAGGTGCACGGAAACCAGGAGGAACAGTCTGCCCAGCCAGTTGGATCTTCTCTAAGGTTGGTGCCATTATTGGGATGCCAATCTGGATCTCTTCTGTAAAGACATGACAGAGAAGGAACAATTACAACTAATTAGCATCTTATTACCTGGGGAGCAACTGAGGCAACATCTTTAAAAATGACCTCTATTAAAGAATTGAGGGGATGCTCCCAAACTTGGAGGGGTATTTCATGCCACAGAAGACAGAATTAGGATTTAAGATTACCTTAACAGACTCACAAAACTAACAAAACGACTTTCAATAGGGAGAAATGTTAGGCTCTGCACTTAGAGTAGTGGAGCATGGAAGTTGGGGCTTAGCTACCTATCCACACCTACCGGTATGAAGAATTACTGATGGAATCAGACAGCTGCCCCTCAACCAAAGTTGCTCTGGAGGGACAGGATCATCTTGGACTTCCTCAGGTGGGAATGGATCTCGTTATTATCAAGGGCTACAAGGATGAGTTCTTCATTGATGGCACCTGGGTGAGCTACTCAGAGTCAATATTCACCTTACCATTGGCAACAGGCCCAAGAGCCTCTCAGTCTCCACCATGGCCCACTACCTGAGGACCTCAGCCAGCGCAGCATTTGTCTGAGCTGGTTTAGCAATGGGCATCATGTGTATTTTAATGAACTGAATGGAGTGAAATATTAGGAGTTATGGAAGAGTAGAGAGAGAGTTTGTGAACTTAACAGTACTTACCTTGTTCACTTAGCTGCTATTTTGTTGTTAACTTTGTTTTACAGATTATAAATATTTGTTGCATAATATGATATATAATATGTTATGTAATATATCTGTTATACAATATGACCTTTGCGGTAATTGTGATATTTAGATTGTTTTATACATTGTAATTGTTTACTGATAATTTGCTAATTATTTTAGAAATTGCATAGAAATACAATAAATCAAATCAAAACCAAATCAAATGAAGTCATCTTGCAGTTCCAGAAAGGAACAATTAAAGGAAGGAAAGAAATGCGATAACTTTTTCTTCTTTTTTTTGCCCCGGAAACTTCTTTGTCTTAAATAAACGAAGCAACAAACAGAATGGAAGTAATTTGGTTCTAACAACAGGTATAATACTAACTATAATTGTGTAATGTTTAAAATACAGTCAAAACTGCTGGCTTTTACATAAAACAAAAGACTGTGCACAATCTTTACTGCATTGAGAGTCATTTTTGCTTCTCGTTGGTCATATTGTTTCACTCTTGCTGATTTAAAAAGGATTAAAAGAAATCAGATTTTTGCTCCATTGCCCTTTTTGATGGATGGATGAATTCAATGCTTAATTCTTTTAAATCCCCTTTGCGATACTCAGTGATCATGTAACAATGGAAATTTGGGGCTGTGTATATTCTGTAACCACACTGTGCAAGTTCAGAAATTAGTAACGGGTGGACAGCTCTATGTCCTGTGTGAAGGTGCCATACAGCCATGTGAAGTCAGACCACTGATCCATGCATCCCCGTACGTCTATCTATATTTTATATTTATAGGATTGCTTTATTTCATATTTTAATTCTAGGTGTTACATTTTAATGTATTAATAGGATCGCTCAGTGTGCATTTTAATTATTCATCTCTGTATTTTAATGTTTCTGTAATTTGTTTTTATTCATATAAACCACTTAGAAACCTATTTCGGCATTAAGTGCTGCTACAACAACAAAACAACAACAAAACAACAACAAATTCTAGCAATGATTCTCCAGGGTCTAAGGCAGGGTGCACAGATTTTAGGAGTGAAGTTTATAGAATCATAGAATTGTAGAGCTGGAAGGGACCCTGAGGGGGTCATCTAGTCCAACCCCCTAAAATGCAGGAATCTCAGCTAAAGCAACTATGAGAGATGACCATCCAACCTCTGCTTAAAAACCTCCAATGAAGGAGATTGTCAAAGAGCTCTTCCTGTCAGAAAGCTCCTCCTGGTGTTAAGTCAGAATCTCTTTTCTTGTAACTTCAAGACATTGAGTCCTACCCTCTGCAGAAGGAAGAAACAAGCTTGCTCCATCTTCCATATGACAGCCCTTGAGATACTTGGAGACAGCTCTCATGTCTAGCCCACATTTTCCCAGCTTCTCCACAAGAATATAACGGGGAACTTTGTCAAAAGTCTTATGAAATCAAGATATACTATGTGCACAACATTCCCCTGATCCATGAAGCTTGTAACTCTCTCTATAAAAAAGAGATTCATTTGGCATGACTTGTTTTTGAGAAACCCCTTCAGAGTCTTAGTAATCACAGCATCCTTTTCTAAGTGCTCACAGACTGACTGTTTCATTATTTGTTCTACCACCTTTCTTGGTATCAACTCAAGCTGACTGGTTTATAGTTATCTGGGTCTTTTCTCCCATTTCTGAAGGTGAGGACGATGTCTGCCTGCCTCCAGTCCACAGGGGCCACAGCTTTTCTCCAAGAATTCTCAAAGATTATAGAAAGAGGCTCTGAAATTACATCTGCAAGCTCCTTTAGTACCCTTGGATGCAACCCATCAGGCCCTGCAGATCTGAATTCATTGAAAGTAGCTAGGTGTTCCCTTACCACATCTTTTCCTATCTTGGGCTGCATCGCCCTCCTTACAATATTTATTCTGTTATCACCAGGTTGGGCATTGCCTTCTTTTTTTGGTGAAGACAAAGGCAAAGTAGGTGTTGAACAGTTCCGCCTTCTTTCTGTCACCCAATAGCATTTCTCCATCTTCGCCACACAAAGGACCTACTATTTGCTTGCTCTTCCTCTTGCTTCAAACATAGCCAAAGAAACCTTTTATTGTTATTTTTAACCTCTCTTGTAAGCCTGAATTCTGAGCTTTGGCCTGCCTGATCTTCTCCCTGTAACTGTTGGCTACTCGTGTATACTCTTGCCAGTGTGGTGTAGTGGTTAAGAGCGGTAGACTTGTAATCTGGTGAACCAGGTTTGTGTCTCCGCTCCTCCACATGCAGCTGCTGGGTGACTTTGGGCTAGTCACACTTCTCTGAAGTCTCTCAGCCCCACTCACCTCATAGAGTGTTTGTTGTGGGGGAGGAAGGGAAAGGAGAATGTTAGCCGCTTTGAGACTCCTTCGGGTAGTGATAAAGTGGGATATCAAATCCAAACTCCTCCTCCTCTTCTTCTTCTTTGTTTCCCATTTCTTCCATTTCTTATGCATGCCATTATTATTATTATTACTGTCATTATCACTATTATTATCTGATTATTTTTCAGAGTTTCTAATAAGATTCTGTCTTCTCAGCACATCAGTTCAGTTAATATTTTATGAGAAGGTATGATCAATCTTTCTGCTATTCCCTCCAACCCTATCCTCTGGTTACACACTTAAAACAAGTTCTTCCCAAGTCAAAGACTACATACCATTTCTCATGCTCAAATATTTCATATGCAGGGTCAAGTCATTAAAATTAATTGTTTGTGCCCAAAACTACTCCTCTGTGAAGCAAGGTAAACTAAACGTATCTTGGAGAGGTGGAGGGAAAGACAGAGGGGGAGAGCAAGCGAGCGGGCGAGTGCAATGAATGAATTGTGGATAAACTGCTTAAAACAATCTAGAAACCTCAACTGCTTGGGAAGGGGGGGGCATGGGAGGGTGGGGGAAAGTAATGCTATTAAAATGGCCAAAAGGAAAATTCATATTGACTGCAGAGACAGGGCACACCGTCTATGGTTAGTAATGTTGCTGTAGAGTAGATTGAAGTTTCAAAATGGCATTAGTCTTCTTTAAAGAGATAGACACGGCTAAATTAGGTGCTGCTGGCTGCAGTGAGGATCAAATGCAAAAAGAAATCATATTTCACCTGAGCTAGTCAACAGCAGGAAAATAAATAGAAATATAAGAGCTATGCAGGCAATGATTCATTTTGATAATCTGGCCCAAGAGAGACACAGGGAGACAGCATCCAGATCTAAGCTCCCCACCAAAAGACAAATAGGAGATGGAGGGTGGAGACTGGGATGACAGCCTAGCAGAGGTCACATCGATTTCTACCAGCGGTTTTCACACAGATGAGATAACCCTGCACTCCATTTGCCCCATTGTTCATATCCTACCTGTCCCGCAAGCCATAAATTTCCAAGTCCCCGAAAAAAGGGGCAGTAAAGAAGAAGGATTCTACTTATGACTTCTTATGATTAAGTTTTTGTGCTAACCAAACATGGTTTGCCAACCAAGGTCACATTGCATGTTAAAGTCCGTAATAGCTAGGAAAAGACTAGGGGAGGCATATTACGGTTTAGCGTCTATGGGTGGGAAAGGGAGAGGGGGGTGGGGAGAAAAGAACCCCTGTCAAACAATTCATCATTTTCTCCTCCTGATTGAAATCACACACTGCGAAGATGAATGATATAAGCATTAGAAATCTATTTCAATCTTGTAATAGATCTTCACATCTGAATGGTGCCCCCCTTTTAGGGCTACCTTCAACAGAAGCACATGGAGGGAGTAGAACTGTATTTGTTAA
Source organism: Lacerta agilis (assembly GCF_009819535.1). NCBI lineage: Eukaryota > Metazoa > Chordata > Lepidosauria > Squamata > Lacertidae > Lacerta > Lacerta agilis. The sequence continues at coordinate 28,372,855 of NC_046331.1, read as the reverse complement.
TTTGTTAAAGACATAAAAATAAAAATCTTAATTGGCAAAGTGATGATGCTATGACAACCCCAACAGCAAGAATAAGTATGGAATGTCCCTAAACAGGTCACTCTCTTTGTGGGTGTAATACAAAGGCTTTGATGTGTGTGTTTGAATTTTAACACCCACTATTCACGATGTATACACTGAAAGCTGCCACCCATGGGGTGGCAGAATAAACAGGAAATAAAACTAGGACCTAACCAAGGGCACAAGCAACATTGCATTTATTGAGGCAAAGGGAAGACTGCTTTTATGGAGCTTGTTTGTCATGCCTTGTAATGGCATCCTAGATTCTATTCAGAGGGCATGGTTTTAATTTCTAGCACTCATCCCATGATGAATAGGCATCCTGTTAGGCTCTTCTTCTTCTTGTTCTTTTTTACATGTGTTGAGAAACAGAATATAAAGCAAAATGCTCAGAATGGATAGAATATGACCCCCCCCCCAAAGACGCATTAGCACTGAAACAGCTCAGTTGGTAGAACACGAAACTCTTAATCTCAGGGCTGTTGGTTTGAGCCCCACATTGGGCAAAAGATTCCTGCACTGCAGGGGGATGGACTAGTTGACCCTCACAGTCCTTTTCAACTCTACAGTTCTATGATCCTAAGCCCAAAATCACACCAAAAGCTGTGAAAGCATTTACTGGGATTGGGAAAGCATGTGTAGCTTTGAGATTTTTTTTTAAAGTTTTAAGTTTTTATTTTTATTTTTAAAATTTGTACACTCTTTACATCAGAGGATTTTACAACCAAAATAAACCATAAGACAAACAAGAATATGACTTTAATTTTCATTCATGTTAATCTCCTTCTTTTAACTCCTTGTTCTTAACTTCTTAAATCACATATATATCTTCAACAATTTTCCAAATGCTACCCTATACCTCCCTCCCCCCATTCCCGTTACTTCCCTTCACCCATGTGAGATCTTCTCAACCTAATATTGTTTCTCGTTGTGTTGACAAAAGTTTGTATTTGTTGTTCCATATATGTCATGATATCGTCTTGCATCCTTGCGCATTTTACCTATTGCATATTAAATTTAAGCTCCAAAACCAAATCTTTCCATGTATTCCTTTACGCTCTCCAACTCTTTGTAATTTTTTTGGTTGGAACAGCCTCTAATTGTTGCCGTTAATTTTGCCATCTCAACAAATTCTCAGATTTTAGCTCACCATTCTGATATTTCTGGTATTTTTTTTTCTGTTTTCCAATTTTTAGCCAATAATAATCTAGCCGCTACTGTTGCGTAAAGAAATACATTCCTTTTGTCCTTGCGGGTGTCACTGGTTATTACATGTGTAGCATTGAGATTTGGGATACACACACACACACACACACACACACACACTGGACATTATCTTTGGCAGGGCTCTACCCCAGTAGCCCTAGTGGAAGAGTTTTTCCGCTGCATCCAATTCATCACAACATTTCAATTCCAGTCAACAACTAGCTGCTTCCTATCCATTTAAAGAAGAAGAAGAAGAAGAGTTTGGATTTGATATCCCGCTTTTCACTACCCGAAGGAGTCTCAAAGCGGCTAACATTCTCCTTCCCCTTCCTCCCCCACAACAAACACTCTGTGAGGTGAGTGGGGCTGAGAGACTTCAGAGAAGTCTGACTAGCCCAAGGTCACCCAGCAGCTGCATGTGGAGGAGTGCAGACGCGAACCCGATTCCCCAGATTACGAGTCTGCCGCTCCTAACCACTACACCAAACTGGTTTAAAGCAGTATCAAACCAACAGTCACGGCTTCCCCCAAAGAAACCTGGGAATTGCAGTTTGTTAAGTGTGCTGAGAATTGTTGGAAAACCCCTACTCCTCTCACAGAGCTACAATTTCCAGAGTGGTATAACCATCAATCCATCTTTCATTGGTACTCTGGAAATTGTAGCTCTGTGAGGGAAACAGTGGTTCTCTCCCTTAACAAACTACAATTGCCGGGTTTCTTTGGGGGAAGCCATGTTAGTGCTTTAAATGGATAGCACATATGCGGCCGATGTCTAACTCATTAGTGCACAACCTGTGGTGCTACAGGTGTTGTTGGAACACTACTCTCCATCGTTCCTGCCCGTTGGTCATGCTGGGTAAGGCTAATGGGAGTTAAGTGTGCAACAACATTTGGAGTGCAAAAGGCTTCCCACCCCTTGTGTAACTGAACCGAACTGAGTTCTTCTGTTTAACTTAACCTCTCACCCGTCTTCTTCCCATCCCTCTCTTGCCTCCCTTGCACTGCATATTTAAGTGGGGGCAGGAGCGTAGCCTTTTCTTATTACTCTGTAAAGTGCCATTGACCATGATGGCTCAATACTACCATGACAAATGTCCATCTTATTAAGTGTCACACACAAACGTGCACGCACTTAATAAGATGGGTGAATCATTCAGATCAGATCCCAGCCTCGCAAAGCGGCTTGGGACCGGCATCACTCTGGTGGTGTCAGTGGCGAGGGCTCACACGGCAGGCTCTGTTCACCCTCCACACCCTGCCCCGGGAACTGGCAACCACGCTACACCAATGCTCCTCCCCCCTCCATAGATAAACATGATAGCTTTTCTAATATATAGATATAGATATAATTGCATTGTAGAAACATATCTCCCATTAGGCATTGGTAGTATTCAGTGGAGACTACTCCATTAGGGCAAAGGGGGAGCTGTCTCACCCACCTCAGGCTGCCTTCAGCCAGCCCCCAAGTGTCTGCCTTCTTACTTACAATCAGTCAGAGGGAAGCACTGCCTATCAGCTTCCTCCTCCTTAGCCTCAGTAAAGAACTCAGAAGGAAGGAGGACTGGGAGAAAACTAAAATTAATTGATCTCTGCCTGTCACTGGCTCTAGTTCCAACTACTGTTTGGTCTCCATGCTTTTACCCTATCCATCCCAATGGGCACCAGACACCACTGGTAGTATAGTCGTACCTCGGGTTACGTACGCTCCGGGTTGTGTACTTTTCGGGTTATGAACTCCGCTAACCCGGAAGCACAACCCGATGCGTGCACGGTTTGCGCATGCGCAGAGTGTTTTTCTTCGGGTTTTTTCGGTCTGCGCATGTGCAGAACGAATTGTTCGGGTTACATCCTTTTCAGGTTACGTACTGTAACCCGGAATGGATTAAGTACGTAACCCGGGGTACCAATGTATTGTAACAGAAGTTTTGATTTCTCTTTCCATAATGTCTGCTCTTAACTAATTTGGCCAATCTGCTTAGGCAAACTGCTACCTCCCTATGTGCCAGTGCTTTCGACTGATAACTTACACAGGCAAGAAGAGGGCTAGATTACAGGTATCTTCCATTCTGGCCACTGCACAATCTGTTCAGGCAGACAAATAACTTCCTCCCAAGCAGAACTGAATGTATCATCATCATAATCTTATATAGTATCATCACCATCATTTTATATAGCACCATCAGTGTGCATGGCACTTTACAAGAGGTACAAGATGATAAGTTCATGCCCCATGGAACTTGCAACCTGAAATTCAACAAAGTGGAAAGAACAGAAAGAAGGGGAGGCAGGGTAAAGCAGGGAAGCTATATTAAGGACACGAGAAAACCCCTGCTGGATCAGGCCGAAGACCCACCTAATTCAGCATCCTGTTAACACAGTGCCTATTGGAAGCTGGCATGTAGGACCTGAGTGCAACAGTGCTCTCCCCACTGGTAATCCCCGTGAAACTGGTATCCAGAGGCTTGCTACCTCCGAGAGTGGAGGCAGAACATTGTTATTGTGGCTAGTAGCCACTGACAGCCTTATCTTCCATCAGTTTCTCTAACCCTCATTAAAGCCATCTACATTGGTGGCTATAACTGCCTCTTTGGGGAGTTCATTCCACAACTTAACTATGTGCTGTATGGATAATTATTTTTCTTTTGTCTTGTCTTTAATCCGCCAGCGTGCAGCTTCATCGGATGGTCTTGAGTTTTAATATTATGAGCAACGAATTGTATTCTTTAATGTAAACTTCACTCGTGTGCCAGGAGAATAGGAAGCATGACAAACAATCAGGGAATTCCTGAGGTGGGAAGTGGGAGCCACGAGCCACCTGGATGTGGTCAAGACTGCAATTGAGCAAATACACATCCCATGAGAACATCACACATCACAAGATGAGTGCAATGTTTAGAGCTGGCCTGAACAAGTACTTCCCATTGAGGTGAGCTCCATTGGCTCACCTCAATGTGCATGTCACAGAACTACCCTCTTTCACAGAAATTACTGGAGATGTTCATTTGAGTTGAGGCTGTGTGCACATTACTGATGCATGTCTACTTGGCCTTAGCTAAAACTTTGGCCTGAGGGCTTAGCTATGCTTCATATGGTCAAATCCATCAATAGAAGTGCATCACTTGTGGGGCAGCCAGCCCTTATCAGAAATCAGGGCAGGGGTATCACATTGGCTCAAACCACCTAATGGCAGAACATGGCTCCTGGTGTCCCAAACCAGAAACGTTTGTTTTGCTTGAATATTGTATAATTAACTGTAATTGGGGCTTGTGTTTGGAGAGGTTGGGGGGGGATAGAGATTACAGTGGTGCCCCGCTAGACGAATGCCTCGCAAGACGAAAAACTCGCTAGACGAAGGCATTCATCTAGCGGAAGGCTGCCCCGCAAGACGAATTTGTCTATGGGGCTGCCTCGCAAGACGAAAATTTTTCGTCTTCTTTTTCGTCTAGCGAAAGCGCGGCTGTCATTGCCGCTTCGCTAGACGAAAAACCCGCTAGACGAAAAATTTCGCAGAACGAATTATTTTCGTCTAGCGGGGCACCACTGTACTTAGAAACCTAGAACTGTAGAGATGAAAGGAAATCTGAGGATCATCTAGTCCAACCCCCTGCAACGCAGAAATATGCAGTTGTCTCATACAGGAATCGAACCTGCAACCTTGGCGTTATCAGCACCACACTATAACCAACTGAGTTGCCCAGCTGATCATATACTGGGGGAGGGGGGGGAGAGAGAGCAGGGAATGACAGTCAGGAAGTAACAGTTGTTATTATTAATACTACTGTTACTTAGTTGCCTCACAAAAGTGACTCAGAGTGACTTGCAGCACAGTATAAATGCTAAAACCAACTACAACAAACCAATAAAAAGCTTTAAGAAACACACCTATATGAATTTTAAAAACTGAGGTCTTACTGAACCTGGCCCACCTAAACAGGATACAAGTACTTAAAAGCACTTGGAACCCTTCAAATTAAGGACCAAAGGGCCTAGTGCATTACAATAGATGAATATGAGACCAGACAAGCCCCCTGGGGGAGCATTCCATAAGTAGGGGCCACCACTGAAAAGTCCTATCTTCATTTTGCCACCCTCCAGAACTCATATGGAGGAGCACACAGAGAAGGGCCTCAGATGATTGCAAGGTCTGCGTTGGTTCATGTGAGTTAAGGCAGTTCTAGAGGTACTGGGGTTCTAAGCAACTTAAGGTTCTATAGGTAAAAAAGCAGCACTAAGAAATGAAACCAGAAACTAACTGGTAGCTGGTGCTGTTGGGCCAAAATTGGTGTTACATGCTTGGACCATTCTGCACTGGCCAATTCTGTGCCAGCTGGAGTTTCTAAACCATCTTCAAAGGCAGTCCCACATATACTGCATTTAATATAAATTGCATTTACAATCCAATTTACAAGTTTACCAGAGCACAGACCACAGACAGCTGACAGTCAAGAGCACAGGGCTCTGGAACAAATTTTTTTTTGGGGGGGGCTAAAAAAATGCTGAAAGGGGAATGGAACAGGATACTTTCTCACAAAAAATGTGAAATGTTTGTGCCTGTACATTTTGCCTCATATCTCAAGTTAGAAAAATGCTAGGAACACACTCTTTACTTTTAATAAAATGAAAACTGAGAAACTGGAGATTATGGGTCATGTGGGGCAGAACTGCCCTCTTCCTTGCCCCCACCCACCATGGTTGTTCATGACTTGGAAGAGGAAGAGGAAATAGAGTACATGGGATTAGCTGGGTGAGGGTATGCTTAGGAGATCACTAGCTTTGGTTGAATTTATTAGTGACTTCAGTCCATAAATTGCCAAACAGCACCAGTGGCAGCTGAAGTCCAGTTCAGATCAATTGCAGACTACACCCAATCCAACCCACTTTATTATTTTCTATTTTCATTGTCTTTTATGTTAGAATAATACATTTTTTGTTGTTGCTGTGGGGCCTCTTAAACATGACATAGTTTGGTATGTCTTAATGCGGCCCTGCTCATTACAGTTATCAGATCTTGCTATCAGGAGACTTACCTTAAAAAAAAAAAAGTCTGATGGAAATCTGCATTCCACCCTGATTCCACCTCTGTGATTCCATGAAATTTCACATCCATTTTCAAGTCTTCAAGGACAAGGCTATCTACCTTCAATGACTTACTAGCGCTGCAACCTCCTCCCTCGCCCACTGCTTCTGCTTTCATTGCCTCTCTGCCAGGAGGTGAGTCGTTCTTTTCATCAGTGAGAAAGGGGGATGCCTCCGTCTAACCTGGCAGAAGTCAAGCCACCCCAAATTTACTGCTTTAACCTTGCAATTCATGTGCCAAATTTAAAGTCCCGGCTGTTTTTCTTAATTACACCCCCTGAATGTGCAAAGGGGTCAAAATGAATGCAATTTGAGGAGTAGCTGATTAATCTGGTTGCTGAGCGTTAAATCAAACTTTGGGATCATTTTCACGGTATGATTTATATTGCCTGGTGCTGTGGTGCCTCCTCCAGTGGTCCAATGTGCACATTTCTAGGGCATCCCAGAAGCATTGCAAAAAGCATCAAATGAAAAAGACAGCTAACCTGTAGATTACCTTATTTGCCAGTTAAGCTTAGTTACACCACCATCTATTATTGAAAGCCATAGGTATGCACAACATATTTTTTACAGACAAACAGGAAAGCAAATATCTGCCCCAAGATACTTACAATTTGAAATTCTATAAAAAGGGAATGATGAGAGGAAGAAGAGGAAAGTAAACAGGATAAAGAGGCGATTTTTTTTTAGTTGCACATACTTGCACATAGGCCCTAATACAGGTTCTGCCCATCAGGAGTATAGTAGGGCCAAGTGACTTGTCCTCTCCCACACTAGCTATTCGTTTACTTCAATTCTGTTAAAAACCCATAAGCTGCACATGTGTCTGCCCCTTAGTTTACAGTACAATATGAAGGCTAAAGGGTTGTGCTAAAGACTTCACCGGAAAGGTGGGTTTTGAAGAGGGGCTTTAAGGAACAATGAGACACCAAATGGGTGTTGCAGGAGGCATGTCCAGGCATAAGAGGCAGCAAGGGAAAAACAATGGAATAATTTGAAGTGTTTGTCTACTCATTCAAATAGGTTCTTTTCCATTCAGGTATCAACTGCAATTTTCAAACTACTGGTTGTGAGGATTTTGTTCAATCTGTATTTCAAGTGAATCTGATCTGCAGTTCTTAGCCTAATACATAGATTAGAATGAATTTATATTTTGTTTTTCACACTTCTCCCAATGCGGCAATACAGTTCTCTGCTAAAAAAAAAGTAGATTAAAACTGCACTTTTAGGATAAAATGTTTGCAGAAAAAATGTGTAATTTAGTATAAAGTCCACACCAATATGTGTACAGTGGTGCCCCGCTAGACGAATGCCTCGCTAGACGAAAAACTCGCTAGACGAAAAACTCACTAGACGAAGGCATTCGTCTAGCGGAAGGCTGCCCCGCAAGACGAAATTGTCTATGGGGCTGCCACGCAAGACGAAAAAAAATTTTTTTCCGTCTAGCGAAAACCGCGGTTTGCATTGCCGCTTCGCTAGACGAAAAAACCACTAGACGAAAAGATTCGTAGAACGAATTATTTTCGTCTAGCGGGGCACCACTGTATTTTAGATGGGGGTGGGGTTGATGCAGCTCACATTTGAACATGAACTTATCTAATTTGCATTTTCCAAAACAACTGGCAAACTGAAAGCACAGGCACACTTCAGAATTTAAACCTCTGTGACAGATTCATTCATCCTTAATATTAGAATACAATGCATATAAAACATGTAATGTAAATATTTGTGTGTACGTTTGTTCTCTTTAGTTTCAGATTGACTGATTGATGCAGAAACAGGACAGAATGGCTTTATCAATGAACACAGGCAAAACTGACTTGGTCTGGGAATAGCAATATCAAAAGCAACACAATGACCAGAAACAAATACAATATGAAAAACTTTATGGAATGATTCAAAACATCAAAACTAACAAACTGAAGTCTCTGAAAGCCCTTAAATGAATCACGATGCCAGACTTTACCCAGCGGAGAACAAGCTGTGAAGCTTTGTATAATCGGCAAATGTCCAATTCCGATGTCCAACTCTGAACAGTGTTTCCGGATAACAACTACTGTTTCGTTGAATTCTTCATCAGCGAATTAGTTCAACACTCGTTAGTAGAAAGATATGTAATTTCTTCATTAACCAATTTTTTTTGAATAGATATAATATACATGAAAATGAAAAATACTCTGGAACAGTGCTCATACAATTACGTACGTACGCGCGCGCGCACACACACACACACACCATTTTACAGAGCTATTCTTGTCAAAGGTGTTTTAAACAAACAATCACTTAGAAAATATCAGTACAATAGCTCAAAGATTACCCTGCAACACAGAATTATGCCAGTATACTTGTTAACAATGATACACCTAGGTAATTTATGCAGTCGTGACATTTACCTGCACGAAACTCCCATTAATAACACTGAAGATTATGCCTATTTATAACTGGGTGCATATTTAAAATATACTTTGGTGCCATAAGTTCCTGTCAACAGTTTTGTGTGTGTGTGTGTGTGTGTGTGTGTGTGTGTTTAAACTAATTTGGACTTAAATCTTCATGATGGGAGGGAATAGCTAACCTACTTAGAGGCAAGAAATATATGGCAAACATGGATAAGAATTTGGGGAGAAACACAGTTAATTTGGTTTGTAAGGAGCTCAGATCAGCAAAGCCACAGAAACAACCAAGTCAAAACATTCATTCTTTAGGGACGATGGAACTATGTTGAAAACTTAAAATAATCATGCAGTATGTGGATTGAAAGCTTATGTAAATACCATAAAACCCACTGAAAAACATTTCTGGGCAACAGCTCTTCCACATACACACTCTAATCCATCATCAATTATAACACCTCCAAGTTATCCAGAACTTACTAATAACAGAATTACAAGAGGGACTGACAGTTGCTGTTGTCCCTGCTGTAAAGGAAAAACCAACAGCCCACCAGCAAACCTGTAGTCCCCAATGACAACCTACATAGATGAGCCACAAATAAACAACAGGTGCACAAGCATTTGGGTACCTGTAGAAAAAGAATCTATAGATTATTTCTCCAGGAAATGGTACTGCCTGTCAGAGTAGATAGTACTGTGGGCAGGGTGGGGGTAGCAACTGCTATGGGGCACATTCCCTCAGAGATAATCTGTCAGAGGCTACATACTAGAAGTGGCATCAGGTCACCCTGTGGGTCTCCATGTCTCTGTCACCCCCTTCCCCCCTCCCTCTTTCTGCCACTTCCCCCCTCTGCTATTTTCTCACTGTCTTTCCCTATTGTCAACCTCTTTTCCCCCTCTCCTCCTCCTCCCTCCTCCTGCTCCCCTCCCCTCTCTCTTCCTCATTCACCCCCTTTCCACTCTCTCCTTCATCCCCTCTCCCCCTCGCCTTCTGCTCTATCTCATCCATTCCCTTCTACCTCTCTCCCTGGGTCTCCTGCTACTTCCTTCTCTCTCTGTCTCAACCACCCATTCTCCTCCTTTGTTTCTCTGTCTCATCCATCCCCTTTTCTCTCTCCTCCCGCTTTTTGCTCCTTCCCCTCCCCTTAAAATAAGGGCAGGTGGTTTAGGCTTGCAGGTTTGCCCATCTATACAATATGAGTACAGAGGGACAAACTGACCTAAGTCAGACTCCTATGTACCTATAAGCTTTGCAAACCTATTTATATGAAACTTCTCCCTTTCCAATACCCAAACTTCCCATGAAGTCTCTCTCCACCCCCCCCATTAAATAACATTTTTGTTTGTTTGTTTCTCACTATCATGGGTAGGTGAAACTTGCCAGTGTGGAGTGGGGTGGGTGGGGTGGGCAGAGAATTCTAAAGAATCTTGAGTTTCCTTGGCAGATTCAGCTTTTCCATATTAATGTTGAGATGATTTTTTCCCCTAGCTATTTTGTTGCAAATATTTATGACTCCATATGGAACAACAGATGTTCAAGGAAATGCATGGCAGAGAAGACTTCATTTTCAGCAATTATCCTTCTACTTGTTGTCACACTGTAGGTGGTTTTAGTGCATCTCTCTAAAAAAATAAAATAAAAATAAAAATAAATCCACCCAGTCCCACTCACACACTGTAAGGACATCAGCAGAGATCATTATGCTATCCTCCCTCTTCCTTCCTAAATGCATTGGCTTCGGGGGGAAAGTGCCATTAATTTCACTTAATCCTAAGTGTGGGGCAGGCTGATACAGTGCCAGTTCTGCAGGGGGACCAATGTCTAACCCTATTCCCTCACCTTGCTGAATTTCCTTATCTGATCTTAGAATCACAGAGTTGCAAGGGGCATTAAAGTTCTTCTAGCCCAACCCTCTGCCAACATAAGAAATATTTTTTGGGGATTTCTAGCATGTCGGACTCTACATCCTATTTAGATAAACACAGCATCACTACATCCACCATGTTCTCTCAACTCCACCAGGTTTTGTTGCACCCAGTATAGATTATGCTCTCCATTCTTGGCATATGTGTTTTACCATATGGCACTTTGACCTCTTTGACTTGCTATCATGTGCTCCAGCACTTACAGTTTAGTTCCTTTAATCTACCTTCAAGAGCAACAGAAGATGAATTTGTCACCTATGCGACAGCCCTTCAGGTATGTGAAGAAGGCTAAATAGTGCCTGTTAATAATTTCTTCTCCGGGCTAAATATGACTGTCGCGGTCACTCTCTCAGACCTGAGCAGCACCCCCGGACGTTTAACGGTCTATTGGTAACTGCCCCAACGACATATGGTTTCTCCGCTGCCACCAGCCAGTATTCACTCTGGCAATGAATAACTCACTTCAGATTCAGATTTCGGTGAAAATAAAACATAAGTTTCTTTATTGTTTGTACAAAGCGTAATGGTTTCAAATGACTTGGTAAAACGTTTAATATAACTGTATGGTTATTCAGATAAGTATATTTCAACTCTCAACCTAGTATTCCAATAACTATCCCTAATGCCTCCTGTTTATTATTCACTCTGCTCTAGCTCTGATCATTGGCTCTATCTCCCTCTATCCCTTTGACTCAACTCAACTCAACTGTCTCACTTCTAACCTCTAACTGCCTTTTCTATCCTCTCTAACTGCCATCCTTCCACACTCTATTTGCCTGGAGAGCTCCCATTGGTCAAGCTCCTCCCTGCCAAATTAACCCTTGGAGAACCTTTAGGGGTGAACGCCACAATGACCACCTCCTTCAATGTTAGCCATGCACTTATCATACCATGTGGTATGATATCCATACCACATATATACTAGGGTGGCAAAACTTTGTCAGCTGGAGGGCTACACTGCATTCTTGGCAACTCTTCGGGACCACCTGGCAGTGCTGGGCAGGGCACGAGGCAAGTGTTTTCCCTTTGTCCAGTAGACTAGCTTTTACATACACTCTCACAGCCTTCTCTGTCCTGCTTCCAAGCAGGCCAAAGGCATTATCAGAGTTCAAGGATACACTTCCAGCCAAGAGGCTGCAAATCAGGGTTAGCAGGGGTCATGCCATGCAGAGAGGTGGGTGGCTGTGGGGAGACTAAAGGGAGTCCCGAGGCCCAGAGAAAATTCATTTCAGACTGTTCTGAAGCGGA